>NW_024354502.1:8579592-9179592 GCF_902729225.1 Pteropus medius | reverse complement strand
TCAACTTCTTTCTGAAAAAATAAAACTTTGATATGCTTGCAGTATATTTCCTACTAAGGAACTCAAAAACTTTTTTAAGTATTTCAAAAAGTTACCTGGCAAGAAGTTTTCTTAAACAAGGTGGACAAACTGAGGTATATAATGTACTTTTAAAAATAAGGCAGTAGCTGACATAAATTGGGAAAAAAAAATCTTTTTTTATTCCCATAAGAGATAATGCAAGAAAGAGGTGAGAATGGGAATTATTGGCTCTGGGAGCCATGGCTGCAGAGTAGTTTAATCTAATTTGCATATGAGACTGGGAGTTCCTGGAATTGAATTCCCATGTGGCCCCTACATTCCCAGCCCTATTTCCACCACCGACTAAGTGCTGCTTTTTATGGTAACTGGACATTAAACTTAGTAAATGTAGCAAAGTTCAGCTAATCACTAAAAAAAAAAAAAAAGTGGGACAAGTATACTATGCTAAAATGAACCTTTAGTAGTTACTGAAACAAACAAGGGAATACTGTATCTCCTGACAGTTAAGCCAGAAAAGAAAAAATGTTAATGTCTCCTACTCAATATATTTTCTCCTTTCAAACTTCAGACAACTTTACCCTACCACACCCAGCTACTTGTCACTGGTTCCAAAGAGTGACACCAATTGATGAAAGATGACATTCTTGTAACCCTTTCCCTTAAAAGACTCATAGTGAGATGGCCCTTCTCCAGCAGACTATACACTTCATCATCTGTGCCCATCTTTCTGTCCCCAGAGAGACAAGTTCCAAAAGGAAACCATCTCTCTGAGGCAGCTCTGGATCTGACCTTGGGATGTGCAGATCAGCTTGGGTTGCTGGCTACCCCCTTAGAAGCTGAGTCACTGACCTGGCCAGTTTCTTTAATCACTTAAAAAGTGGTTAGACTGGACAGGACATGTAGTGATTAGTAATTCAGACTGGTCTCAGAGCTTCGTGTTTTTCACTGCAAGACGCCAACTGCAGCCTTTCTCTTGGAGTCAACAGGAAGTGAGAACGGCAAGCCAAATTTGACACCACTTGACGTAACTTGGGATGGACGTCAGCCCTTACTTCTCCACCCAATAACACAGAGATTTTGAAAGTGATTCCTTCTAGTTAAATGTATCAAGTACCAGTGGCTGAAAAAAGAATTGAGGATTGAAGAAAACCTGTTTTGATAACTCAGATTTAACCCTTTCCTCTTACCTGGCTCTCATCTAATAAAAGAGTAAATTTAAAAAAAAAAGTTTTTTTTTAAGTCTCAGATATAGATCTGAAGATGGCAAGAATGAGAAGAAATAATATTTATTAAGTAAACTGCTCTCTTCAAACCAATCAGAAAAAGATTGTGATTGAGATATACACAAAATCTGCTGATTTCTTTTTTCATCATGCTGCATTTGTAAGTTATCCTAAACTGGGCACAGAAAGACATGGTCACATAGTCAAAAGTGAAACAAACAGACTTTTATAAAACATTTCCTATTTCTGGTTTACAATTCCTGTTGCAATGATTGATTCATGTTCAGCTTTCCAACTACAGTTGTGGTACTAGCAATGAGATTTAAAATTTGATTATTTCACGTGGAGTGTTTGGCAAGAGAAAATAATGTATGTCTTTGCTCTCACCCCTATTTTTTCTCTATTTTCTGTCTTTCCTCTCTAATCCATCCTGTGCCTAGTCCCCAGATTACCTTTCTTAAAATTTCACTGCCGTGCATTTATTCACTTGAAATTGGTTGGACTTTAGCCATATGCCAATGGTCACGTAGCTAAGCACAGAGAAGAGATAACATGACAGCCTTGTCCTCAAAAAGTTTATAGTCAGTAATACCTATTATAGTCAGTAAGACCTAGTCAAGTCTTTTGGTTCTCTCAGGAACCAACATCCAGTTCAAACTGTAATCTGATATTACTGAACTCCTAAAAGTAGCCCTTACCAGAATTACCTTCTCTCAATGTGCCCTCTGTCAAGCAAGCTCACACCTCTGCCTCTCCATCTTGTAGACTAAAATGCCTCTTCCTTTGCATATCCAAATTCCCTCAGAACCCAAATCGCTTACATTTAATGAAACTATTTCTGTTCTCCCAGCCTTTCCCCCTTCTTAAATTCCAATAGCCAGATTATCTTTATCACTTTTTCAGCTCAACACTATGTCACATACCCTGTCCCAACCAAAATCCAACTATAAATACATACATACATACAACCATGCATATATACGCACTTGTGAGTTAAAGAAAAGGTTGCTAGACTTGGGACATTCATTCTATAATGAAACCTGGGGCAAATGCTCCATTGGCATAATGAGGCTGGGATTATTATTTCACCAAAAAAAGGGGGTGGGGACCCAAGTCATGTTATTAGGAGGAATATAAGTTTCTGATGTAAACCAGATAAGATGATCATTAGAAAGGAATTAATTCTTATCATAGGAAGCTTTGTTTATTTTAGGTTCTCGATAAAAAAAAAATAGTAGCCTCCTGAAATGGAGCCCTGCTCTCCCCCACATCCCTGGGCCAGGCCCCAGCATTTCTCCTTCCTGCTCCCTCATCCTGACCCCCGCCACTCACACCCCCACTTCACCCAGGAGACACCGAACATTAGCGCCTCCCCCTTTCTCAGAGTCAACAAAGACCGAATGGAAGGAACAGTCCACCAGAACTTACTTTCTGTAGGGACAATGGAGAATCCTAAGGAAGGAGAACATCAAAATATGGAAGAATCACAGTGGAGAGGTGTCCCAGAGTGAAGGAAGGGGAGAGTGGGGGCTCAGGAAGTGCCCCTTGGAAGACCTAGCGATGTGGCCCCATTTCTTCCTGTGTGGGACAGAGGATTAGGATGGCAGACTAGTGACTGAGTTCTGCATTCTCCCCTCTCCTCCTCGCAATTTACGACAATGAGGCATTTAGTTACCCAAACCCCTCAGAATAAAAAGAAAACAAAACAAACAAAAAGGAGCAGCCATGACAAGAGTGGAAAGAAGCACCAGGGGTTACCCCACCAGATCACTGCTCATTATAAACTACTGGGAGAGCGGCGCCTGACAATGACTAGGAGCCCAGGAACTGTAAAGCTGAATGCCGCCCTGCTGCCTAGCCTACTCCCAGCTTCCACCTTCCCAGCAGATATCCTGAGGGCCCGGGGATATCCAGGTTCTGACACTGGAAGAGCAAAGATTGGGGGAAGTTAAGGCATTAAAAAGAAGCCTTCCTTCGACTGCCTTCTTTTTGTGTCTCTCCAGCAGACCACTGATGTTTCAATTACAATTAAAACACTGTTTTGCCTGCTGAATCATCTTCAGTCTTATGAATAAGTGTGTCAAATCATTTCCTAAAATATGTTCTGAGTGTCATTTTGGGAGGAAGTGTTCAGGAGCAGTCACTTTATCCCAGCTACACCTCTCCCTACGGGTCACACGGAAGACCAGCCGGGCTTTGCAGTAATTTTGATTTCTTCTTTCTAGATTTCCTACAGCTTTGAAGCCAACTGTCATTCACCTTAGCACACAGAACCAAGAGTATTAAGCATGTCATACACCAATTGTTATAGCCTGTCGTGTATGCCTACTATAGTCATTTAATATATGAGCCAGGATTCACCATGTCCTTATAACTTGTCTTTATCTGTAAAATAATAATAATAATAATGTTTTCACAACTATAGTGTTGTAAAGATTAAACAAGTTAGAATGATCTTACGTGTTTAGACCAGGCATCCCAAAACTTTTCTGTAAAGAAACAGATAGGAATATTTTAAGTTTTCTTTTCTTAAGGTGTTTCAGTGTCTGTCTCAAGTCTCATCTCTGTCATTGTAGAGCAAAATCAGCCACAGACGAATGAACATGGCTATGTTCCAATAAAACTTTATTTGCAAAAAAAGATGGTAAACTGAATTTGGCCCTCAGGCAGTGGTTTGATGGCTTAAAGAATAAGTGTTCATTAAATTTGTTATTATCACATTTATTATCCTAATCAATACTGACAGTTCATTTTCACATTTTGTCTCTTTCCTCTTAACATCTTCACTTATCTGTTATCTTTGTGGGGCCATTGATAAAGAGAGTAGAAATATTTTTATCTTGCTTATACAGGCATGTCCTCTAGTGGTAGAAAAGTGTAATTGCAAGTTGTTTTCTTTTTAACATCCCTGACCTTATTCAAGCCCATCCTTGGGAAGAGGGCAGCTTCCTCCATTCTGCCCACAGTGGGCCTCTGCAACTGGACTATAAGGAACAGTTCGATCCACCTGGTTTCAACAAACGTTCTAACAGGCCTTTGATGGGGGTTCTTGTAACTCAGGGTTTTGAGTACACAACCAAAAGTGTTCGCTAAGGGGTAAAAAACAAAACTATTTTTAAAAATTATTATATATTAATCAATTAATTGTATTCATGTGTGTGTGTTTAATAATACTAACATGTGCTTCAGATAAACAATAGAGTATACGTATGTTTTTATCTTAAAATTAGCCTTCACTAAATTGTCGAATGCAGGCTTTGCATGACATAGCAGCAACTCTGAGCCCAGGTCATAGTTTTCTCTTTATGCTCGGGGTCTGTGCTATCTACTGATCACCTTCGATGCCTCACACTTATCTACATTCCATGCTGACGCATACCACATTTGTCACTGCCAATCGAAGTAACTTGAGAATTCTCGGTCTCTTTTTCTGCATCTGTGCAGAGGTAAGAACTTAAATAGATAGCATCTTCACAAAGTCCACCATCCTCGAACACCGGCTCTTCACTGTTAACATTTTCTGCAGAAATCCTGTCCTTCAGTACATTCTCTGAGAAAATTTTTGACATGTAGATGCCTGAAGATGGTTTTTAACTGTCTGTTATTAGTATGGAGTGAGGAGATCAGGAAACAAGTTTTTAAAATGCAATTGTTTAATAGTGAGGAAAAATATCTTCCAGCTCTATACTTCCTTGCTGTGTTTTCCTCACTAAACAGAAGTCATTTATGGACATCTGGGGGGTTATTTTATAAAAAGAACTCTGACCTGGTTCAATCTGATATTTTTTTCCTCCCTCGGAATCAGTAAGAAATCATTACATTCCCATCCCATCGGCAAGTTTATGTCACATCGGTGGGCATGACTGAGGGCTGAAGTTTGGGAGGCTGTGTCAGCATTATCAGACGTAGCCCCTTACTTCCACAACCCACCCACCCCCAGACGGCTCTGTTTGTCCCTCTTATTCCTTAGATTCATAAGTGTCAACAGTTTCTCAAACCCTCTCTTACCACTGCCACCATCACAATAATCGCCACCCAACTTCTAGAGCAGCTGGATGGCCCCCACCACCTGATGCGCCTCCTTTTTTCCGGTAGCTTCACTTCCTAGGCATCTGGGCCCCTTTCCCTTCATCCTTCCTGCCTTGACTTAGAAGGATCTCTTTGTTCTGCTTTTGAGGAAATTCTCAACTCCATTCTATAGTTCCAAAAAAAATCTCTTTTTTGTTTCCCCCGAATCTTGAAGCTGACCAGAAAAACTAGACTGAATTGGCCACAGCCCTTTTTGGATTCTCTTTGTGATTTTTGGCTACTTGCTTACCCCAGTAGTTTACAGTGACATGTCAGATTTTCCAGAGCAGGCATATAACGTACCCATTCCTCCTTACTCCTACCTTGGGACTCGCCCAGCTAAATTTTAGGACACTCTTGGGATTTTGTATAAAAGGAGTTCCGGGCATTAAAATAACACAGACAAAACTCTTACAAGACCATAATTCTGCCCTTGGCTATGACAGAAATTAGCTAAGTGATCACTAGACATCAATTTCCTCATAAAATAGGAGGTTGGCTTCAATGTACAATCATGTCCTTCTCAGCTCAAATATCTATCGTTCTACATGTATCTCAGGTTATTTTTTAAAGAGGCCACCTAGGCTTTAACTACTACCCATTGGTCCTCATTTTAGGTAAAGTTACCAATAAAAGAATTTTGTGATGCCTGGTTCTGTCATCAATCTTCCACCCGCTGTTACCAACATCTTGAAAGTTTAAAGTTTTTACTGTCATTATTGAGATTGAGGTAAATTCTTCATTTTGGGCATTGTTTAGCATTTCTTGCGGAAATGTCCTTGCCACTGAAGAATTATCCGATGCGGTTCTCAAACTGTCCAGTTATAAATCCTGGACTTGATTCCTGCAGAAGTTTTCTTTCTTTCCATATAAACCCCTTGGGGCCTGAACTCAAAGACACCTGAATTTAACATGAGACTCACTATCCTTTATCTCCTGGATATCAACTTCAGAACTTCTGTTTCCAAGTTCTACAAGAAAGAGGTATTTTTGAATTTTATTTGTGGCATATATCCTACTTATGGAAGCAGATGCATCAATGATACTGCAACGAAAATAGGGTTTTTATAGGACAACAGAATTTAGGGCCTTAATTAATTATTAATATCATATGCACTATCTCAGAAAACGAGCTATTCAGAAATAACTCTGTTCTCTTCTACCATAACTTACCCGCCTATACAGAAACAGGACCTGTGCTTCAGACTTTTTCCACGGCAGATGCTCGTACCCAGTATTTGTTCTAATCCTCCCTTTTTCGCACCACAATTGGTTTCTGTGTAAATGAATATGTTCTCCCAGGAAGACTTTGTGACTTCAGGTGAATCAAGAACAGGCATCAGAAAGCTGAGGAACTCTCAGCAAGCCAAGATGGGGACCTCGCCACTAATGTCCTTAATAAGACACAAGAGAAGAAATAAGTAAACATAAAGAAAGAGAAATAAAAATAATAGAATGAAAGGTAAGGTAAAATTATCCTAAAAGAGATTTGGAACCAAGTTTTCTAAGAGACGTCACCTATTTTATAGGATATACATAAAAAATCTGGATTTTTAGTCTATAAATACAATAAGAAGGCTCCTTGTAGCTTCAGCCTAATTTTTGTAGCTTATTTCTCTATTTTGCCTGTACGTACAACCTGAGTTCCAGGAAACCACCTATTTTACGGTTCTCAAACCACCTATTTTACGGTTTTTGTTTCTAAATATATTTCTATGCTGTTACTTACATCACTCTCCCCACCTGGAACACCTTTTCTTAGCCATAAAGAAATTCCATGCATTCTTCAAGGTCCTTCTCAACCATCACCTCTTTACCACATCTTAAAATGTAAAGGAAGAATGATGAGTGAGCCATGGACAGATCAGATTAGATGTTGCAGATAGCCTCAGCCTGGTAATTTTTTGTGTTGGTTTTAATTTGGGAGGCAGAGACACGGAGGACTACAGAATGAATATATCAGTAAAAGAGATTTTTGTGAGCCTGTCAGAGGAGTTTCTAGCACTGTGTTGTTCCTTCATGGTGATTTAGTTGACTACTTCCTAAAACATGTGTTGCATTGTATGCCCCAAATCATGCCCTCCTCATAATCAGCCAATGAGTAGTTACCTGGAAAGTAGGCCAGGTATGGTAGGAATCACAAATAAACACAAATAAAAATTAAAGAAAACTACAAAGAGAAGATTCAGTATCTCAACTGGGAGAGATAGATTCTATTGATACTTCCTATGTTCAGGCAGTTTAAACAATACTTAATAGATTGAGTCTTCATTTAAAAAACCCCTATGAGGTGAGCATGAGTATTTGTATTCTACACTTGAGGAAAGGCATTTGGACTCTCACGGTGAGTATATGAAATCCGAGGTCAGTCCAATTCTAGAGACTAAATTCTGAGCTCCTTCCTCCTCAAAGGTTTCTTCATTGCTTTCCACAAGCATGCCAGCTATTGCTCCGCCTCACCCAGAATGCTTTCTCAGCCACTGCGCACCCAAGTGGAGCTGCAAATGTATGAATTTGGAAGTCAGCCAGGATGCAAGAATGGTTTAGAAACATTGGTCCAACAGATAAACCTCTAAAGACAGTTGGGAGCTCTCAAGTTCCTTCTCTTTCTCCTCTGTTTCCTGTGTAGCCTTCGGCCAAATATTCACCTTCAAAAACTGCACATACTCCTCCTGTTGCCTGAAATCCTTCATTAAGAAAAAATATTCTTCTATTCTTCTTCTGTAAGCCTTTTCACCTTGCCAGACACAATTCCTTCTTCTGAATTCATCTGATATATCCCTTCATATGTACCTCTTTTAGCTTTAGAGTGTCACAGTAGTTTAATTTCTTGTTCACATTTCATGTCTCCCACTAGCCTGGAAGCTCTTCAAAAGCTAAGTGATTTGTCTTATTTATCTCAGCTCATTGATGCTTAATAATGTGCACTGAATAAATAAAGACATTAAAAGATGGATATTTTACAGACATATAAACATATACCTGTTCAGAGATTTGAATGTCAGAAAAAGTTTGATATCCGAATCCAATGCATACTGTTTTTCCCTGCAATCTGTGTCTAACGGGATTGTTTTTTATATGCTCCCCAAAACTGAGATAAATTCAAGTATCTTTGTCCTCTTTTTTGGGAAACATGGATCTCACCAGTCTCGTGGAAGATAAAACCAGAAATGAAGGGTAGGGAAGCAGATTAATACATATTTGTCTAAATTGTATATAATTTAACTGAATTAAACTGAAAGGCAGTAATAGCTTCCACTGACCGGGATCGTGGAGCTATCTGGATGGACAGTCTACCCAGAGGAGAGTCAAGGGCTGTCTGTGGGACCAAGAGCTCCGGGTCAGGACTTCTCAACCCTGGCTGCACATTACAATCAACTGGGGAGCTCTTAAAATTTTTGGATGCGTGGTTCCCACCCTTAGGGCATCTAGCTTAATAGGATGGAAGCCAAGCCGTGGCACCAGTATTTTTTAAAACTCCCTAGATGTTTTTAATGTGCGACCAGCCATGAGACGATTCCTTCAGAGAAAAGGTTACTCTGCCTTATCCGTGCATTTCGGTGGCTGAGGGGCCAAAAATAGAAATTTACTCTCTGGTACTGAGTCCACATGCATCGCATTTCAGACTCCGTGAGCCGAGATTTTACACCTTCCCACAATCAGCACAGCAGGAAAGTTCACCTGTAGTCTGTACCTCCAGAATTTGGTTGATGGGGAAGCGGGCATTAGGGTGTGTCACTTGCATTTAGAAAGCAAATTAGACACACTCTGTGCTACACAAAAGAACGAAGAAAAAAAAACAGCATTTTGACCAGGATTTGGTTCCTATCAAGCAGTTCCCTTATACTTTCATTGTGTGTGGCTGGCACCAGGTAAAGAGATCCAAAGAAAACACTTGAGAAATATTGTGATACAACCACAGCTGTGCCTCCATAGGAAAAAAACTGCCTGAGGCTTCTCCTTCTCTTTAAGCCTTCTTAGGCACTGTGTTTTCCTGTTTGGAAACAAATGGAACTGAAAAGTTTCAAGATGCTTTGCTACAATTACACAATATTTCCCCCCTCCCACCCATCCACAGCCTGAAAAAAGGCTGTCCCTGATCTTCCAGCCAGAGCCACTGACGTTCCCCAGAAGGTCACTTTCCTCCTAAAGCCGCCGCTTTGCAGGAAACTGGAAAATCACTTGGCTTCTCCACTTAAGTGTTGTGTTTTTCTGCTGCATTTCCAAAAAACCTCTTGGAGATTTCATATTTGTATTTTCCCCCTTTCTGGCTTCCCGCTCTCCTATGTAAATGAAGAAAGCTCTTCCAAGAGGGAAGAAAGGCACACTTGGAACATTCGCTGATTTCATATGCATTTGCTCCCACTTAAAGTAACTTTGCATACAGCAGCAATCTGTACCGCTTAACGGAAATCCAGAACAATTTGAGAAATAGCCCTTTAAAAATCGATTCCAATAAAGGACAAAGCAAATAAAAATGGAGCCATACGAATTCATCTGAGAAATAAATATTGTAGCCATATTGCTGAATGTTATTAAATTTTATTCATTTCAGCCTTTTGCTATTCAGTTATTAAATATGCAACATTTTCTCTGCTAAATCTTTTCTCGTGTAGACACTTCAGATTTGACAAGTTCTTCCATTTTTTATTATATTTATGCGTTTACCTTTCAATACTACCTGTAGCCCATACCATCTCTCTCTACTATAGAAAAAAAAATCGAGGGGCGAAAATCAGGAAAGTCGTGGCCAAGGAGATTTGCTGTCAGTTCTGTCTTCTTCAGGGCCAAGATTAGGCAAGCGGAATGAGGCAATAAAGAGGTACCAGTGGAGGCAAAAGGAAAATCAAGAATACTAAAACTGTCTTTATTTAAAATGTGATGTTTTGTTCTTCATGAAATATTTGTATTGATATTGATTTTTTTTTAAGATATGGCATTGAAATATTGTTTATCTTGATTACTGAGAGTTTGGCACCTCCTTAAATCTTGTGCCTGAGTCTCGGTTTGGGTCCTCCGTGAAGGAATGCAACCAGCCACACAGATTGACACAGCAGAGGGTTCAAGGGCTGCATATAATGAGCCTCTTTACATTGGATTATTGAGAGCCCCAAGTCTAGGTATTCCTGTATATTGGCACTGGAGTTAGTCAAAATAAGGTTAGTATGATGCATTTCTAAGGGATCTCGAGGCCCTTGAAGACTATATACGAGTCTAGAGGTAGTGGCTAGAGGTAAAGCAAGGTCATGTGACTTAAGGAGGTGTCATTGGAACAAAACTAGAGCCACAACCCAGAGTATTTGCATGTTCCTGCTTTGGAAAGCAAACTGTCATTCAATTCAACAAGATATTTGCTGAGCCCATGGGTCAGACACTGTGCCAGGTGCTATGATACAGCTATGAATAAGATCGCCTCGACCCTACTCCTGCAGAGTTCAAAACAGATTTTAAAAATGTTTTAAAGCAATGATATCGACGCTGTAATAAAAGCAGTAAAAGAGCCTCGGCACAGACGCAATGCCTCTGCATCTCGTGAAGAGCCTCCAAGTGATGGCAGAGAAAGGAAGGGTTTAGTACATGTGGGACCCCTCTACTCACACATAAACTAAGATTCATGTGTGTGGCTAAGACCTCCAGCAAAGCACAACTTGAAAACATACCTCGCAACGTCTGTCTGTGTCGTGCATTCACTGCCTGCCATCTCCACACCCCCGTCAGTAGGACATGTGCTTTGAGTTGTTTTAACAGTAGTAATTATGGCTCATACTCAGCTATCTACACCCTCTGGTCTGGTTCCCTTGGTGACCAAGGACACACATTTGTTAAGCAGCTGGACAAGGGCAAGGATGCCAAGTCTTATAATAAAACGATTTACCTCTACTTAAAACTAAAGCATATTAAAATTGAACCTTTATCCTCATCTATATCATCAACAGTGTGGTTGCTAATACCATCCCATCAGTTACTTTAATATAAGACTTTAAAGCAGTTTATTTAAGATTCATTGTTGGGGTCATAAGATGGAAGAGAGTACAGTTGAGGGAAAAATCCTTTACTTAATTCCCACTTTTATGTGTAGAATATTAAATTACCAGGAATCTATGGATTTAGAAGAAAGGGCTGTGTTCATCGAAATGAACCAGTTTAAACTGTGAGTAAAGCAATCTCCCTTATCCGTGGGGGATACATCCCACGACCCCCCGTGGATGCCCGAAACCGCAGGGAGTACCAACTCTATAGACAGTTTTCCCATGGACATACATACCTATGATAAAGTTTAGTTTACAAATTAGTCACCGTAAGAGATTAACAGTAGTAACTCATCATACAATAGAACAGTTATAACAATATTTTCTGATAAAAGTTATACGAATGTGGTCTCTCCTTCGAAATATCTTTTCGTACTGTACTCACCCTCCTTCTTCTTGTGATGACGTGAGACGGTAAGATGCCCATCGCATTCCTGCATCTGTGTGGCCGCTCCTTACTTGCAGTAAATGGCTTCGTGTCACTCATTTCAGGGGATCCCCTGCTGCAGTCTTCACACAGTCTCATACTTTCTAGCACAATGGGTTGCCATCGACCAGAATGCGATTCCTGTTCATGTCTTCCACCCACAAATTTAAAGCCTTTTGATCTTAACTACGCACTCATCATGTGCTGTGGCCGTAACTTTGGCAGTTGGAGGTGTGGCAGCAAAACTAGCACAAATCTCTTTTCCCTTCTTCGTGATTTCGCCTTAGAAGATCGTGCCTACTGTTGAGCGTAGCGACCTCGGCACAGGTTTTTCTTCTTTCCTTATTAAGTCGAGAAGTTTCATCTTTTCACGTAAAGAAAGCACTTTATGGCTTTTCTTTGGCATATCCGAGTTGCCAGCGTGACTACCCTTGCGCTTTGGGGCCTTTATTAAGTAAAATTAGAGTTTTGAGAACACGAGCGCTGTGATTTCTCAACAGTGGACCTGACAACCAAGACGACTAAGTAACTAACGGGCGGGGAGCGTCTACAACATGGAGACGCCGGACCAAGGGCGGGTTCACGTCCCGGGTGGGCGGAAGCAGACCTCGCGAGATTCCCTCGCGAGATTCCGTCACCGCTACTCAGAATGACACGCGATTTAAAGCTCGTGAATTGTTGGTTTCTGGAATTTTCCATTTAATATTTTCAGACTGCGGTTGACCATGCGTAATGGAAACTGTGGAAAGCAAAACCATGGATAACGGGGGACGACTGTAAAGTGACTCAGTCTGAATCTATCACCACAATCCGTCTTCAGAAAGTGAAACCTGGGTAATTTATTTCTTTAGGTAGACACTCCTACCAGGAAACGTTCATTTCCATTTCTGATGTTTCCTTCCAGGTGGAGGGCGATCATTGGCCTGATGCTCCTGGCTCCTCTCCGCCCCCTCCCTACCTCTCTCTTGACTGGTGAGTTTGGAATAATCATGAAGACCTCAGTCATTTCCTCTTGAGAGCAAGCTGTCAGGTGGAAACACATGTCGTTGCTCCTCTAGAGCAGCAGTCCCCAACCTTTTTGGCACCAGGTACCGGTGCTCCTATTAGAATCCAATGCCTGATGATCTGAGGTGGAGCTGAGGAGGTGATGTTAGTGCTGGGGAGCAGCTGCAAATACAGATGAAGCTTTGCTTGCCTGCCGCTCACCTCCTGCTGTGCGGCCCGGTTCCTAATAGGCCACAGACCGGTACCAGTCTGTGGCCCAGGGGTTGGAGACCCTAGCTCTAGAGTGAAACCAGTGCCCCAGGGTAGCTGAAAGGGTAAACCTGGCTCCTTCTGCGGTTCTCCATGGGGCATACTATAGACAAATGGCTCAGTCTTCACACTGTGTTTTATCAATAATAAAGTGATATTTCGGTCTCCATTTCCCTACGTCTTCAACTTCTTTCTCAATTGATTCAGATCTTGAGCAGAAAAAAGTTTTGCAACTTATCGCCTTATGCCTCTGTGCCCCAACAATTCTCCTTTAATGCCTAATTGTTTAGACTGAATCAACCAGATAACCAAGTCTATCAATGTCACAATGAAATGTCAGAGCTGGGAAGAGTCTCCAGAAGCCTTTGAAATCAATCTCTTGTCTTTCAATACAATAGAGTACCATACAATAGAAATAACTGGCCACTGAACATGTCCTCCTTTGCTCATTGATTAATACGCATTATCTCATGTACACCTTTCTAGAGCCAATAAATAAGTATTGTCATTAGCCTCATTTTACAGATGAGGTAAGTGTTCAAAATTGACCCAATTATATAGCAGAATCAGAATTTAAAGTCAAGTCTGTTTAAATTGAGACCCCCTAGATTAACCTAGGTAATAGTCCTTATCATCCCATCGATGGATGGCTACATTCTGCTTAAAGATCAAAGACAGTAGTTGATACAAGGAGCATTAGAAAGCAAAGTTCACAACAACATATTTGAAGACACAAGAGTGACTAGATTCACTGTGTCTCCCTTGGACTGTGCATGACATCAGAACCCTGAAACTTGTCAGTACAAAGCATTGTTCCAGAAGTAAATGAAGGGAAAACACAAGCTCTGCTGGGCAGATTGACTAGGAAAATGTGGTGCTATCAGAAGTTTGTAGTTTTAAGATTCCCTTGTGCTTTAGTGGCATCAGCACACAAAGGGAATTAAGCCATTTTGATCCACAATAATGAGAAACATGGCCGACGTTCAGACCTGAAACTATTTAATGCAAGTTAATCCTTGAAACAAATCTGGAATGAAATGAGGGAGAAAAAAAAATCTTATTATGGTAGACATCAACTAATGGGTTGCATTTCTTTCTTCTCAATTAGAAATAGCAGAGGGGTTTTAATTATTTTTCCTTAGCAAGCACATCAAAACATATCTACACAAAAACACAGCAAATATGTTATAAACTTATTTAAGCCAAAGAGCTCGTCAACACTGTTTGCAATTATGAAATCATTTGGGGATATGGTATTTTTTTAAAAAGAATTGTTTTTCTCTTAGATGCAAACCACATCACAGTCCACCAGGCATAAATCTTTTATTGTATCTTCAAGAGCAAAAATGGAAATTGTGCAACAAAGGCGCCACTGATAAAATGCAACTAGCCCCCCAGAATCATTGGGATGATCTCATTAGTTAGGAGCGATAACAGGGGATGTCATGATTTCAAAAATGTTCTTTGAGGGGGAAATATTGTTGAAATTAAATGTTGTTCAAGGAGTTCAAAAGAGTAATCATTGGAAACTTTAGTGCCTCATCTCCAAAAGTTTTCATATACATTAAAGGGGAAAATAGGCTTTTACAGAGATTTGTCATTTGATGAGCAATGAAGGGCATAGCAGAGATGGAATAGAACAATATAATGTGCTTGATGAGAGCACAGCTTCAGAAATCAGACTACCTGTGTGTCAATTATGACTCTGCCACTTAACAGCTGTATAACTAACATATTTGTGCCTCAGTTCCTTTATTTAAAACTTAGGATAAGAATAGGATCTACTTCGTATGCTTGCTGTGAGCTTAAATGACATAATAATGTAAAGCATATAATATGTACTCTATCAATATTTTAGTATTATTGTATTGTTATTATTTTTGCTATTATTATTACCATAATTATTACATCTGTTTTCAACAGGAATATTAGATTTCAGTAGTAGTCAGAAGTGATGCAGGGTCAGGCTAATAAGTCAGAAATGGGAGTTGACACTTTCAAAAACCAGAGTTAGAAAACCAAAAATCAGGATAAAATGAACTAGAAACCCAAAGGGCAATTTGGGTAATGAAGAAAAATCCAAGAATGACAACTTTAGGGATGGTGCCAGTGGTTCAATAATTTGTTTCTAGTTCGTTATCACATGGGAGATGGCTCGCCACATCAAACATTCTTTCTTTATCATCTTTAACTAATCAATTATCTGCCCCTTACCTTATTTTGGGTCTAGAAATCCCTAACTCAAGTGACTACAGAGAACATGGACTCAGCCATAATGGGATGGGATTCAGTGCCATGTCCCCAGTTTCTGAGAGGTGTGGTTTTATGACAAGGGCAAATGAATAAAAGGCAAATACATTCTCACAAGAAAAAAATCAGAGCCCAGAGTCTGAATCTAAGAAAGTGGTCACTGCTGAACCCACAGCAGGGTTACTTTCATGGAAAGTCACTGGGCTGAAAATCTAAGGGTTTTTATATCTCTCTTATCTGCATGCTTCTCAAAATGATGATCTTTCCTGGGGATTGCTGTTTTAAAAAGTCAATTCTGAGGTTCCAACTGAATCAGAATCCTTGGAGGAAGAGATCTAGCAACCTGCAAAATATTCCCCAGGAGATTCTTTTGTACGCTAAACTTTGATGACAACTAGACGAGAGGCTGAGCTACCCTAGGCACAGATCTCAGCTGTAGCAACAAGAGATGTTGAAGGAAAGGGAGTCGGTCAATCACTGTTTGCATGATCTGATCGTCCGAACTCCCCCAATGCAACTTTATTAGATTTAAAAGTTGCAACCCCGTTCGCCATCCAATGAAGGCTACTATGAATTGTGGGGATCAAAAACTAACTTGATGACATAATTCTGCTTTCCTCATTGAAGAACAAAAATTTCAATGTGGCAATGGTATATTGGAATCAATTGGGATGACTGTCAAACTTCGAAGGCTTGTTCTCTTTGGGATCTAACATTATCTAAGGGGCTACAGGATAAGACTAAAGAATTGGACAATACAATCTCTGCTTTGAGGTAGTTACAGCAGATTTAGGAAACTAATACAAATACAGTAAGCATTCAGTGGGTATTTGCTGAATTGAATTGAGTGAGAACTGTCTCTAAGAACCTGAAGTGTTTACAAGTGGAATAAGAAAAAAGTCAAATGAATGAACATTTATTAAATACTTTTATTCCAAATTAGGTGTGGGTACCAGACAGAACCCTAAATCTCTAGTTGTCACCATGTCTATGGCCCTCTCCTGAAGGTAACTGCCATTCATGCAGGCTCTGATGAGGT
The DNA here is from genome assembly GCF_902729225.1 of Pteropus medius. Classification (NCBI taxonomy): domain Eukaryota; kingdom Metazoa; phylum Chordata; class Mammalia; order Chiroptera; family Pteropodidae; genus Pteropus; species Pteropus medius. Next base: position 9,163,281 of record NW_024354502.1, on the reverse strand, counting down.
ACACCCATGGCAAACTCTCAAAATATAACACTTGGCCCCTGGGCGCAACAAGGAGGCTGACATGAGTTCAGGCAAACTACTGCCTGCCCAGTGGCCTACAAGGTCACCTGTTTTAAAAAGTTTTACCCTTAAAGTAGCAATTAACCAAACCATTCAGATTCCCTTGGGAATTTGTACTAGCGATGCGAGCTTCTCCTTTAATCCTTATTTTGACCCCATAGTATTAGAAATTCTCTTCCCATTTTAATAATGAGCAAACTGGGACTGTGGAACTGAACAAGAATCTACAATATTTCATGTTAGGAGGATGTGAACCCAGATCTTTGTGATGCCAAAGCTTGTTCTTATGCAGAAGATAGACCTAGGATCTCTAAAACAATGTTCAAAAAAATCGATAAAAAGGCAGAGTTCTTCATCAATGGGACCTACACCAAGGTGAGCCACTGCAAGGCCAGTGGAAGTTCCTACACAAAGGCTGACTAACCTCTGCTTCAGAAGGCCAAGCTGGGAGGAAATGCTGGACGAGATGGCTTCTACAATCTCTTCTAACATAAAATGTTAGAATTTATTGGCAAACAGCTGGGTACCACATTAAGATCATTTCTTGGCAAAAGCAAACTGTATTCTTGCAGAAACTTCTATTGGCAGTACTATTGCCTTGTAAAAGTGGAAAAGAATCTCAGAAAACTGTTTATTTTCTTCTAAGGATTTTCAGAGATGTCTTATGGTAGAGCAGGTTTATAGGGATATGCAAAGTATAGCACAGTGGTTAAAAACACTGGTAAAAGTGCATTTGTATCTGCCATTTATGAGCCATATAACTTTGGCTATGTTGTTTAACCTTTCTGAAATTTATTTTTCTCATCTGAAACAACCTACCTCACTCACAAGGTTTTGAAAATAAAATAACACATGTAAACTACTTAGCACAAAGCATGTATCAAACCGTCAATGAAGGGTACCCATTAGCTATCACAGAGCAAAGTTGATTGGTGGAACATCCATGTGTTTTGGAGTTATTATGTTACCCTGGTGCTTGACCAGAGGCAGTTTCTGAAAATTTCTGGGGGGAAAAAAAAAATGAATAAAAAGAGACTAACATGCGAGGAAGAGAAAAGATACTTTTTTAAACTTAAATTCGTTTTTACAAGACATAGAGCCTGGGCTTAGTATTTCAATGGACCTGTTTTTTCTTCCCTGCTCAGTATCTATAAGATCTTGAACAAATGAATTGGCCTCCCTACACTACAGTAAATTAACCTGTAAAATGGGAATAAAGTACAGAAGCAGAAGTTCCTGCTAGAATATAATTAGTTGAGATGCTTTTGGTTGCAAGTAACTGAATGCTTGACTACAACTGGCCCAAACAATTGTGGCTTTTTTTTTCTAATATAGTCCAGAGACAATCAATTCCAGGGTTAATTCTGTAGCTCAACTATTCAGAAATTGAGCTGTCTTGGCTCTTCCCTCATGATCTCAAGTTAACTACAATGGTTCTGAGAATTATAGTGTCACATGAAAATGACCCAAACTGGAACAAAGCAGGAAATATTTCCCCTTACGCAGCTTTGTTTTTTCACCGAGAATTAAATCCTACCAAGAAGCCACCAGCAGATATCTCTTCAGGTCCCATTGTTCAGAACTGAGTCACATGTCCACCTCGAAACCGATTACTGGTAAGAGGGGCAAAATTTGGTTAAATCATTCATGCCTCATAGCTAGGAAAGAGATCTACACCACCACACATCTGAATAAACCAGTGTTGTTGGTAAGAAAGAGTGTAGAGCGTGGGCAAACAGTAGTAATTGCTCCTTTTATCTGCTAAGGGTGTTGAGAAGCTTGAATGATACTATAATGTAACTAGCACATGGTAAGTACTCAATCATATTTGTTCCTCCTTACTAATTAAAAGATCTTAAAGTCATAATCTTCTCAGGTTAAACTATCTCCAAATGGAAAATACTGATTTACATAGCTATATTAGAAATTGCTATTTAATATACAAAAAAAGTATTTTCTTACAAAAAGTTCCATCATATTCATGTAAATATCAGGTCTCTAATTCATTTAAGTTGTAGTTCAATGAATGCAAATTAAACAAAATATGCATATCAATTTTTGACACATCTCTGCTGCATCTAATATACCCATATTAATAAAATATCATCCTAATAATCTTTAGCATCATTCATTGATACCTACAGAAATTGTGTTTGGACATGGGAATGAAGTGTCATACCTAATCATTTAGTTCAGAAGTTTATAGGACCAAAATGGAGTGCAGGTATTGGTTTATAGCAAGAGGTTGAACATCAGGTTGGCAAAAAACGGAGTCTGGGACAACCTTACCATACATTTATTCATCAATGACTCTTTAGTGTTTAAATACCACATACCTTTTTATCCATGCCTTGTAGTTTCCTCTATCCCTTAGCAAGCTTGTTCCCATCTTATGAAATCCAACTCAAATTTTTTCTCCCCTGCAAAGACTTTCTGGTCTCCCCTCAAGGCAATTATTTCCTCATCTGGTCTCCCAAAGCTACACCTCTTTTTTCCCACTTGACACTAATTATTTACTTATGTGTCTCTTTCCCTCACTAAAGAACTCTTGGGGGCAAAGAACTGTGTCCTATTCATGTCGATGGCCCCAGTGTCTAGTGCATTGTTCAGTATGTATTGTAGTAGGCAATAAATCTTTATCGAATGAGTGGTTTCTATGTTTTGCACATTACTATGCACCAGGCACGCTAAGAAAAGCTTTAGATACAACATCTTATTGAGTCTCTCAACAATCTTATGAATAAAGAGAATAAATTTCAGAGAGATTAAGTAATTCAGCTAAGGTGAAGCAGTTTACTGAGGGCAGAATCTCCATTTGAACTTATCTCTGTCCTTCTCCAAAGCCTGGATATACTCCAATATATTACACAGCTTTCCTGGAGGCTTATGACTGGAGCAATCTCAACAACACAACCAAATGTACTATTTATGTGTTTACTTGAACTTTTCTTGTTTGCTTTTTTTTTGTTTTTTTTTGTTTTTTTTTTGTTTTTTACAGTATATGAGTAGGAGCCATACCCTTCATTTATTAAAAAGAAAAAATATCCAAAATGAACAAATTATTTTCATTCTCTTCTAGACAAACTCAGTCCTACAGTGCTATAATGAAAAGTTTAAGTAAATATGTGATTATTCTATAAATAATCTATCTCAAGCTGGTATTAATGCAAAGCAAAGCTTGGTTGCCTGCAACTGGGTTTATAGAGTGATAATCACATCTCTTTTCCCCCATGCAAAGAGCAGATATATGATTAAAGAAATTAAAACTATTTGTCTCTGTTAAAGTAAATTTGAAAACAGAGCTTAGTATCACACTCAATTCCTTTAAGGGCCCAGTGCCCACACCTCCAGTTGCTGCGAGACTTGACTGTGTAACATCACATAGATGTCCCCTTATCTGAAGAACTGACCTCGTCTGATTGGTTCACTTCACCTAGGAAGTTTCAAACCCACCACTCTCTCACTCCTCCTCATCTCAGGTGTCCATCAGTGCCCCCTGGTAACTCTGCTGTCGTCTCTATGTTTGGTGGCCTTCCCCTGTGGAGCAGGTAGACTTGACCTGAGGACACGTCCTTCCTTGCTAAGCTCCTCCCCCTTTCCTATTCTGCTTCCCTAGCTCCCTGAGGGTTTTCCTGAGGAACACTCTCTCAATAAACCATATTCACTCATATCTCTGCTTCAGGCTCCTCTTCTAGAGAACTCCACCTAACATAGTCGGCTTAAATGTGAGGCCACAATTAAGCTTTCTAATTCCACCACCCATACATAAACCTACAACTTAACTTCATCACCACTACCCAACCACAGGAACAACTGGACATGACCAAGAATGCACTGAAATAGCTTCTCCAAAGAAAGGGAGGTCAGAAAGACACCCAAATGTTTTTCTCATGCTTTTCCCTCTCAAGAGAACAGAGCAAGAGTTTTCCTCTAATCAGCATTAAACTATATAGAGCCTTTGTGTGAAGATGGAGAAGGCACACCCGCAATGGTTCAGCCTACACCAATGTGGACACAACGTGGTGAACTGAGAACAACTCGATATTTGTCACTCTTAGTCTCTTGTCCTGGTTCCTTCATACAGGACCAACCTGCATAGCAGCAACGGAAGACCTACCCTCCTATATAAAAACATGACTGGGGACAAGCTCCTCTCCCCATCACCCACAGTAAGGGACCAACAGCAACAAAGAGACAACTAAATATCTAACCCTGAGGTTCAAATCCTGGATGTATCATCAGTGTGACCCTGGGAAAACCATTTCACCTCTCTTTGTTTTTTTATCTTTAATTTAGGGATAATAAAAGTACATTCCTCCTATGGTTAAATGAGTTAATACATGTAAGGTGCCTAGAGTAACTTTTGGCATGTATCAAGCTCTAAATAAATGTGGAACATCACTACTCATCATAAGTGCACGAGAAACTATAAGGAGTGTACTCCACTTGATTTGGGGGACAAGATCAGGAAAAATGCCACACTTTGGAAGTGAAGCAAGTGGGAGAACCTGTGGTAGAGAGATCGCCTATAACAGAAATAGCTCATCTTAAGAGGATGGTTTGTAAGCTGCTTGCTAATAAGAAAATGCAGATTCCCAAACCTCTACCTAAGAAATCCAGTTACCAACCAAAGCAAAGCACCTGAGAAATGTGCTCAGAAGAGCATAACTGGCATCTAATAATTACTAAAGAAAGCTATGATCATCTCAACTATGCTGTAATATATCTAGCAAGCGGCATATCTCAATATTATGATCTTTGATGGCCGATGCAGGAAAAGTATTGATTAATAAGAGTTTGTTGGTGCTCATCAAATATTGTCTGAGGTGAAAAATAATTACATTTGGTGGACACAAGTATCCTGGTCTCTGGGAAATTACACCCTACGATGAAGTAGAGAATAATTCACAAGGCTGTAATACAATTTAACACATTACTCCTAAAGAACAGTCCTTAAGGTAGACCTCCAGCCCCCAGCATTGGCACCACCTGGAACTTGTTAGGAATGCAAATTCTGGGGTTCCACTCCCCATGTACTAAATCAGAAACTCTGATTATGAGGCCCAGTGATTCGTGTTCTACAAGCCCTCCAGGTGATTCTAAGACACACTAAAGCTTAAGAACCACAGTGTAGACCATCTGTATTTCTGTACTCAGAAGCAACCTTGGAATGATTGATTTGATTTGACAGGTGCCATGATACCGGAAAGGAGTAGCACAGCTAGTGTTCAAGAGAAATCTGTTCACTAGAAACCTATATCGCATCCCTTAAATAACTGGCAATTTAGTGCACCATAATCTCTTGTAACTTTTATTAGTGTGGGACAAATTCCAAGAGCCTGACGATCCTAAATGTACTAACAAGCTTCCTTATCAACCTAGTCCAGAGCCTGATGACATCTCCCTCAGCCCAGCCTTTAGCCATGACAGTCCTCTCTGTTGAAATGGAAATAAGAAAAAAAATCAACTAAGAGAACAGACATAAAGACTAAAAGATCTGCATCTCATCACTACTACCACCATCCACACACACATCCATCTGCCAGAAGAAATTTCATAAAGCATTGACCAAGAAAAACCGAAACTAACTGTATCCCCTATGCCTATTTTCAAAATCACAACACACAGCAAATTCAATGGAAAAGAATGCAGCTTGACTGAAAACATGCCTATCATCCAACACTGAAACTATATTTAAATTGGACATAAATGACTCTTCCCTAAACTAGAATATATAACGCTTCTCTTTCTAGTGAAAATCTAAAGTGTACGTGTGTATGCACATGTGCATGTTTGATAAGATGTTATTTCAGGGAAGCAATATTCCTTCTTAATTTATTATTAAGGACAAATAGTCTCAAGATCATCTCAGTAATAAATAAATAATTAGTAATTATTTTGTGTACCATTTTCACTGAGGGAAGAAAATGGCGGAGGATGTTGAAAAAGCACTATTTAAACTAAATCCGTTACATCATATTGGTTTACTTCCCTTTGAACTGTGTTTTAATCAAAGCAGGTTGATTTCTAGTTCGTGAAAATGTTTCATTTCAAGCCACTGCAGTTTTACGAGCTTTTCTACCACATTTTACTGGAACCTTGTAAATCTCATAAAATTCTGGAATGTCTACACCATAAAAACCTGTCATTTGAATGTGTTTTCTATGGAGATGTTTCTCCCTTATGCAAACTCACATACTTTGTAAAGATTTATAGAGAAAAAAAACTTTTAATATATGTCCAACAGTACCTGGTTAAAAGATCACCTTTTCAGTTGACTGGAATTTTATTTGTCACAGACAAACACTTTATAGAATTATCTAAAAGACCAAAGCCATTCATAATAATCATGATTTTAAGTCTGTCACCCTTAACCTGTATGCCTCTTGCATTCAGTCCGATTAATGACACACAGTACCCAATGCACCTCTTATGAGAATTCTAAAGCCAATGACGCACTACTGCCATGAATAAACATTCATCACCATTATTAAAGGAGATAAATGTGTCGGTAACTGAGAATCAGCTTTTATTTATTTTTTATTTTTTTGAGAACCAGCTTTTAAGATTGATGTGCGCCCCACCCCCAAATACAAACAAATACTACAATAAGGCAACAGCGCCAAGCACCTGAATGCTACTAAATGAATCACTTGTTCCTTCTCATGAAGTTTATCATTTTGACTTCAAAGTAAACAGAAGCATGTTGGCATTTTTTTCTATTTATTTGTCTAAAACATTGAAGACTGCGAATCATGTATGAGAGTTTCTGTATTGTGATTCTTAAACCTGTTTGCATCAAATCCCTCAGTCACCTACGTAACAGTTTCAATGCATGGGCGAACATTAATGGATGAATCCAAATATTTATTTCATGCTAATTTTATGAGTTCTATGTAAAACCACTTTCTGTCCTAAATACGAAGGTGCTATTACTGCTTATACTTTCTTCAGATGGCTGGTGTCTGGGTTTAAGAAAGGTTTTTATATCAGGAATTGATTCTTTTCCTGGAGAAGAGGGAGAAACTGAGACGCTGCTGCTGAGGCAGCGATCAGGAAGTGTTACAGCAGCTAAGAGTGGACCGGAATGTCTGCGTTAAAATACCTGGGAAGTTGTTTAGTCTCTAAAGAAACAACCTTACATGTGGAACACTTGTGAGTCCCCACCTGGGAATAGGTGTGAAATGCCTGGAAATAAACACGTTAATTGAGTTATCTCTGAACTGGGGTGCACAATTAGTACCACGTGACTTCCAGATCCATGCTCATTCACTAAAGATGTTGCTCATCGATCCGGAACCAGAACACCTAATTCGTTTGTTTCTCTCACTTGCCCTATGACTTCAAATCATTCACCACTTCTCTGAGCTTGGTTTCTTCTCTTGAACTAAAATACGGTGGACAGTTTTTGAAATACTAGTCAACTAATTGAAAAGCTCACAGAACGGTCTTTCTGATCCTTTTAAGTCAATGACCAAAAGCTCTAGTAATGTTTGAACTTGGAGTGATTCAATGCCTAGTTCTGTAATTACTGTAAAAATTGTTAATCCCATAACTTTTATAAATGACCCATAAATAATATGTAATATGAATTCAATAATAATATTAAATGACATTTACATAACACATTTCATTATATTTTATATAACATATCAAATCCTCACAACCACCCACTGTGGCATTATATCAAATGAGAAAAACAAGTTCAGAAAATTTATGAAAATTGCTCAAGATCACAGGAAGTTACAGACTACAATTTCTCTGATCTTTACAATATTAAAACAAAAGAAAGAGAGAGGAAAAATAAGAAGTGCTTAATCTTATGACTAGAGAGGCAAGGTCATAACTCCTGAAGAAGCCAACCATATGTCTACTTAACGCCATACGCAATGTGAGCCCAAAAATGCATGTTACATTTTTATGAAAGAAGTATCAGATAAATGGGTAATCTTGATTTCACAGCTCCCCATGAGACTCATCAATTTTTGCGTAAATATGGTCTAACGTGTGAAAAAGCATTGTGGTGTACTGGGAAAAGAATGTGTTGTGGAGTTAGAAGGTCCTGTTTGACGTTAGCGCCCTGCCTTCAATAGTCACCTCTCATGTAATGTCATTTCTCAGTCTGTTAAATGGAAATAATAATATTATAGACAAAAGCACTTACAAACCATATCTTCTATGTGAATGTTGGTGATTATTATTAATAATTATGAACACTTATAAAATATATGGAGTAATGTAATATATGGAGTAATATAATAATCTCTTTTAACATATATTTATTCATCATCAAAGCACATATCTAACAAATTACATTAACTCAAATGAAGGGGAGAAAGGAAAGGAGACATCTATGAACTAGAAAAGGTCCAAATTAAAAAGCACATTTAGAAAAATTAACTCATTTTTAAATACTACTTCAAGTCGGGAAACTGCAAACAAATTGTCAATACTCAATTTTCAAAGGAGCAAAATTAATGAAATTCTATTGAACATTTTAAAAAGTATTTATGACCCCCAAAATGTGTAAAATAACCCTAAAATGGATATTCGGGTATGGGGGGAAAAGCAGCTTGGCATAATAAAATAAATAAAGCATCGTTAATACAATATTAAACAAGGTTGTTAAAAATACAGGAAACAAGTCACTGAAGCAACTTCTCTAACTGCACAATAAACCTTTTCGTAATGCATGACCTGTAGACATTATAGACCCAAAGTAAGATGTCTGCCAAAGTTGGTGTCCAAAAAGAACAACTATGTGACACCACTGAGAATTAATATGTATAATAAAATAGGCGCACAGTAGCCCGACAACAGGAATGTGAGGCAGGTGTGGACAATGAAGAACTGGAAAAGGGATGTTGAATTTCAGTCTGTTACTGATGCTGAAAAAATGTCTGGCCCATTGTGAAATGATAAGAAACGTATATCAGTCTCTGCCACCCCACGCCCCTCTCCCAGTTCCTCGCACAGAGCTCTTAATACCTTTTTTAGTAGAGGTACTAGAAGGACCTTGTGTTCTAACATTTAATGTTGACCCCAGTTCCTGACACACAGGTCCTAAATTCCTTGGAATTTCCTGGGTGATAGCAGTGTCTTTTGTTCCATTGAAGTGAATTTTTACGGCCTCGGATGGCACCTGGATAAGGGCTGCTCGCCAGAAAGACCAAGCCTCACCCGCCATTCTCCAGAAATGGGAGAGGAGCTGGAAATGGATTAAATGATCATGCCTACATGATGAAACCACCACAAAAGTCCCAATAGTTTGTGGTTCAAAGAGCTTCCAGGTAGGTGAATACATCCATGTACTGGGTAGATGGCACTGATAAATATAAGGAAATGTTTCCCTAAGTGTTATAACAAATAATCCAATTCAAGGGGAGGGGGGTCATGGGAACCTCCAATTTGTATCCAAGTTGGAAAGAAGTTGTGAGAAACTTGGGGACCTACTATTTGGAATTGGTGTCTAAAGTGTGTGACAGGGGCAATTCATGGGACTGAGCCTTTAACCTGTAGGGTCTCTGCTGTCTCCAGTTAGTGTGAGAATTGAATTGACTTATAGGACACCCAGCTGGTATCACAAAGAATTGCTTGGTGTGAGGAAAAAAACCCTATATATCTGGGGTCAGAAAGGGCTCCTTGGTCTTCTTCATCATGTTATTCAACATCTCCTACTGAAATTTATTTCCGAATTAGACCAAACATTAAAAAAGAGAGAGAGAGAGAATACTCTCTGTAGGACGTTCTCAAGCCACATCTTGAGTCATAAATAAGGACATCATCCTGTATAAGTTTTGGTCACCCTAGTTTCCCTTCCCCGACTATAAGACCTGCATTGCCTCATTAGGCCCAAGATCTAATCGCACCTTTACAAAGTGACTTTTGGGTTCCTGGTTCTGGTTGCCTTATGCCAAAATACAATAGGGCATCATATAATAGATGGCCTCCCTCAGCATGCAGAGACCAAGTAATTGAATCAGTAAATACACAAACTACTTGATTTTTAGGGAAGAATAATTCATCTTCTACCAGATGCATAATTATACTTTAGGAAGGACAATAGTAAGGAAACCATGGAAATCAAAAAGCTTTCACTGTATCAACAGGAAATAGTGTCACCAGCAGATAAGAACCTGCCATGCACTTGGTTCTCAGATAAACCTAGACTCAAAGTCCATTTCTCCTACTTGCTGGCTATATGATGTTAAACCTCTTAGAGCCTCAGAATTCACACTAAAGTAGATTAATAATACCCATCTCTGAGATAACACAGATAGAGTCGTTTTTGTACAAATGACTGGTGCAAAAAAGATCTGTGGTTTGGTAATTGCTATTATTATTATAAATGTACTCTTTCTATATTATCTCTTAAGTATTCTTGCAAAAATAGCTTATAAGAAGAGGTTAGATGAAGTAGTCCTAATGAATTGTAAAAGTACCTTCACTATTACCACCTTTTCATATTTCTTGAGAATAGTCAAATGAAAAATACTCTAGAAAGAAATTATTTCTTAAAAAAAAAAACCTAATCATTTAAATTGCTCTCCCATCTTCCATTTTCCACTAAGTAAATCTGCTTGAGCACAAGCAAGCACTATTACGCCTTTATGTAGTTTAGGTATCCAATGCCATCACAGATTTCACAACCCTAGAGACATATGATATACTGCATTTCCATAAAATAAGGCAGGAAAACACTGCATCCTGAAACCTGGCATCATATGCATTGGCTACTGGCATTTCTAGTGCAAACAATGTCTCTTTAAATGAATCTTACATTTAACAGAGCTCACTAAATATGACAGTGCCAAGACTTCACCAGTTTGCCTCTGAATACCAAGACAAGGCTTTTTGAAACAAGTAAGACATAAATTTATTTTCCTTCCACAGGTATTTGCCCAGTAAGTTGGTTTTCTCGGCGTAGCAGAAAGGCCTTAAGTCACTGACATTTACTACACAAGTTAGAACCAAACAACAGGGTCTCTCATTTCCTTCAAATTATAATCCAGAAAGTATAAAAGAGGCTTCTAAGTTCCACACCAAAAACAAAACAAAACAAAAAAACACCATAACTGAGATCAAAGCTTACATGTTTTAAGAATGCCACTTGAGAGATCAGGTTAAAAGGAAAGTGTTTACTCATTTAGAAAATATTTACTGAGCATCCACTGCTGTGTGTGTGTGTGTGTGTGTGTGTGTGTGTGTGTGTGTGTGTGTGTGTGTGTCTATCAGACTCTATTCAATGCTCTGGAAATGTTGTGGTAAGTGAGACTGACAATAACTGCTCAAGGGCTGCCGGTTCAAAGAAGTCCATCTAGTTAAGATGGCTTCTAGGCCTTGTGAATTAGCTGCTGCAAAATCAGACTGGGCAAGGGAGGCAAATGATGGCACTGGTAAAGCATGGCCCTTGGGATCTCTATAATCAGGGTTCAGCTGCTGGCATCTCTACACTGTAACTTTGGCCAAGTTGCTTAACCTCTCAGACCTTGAGTTTCTTCTGTCGTAAAATCAGGATACTGAGAGTACCCACCCCTCTCCAGGACTGTTATGAGCATTAGCTGGTTCAGACAGTTGGAAGTGCCTGGAACATAGATGACATTCAACACATAGCAATTTCTTCCATTCTCTTGTTCAAGCCCAAATATCTTCAATGGATAAAGGAAACATATAAAGACAAGACATTGATGTAATAACTTTAGTCTATCTTGGGAGTAAAAGTGAGGCTCACCGTAGATAAGATGCTATTTTTGTGTTTGCGTCTTCTGTTAGCAAAGCAGGAGAATACAAAAGTAAGTAGCACGCTGTCCCCTTCTATCATCCTCTCAATTACTTTAATCAACAATGCTTTAAGAAGCTTAAAGTAGAAATAAAGAAATCATAAAACTCTGAGATATCTGAATCTATAAATGCTCACCAAAAAAATAAAGTGCCATCATCTTCCACTAGAGACCCACACGAGAACCGGGATACCACTTTCTTCCCACAAACCTTTCTTGGTTTTGAAAATAAAGCTCAAACACTTTGCCTCCATTCAGCTCAGCAAAGGTAGCAGCTTAGACATAAAAGTGCAAACGCTGTGGAAAAAAAAAGAAAAAAAGAAACACCCATGGCTGGCTGCCAGCTCTTGGCCAATCAGTCCTCACAAGGAAGGTTGCGTCAGAGACTCCCAGCCTGCTGGAACCTCTGCAGCTGCCTGCAACACAGGCTTGGACCACCCAGGCCGAAATGGACGGGCATCTGGAGAAAAGCGCAAACAATGGAGAACGTTAGAGCTCTGGGTTTCCGAGCCAGAGACGCTGTCACTAGGCTCAGCCTGCAGTTTGGGAAAGTCCTGGGCAAGGAAGACATCTCGTAGATGCTAAATGGCACTACTATTAAATCAGTGTCTCAGGTCTGCAGCATAACCCCCAGAATGGAAAAATATTTTTTTCAGTGGAAAATCACCCGTCTTCGTGTTCATGGATTTAGTTTTCAGCTGGTGTTGGGCTCTCACCCAGTGTAATTAACATCTTACCAGTGGGTGGCTGGTAGAATTGCTTTACCCCTCTCTCATCACCCCAGCACCTACAGCCTCCTGAAATGCTTTATACAAACAACTAGGAAATGATGTTTCTAAAGATAAACTATTTGGTCAAGGGCTCTCTGGTAGCCCCTCCATTCTGCTCTCGGCAAATTTATTTTTCTAATTTAAACGTCAGAAAAACAGGCCTACATCACTCAAAGGCTGGCACAAATGCAAGCCATGCCAGCTTGTTATAATTACAATGAGGTACAATAGCGGACGTGGGGGAAGCCTAATTAAAGAGTTGGACCTCGAATCCCAAATGGAAAGCCAAATACATGGCCTTCTATGAGATCTGATGGAAACTGATGATGGATGCTTCACTGACGATGGATGTCTCTGGGAAACATGCGCCTCCCTAGCACCCAAAGTACAGACACTTGGGAAGGTATAGGAAAGAAACATCCTGCTAAGATTGAAATTATAACTAAAACCTGGGGGGAAACACTCATCTCAATGCAGAGAGTTGGATTTAATTGTTCCAGGATGCAGCCTGAGCATCAAGATTGTCCTTATTCACCAGGTAACACTAATGGGCTGCTAGGTTGAGAAAACCTACAAAAGATTCCTTAGATAATAGTCACCCCTTTAATGGAAAATTTAACTGAGAAGTCAGTGTATCATGACATAGTAAAGTAAATTTACCAGATCTATTAGAGCAAAACATAGCAGTAATTTACTACATCACACTATAAATGTGGACTTTGCTTCTCAAACTAAGTTGGAAGCTTCAGGAGTGAGCTCTCGAAACAGTCATTGTAATGGAAGCATTTGCTCAATCAGTAGAGAAACGCTCAGAAAATATCACACTGTCTGAATGTTTAAGCAGAAGGACTCAGACATAAGTTTCCTACAATCTTCTAAAGCATTTATTCTACAATTTATTGTGCATGAGAAGCTTATGAAATATGTGGTTTCCTGTGCCTGCCCAGAACCTAAAGTCAGACCCAGGAAATTTCAGTTTGCTTCAGCAGTCACTTCACACAAATTTCTCCAGTGCCTGGTACAATCCAAGAACAAAACAATAAAATGGCACAATCTATAAATCTGAGATGAGGATCTGTAAACAGCTAAATGCAGGAAAGATAAAGGCTCCTTTCAGCCAAGCTCTTGAAGTCAAAGATGCATTGTAGGTTAACAGGGCTAAAGATATGAGCGTGTTGCTAGTTCACTACGATTCTACAAGCCGGGAGAGTTACTCTCACAGGTTTAAAATAACGCAGAGTCGGGTGGACCGAATATTCTGGATTCCGCGTGAGATCCTCCTCGGTGATCAGAGGCAGTGCTTCTAGCTGAGAGCTACAGTCTTTACTCAGTGAAGGGAATCCACATGAGTTAGTTCCCTTCTCAAGTGCACTGTCACTAGGCTCAGATTTTGCAGAACGCAAAATCGAAGCTGCATTTCTTGTTGTTAACCTTCGAAGGTGCTGCAACAGCCAAGTTTTAGGAAAATCAAGAAAGAAAGTAATCTCATATTGTCAGAAGAGATTGGGCAATACACTGTGGCATAAATGTCTAATATTATTGCAAGATAGAAAGTTTCTTGTCTTCATCTAGAGCTAATCTGACCTCAGGATTTAAAAGGGTTTCTCTTCTTCAAATCACAGGCTTAGAAATTAACGGTTCCATTATACAGACTCCATTCAAATCCTGGACTAGCCATATACTTGCTGTGTGACTTTGGACGTGTTACTTAACCTCTCTGAATCTTAATTTCCTCTTATTTCTATGGGGAGCTTATTGCTTACCGCACAGAGTTATTGCAAAGATCAAATGGAAATGACTGAATATAGTGCTGGCACATGTTAGCTGATGATGATAATAATAATTATGTCACCCTCCTCACCTCCTGGTCCTAGACAAAGTGAAGCTTTTCATGCCCAGTTGTTTAAGTGTAGTCTATGTGCCCATAGTTGTTTCATTTAAAGCACTGACTTGTTTTCGTTTTCTTTGTAGGGGGGACCACCCAGAATCACTCTGAATGAAAGCATCAGGTTACCTTCTGTATCGAATAAAACCCCAAATTTTAACAGCTTAACACTTAAAAACCTGATTTCTCACATAACAGGACAAAGCTGGTGTTTCTGATTGATGGGTAGTTTTATTTAATATGGCGATTAAGGGATCTGTTCCCTCTGTTGGTAGCCTAGGCCTCGAAGAATTCTGCACCCAACTGACAGACAGGAAAATAGAGACAGAAGAAGCCCAGTCTGCATCTTAAAAACCCTGACCCATCCCTTCCAGTCTTGTTCCATTGGTGAGAAGTGTCTCATGGCCACATCCAGAAAAAGGCTGGAAAGTGGTCTCTGCCTGGGAAGCTCCCTCCCAGCAACCTTCCCACACGATGTCAAAGAATACAAATTTTTTTGGCAAATTATCATCCATCTCCACCAAAGAGCTTTTACCTAATTGGAATGAAGATGAGGCCCTAGAAACCTGAATTGGAAGGACGTTAAATCTTTTCCTGCAACATACCGCAAACACAGACATGCCTCAAACACCCCAGAGTGGTCGTCCAGCCAGAGCCAGATCATTGTGAGAAATTTTTGTTAGAAAAGTTTTCCTTTCATGGTCCAGGTTGAGCCATCTGTTGTAACACAGAAAGTATGCATGTACCTCACCAGACCTCAAACTAAATAAATGTAACTAAGTTCTTTTTTTTCTCCATTAAATGCCCCTAGTCCTTCAAATGTTCTTAATATACTACGGTTTTCAGACGCTTCGTCAGTATGTCTTCTCTCCACTGAAAGTGCATCATTTGTCACGGTCCCAAAAGTATTTGACCCCTGCCAGATGAATACAATATTCCATACACATGACTGGATATCCCATTTGGTGTCATCTTTTCTAAATTATACTAACCAGATACGCGGTTCTTCCTTCCCCCTTGGTTTCTTCTTTTTCTTACATTTTAATTTTGTTGTTCATACTTCCTAAATGGACTGATATCTCGAGCCTCAATTTGTCTGCTCCCATTGTCATTTCAATTCCTGCCAGTCACTTTCTGGCCCATCACCAAATTAGCATTCTTGCATCAGACACACAAAGGCTGTTCTGAAAGTAAATTTACAAGGTGTTTTTACAAAACCGATTTGAAGAGAAGGCAAGTAATCCCTACAAGTATTTAAACAGCAGCTGATTGCTACTTCACCACATAATCCAACAGATTCACACATTTGTTATACCACAGGACCGGCTTTTTTAAATGCCAGCTGAGTAAATTGTAGGGTCCTTGGTTATTAAATCAACTTCATATCACATCGGTGAACGCAAACCTTATAGAGTTCCAGGCTTGTTGCAAATAATGTCTCCAAGAGACAGAATGAATTTTGCTCGAAACTGGGGCACGATTACTTTTCCACGTCTTCGAGTATTGATTTGTTCAGTGATTCGTCCTCTGTGTGTTTCCAGGTCCTCAGATTACACCGCTTTGCTCCCTGCTGTTCCACTTCCTCTCCAGGACTGGGCATGGCATTCTGATATACTTTCAATTAAAAATGTTCTTGCCATAAATTTAAACAAGTTGACCATGAAATTCTGCAGCAGAAACCACTCTCTTTTTCATTAAAGAAATGGAAACACATGTTATAAAAGAACATTTAATGACATGGAAAAATATTCAAGATATATTGGTAGAGGAAAAAAGCAGATTTCTAAAATGCAAATGCCATATGAATCCATATTTGAAAAACAGAATATATAAAAAGTGTGTGTGTGTGTATGTACATATATGCTTACACAGGACAATTCTAGAAGGATATTCACCAAAGTGTTAGCAGTTACTCTCTTTGGGTGGTTATTTTACTGGAGATAATTATTTTCTTCTTTTTCCTTAGCTATAGTTTTAAAATATTCTGTAACAAACATTGGGACTTTAATAAAGATAAAACAATGTTATTTATTTGTTTGAAAATTTAATAAAAGTAAAAATATAACTAAACAATTACATACCACAGCACACATCTAGAAAAAAATGAATTTTTAATATTCAGGATCCATATCACTGTCTCTGTTCCTCTGTGCCTTTGGTGCTTATAGAAATATTGTTTTGAACTGAATGTTGTTATGCTCCCAAAATTCCTATGTTGGAACCCTAACCCCCAATGTAACTGTATTTGGGAATGGGGCCTTTACAGAGGCAAGTTAGGTTAAATGAGGTCATAAGGGTGGGGCCCTAATCCAATAGCATTAGTGTCCTTAAAAAAAGAGTCAGGAGAAAGCTCATTCTCTCTCTCTCTCTCTTAGATGTGAGGACACAGCAAGAAAGTGGACAGCTATACGCCAGGAAGAGAGACTTCACCAGACAATGAATTTGCAGGCACTTTGATCTTGCAATGTGCAACATGTATGGATCATGAGAAGTGAAATAAATGAAATAAGTCAGATGGAAAAGCCCAAGAATCACATTTCACAAGTATGTGGGATATAAAACAAAAAGCAACAAATGAATAAACAAAACAAACTCATAGATACAGACCACAGAATGGTGGAAAGAAGATGGGGGAGGACAAAGAAGATAAAGAGGGTCAAACACATGGTGACGGAAGTCAACCCGACTTTAGGTGGTGAGCACACAATGGAGTATACAGATGTCGTGTTATAAAATCGTACACCTGAAATTTATATAACGTTATTAACCAATGTTACCCTAATAAATTTAATAAGAATTTAAATAATAATAATAAACTTTTTAAATAG
The DNA here is from genome assembly GCF_902729225.1 of Pteropus medius. NCBI lineage: Eukaryota > Metazoa > Chordata > Mammalia > Chiroptera > Pteropodidae > Pteropus > Pteropus medius. The sequence goes on along the minus strand of NW_024354502.1, from coordinate 9,145,958 downwards.
ACTTTATATTAAAAAAAAAGAGTTTAGTAGGCATTTAGAAAACATTGACAGAGCTAAAGACACACAGATGGTGAGGGTTGCAGGGGAAATTTTTTGCTGAGTAATTGATTTAGAGGCAGAAACATAAAAGCCAGGTGAAAATAAAAATGAATTGGAGAAGGGACTTGATGAGCACGTCTTAATTTATGAAACCCAAAGATATTTGCTATAGGCCCAGCACGTAAATTCTAATTGAATCAAGCCCAACAGCTCAAAGCAAAATCCCCTTTTAAAGGATCACGCGCTGACTTCAAAGGTAGCGCTGGCCCATGGGAAGAGAGGCAAAGGTCACGGAACATGCCTGAAACTTTGCATAGAGTCGGTGGAGGAGTGGAATTAAAGCTCTGACACCCTGGAGGTTGCTGACCACACCTTTGGGTCTCTGCAACCCCAGGGGACAAGGTGGACAATCCCTTGCTTCCCAAACATCAGCATCCCTCTGAGGGCTCACTGTAACTGGCATCCCTGGGTGCCTTGCTGCAGTCCCAGGAGCTGAATGCACATGTGGAAACAAGCTCGCTACAGAGCATACCTCTCTCCCTCTTGGTTCAGTACCATATTTCAAAATGCCACTTTATTAGCAGCTAAACAAAAACACCTCTTCGACAGTGATGAGGGAGCGTGGCGTAAACATGTCATCCCCACCTATTGTTCTGCAGAGTCGAAATTCTCCTAAGATTGATGATAAAAGGCAGTTATAGAAGAAACGGTTTGAGTCTGCTGAATTAAAAACAAACAGTGAGGCATTCAGCAATGCACAGATCTGATGGATTAAAATGCACCGAAGAAAGACGTCTTAAGCGATGCCTGAATAAGCCAAGTCGGAATGAGAGGGAATTCGGCCTACAATTTCCAATCAAGAGAAAACTGGCAAAGCAACAGAATTTGAGGCTCCCTCAGATTTACACTTTATCTGCTAATTAGCATTAACATGCGCAGTAGAGGTATCTCACCAGCTTGTGGCTCAATAAAAACTGGAACGTGTTACCACCACAGAATGTGTAATTACTTTAAGCACTGGCTGAAAATTGCAGGGTACTTCACTTCAGAATTTGTATGTATTTATTGTTAGAGATAAACTTGTTGAAGTATATCTAATCTAATTTTATGTTATAATTCCTGTTTAAGATAATTTTAGTGTCAGCAAGCCAAAGACCGAAGTAAATACTGCCATAAATTGTAATACATTAAAATACCAGAACGATACAACCATTCAGCCACGACTTGATTTGCTTATTGTATAAGGACAAAAAAAAAAAAATTCTCAGATTACATCGAAAACAGAAATGTATCCTGTTGGGTTGCTTCTACCATGTCAGGTCATGCCGCTGATGGAGTCTGCCAACTTGAGACTCCCTCCTTCAGCTCCTTGCAAAAGAAAATCGCTTTTAAAAGAATTGTAGATTTCCGTTTCCCTTAGGTAGAACTTATTATTTTTGTAAAAATCTCTTTAAATTGCCCCATACCTTCCCACAAGGGAAATGCATTAGGACAGATTATTTGGCTTTAAATCATAACTAGGTTAATATTTGTTTTAAGTTTGAATTAAGACCTAGTTTAAATTCCTCCTTAAATTGTTAAACAAGACAATTTGGGGCTATGAAAAGGAAACTATACCATGTTTTTCAGTAATACGATATTATAGCAGAGGCTACCAAATCATGCAAAAACGATTTCTTATTTTCCTACTAAACAGGAGATTATAGCTGCCTGCATACAGACTGTTCATTTTTGAGCAGCATTCTGTCAAGCCTGCAAAACTTGGAAAGACATGGAGATAACACTGCCTTTGAGATGGGAGTGCTGGATCTAACACTGTTTCTGTTTGATGAATCTCTGTATTTCTCTGCCTTTTTATGCACTATTTCTCAAGGAGAGAGAGAAAAGATACACAGGTTGTATGGTTCGCTACGTCGATGCTTTTATTCGTATAGTTTGTGTTTATAAGAAGTAAAAACCTTTACCAGTTTTCACTCAGTTGGGTACCTTCTGTTCCCTTGAGAAAGGTATTGAATTCAAGGATCCCATAGGATATATCTTATTGTGATTCTTTTGGAAATAGCCCCAGGATTTCAATGTCTGCCCACTGGCCTCCCTGTTGAGTGAAAAATGGTGGGAGCTAATGAGGCCGTGAATGACACGCCATCTCATAACGCTGATGCATTGGTTCTCCAACAGCCTTCCCACTCGCTGCAATAATTAAACCGTATAGATTGAACCTTTGAAATTCTTTGCCTGGGGAAGGAACCTCACTCAGCACATTCAAAACACAACTGGATTTTCCTTTTTATGGCTGCCTTTTAACTTGGGAAATTGATATTTTATATTTAATGATTCCTAGCGATAGTCTGGTGCCGAACTCAGCATATTAAACATGGGGCCAGTATATAACCCAAACCAAGGCTGCCCTGTGATGTAATGTGAGTAGAGAGAATTGAAGTCTTCATGAGGCTGAGGAGACAGGGCCCGAGGGAGCAGCAATTCAAGTGGTTTACTCAAGAAGCCAAAAGCATTGAACAGAGGTGTCAGCCCTGCTGCTCTGGCTAAGTACGAGATGCTGCCTCTGAGTCCTTCTATGGCTCCCGAAGGTTGGCAGAGGGAGGACTTTTCTTTCCAGGCCTTGTTCCTTGACTACTGAGCAGTGGCCGTGAAGCAGTTATCCTTCTTTCCAAAAAAAAAAAAGAACAAAAGAGGACCTCAGAACACCTGTGATTTCCCCATTCTCTGGCTGTTTGTGGAAGGTATTTTGGAATCTTGCTGAACGAAAGCAACCAGAGAAAATTTGAAGTCACAGTTGTCCACATCATGTGAAAATGAACTTTCCTCTAAGCAGCAGCTTAATAAGGAGTTAACTTGAGTGTGTTGACCTGATGCTGATGTGTAATTTTAAGGTCTTTCCTAGGGATTCCGTTAAATTTAAAAAAAAATTTTTCTAAAATAAGACTTTCTCTGTGTACACAGGGACTTACCATAATTCAAAAGAAGCAGCGTACGCTATTTGCAGGAACTGCTTTTTTTCATCTGGAATCTTAACTTCTGCCTTGCCCCATTACATAGCCTGAAAGCCTGTTACTGAGCCTGTCTTGGTGTCGTTAATCCATGAAAAAGGAACCAAAGGGAACAGACAGATTCTGCCACTGGAGACCTGCTGGGTGTCCTCCTGTCACTGTCCATTCTGCAGACTCTCTAATACGAACATCTGTAGGTCTTTTTCTTTCCTGTCATTCAAGGCAGTTTCCACTTTTGCGATTTGGCTGATAATATTACATACGATATTTTGAAAAGTTACTTAAAATCCTTAGAAGCGCTCCATGAAGTAACCTCACCTTCAAAAACCCACTGTTCAAAAGTCAAAGTTGCAATTCAGTGATTTCGAGTCAGGGAACAAAGGGCACATCAAACAGGGAATGTGAGGAGAGCTCGTGAAAGGACAAGATACTAAGAGGCAGGAAGAGTTAAGTGAAGCCCATGGGAGCCATCAACAGCTAGGAGCATCTAGAACCCTCGAGGCTGTTGCCTAAACTCCTCTAGAGCTGTAGGCAAGCAGCTCATTTCCTGTCTGCTACCCCGCACACAGGAAATGGCACCCTCGGTAGAGAAACAAAGACATTGACAACCTAGTAGGGAGATCGCCAGACGAAAAAACTCTGACCACTCTGTCTTTCTGCCCCCTTTTCTCCTGCTGCTGCCTCCAATAGCCAAACTCCACTAGAAGCCAGAAGGCAAGAGAGTCTGGTTGATGCAGCCCCCAGGGCACAGAGCAAGGAGAAGAAGGTACAAAGTTGATCTGGAGAGGCCTAGGGACTGCCCAGCACAAGTGGCCTACTTGTCATTTAACTTATCAGAAGAAACGCTTGATGTAAAACAGGCATCTCACCAGTTCCTATACCACTATAAAGCCCACCAGTAAAACAATTTTGTTACCACTTTTCACTTCTTATGGATTTTCATAATAGTCCTCAGAGGCCAACAACTACTATTAACTACTGTTGTCACCAACATCTTAATGGAAACACACGTTCCTGTCGTCATATATCCAGACATCCTAAGTGGTCTTTTAACTACATTTTATCAAGAGCCACTTTTACAGGCTTTTAATTGTTTCCTAATTGTTTATATTCCCTTTTATGACCGTGCCTTCTTAACCACACATTAAAAGGAAGTTCTATATCTTTGTGATTTCAAACATAATTTTGTCATCCTATAGAATTATTAATCGGATCTATTTTTCTCATTTTTTAAAAATATTTTCCTATTTGTAAGACATCCTCTCCCCTACATTGACGCATTGCTATTTGGTTAACTCTCTCTCTCATTCTCTCCCTTTCCCTGGCAACTAAGTTAAAGCCATCATAGACTATTTTTTCCACCCTTAATATCCGTTCAATAGCTTTACTGTGAAGATACTTCTGCAATCAAAGTAATGACATGTCTCCTCTTCGACTGTATCTTCAAATTCGTTTTAAGGTTAAAAATCAGGATATACTACTAGGTCTATCTGTGGTTTTTAGCCTGGAATGGCTTCATGTTGTGTATGTTGAGTGACACTCAGACGCACCTGGCTCTGCTGTTTAGCCTGTATTTCTACATCTGCAGGGTTGATATTCTTAATAACTAACGGTAATTCCAAGTTCCTCATTGGCAATCCTTTACTCAGTAAAGCAGGTAATTTAAACCACAACAATATTCATTTTCTTCTATGGTACTTCTATTTTAATTTTCGACGAAAAAGAATGTGACAGAGAAATATTTTTATTTTCTCCATAATAGGACTTGCTAGCAAAAAAAAAACAGAAACATTATGACAACCAGTGTAGTAGAAAAATGGAAAAGTTTCAGCTTTGGAGTCTTATAGTCTTGAGGTCGAGACTTCACAATCTTGTGCAAATTATTTAACCTCTAAACCTTCCTTTTCTTGACTGTAACCTGATTGTGAGAATACCTGCTTGATGGGAGACTTTTATGTTTATTAAATAGGATAACGAGGCTGAAATGCCTGTGAAGTCTTACCTAAGAGATGTCAGTAACTTTCCTCTCTAGTTTCGTCCTCTCTCCTCCTGCTCATGCCGCCATGTTGTTCTTGACGGACATCTGCTCAACCACGCCCTCAGCCGGTGCCTCTGTCCTTTGCGATGCGTAACACGCTATGTGCCGTTCTAGCCCTCTCTTTACTCTGTTTGTTCCTACCGATTTTTCCAACTCGTTTTCTTCTCCCTCCTATGGCTACCAGAGCTGACAAAATTGAAGACCTATAGGCCAGTCAACTAACATAAACGTGTGAGTCAAGCAGGAATAAGATAAGAATGAGTGAGAAAGACTGTGGAAAACTAGAGAATGTTTGTTCCGTCTACAGATACTCAAAACACAACTCACACACACTATTCGTCAAGCAAAATACCTCAGCAGGTTGGATTTGGCTTACGCGCTGCCATTTTGTGGACTTACCTTCCATTCGCAGGTGCTCATGGTTCCTATATCTCAGGTATCACTGTGCCACTGACACCTGAACTTGAGTTATAATTATGTGCAGTTTTCTTATAAAACTCTCTTCTGAAATCATTCACACATGATGTATAAGAAATCGTGGACCCATCTGAGGATGTACAGAAGTAACAATGAAGGTTATTTATGCTTATTTGTCTCCACCAATAAAGATGTAGATGAGCCAAAGATTTTCTCAGATATATCTAACCATTTCTAGGAAGTTAAGAAGAGTCTTTTGAGAAACACACACACACACACACACACACACACACACACACACACACACACACACACACACACACACACCAGCAGCTATGCAGATTCTTGGTATCTTCGTAGGATGTTAACATTGCCATGACAACAATTCCATTAGGTAGGAATTACTAATATTATTATGTCTTCTTCACCTTGAATCCAAAGTGTCTGATCTGCGTGCATCAAAGATTTTTCACTAAGTGGGTGCCTTGTACAGTGCCCGGAAGTGGTAATTATCCTATAATTATTTCTGAGTAAGCCCAAGAATCATGAGAGGCCTACCTTCGAGGCCAACACCAACAAGTTCATGGACAGGTGGATCTGAAGTGTGGTTACTAGAAATGGGGTAGTTTTTTGCTCAAAATCTCAATGCACTCTGGAATGAGGTAAATGATGTCAGGCTCTATAAGCAGCATCTCTAGTCACAAACCCAAAGCCAGACTCTTACGTGTGTGCCGTGCGGAAAGGAATATGGGTCTTACACCTGTGGTGTTTGCTTTTTTTTCTGACGGTTATGCAAACTGATAACAAGACCATCTGCTTCTTCATCCTCATATATAAAAAAAGATGACTACACATGTAGAGAACTAATCATTTTGCTCCCTCTCACTACTTGTCTGATTTCATAAATATCTTTGTACAGCTCGTTTTAATAACTTTTTTCTTTAGAATTTTCTGATCCTCAGCTTTGTTTACAGGCTCTTAATTTCCCAAGAATGAAAAACTATCAAGTGAATTTCTTTAATCACAACAATCAACAGCAACAACAGAACTGCTTTCTTAAAATTGAAATCTAAATTTCTGTTCTTCCATGATGTTGCTTTCCAGGAGTTATGGGGCCTAATATTCGAAAGTTCCAAATGCCAAAAGACGAACGAGGATGAGTCAGGATTTCTGACAAAATAATACAGCCCTGAGAGACAAAGTCCTAATGCCACCAGGGCTTGCTTCGTTCACTCTTTGACTCAAGTATTCACTGTGTTCTGTCTGCTCCAGCTCTGCCTACGATGCCTGAGATCTTAAACCAAAATGGCTGAAGCTACCAGCACAGCTGATGTGTTTAACCTTCTGCGTCTCCCCAGCCAACCACGGTGTGAGAAATCCCCTCTCCTATTAGTTTTATTTATTTTTTCTTAAGTTTATTGGGGTAACACGGGTTAATACAATTATATAATTTTCAGGTGTACATTATAATTTAATTTTCCTATTAGTTTTAGCAAAACTATATTAGAGTCTTTCGAAGGGAGTCTTAACAGGAAACCAAAAATAAAGAAAGCAAGTAGAAAAGTATAGACCTCAAAACATTTGCAGAACACATGAGTGTTATTTGAAAATAAGTCTGTCATAGACAGGCACAGCTGGTACAACTGATGAGACCCCCCGCCGCCGCCACCACCATCTGTATTCTTCCTCACCTCCACCCTATCTATCAAAGAGTCTGAGATGAGAAAGGAATTGGGTCCTGGAATCTTGTAAACGGCCTCCGCAGAGCTAGCTGTGGCAGGGTTTTAATTAAGTCAGGTTAAGAGATTGTATGTTTTTGTATTGTTTGTCCTTTTCACTTAGTTTCCAAGCTGACGTTACTTTGAAAATAAATGTAACTTTGCTTTTGTTAAAATAAAGTGGAAAGGAGCCCTTGCTATAGATAACAGAAGCAGTTGGAACCCTCTCAAGTGGGGGTGGGGGGTCCACAAATGCTGTAAGAAAACATTGGAACTCGTATGTTTATTTTATCTTATCCTTTCTTTAAAAGTTTTACTTTTACTTATGTTTTAAAATATACGCAAATGCAATCCAGTGGAATATGTGTATAATGTTTAAATAAATACCCATATGTTGGGTTGCTCAATCCAGATTTTTTCACTGAGGGAGTACATGATGAAAACGGTTTGGAGAACATTGCCCACAAGATTAATACCATGGTGGCAGCTTCCACGGCCACTCAGAATCCCAGGAAAAGTAGGTGGAGCTAGCACAGATAGATCAGAGGTGAAATCCAGGCAGAAATGAGTCAAAACACCTGATATGCTGATTACTTCCTGTCCAGTGTTTCTATATCACAATTTTGGCCTTCTGTATAATATTGTGTTAAGTATACAGGCTTTACAATCAGACAGACTCTCCCTCCTTCACTTCCTATGTGACCTTGGGCAAGTTCCTCAACTTTTTACACCTCTATTTTGTTTCTGTAAAGGGGTTTTTGATACCTCCAGCATATGGGTTACTGTAAAGACTAAACGAGATCGTGTATTTAAGATGCTGAACATGTTGCCTGACACGTAGCAAGCTCTGAGTAAATAGAGGCTGTTATTATTTCTATTTGTTTCTTACTTTAAAGCCCCCAAACCCAAAGATCCAGGCAAGGAAAGTTCCAAAATTTGAGCTTAAGGTTTGCAGGGTAGTCATTTCTTACATCCCAAATAAGACTGAGAGACTTGCCAGGGAGCGTTTTGCCTTCATATGAATTAACCGCTTAATCCCTGTGAGTTAGCTAATATTTCATTTAACTTAACGACAAAGAACTTGAATAGCAACTCACTGAAGGATATAGAGCTGTCCCATGGTAGAGCTGGGGTTTGAACCCAGGCAGTTTAGCTCCAGAGACTTGTATTTGGCTAAAGCCTGAAGGTTTCTCCACTGTGGCTCTGTTGTCATTGGAGGCCAGTTAGTTCTATGTTGAGGGGACTGTCCGGTGCCTCGTAGGATATTTAGCAGCATCCTGGCCCTCAGCCCTCTCAGTGCCGTTAGCACCTTCACCTAAGTTGTGGTGATGAAAAATATCTTCAGATGTGACCAAATGTCCCTTGGGGGCAAAGTCACCTCTGGTCGAGAACCACTGCTCCACACCAACCAAACTTTTTAGTATTCTATCTATTCTTGTTCTTAGCTTGAGTTAGGTAATACTATGTCCCTCATTTTACTCATGACAAAACTAAGGCACAAAGTTCGTTCTAGTTCTTAGTCAGGGCAATAGATTAGAATCGCTTGGGAGCTTTTAAAAACTTTGTTTCCCAAACTGATTCCAAGATCACTTGCATAAGGGTCCCCGGGGCAGTGGAGAGGAGAAGGGACCCAGGCGATTCGAGTGCAGCCAATGTTTAGAATCAAAGCTCTAGTCATTCTTTGAGGAATCAATTCACAGAAAGATTTACTTGCTCTCTAATTAGGAGTCTAACTCCCTAATTACAGTATACTTGTTATTGTCTCCTCTTTCCTCAAATCCCCTCTTCCAGATGGTCCCAGTCTGTGTCTTCCTCTCAGGTCACTTCCTTGCATATTTCCTTTCCCCTACCACACACCCCTGCTCTGTATATGTCTCCCTGTTTGTTCGTGATGGTCCTTCTAAAACGCTCTTCCCTTGTTTTCTTTCTCTTTTTCTTCCCCTGATTCAACCACTGTCACTCTTCATCTGACTTCAGCTCAAGTCAGCTTAGACATGACCCCTTTGGAAACCAGTTTTGATCCTCCCACTGACCTTTATCTCCCATTATACCCTAAAAAGCCTTGGAATCACCCCTATCCATATTATGTTGTCATCTTTCATACACGTCAATCTCCCGCAGACCTCCTCGCTTCCATCACAAAAGCCACAAGACTGATCTCCAAAAAAGCCAGATTCATGTCATTTATCTCGAGCCCAGCACTCACCTGTGTCTTAAACTACAAACAGCTGAATGAATGCTTGCTGAATGAGTGAATGAGCGACCTGTCTCAATTTCCTTAAACTCATCTTTTTCCCCCTCCCACTGACCCGTGTGAATCACCAATTCACTGTTTCATTACTTTCTCCCTGCACATTTCAGCACTGCCAAACTTCCTTTCTTCTTTCCTTCCTGAGCCATCCATCCACGGGTGAGAGTGGTAGCTGAACTGTTTTAACTCCGTGAGACTCCAGGAGCAAAGCCAGGCAGCTGTGGCTGGAACTCATCTCTGGCTTTGAAACCTAAATGAAGCTATCATCAGCAAGCTCCAAGTTGTGGTGAGCCTTGTTCATGCTCAGATCAGCTTCTGTCTTCACCGCAATTCTAGGCTTGCCCATTATAATACAAGAGTGATGGAGGACTGCCGTGTTCTCTCTGTGCCCATGACTGAGGTTAATCCAATTCGTTTACCATAATGAAGCTGCACCATTATCTACTGGCTTCACGCTGCAGAAAAGTAATTTCCTTCTGCAAGATCCCTATCATTCAGAGGATTTTAAAATGCACTAGGAATGTGTGGGAAAACATTCAACTGAAGTCTTCTTCTTCACAGAGTTAGTTTTTAGGGCAAAGGGCAGCATGCAGAATGTCTATGCAGAAGAGGAACCCACCCATACAAAGAAAAACTCCTCATAAGTTCAGAAGCCTGGGAAGAAATAATGACGGGGAACTAGTTATTTCTGTTCAATGGACAGGCGAGCGCCCATGTCCCCAGCCCATGTCTCCACTGTCGTCTAACCCTAGCCTCTGACCAGATGACCAGACTGCGGAAGGATTGATCCAAGTGGGACTCCGAGAATGGCTAATCCCTGTTTCTAGAATAGCCCTCCCCATCCCCCAACCCTCACAAATATTGATATGATATCCCCGAGTTAATAGTTTTTTATTCCTCCAAAATGTGATTTCTCCCCATATGGAGAAAAAAGTTTACTTCAGACTTACCAGAGTACCATGTTGATTGCAATTTATTCGTATTATTTAACAGCCATATTATTTAAAAACTCAGAATTAAAATTACCTTTTATCACCAAAGCGAGAATTTTGCGAGCTAATGTTTTTGGTATGACTGATGAATGTAATCATGCTTGTTTCACTGGGAGCCCTCTGGACTGAAGAAGAAATTTTGTCAAAAAGGGTTGATGAAGTTGACCGATGGTGATTTTTAAATAAGGTAACATTTACAAGAAAGGGAGAAAGATTAAATCATGAGTAATACCCATCAAGTTTTGTACTCTTTAAATTTAAACTATTCTGTAAAAATTAGATAAATAACAGCTTCAGTAAAATCAGTAAAGAAATGAGCAATACATCAAGTGGAAATGTCTTCACTTTGTAGAGAAGTCACAAAAGCTGCTCTGTTGGATAACTGCCAAACTCTTCCCCAACATTCCCCAAAGTTAATAAACTACAACCTGCTAGGTATTCCAAACTGTAAACTGTGGGATTAAAGTGACTATTTCTCTTCTTTAAGTTTTGTTCCTCAGGCTCTGTCTCTCTAAGGCATGATTGTTTTGGTCATCCTGAACACATTTCAATGTTTTTTAACCCAACAAGATAACTGGCTGTTTTTGTGCAGATTTATTCAAGAATAAACATCAGCTGGCATTGCAATGCTGCTCTGATCGTATATTATGCATACTACTACTTGCCAGAATAAAGTTTCAGTTATTACACGTACATTTATAGATATACACATATGTGTGTCTATATACAGACAAGTCAAATTTTATATAGAGAGACTCTGTGTATATGAAAATGAGACCTTTATTTTCTGTGTAATGTGCCAAAATATTAAAATTAGGTAATTCAGCCAAGTTCTTCACAGTTTCGCTTGAAAATATACTTTAAAATTCATGTAAAGTTGATTCACTTTCTTGAGGGTCTCAAAAGAGTCATGGGCCAATCTCAGTTTCACAAAAATTCCATTTGTTCCTTAACATTGCAGTAAAAAGAAGAACAGGGAAGAGGAGATGGAGGAGGAGAATGGGGGGCCAGTCAATGCTTTGTGGGTGATGAGTTCTCACCTTTTTAAATTGTGAAATTTAATACCATCATGCAGTGAGATACCGCTCTAGATCAGTAATATAAAAAAGGGGACGAAGTAGTATCGACTGAGTATAATACTATGAACAGGGCATCTGAAACCTAATTTGAAACCTAGGTAGAAAATGAGCCACAAAAGAAAAAAGAAATCAAAACTAATCAGTGAGAATTTATAGTAAAAGGAAATTATTTCTGAACAGTCATGATTTACGTCTTTGATCAGAGAATTGGGGGCCAGATTTTTCTGGTTCCCTAATATCTCCCAACTTCCTAATACAAACCTTGTTTGAAGAAACCAGCCATTAATATCTCATGAACATGAGGTTAGCTGGATTAAATCCCCAGAAGAGCCATTCATCGCCGCCCACCTCCCCATTACCCCACATTCTCCTTGAAAACTTCCTTAGTCTCTGCTATTTATCTTTCCTCTCCAGACTTTCATCACACACCTTCACCATCTTAGCAGATATGAAACGTTTCTGTATATGTTACTCCAACAGAACTAAGGGTAACAATCTCACAGATCAAATCTGGGTCATGTCAGCTTTCTAAGACTTAGAAAAGCGTCTGTCTCCTTGTAGAAGTTGAATAAATGCCTATCGCATTAAGAAATTAAAATTAAAAAATAAAACTGAATGCAGTCGACATCTTCAGATGACATAGTTCACTGCCGTCGTTCACTGCTGTTAGAAGCTACAGTTGAGACTCAGAAAGGGGAACGGAGGATTGGCCGCCATTTCAATGCTGAGTAACTCATCTTCAGGATAGTTAAAACTGCTCTCTTATTTAATCATGACATCTTTCTTCATTCTGGTATCTCCATAAATTAGATTTTTACCTGCCCCAAATAACTTACACCAGGAAAGATCCTTGTCATCGGATCAACTGCTAGAATAAAAAATTATCATGCAACAAGAGATGTACAGAGTGCATTCATCTACCCACTCATTCATTCCACTGATGATTCTTCTGTTTGTTCATTTCTTTGTTTCTTCATTGATTTTTATAATAATCAGGTGCACAGAATTTTACTAATCCTAATCCTCAGTTCATAACATGCCGTCAGCTTTGTTTCATGCATGGTTCTATTTCATCTTTTGTTGTTGGTTTATTCTAATAATACACGAATTTCCTCAATCCTAACAGCCACCTACAGAAATAAACATTGACAGTAATGTACATCTAAATACTCCCTCCCCATTTTGTCCCCCTTCTCTCCTATGAGAGGAAATCATTATCCGGAATTTATCATTCTCTTTCTTTTTCAAGTTTTATCTCATATTTATGTATTCTAAACAATATCTTCGTTTATATCTATTCAAAAACTACTTCAATTAATGTCTCCATGTCATAAAACAGCAAAGGTTTTGTCTTACAGAGATCCTTATAAACTTCGGTCAGTGTATACATGGCACACAAGCATGGTTCAGCAGTCTCTGGGTGGAGGGTTCAGGCCTGGGGAGGATAAAACCACTCTGCACTTTGGCTGGTCCCCTTGTGCTTATGTTGCAGCCTCAGTCTTGTACCCAGGAACATGGTGGCAGCCAGCATTCTCTCATAGAAGGCATACTTCCCTCTGCTCTGTCATTGGCTGGTCCTCTCGGTTAGATGACAAACTGTTGATGAGGACTGAACAAACTCACATTTGCCATTCAAACGCCTGGTTCATAGTATTGGACTCAGTCAATTTTACTTCCTCCTCCCCCCCTTTTTCTTTTAGGCGAGGCAACCCTTGGTTGACCTCATAGATTGCAAGGACCTCATCAGCTTACATCCCTTATGTTTTATTTATTTTTTACACCTAAAGCATCTACCTGATCTTCCTAGGTGGTCTCCCATCCAAGTACTAACCAGGCCCGACCCTGCTTAGCTTCTGAGGTGAGATTGGGCTTGTTCAGGGTGGCATACTTCCTCCTCTTTTTTATATTTCTGTCCTAGAAAGATGTGTCCATGCATGGCGGTATTTAATCTCACAATTTAAAAAAGATGAGGACTCATCACCCACAAAAGCAGAGTATTCCAAATGATATAAACAAATACTTAAAGAAGAAATAATCCCCTGTGAAGCTGTCAGTGATTCCAGTCTTTATCTTGTTTCTTTTCTTCTTGGATGCTCTCAGCTCAGTCCTGGCCAGGTTCCAGTGGCGTCCTCAGTACCTTCAATGGTCTCTGTCCTGTCTTGTCTCTCTTCCTGTTTATGGTTCTTCTTGGATAAATAGTACCTCAGAGTTGTAGAAAGAGGCAATAGATGATTGGAGTCCAACTCATAAAAAATATTGTTCTCTCCTATATTTGTATCTCACTTTACAACTTTTCAGTGTCTTTTATGGACAGGATATTATTTGAATTTTATAAAGTCTTTGCAACATGTGGGTTAGGCATTTTATAGAAGACAAACTGAAACTCAGAGCAGTCAAGAAACTTGACCAAGCTCACATGGAGACAAGTCTAGGTAGAATCTAGATTTTCCAATTCCCATAGAAATCCTTTCCTTCTGTCCTCTTCTCCACCTTCCCCAGGCCCGCATCCACCAAGGAGAGAGAGTCATCAACGTAGAGCCTTTTTGTGGAGAACTGGGATTGTGCCTTCCTTATTCAGTTATTTTTCTTATAACACTTGTAAGAGAAATGCTATAGGGCAAAACAATCTCTGAAAAACCATCTCGATGAATTTGCAATTTCAAAAGGTGGCTCAATTTTGCATCACATGTTATAGAAAGGCTTCGTAAAGATAGGCTGCTAAGTTTATGTTGATATGGCTTTGCAGGCCCTCTCCTTAAAAGAGGACACGTCTTTACATCGTCCTTAATTCCGCCAGTCCTCCCGTCGCCACCTTTTTATTTGAAAGCCCTTCCTCAAGGTGATGTTAACAGTCCTAAAAGGCAACAGTTTAAAGCCATCTATTCCTCTAGAACCAAAGGAAATCGAACTTATTGTATTAATCCAGCCCTATGGGGGTTAATGGATTCATTCACCTCATCACAAAGGCTCATCATGGTGCCGCCGTGCGCAGACGACAAAACCGTTTTCTCCGCCTCACTGCAGCCCGGATTCCTTTCACCGCCACTGCCATTTTTTTGCTTCAGAGAGTCTTCCACCAAAAACAGGACTCCTTAATTATTCTTCATAAGCCATAACTAAGCACTATTGTACAAAGGAATGAAATATAAAGATTCATTTGAAAACATAAAGTATTAGAAACCATTATATTTCAGTACCTTGGTTTCGGATGCTAGCATTGTATGTGCAGGAGACATAAAAGTCTGCTGTTAAATGCAGCATTAATCTGCATGTTCTTCTGGCTTCCACAGGTTATGGAAGGCCTCACAAGTCACCTGCAGTCCCCAAGCATCTGTGAACTGCCCTTGATTCCCGCGAGTTCTCCAGGCTCACGTGGGCCTGAGTAAAAGGGGCAGATGGGTGTGCCAAGCAGCCGGTTTTTATTCTGGCATTTGCCAAAAGGGAAATTGCTAAAATGTTTTAGGGCCCCCTCAGGAGAATAAAAATGTCACAACTGCCTTTAGCTTTTATCCCTCAGCTAAAATCAATGCTTTCTAAAAGAAAGAAGCTTTTAATATTCGTATAAGAGTTTTGCTTCAGATCCAGCTTATATTAATTAAGCACATACTCTTGGCAAGAGTTTTAAATAACTTCATTCCCATGACAATCAGATATCAGTCATCTTCACCTCACATTTGTGGAAACTGGGACTGCAGGACTAAGTGACCTCCTGAGGTCACCCAGCCTAAGGGGCAGAAGCAGAATCGGCACCTGGCTCCTAGAACTCTAAGCGCTGTCATTGCATCTCGCCATCCTGGGATCGTGAGTCTGCAGAGGGAGATTGGGCTAAAATGAAATATGCTGTGGCTGAGTCTACACGGACTCATCATGATCCACTACTTAGCTCTTTCAATAAACATTTATTGAGAAATTACTATGCACCAAGAACTCTCTTAGGTGCCAGAGATATAATACAGATCAAAACAGATAAAACTTCTTGCACTTGAAGAATTTATATTTACCGTGGTCACAGTCGACCCACAAGATGCAAAAAGTAAAATATATAGCATTTTAGTAAGCATTAAATACTAAGGAGAAAACATAAAACATTAGGGAAGAGGGAGAGGAAATGCCATAAATTGCGAGGGTGGAAATTTTGAATAGCATAGACAGAACGGGCCTCCTCAAGAAGGTGACTTTTTCAGTTGCATTCAATTATCTCATTAGTATTTGCTCTCCGAGATTGTTGTAAGAAATCCCATCATGTTGTTACTTGGAAATACATTGTAAGAATCAACTTGATCATATTTATCAACTGTCCCACTACTTATGAATTGATTTTGCTTTGGCTGGTGACTTATGATGCATTTAAGGACCAAAGGCTTTGGTTGTGGTTTGAACAGTTCTAGGCCATTGTAGAGAACATAGAGGGGACAAAAGCAAGGCTACAGCATCCCCCCTTCTGTAGTCACGTTCCAATGGCTCCCATTACCAGCCTGTAACTTTCAACAAGTTGCACAACTTTTCTGTACACTAGAAAAATCCATAAAATAGAGACATTAATAGTACCCTATGAATATTACATGAGGCCAATCCCTGACAAGTCTGTGCTCAGAAGGGGGTCTGGTATGTAATTTATACATGTAATGGACATGAACGAATATTAATTAATGTCAAGGACGTTACTCTTGATGACATATTCATTAGAAACAAAGAAGCAAAGATACCCATACAGTCTTATTGCTTTAAAAGAACACTAATGTGAGAACGGATCTGATGTGGCAAATAGCCAGCACTAAGAAAGTGTTTTTAATTTAAGGTGTGAATACACAATAAAAAGGCAGTGTTTCTTAGCATGGAATTTTAAAGTCAATTCCATAAGAATGTAGAAGCATAATTGACTTCAGTTCAGGATTCTGAAAAATAACATTCATTGGAACACTGGTAGAGTTATTGTGGTGATTGTTTTTCATTCAGTAAAAAAATAAAAAGAAAGAAAGAGAGAAAAAACAAACCTATCAAGGGTAGGAACTTCGTGTCACCATCACGTGTATATGCCTGAGTTACCAGGGCAGTGCTCACCAGACAGGTATGCGGAGACCCCGGAAGCAGCCAATGACAGCTGGCGTCAGCATGGCAAGCCCAAGCTTCGCTGTAGGTCTGTGGTTTTCAAACTCTGTTCCCGACGGCCCCAGGGTTCCACAAAGATGCCCCAGGGGCTGTAACTGCATGAGGGCAGGATCTGGAGAGCAGGCCTCCAGACCGCATCCCTGCTTCAATGATCTCTGCTGCTCCCCTTTTATTGATTTATATATTAGATCTTGTATCAGAATTTGTTATTTTTCAAAAGTCTCATTGTTTTAAAGAAACATTTGAATTGTTTAAAAACTATTACTTTATAACTAGCACATTGTTTCCATACTAGTATGCTTTCAGTATCTAGCCCAGTTCAGTGCCTGTTCAATAATCGTTATTTCATGACTATTTGCTCAGTGACTGGATTATCCAGGAAAACTACGGTAAATACATATAATACAGCTAACGCAGAAATCAACTCCATCCAACTTTAATTGGCTATAAATTTAAACACTGTACCCAAATAAACAGGATGGTTAAGGCTAAGGATTAGAATCTAAACCTCAGCTCAATTGTAAAATGGGGATAGTAACAGTAACTACTTCATTGGGCTTTTGTGCAGGTTAAATAAGATATTCCACAGGAAGTTCCTAGTACTGTGCGTGGCACACAGAAAGCACTCAGGAACTGTTACTTGCATATATACATACATACACGTTTTTATACATGCACATACTATATGTGTATATATACATATACACACACACACAAATAAATATATGTATACACATATATGTTCATTAGGATTTTTAAATTGGGGGAGCTATTTTTAAAAATTATATAATCCTGTGATTTTAATATGTTATTAGCAGCAGGACCCTGTCTTCAAATACATGAAAAAAAATCCCAAAGTGTAGGTTCTCTGGTAAATCAAGAGGGTAGAAAGTCCATTTCCCCCTTGCCTACACATGTGCACTCACACGTGCACACACACACACACACACACACACACACACCTATCTACGCCAGCCCAACAAGCACTACAATGTCTTACTCTCTCTTACTGCCACCCAGGAAGGCTCTAAGGCTCTTTGGAAAAGATGTAATCATTTATCAAGTCCAATTCTCTCATGTGTCAACAGCATAAACAAATCCCGAATAATAAAAATATTTGCCTGATGTTAATGGAATATCCCAAAAGAATAGCTAGTATGTATTGAGTTCTAACTATACATCGGGTGCCATGTCGACAGTTTACTTACATCACCCTAATCTTTTCAACAGCCTCCTGAATCAGGAATTTTTGTCATGGCCATTACACACACCAATACCACACACACACACACACACACACACTCAGATTAAATAAATTGGCCGAGGTCTTAATACTCGTAAGAGCAAGAGCCTGGATTTAAACCATGTTTTTATGATTCCAAAGCCTCAGCTCTCTTACCCTCTGACTTGTAAACTAGGCAACCCGATTCCCTATTTCATCAACTTAAGTCCTGCCCTCATATTGTTCCAGATCCCTAATTGATGTACTCCTTTTCATTTGAGAATAGGAAAGTCCATCTCTGATTCATTAAAGACTCAAGTCACATTTTCTGCAGATCCGACATCTCAGCCAGGGAATTTAAGCTACGTCTGCACAATCAGTACAGTTGGAGTCAACTCTAGCCTATGTTACGCATGTTGTTAAACCTTGTTTGGTTTTGAAGGAAATGAAGCAACAAGAAGCTTGCCTGAAGTTTTCAGCCCTCTCCTGACCATTTTAGTTTCATTTCAAGAACAGCTCACTCTCCAAAAACCAACATCGCATTCCCTGAATTGCAGCGAACCCTTCTGTGATCGAGGTCCCAATGAGCAGCTCTGGCCAACATGAAGGTGGAGTCATTGAATTGATTTTTCTGTGCACCTCCTTCCCGTGAGCCCTAATAAAATAAGCATTTACTACTGTACTTAAAATTCATCATTGAATCATAGAAGCCAACACAGGCATAAATGATTTAAACCATAAGTACCACTGTGATATTGGGTTTTCCTGAATGAATGAATAACACGGTTGGCAAAACATTTCCTAGTTCTTTGTGTTTCATAACTCTTGCAGGCAGCTACACCTGTGTGACGACTAGACATTTCAATCATTCATTTATTAAAATTTTTTTTAATTAATTTTTTTTATAGCGACATCGGTTAACAAAATCCGGTAAGTTTCAGATGTACATTTTAACAGTAAGGGATATTAAAAGTTTTTACTACTTACTCTGTGCCAGGCACTGAGTAAGAAATTGAATATTAATTTTAAATTTAAAAATCTCTATTGTAGTCATGGATGGCTCGATGATGGGGATACGTTCTGAGAAATGCATCGTCAAGTAATTTTGTCATTGTGCAAACATCATAGAGTGCACTCACACAAACCTATATGGTATAGCCTACACACCTAGGCTCTATGGGCTAGCCTACTGCTCCTAGGCTACAAGCCTCTATATCATGTTACTATACAAAACACGTAAGATTAAATCAAGCACAAGCGAAAATGGTGCAATCAAGAGACATAACCCTGAGAAGCATGAGGCTGCTGCCAGTGTAACATGCAATGCTGTTTTATAGCAAATTTTTTTTTATATAAGTAGAAAGACTACACTCTAAAATAATAATAAAAACTATAATATAGTAAATATATAAAACAGTAGTTTATAGTAACATAGTCATTTATTATCAAGTATTATGTACTGTGCATAATTAAATGTGCTTTGCTTTTATGCGAATGGGAGCACAGAAAGTTTGTTTTCAGCAGCATCACAACGAACGCATGAGCAATGTGTTGCGCTATGACATTATAGCAGCTACGACCCATGTCACTGAGTGATAGAAACTTTTCAGCTCCATTATAATCTTACAGGACCACCACGGCATATGCAATTGATCTGTCGTTGTCCAAAACATCATTATGCAGCATGTGACTATATTGGAGTGTACACCAGCATCCAGGTGCCATGCTAAGGGCTTTTCATACATTTAACTCTCAAAATAGGGAGTTCAAAACTGTTATTATCCCTGGTTTACAGGTGAGGAAACAGATTTATCAAGTTAAGTAATTTGTTCCAAGTCATACAACTATTTAGTAATGGAGTTGGGAAATTTTGAATCAGAATGGAGTTTTTTTGGTGTTTACTGAATGATTCCAATGATGTTTGACCCCGTATGAGGTTTACCAAGTGACCTCAATGACATAGATATCCACAGATTTTTTAGATATGCATAGAGATTTTGACCTCCAAGAAGCTTCCAGTTTAATTGTGTGGATCATGGGTTCTCAACTGAGCAGGTTTTGCCCCCGCAAAGGGACATTCAGAAATGTCTAAAAACAATTTTCATTTTCACAGTTGGGGGTGTAGGGGTGGGAAGATGCTACTTGCATCTAGTAGGTTGAATCCAGGGATGCTATTAAACATCTTACAATACAAAAGACATCCCACCAAATCAAAGAATTATCTGGTGCAAAATGTTAATAGTACCGATATTGAGAAACACTAATAGAGATAAGACAACCCATAGAAAGCTAAATTCAACCAATAATGTACAATTTAAATTATTTAAAGACACTGAAGGAGAAATAGTTGGATTACGGAGAATGGCTCAAAGAGAAAAGTTTTGGAGTACAAGGGCTGGAATGCAAGCTTTGCGGTTGGACGAACCTGTATTTAATCCCAAGTCTGCCCTTAACTAATTGTGTAACTTTGGCCGAATCTCAGTGTCCTCATCTTTAAATGGAAACAAAAATACTGACCTTCTTTTTATTAAAACAGGAATATTATACCAATTGAGATGATGTATAAATTGCCCCTGCCACCCCAATAGTGATAGTCATTCTGGCGAGGTTTCACTTTTCTAAGTTACCAGTCATGTCAAAGAAACTAAAATAGTTGGACTGAGTTTAATATGATGTGGTTATTTCAATGATTTTAATGACCTAACAACTAACCACATGATCCGTCAAGCTGATTGCTGTACAAACCATAGCATTCCTAGACAAGCCCAGAATAAGAGTCAAGATTCCTTCTGTCTCACCAGTGTCCTTGCCTCCTTCACGTCCTTGGTAAGTAACCTCCATAGATTGGATATTTGTGTCCCCTGCCCTCCCAAACTCACATGTTGAAACCCAATCCTTAATGTGATGGTATTAGAAGATGGGCCTTTAGAAGTTAATTAGGTCATGAGGGTGGCACCCTCATGAATGGGATCAGTGCCCTTATAAAAGGGGTCCCAGAGAGCTCCCTGGTCCCTTTTTACCATGGGATAATCCAGTAAGAAGATAGCCATCTATGAACAAAGAAGCAGGCTCTCACCAGACACGGAATCTGCCAGCATCTCAACCTTGAACTTCCCAGCCTCCATAACTGTGAGAAATAAACTTCTACTGTTTATAAGCCACCCAGTCACTCAGGTGTTGTGTCATAGCAGCCCAAACAGACTAAGACACTAACTTCCCTACTTGAGGCCACTACACAATTCCTGAGCTGTACAATCTACATATCCCTTTTATTTAGAAAGTGAGGTAACATACTGACAATTTTAATGGCACGCTGAAAGCCTAACCATATTTCATGCAAACAGTCAGTTTCTACCTTCCTCACTCTTTCTACCTCTTCCACTGCCCAGCATGCCATGCTTTCCAATGTGTTTTTATGCAACCTAGGAGTCAAACTTCCCAATGATCTCCAATGAGATCTGTATCTTTACAGGATCCACCAGAGTGACCTTGAAGCCAACCAAAGGTGAACACAAAACTCTGAGACAGATTCAGGCCCAGGGCAGTCTGGATCCAGAGGGTGGGATGGGATTAGGCCCTGGGACTGAGGATGGAGTTTAGGCTACCTAAAGGTCTACAGGAGCCAACATTCTGGGTACGGTAGGCCACATCGGAACCCAACAGGTCAATGGTGACTGTTTTTTCTGCGAACCTTGAAATCATCCTATTTTTCTGAAGAAAGGAACCTGGAATATCTAGAAATCATTTATGAAAAACGTTTGAAATAATCCTCCCAAGGAAGCCCAAATGCATTGCTTGACTAACACGGAGACAGCGGCTCGTATCTTCATGAAGCCGTGGATGGGCTCTCCACTGCTCTCAGCTGCCCACATGTGGCTCAGCAGGGTCTTGCTTCACCGTGATTTTGCACCTACCCATCTATTACTGGCATGAAACCGTGCAGGCCAGGATTCATCTGCCAGGCTCTACTCCTTCCTTTAGGCTTTGCTGGCTTAGCTTGGAGCATGTTTGGTCCCTTTGCATAAAACACTTCTGAGATTTACCATTCTAATTGCTATAACTTTTCTGTCATATCAAAGTAAAATTTTGCCTCCCTTTCCATTGAAAAGCAAAATTTCCTGCATTACATGAGTTCCTCATTCTCACGAATGAACAGAACAGTAAAGTCTGTTTCATGCTAGGACCCATCACTTGCTGAATGACTTTGACCATGGCACAGCTCCATGTTTCAGCATCTTTCTCTGTGAGTTGAAACAAACTGTATCTACCTCAAACGGTTACCTTGAAAATTAAATAAAGAATTGAAATAACGTTTTTAAAATTCCTGGCTTAATGTCTGGCACTTTGAAGGTGCTCAATCAATGATGGTTGCAGTTACTATTGTGATTATTATCATTGGTTGATCACTTCCCTTATCCATAAAAATGCATATTCATTTACTCATCCAACACTGAACTAGGCACCGGGGATATAGTGGAGAACAAGACAGACGAGGTTCTTGCTATCATGGAAATTTCTTCCAAAGGCAGAGAGACAGATAATAATCAAGTGAATAAATGAATGCACAACATAATTTTAGATGGCAGAAAGTACTATGAAGAAATACATGGCAGTGCATTGGAGAATGATTGGTTGAGAATGGAAAACTATGGGAAATTCTATAATCAGAGGAGGCTTCATGGAAAAAAAACAAACAAAAAAAACAAAAAAACTGCATCTGTGCTAAAAACTGAGTAGCAAGAAGAAATCAGCCAAAGAAAGAATTGGGGTAGGGGGCTCAAAGAGTAAAAACAGCAAATGCAAAGGTCCTGAGGCAGGAACAAGCTGAGATGTTAGAGGGAAAGAACACCAGCACAGCGTTTCTGCAGCACAGCGAGGAAGGGGGAAGCCGCTGCAATAAAGACCGAGGAGCAGGAAGGAGTCAAGTAGCATTAGCTTGCAGATCCTGGAAAAGCATTTGAACTTGTATTCCAAGTGCAATGGAAAGCCAAGGGGAGGGGGCGCATATAAGTAGGGAAGTGATGAGCTTGAATCACTATTTGAAAAGATAATTTTAGCTTTAGACTCAACCTTAAAATGGCAAAAGTGAAAACAAAGGAGCACAATAGAAAGCTAAGATGCAGTAACCCACGGCAGAGATGATGGTGGTTTGAGCCATAAACATTTCTTTCCTTCTCCGAGTTGCTATGAAGAATAAATAAGATCATGTAAATGCACCTAGGACAACTCTTGGCACAGAATGGATGCTCAAAATATTTTAATTCTCTTCTTCCAACTCTGCCTATAACAGAGAACTATTTCCACAAAGACTCTTCAAGGCAGCTATAACACAAGTAACTGAATGCCAGAGACTCGAATTCTCATCAACTGAATGTTGACACAGCAACATTATAATAAGGCCGAACAAATGCCAATTTCAGCCTGGTACATATTGCCTTGTGTTGCCATTTTGTTAAAACTCCAAAAACTATTATGCTTGAACATTGTAAACTCATTTTTTTGAAAAGTGGCACAGGGACCATAATGTGGTTTGAATTCACAATCTAGGATCACCATTCTCCTCTAGTCCAAAGAGAAGATTAAGAAAATTCCAATTTAAAACTATAACAGATTTGTCTTTCAATTAATGCTGAAGGCTCAATCTGACTGTCTTGAATTAAAGCTGCATGCCTTGCTGCTATCAGCTAATGGATGCTATAAAGGGATTGTCATAAAATAAGTATGAGGAATACAATGTTAATTGTAATTCAGATGAGGAATAAAAAATGTAATTGGTGCGAGAGAAGCTCTGGATTAAAGCATCCACAATGAGTCAGGAGACTGAAAGGAGCATTGCGAAATGGATAAGAATCTGGGTTTAAAGAAAGACTTCTTGGGAGTGTATCCGTTCTTCCCTCATCTGTCCTCATCTGTGTGACCTTGGGGAAGTCTCTTCACCTCTCTAAAAATCAGTTTCCTCATTTGTGGAATGGAAAAATAATAACACCTCTCTCATCAGATAGTAAAGATTATAGATAGATAGATGATAGATAGATAGATAGATAGATAGATAGATAGATAGATAGATAATAATGAATGAATGAATGAATGAATGGATAGATGAATGAATGAATAGATGATAGATGATAGATAGATAGATAGATAGATAGATAGATAGATAGATAGATAGATGATAGATAGATACATAGATAGATACATAGATAGATAGATACATAGATACATAGATGATAGCTAGCTAGCTAGCTAGCTAGATACATAGATAGATAGATAGATAATCCATTTTCAGAGTTTAGTATGGTGCTGGCATAAAATTGAAAGAAATATCAATTATCTTCATGGCCTTCTAGTACCCTGAGGCTCAGGTGAAGGAACCAGAATTATTTATTCTAGAATTAAGACTTACTGTCACAATGCAGTAAGTCCTCCAAGGCTAGATGCTGTGCCAAGGGTTTAGGTTTAAAAAGAGAAAAAAAGCATCCCCAACATTCAGAAACTGGCTTGGCACCCACAGAATACCAACGTCAGACAAGGCTGCTCTGAGACCACGGTAAAACGAAACAAAGCAAAGCTACTTCATAACTTCATCCAACCACAGACAAATGTAAAGTTTCTATGCCACCCTAAAAATACCACGTATCCCCTCCTCTTCTAATAAATGATTGTTACATATTTAGCAATTACAGCTTTCTACTCATGCTGGTCTCTGCTCCCTATAGATAAGATTATTGAGATACACGATTGTAGAATTGCCTCTGCTTTCCGATAGCACCTAATCTAGAGCAAACCCTTCCTCACATCACCCATCCAAAGCCCAAATTCTACAATAGGTTCTTTCTGAGGCCCTCTGACTGGGACATCTCACAGTTGCCCATTGAGAATGTTCTTCTCTGCAGGAACAAGTAACAAACCCACTTGTTTAACTATGGGTGTTTCCCAGTGGTCTTTAGCTGAAGTGCATCTGACCTTAACCAAGCCCGTAAGGCATGTATTATTATCGCTATTCAACAGTGGGGGAAACTGAGGTTCAGAGCGATTGAGTAACTTGCCCAAGTTTCTCTTCATATCAGGTGACAGAGAAGGAACTGGTAGTCAGGTCTGTCCTACTGTGAAGCCCAGACTCTCAAATGCCCCAGTTTCATGCTGGCCTGAAAGGGTGATCATATTCTGGTAGGGCCGGGTAGATGACTGAGCCAGAGATTCTGTCAAGAAGCAACGGAATTGATTAGATGGGAGTGCAGGGTCTTCTTAATAGTAAGAAGCAAGTAGTGTAAGTGTTGGGCAGGGAGGCTAATTTTCCTACCAGTGGAGGATTTTTTTAAATTTAAATATATTACAGTGATTTAAAGAAGATAAACATTTCTAGTTTGGAAAAGGTTAAGCACTTAGGGGCAGTTGGGGTTGAGAGAGGCCATTCTCACACCCTACAACTCTAGTCTGTGATTTGATTCAGAGATAGTAGAGGTCTATAACTGAACGGCACTTAAGTGAGAATGAAGATATAAAAGTCATTATGGCTAATATTATTCTCTAAATGATTGGAAGTATCTCATGTGAACAAGAAATAATAATTTTATTTTTATGTTTCAAATTTATCTTAGTAATTGGGTAATATAAAATTTGGTTTAATTATTTTTCAGGCAGAAAGAAGGATAACTAGCAAGTGAACATTTAACGGGGAGAATATATAGCTTGCACAATTTAAAAATAAAATCTAACAGTTTGCATGTTTAGCACCTTTCATACAAGAATTTCAGAGCATTTTGTAAAAATGAATTACGCCTCCTTCCCTTCCCCCACCCCCGATTAAGAGCTTTATTTTACAACTGCAAAAAGAATCTCTCGTGAAAGCGCTACAAATCCTGAGTGCCCTGAGATGCGGGGGAAGGTCCTGAGTTGGAAGGAGGGATTGGGCTGATCTTTTGAACAGGAGTCCACTCACACATGTTAGCGAGTCTCCAGGAAAGCGAAGCTCCTTCATTTGGACCTGCTCTCTCCTCTCCCGACGTCCCTCTTTGTCCTCCTTTGTCCTCTCCCTCTAGGGCCACATGTCTTCTTTCCCTCAACTCTAGAAGTTAGTCATTTGGTTCTATCTGGTTTCCTTTGAATAATCCTCAGAGAAATAGTGGGAAAGGAGAAGTTCACCAAGGAAGGTGGGCTTTGAGAATCATGTCCTTGGACGGGGGCACCTCCGTACTAATCAAACCTTCACGGGGTCAAGATAGGTGTCGTCTTAGCTCAGCTAGTGTGGAATCCATCCTTCCATTCAACAAATGTGACTGAGTGTCTAGTTATCTAAGTAGTACTGCTCTAGGGAAAGCAGCAATGGACAAAACAGGTGAATCCCTGCCTTTGTGGGGTATGTATTCTAGTAAGGGGAAGGTCAATAAAAAAATATGTTTTTAAAAAAACTAATTGTATTAAAATGAGCTAAATGCCATTTGCAACAACATGGACGAGCCTTGAGATAATCATGGTATGCAAAATAAGCCAGACAGAAAAAGTAGAAAATCACATGGTATCACTTTTATGTGGGATATAAACCTAAAAGCAACAAATGAACAGGACAAACAAACAGAGACTCATGTACGTGGACTAGTGATTACCAGAGGGTGGGAGGAGGTAGACGGGCTAAAGGGGGTCAAATATGTGGTGACAGAAAGAAAACTAACTATGGGAGGTGAATATATATATATATATATATATATATATATATATATATATATGCCTTCCTGTTAAAGTGTGTATATATATATATATGCCTTCCTATTAAAGTGTATAGCTGAAACTTATTGGATTTCATTTACCAATGTCACCATTAAAAATTAATTAATTAATCAATTGATGCATTAAAAAGAAAATAAAATGAGCTCAAGGCTATGGAAAGAAATTAGAGAAGGAGGAGACCCGAGTAGCGAGGCTTTTAAACACTGTGGTCAAGGGAGACCTTAAACAGAAGGTGATGTTTGAGCAAAGAGCTGAAGGAAGTGAGGCAGCAAGTGAGAGAAAGGAATATTCTAGGCAGATGAAATACACGAATGAAGTAAAGCTCTTGAGGCAGGAGGATGCCCAGAGCCCCCAGAGTGTGGCTGACGTGGAGAAAGTGAAGGGAGAGACGTCGCAGCCAGAGAGGTAAACGTGGACCAGGGTGGACCGGTTGGGTAGGGTCTTACAGGTCACCATAAGGACCTTGGCTTTTCTTCTGTGTCAGATGCAGAGACATTGGAAGCTCTGAAAACAGGAGTGACATGATCGTAGAGTTTAAAGGAATCGTAATGGTGTTTGTAGCACAGACTAAAGGGTGGCGAGAGCGGAAGAGTTCAGTTAGAACTTTCCTGCAACAACCTATGAAAAAAATGACAGTGGCCTGGCCCGTCCCTTTCAGAATAAGTCCAGACGGAGGTTAGTCTAGTGCACACGTGCACGACACACGTACATGCGTGTATACACTTTCACACACCATATATACACACACAAATACAAGGAAAGCTACAGATGGGTGTATGTATAATTGGGTTAATGTTATGATTTGTGGAATACACCTCAATAAAGTTATTTTCATAAGAAAGCATATGGAGATCTTTAAAAGCAGGGAAATCAGACCCATTTCAGGGGAGGTCAAGAGAAGCCTTTTTAAGAAAGTATCTGATGAGGATGTCCCAATGTGAAAAAAAATCTTATATTTTTAGCAAATAATAATATTACCTTCCCCTGCTTGAATTCACAGTGCTCTCTGAATTTCATTCACGGCCCTTCCATCATACTCACTTGAGTATCTTTCCTAAATTGTCTACAAGATTGTAAGGTCCCTTCAGTCTTGGAGAAAGTCTCCCTCAGATTGATATCCTCTGTAGCAGCGGTCCCCAACCTTTTTGGCAGCAGAGACCGGTGCTCCTATGAGAATCTAATGCCTGATGACCTGAGGTGGAGCTGAGGCAGTGATGCTGGCTCTGGGGAGCAGCTGCAAATACACATAAAGCTTTGCTCGCTTGCCCACCACTCACCTCCTGCTGTGTGGCCCATGGACTGGTACTGGCCCACAGACTAACAGGCCATGGACTGGTACTGGCCCATGGCCCAGGACTGGGGAGCCCTGCAGATGTAGCACCATGTCTAACTCATTGGAGGCCCACATAAGTATTTCTTTAAATGTGTTGAATTAATTTAAATGTTTATTATTTCAAACTATCAAAGAACACATTATGGAGGCATTTTCAAAAGAAACAAAAAAGTTTTACCAAATATTATATCTATTCATATGAAAAGTAAATTAAGCATAAGTGAGAATATTTTATAAGTTATTATCATTAACTAATAATCGCCTTAGAGTCAGAGACTGAGAAAGAAATGGTTGAGATAAATATCAAAAATATGTCCCACATGCAACTTTTAGAATTATATGGTGAAAAAAAACTCGTATATAATTGCCAGGAAAGCTATTTAAAGCAGAAATATGAGATTAAAAATGCCAAAGGTGTAAACAACTTTAATCTGCTAATTTATTACACATGTCTCTTAGAGCCAAGTTTTATTTTAAGATTAGATCTTGGATATTTTCACTGTGTTGCTGCAAATGAAACTAAAATTTTCTAAACTCAAATGTTATGCATCTTCATCTCTTAGATGCCACTTCATCTTCTCTGAAACCAAGTTCATTTCTACAATTTATATATATACATATATATATGTATACATATATATAAAATCTATACATTTATATATATATAATCTTTTTTAAGAATATTCTTTTAAAGCCTAAAAGACAATGCTTACCCGTGTCTGCATTCCATCAACAGATTGCATTAGGGAACAAGCTGGCTCTAGAAATAAATAAAAGTTACTTTTTTATTATTGGAATAACAAGATGATTCGAGGCCACTTGCTGAATAAAATCATCTTTTCAATCATATGTGGAGGAGGCATGGAAGTGTATTAAGGACCCCATGTTACACACTGGACCCAATTACCTGCAACTCTTTCTTCTACAACCCAGATTCTACTTCGGTTTCTAGACGCATCTAATTCTAACTGTTAACTTAATCCTCTAGCTATATGAGGGAGCAGTCACAATAAAAAACCAAGGTCCAATCCGTTACTTAAGAAATGATTCACGACCAAAGGTAAGTGGCTTTTGAATAGGTCTATGTTCTCAAACTTTCCAACAAGGCTCTGCTACCTCTATGCCTAAGAAACACGGGTCTCCAATTACACCACCATGAAATGTGAACTTTCTCTCCAGCTGGCACTGAGGTTTAGCCATAATCATTAAAAAAGTACAGGTGTGCTGACAATTCAAGCCAGCACAACAGTGGCATGGTATGAGACTTGTAGATGGGAAGGGGAAATTTATAGGAAGGCTTGCACAAAATTGAATCCTTAATATAATCTTAATAACGTGAGCTCTTTAAGCCAAATATTTGGCCTCCCCTCCTCCCCTGTGAAATATTATGATTGATTGAGAGCTTATATAAAACTGCGGTTTAGGGATATTGTAGGATTTTAATGCATAAAGTACAAGTATTTGTTACATGTATGACTTGTCCAATTTGATGCTGCCTGTCTCCTTCAGCATCCAGTCCCTAAAAGGCTTGGGGAGGGGAGTGTCACTGACCAGTGACTATTAACAACTGGAAAAGCTTTAAATTGTCTCAGAGTGACAAGAAAGGGAAGAACTTGGACTAGTGATGAGAAACAGCGTTTATTTCGTTTCTTCCTATGGAAGGACTTCATTAGAGCTGTTAAAAGAACATTGGACTTATTTGGGAATGAGGGAGTATTCAAGAGACAATAAGTAATCATTTGTTAAGGCATCTTGGGTAAATAAGATCTGAAAAACCTCGTCAAGCCCTAAGGTTTTATTCCAGATCCTCAGGCAAGACACTTCGATGGTGTTGGGATGTTTCCTGTTTTCGACGGTGCCACCCTTTTTCTCACCTCCGAGCCTTTGCGCATCCCATCCCGTCAGCCGGGGCACCCTTCCACCCCTTTACCCCTGCAAATGGGAGCTTATAGGTCACTTTTCTTCATTTCCCTTACTTCCAGGAAGTTTTCACTGTGCCGACAAATTTGGATAAGGGTACTTTACTATATGCTTTTACAGTACTCTATACCTCTCTATCACTTATTCTACTTGACTCCAAGTTCCTTAAAAGTAGGGAAGATGTCCTTATCATGCTTGTATTCCAATCACCCGCAAAAGGCCTACAGCATAGCCAGTTCTCAATGAATCTGAGCTAAAAGATTAAATTACACTGCTATTGAAAACTCTGCTGTGTCTTCCATTACATGTAGAAATAGTTTGACCAGAGAGATACTTTACCTTGCTTGGTCATACTATCATATGAATCTCGAGCCCTTTTCCCACCCAAGAAGTGCTCCCAGTAGAACACTGGTACCATTCATGTGCTGTAGGAATGCTGCGTGCTGTCATATCACAAAGGGATCCTTAGGCTAAAGCAGTTAATTAAACTTGCTAAGGTTGCATTCATCTTCCCCACTCTCTCTTACTAGCTGCTCCTAAACATTCATCTAGCGCTCCCACCAGCAACTGGTTTTCTATCTCCACCAGATTTACATTATTCAAGATACCCGGTAGGCTGAACGCATTTCTTTTAAAAAGCGCTAGTAAAGAGAAAGAGACGGGGAGGGAATGAGCGAGACAGAGACAGAGAGACAGAGAGAAAGAGAGATTTGAGATGAACGGTTCAAAAACACAAGAGTTAAAAGAACATGATGTTGGGCAAAGAAAATCATTTCGGGAAGGAGAAAGACCTAAGTTTGAATCCTAGCCCTATATCTACCTAATTCTATGACCTCACGCAGATTAGTTAGCTTCTCTAAGTTTCCATTTCCAACTCTATAGGCCTTTTGTGAAGATAAAATAATGAAGACAAACTTTCAGGCACAAAATACTTTCACAGTTAATTAATTACCTATTCCCCTCCTCTTTATCATAGATAAATTAAGATCTAAATTATTAATCAATAATTTAAATATAAGCTCTAATAAGTTAAGATCACATTAAAAGAAGTGTCCTTCTAGACTTGGAGTCTGAATAATAAGAAAAATATCTAGTTTTAAAATACATTTAGGTAGTTTTTCTTCTAGGATCCAAAATAGTTGGGGAGGAATTTTTAAAGGAAAATAAGGAATTCTTACACCACATTTCAACCTTTTTTGGTTTAAGGAAATTGTGTTAGAAAATTCCTGCTAACCAAGAACTCACAGCAAATATGTATCCAATTTTAATACAACACTATAAAACTGTTCTGGAAAGTTAAAACTAGCTATTAACAAAGTCTGGGTGGGAAAAAAGTATATTCTCTTGGGGTGAAATGATTTCCCATGTGAAATCGGGCTTAGGGGTTCCTGATATTACACAATAGAAACACCGTGAGTTCCTTATCAAACAACTACTCGGCCCTCATCAGCACGTTTTCATTGAACCTCAACACAGGTAATCACTGTAGAACTAATGCAAAACATCCCCCATTTCATGCTCAGTGTGATATCACACCTTTACTTGTTTATCCCAGAAAGTGACGCTTTTAAAAGATTTCATGGCCCTAACACAGGCTTTTAAGGGCATGCTTACTATTCTATCATATTCTATTTTTAAAAACTCCTGAAAGAATTTGGAAGAAAAGCTATCTCTTTGGACCAATTTGTCAAATAATGTGAGTTCAAAGCTCCAGTTATCTCTTATTCTAAAATACTCCGTTATCCCTCAAGGATAAATTTTTCCATTTCTGATAAGGTCCTTGTCCATTCCAAATTACGAGCAAAGGAAGTCTTAAGGGGGAAATGTGTTTACTTATTTTTCCACGTAACAGCTTCAAAGAGACTTAGAGAAAGAAAGAAGTGCTCCTCAGGATATCTTCCAGAAGTAAAAAATTCACTAAGACGTTTTCCTCATGGTCCTAAAACAACCTTTATCTCCGGGGGAATTGAACCAATAGTCTAGATCCTACCTCTCAGAGCAATGTTTTTCCAAAAGAGTTGACCTTATTCCTCTAATATAAATATCATCTGTGGAGTCATTCCTTATACCCCCAAGATTCACATTAAAGCTAGTTTAAAAATAATTTTCCATTTACATATGTTTTCGCTCGATGGAAAGTCAAAGCTTTCAACCCTTGCCATTCCGGCAACAAAAGACAGAACTGCATTATCTTAGGGGCTTTATTCAGCAAGATAGAGCCCTGGGCCTCTGAAAGAGATACTTCTCATGGTGAAGGGTTAAAAGAGGACACCAAACCACCCTCTGGAAGTCATTAAGTTACAAAGCCCCAAGAAGATAAAAGTTTCCATTTTCTAAAATGTAAATCAAAAACATATTCATTAGTATTGCAAAACAAACATGCAAATCTTCACCACTTGAAAAGCTCGGCTAAATATGTACAAGGGCTAAACCCAAAAATACATCTGGTCCTCGGTTACAGAACTTGCTTTTTTGGTTTTATCTAAAGAGTTTGTCTGTCTTCCATGGTTGGCTTCTTGGATTATTGCAATTCATAATAAGCCTTTTAGCTAAGGATGAAATAAACAAAGATAAAGTCTATGTCCTCGTTTTAAATGGTCCAGATGGGATGATTTTTCCATATGTTTAGCATACCCACTGTTTATTAATCATTGCTAGCAGAGCTTAGAGGATTACTGGGTTAAGCAAGGGCTGAAATTTACAGTTTAATCTCTGTACACCTTTGCAATATTCCATCCTTTCTGGATTGTCTTTTGGGCTTAATTCAGGTTGAGTGTGTGTCCAAATCCGTGTGTGTCTTTGTGTGTGTGTGACATATTATAGGAGAGGGACACAGCCAACTGATCAAGAGGAGGTTTTTGTGCCCAAATTTGGATACAATATCAGTCTCAAGGAATGTGTTACATCATAACAATGACAATGTGGGTAAAACTGGCAATACTTGACTCACTACCCTTTAGTGATTTACTTCGTGTCTGGCAATCTGTTTTTCATATGATGTTTGTTTCTCATAAACAGTTTCAACATGGGAGAGCATGGTGTCAAGATAACAGTCGTATCATTCGTCATTGCAGGATATCTATGGGGCTTGGCAAAAAAATAAGATTCTTTTATCTTAGGCCTCTTACAAGTGCTTGCGTTCTGGTGATTGTTTCTCATCAACATGCTGTATTGTTTTTTGAAACCTGACCATCACCGCCTTAGTTACGTTGTCATTTCAACTTACCGTAAGTAAAATGAAGTCTGTGAAAGGGTCAGCCTGGGGGACCATGAAAAAAACTTCAGAGAGAAGGGAGGTGATCCTTAGCTACAGTGCAGCCACCGAACCGGGAGAACCCCCGGACAGTGAGTTAATGTAGCAGCGAAGGCATTTGATTATTTCCTATAATATTTTTAATGGATGCGATCTTAGGTAAAGTATGTTACCTCATTTTCATATGCATGCCAAGTTCTTAAGCATATTTTAGTTGTAAAATGGTTAAAACAATAATTGCCAGGGTTGGGGGCGGGGGTACTCTGTCTTTTTATATCCTGATCATAACGCCGCCCTGCCAATCTGAGAGAATTCTGACAGAAGGGTTCCATATTTGGATTACCCCCTAAAACGTGGAAAGAGAAAAAAGGAGGGAGATATTCTTTAAATTTTCTTTTAATAGAATTGGTTAAGACAGTTAATGTAGAAAATGTCCTATTAATCATGTATGCTTTTTATAGTATTTTTACATGGGTTTTGAGATGTGGTTTTATATCTTCAACAAATAGCAAAATGAAAGGCCTCCATAAAGCATAAGAATAGACAGCTGTGGGCACAGAAAATTAAATATTCAGTCATTCAGAAAGGCTTTGAAATACTCTGCTGGAATCTGTGTGCAATAATTAAACTCTGAACAAGTATCTTTTATGATATCCTACCCTATGCTATGGGCACATAACATTTGCTCTATAAAATAAAATAAAGAATGTGTGTCAGGAACCAGCATTTTTCAAATGAGATACCTAAAGAGCAGCGTTTAGCTTATGTCCGTGAACGGAAATGATCTAACTTGCTCTTGGGATGTCAATTCTATGACCCAGACAATGGTCAGCCACGCTGGGAAATGAACACAAAGAGTCTCCGTCTGATATCTCGCCTTAGTTTGTGTGGCCGGAAAAGTCTTCCATTTAAAGTATTAGTGGCAGACAGGTTGATACCACAGCTACCTCCAAGGCAACAGACTAAGGCCACTTTCTTACGTGCAGAAAAAAAGTGTTAATATGACTAACCAATGGAAGAAAACACTGTCCTTTTGGGGAATCTTGTGCATATAGAGCAAATCCAACCCATTCTCCTGCTAACGTTTGTCCTCATTGCCCCTCAACCTGCCATATCAGTTTCCTAACCTCTCATTTCCCTCTTCTTCGCCTGTCCCAGTCCTCTCTAACCTCACTTCTAATTCAGGTCCTTTCTGCTCCACGAGACCTTCCCCACTGCCAAAGTCCATATTGCTGTCTCCCTTCTCTGGACCACTGAAGCTCAATCTGACTATACCATAAATATAGATACATTATCATCCACTACCTTACATCATTAATAATAGTTTCATGTCTCTTTTCTTTTTTTTTTTTTTACACTTGACTATATGCTCCTGGATGACAAGGATTCTTTTCTGAAATGTACCAATAACCATCACATTGAGCGCTTGCTTTATGCCAGATGCAATGGTAGACGCCTTCCCTAAATTACGTCGCTCACTCTAGAACATAGATTCCTTGGAAACATCTACTCAGGCCGCACAGTGCCTGGTAAAATAAACAGGGCTCCAGTGCCTAGATCAACACTTCGTGCCCAGTTTGGAGGATAATTTATAATGCAACACAGAAAGTCCCAAATATATACACATTTTAGAGGATCACAGTCGATAGCCAGAAAAATTATTCTGGCAGAATGAAAATATTCCCTCCTCACCTCAGAACTGGCTCACTGGTTTTGCTGGTTCGTTTTGCATTACTTAAATGAACTTTGTGTTATTATCCACTGTGTTATTTTACCATGACTTTCCATGGCTCCTCTCATAAGTTTCAGTCACTTGTTAGGACTTCCTGAGAGGACTGGTTAGTACTCAAAGCTGCTGAGTGATCACTTTTGTCTTTTGAAAGTACCTGACCAGATTATATCATTTAATAATTGTTATTTTTATTTTCCCACACTTTCAGTAGTTTAGTTAAATTGGGGAAGAAAATAAGTTTCCCAAAATCATTTCCACTACTTTACGCTTCACTCCTTAGAATTTATTCCTTTGGTCTTGAAAGAACCTTTACATCACTGAGCAATGTAAGAGTATCCCATCAGAAACTGTCAAGATGTTCCCTGACAGGCAAAATGAAAGGAACCCTGAGGCTCAAAGCTCCTATTGAATTAAAATAGAAGTTCAGAGATCCGAATGATTCAGAGTGTCTATCTACACTGGTTATTATCCACATAAACCCCACCCAGCGCTGTACTTACATCTTTTAGAATAGCTAAAGCCATGGATGCCAACTGAAATGAGAAATCAGAAAGCCAGTGCTGGCCCAATAGGGAGATGTATTTTATCCTACCACATTTTTACGTTTGCATACATGGCACCCTTCAAAGCCAGGAGTTTGTATTTTCCCACCAAGGCACAGCATGTGTGAAAAATGCTTTCCAAGAAACAAAGACTGGCTAAGATGCAAATGCAAATGTGAATTTGTAGGCAAGCAAATGCAGTTTAACCTGAACTGAAATTTTCCTCCATATCTTGTATGTGTTTGGTAATAACCCAAGTCTCCTCTAGACAGAACTTGGACCTCAAAATCCAGAAAACCATAGTACAAGGAGAGAACCACTGAAAAAGCAAATACATTTCACAATAAAGGACACTGTTTAAATTGAAAAAAAAAAACCACAAAAAACAAAAAGAATTCAGCAAGAGGTAAGCAGGCTTGAGGCTGGGAATTATTTGCTAGTTCATTCTTTCTATGAAAAGGATTACATCTGCAACCACAAATAAATTCCAAAGCCTCTGGTTCCATGAGCTTTTTTTCTTTTTTTTTTTTCCCCCTTAGAAAAGGAACAGTACTAGAATTCTAGTCTAATGATTTCCAATTCTCGAATAATTCTCAAAATAAGGATATGGACAGAGGGTCTTGTATTAAAAGTGGTATTTAGATTCACCTGTTGCTTTCTCTTCCACCAATCCAAAAAAGGTTTTCTACAGGTTCTCAAATATATAAAGTACAAGTTTAGGCCTTCTAGGCCTTATAGCACATATCAGAACCAGAAGGAAGTACAGGGGCTAGCAGATAGAGAGGAAGCTGAGGCAAGCGTGAAATTCTAGCTGCACTGGACTCCATCTTTCCGGGGTGCTAGGCCTTGACCCACATTATGTCACCCTTGAATAACTTAAGATGATTTATGCTCAGTGGCACTAGCTCTTTCTTTTTTGTTGTTGGAACCAAAAGAAAAAAGATGTCCAAGAGAGATTACTTGAAGATTTGAAACTTCTTTAATGCATGGTTATTTGCCTGCATGTGGCTGAGGCCTGTTTGACATAAAGTGCCAAGTATCTTAAATGGTTCCCAGGAAACTCCCAGCTTCGGCTCCACTGCAATGACTTTTCTGTACCATTTTAATTGTTCCAATAAGATGCTGTGTAGTGAACAGCCAAAATCTGATTTGCCAGTTATTTGCCAATCTGGATGTTAAAACCAAACAAGAAATACGATGATGTTTCGTACTCCAAGAAAAAATGTCTTTTCGGTGGTCATTTTGTTTTTAACTTTTTTGCAAATGATATTATATTTGGATCAGCTTCAATTGTCAAAAATGAAAAATGACAAAAGCTGGCAATGGAAAGTGGCATTGTGCCCTCAGCCTAGGGTCCTAAGAAGTAAACAAACTTTTCTGTGATGTGGTACAGTGCCAATTCGTGAAGGGGAAGGCAAAATCCTAAATGATGCCTGAGCTCACAAACCTGTTCTTTCCCTTATCAAGATGAGGTCGTAGGCTCTCAGATTTCCAGTATTTGCTTTGATTTTATTTTTTTTGACCAGCACACGTAGCTCTCACGTGTTTTGCTTTGGGTATTTATTAATATGGGTAACCAACTCCTCACGTAGGAAAAAGCAAAACCAATGAACAAATGGGAGCTCTTTATAAACTACTCACCACATGCAATGTTCTAGGCTAGATGCTCAAAGAACAGAAAAGAACAGGGAATGTGGCTACATCTTGAGTTCCTCGTGGGACTAATTGAAGAACATGAAGAGATGAGAGATAATAACAATAAAATACATGCAAACTGCTTAAATACGGTCAAATAAATCAGAGTTTTAGGAGTTGAAAAAGGGCCTGGGTCAGTTTAGAAAGGCCTAAGAAAACAGTTGCAATTCGAGTTCAAAATGAAAAGGAAGAAAACTCAGACTAGTGGAAAAGAGAGACTAGACCATTATGGTGACGTGTAAAACAATTCTTGCTGAATCTAACATTGTAATAATTAGAGTTTACACATATTCTTTTCTCGGAACCTAATTGAAAAGTATTTACATACGTATGACCCTACAAAGGGAAGTAATCTTCAGGAAGTCAACAATCAGATAGATATTGACCAAGGCCTGCTAAACAATTTTTCAAATACTAATGACACTATGAGAACACTAATGTGAAAAAAAACATATTGCTAATAATCAGTAATAGGAAGAAATGTAGTGCCCGTGTTGTACATTTGGTTTGAAACCTAGATTCTTTTATACCCATGTTAAGAGTTAAATATGGAATTCTTCATAGTCGCAGACAAAGTTTCTGGAGAGTTCTTTAAAGACTAAGGCTGTGTCATCCAGCTCTACAAACCTAGTGCCTAGCAAATTGTCTGGGTTTACAGTAGATATTCAGTCAGTATGTGTTAAATCGAACTGGCATAAATCATGTTTTAAGCTAAGCAAAATGTAGATATTTGTGAGCTATAATTTCTTCGGTATCAGTTGGCAGAGAGTAAATCACGCATAGAATAACCTTAGAAAGTATTTTCTTTCAATGTTGCTCCTGGAATCTCTGTCTCTGGTCATCATTATAAACATGATATTTTTGTTCAACCCATCAGTGCCAACTCTGGACACAGAGAGAAAGGTCAAGATTTGCAGGATCCTCCTTCCCCTGCTGGGTTTCTGATGTACTCTTTATGTTCTCGTGTAAAAGAGAGCACAGTCCATGGAGGAAGGTGAAGCTGACCTCAGCATGATGACAGCGATAAAAAGAATCTTAGGTCATGAATTAGTGGTGTGTTGTCAGGATGCCACCAGCTTAGAGAGGGTGTAGACACAAATGAGATCCAGTCTGCCTTGCAAAGCAATAACAATTCACAATAGAAATTACACACTATTCTGAAGAGTAATTAAGCCAGTCAGAAATTAAAATAACTATGTGCTCACGACATAATGAGAAGATTTATTAGGGGGGAAGGTAGATTTATCAAAGAGAAATACACGGCTCAAGAGGAAACTATTGAGCCAGCAAAGAAAACTATGGAAAAGTTTGCACAACGCAGTTACACAGTTTCGAGGCTTCATGTTGACTCCTGGACAGCCTTCTTGGTCTCCCAAAGATGTAAGCTGTTCAGAGTCTGCCTTTGGCAACTTGGGTCTTGTCTTTCTTTAAATAATATAGATCCCAAGCCTACATTTATTTGCTACCAGAAGAAATGTGGGTTCTGTCAAAGATAAGGGAGTCAAAAGCAAAGCAGAAACTCACCGTAGCTCATCAGTGGCCCTGCACTCAGCTGACTTCTCTGAATGAGCATATTTATGATTCACGACCACTGGTTTTTACTTTCCTGGCACACATATAAGCCTGGAATTATTCAATATCCTATCCTCTAAACCTTTATTGAGCAATGACCATGTGTAGTACCAAAGCAGAAACTCCATCCCTAGGTCCCATGGATGTAATCATGAATAGGCCTTTGTCACTTCCCTCAGGATGCTCATTAGGACAGATAAGATCAGATCGAAGGTGATCCTCCTAGCTGTGGACCTATGACTGAAAATAGATGATAGCTTAACACACAAAGGGATGCAGAAAAAATACAACAAATGATGGCAGCATGAATGGATAATATCAAGAGAAGGTCTAGCTTTTGGGACCAACAAATGGGTGTGGTTATCTTGTAAGAATAGTGAGTACAGAAGCATTGAGGGGAGTGAAAGCTTGGGCAGAGAGGTGCTGAGACAGACTTACTCCTTTGGGGTCCTGTTTAGCCGTCAATGATTTTCCCACAGGTGTTATTCTGCTGCCACTGGAAGAATCACTTGGGAAGCAGCCAGGAGGAATGTTCTTTGTCTCTGCAGCCACACCCAAACCCACAGCCGGAGATGCCAACCTCAGACACAAAGGATAATGCAGCAGATATAGAAACAAGACGCAGGAGAAGGAGGAAAAGTCTGGTCAGGCAGACCGGGCCAGGACAGGCTTTAACGAAGCCAGCAATGCCTAGTCCAGAGCTTCAGGGAATAACTGTCATCAAGGATTAAGCCATTCTTGGGTTGCCTCATGAGACAGAAGGAACATTTAAGCAACTGACTCGTTAAAAGATCATACTGACCCTCATTTAAACTAAAAATATATCTAGATGGCCATGAGCAACAGTTTTCTAAAATCACCAGATCTTTCAAATGCATATTTGGCCCTCAACTGTGGAGGGAGCTCAGCCAATAAATGGGGCTTCCCCAACTCTGCCACTGTCTTCCTGATCCCTAGCTGGAGAGAATATAAGATCTACCTTCAGCTGGGAACTATAATTCTCCTTCAGACTTCCATGGGGATCAAGCATTTTGGTTTGTTCAGATCTTTGGGTTACGCCTCTCATTCAGCAATCCTGGCTTTTACGCCTGGGGTTTCTGAGCCAATGTTGGTTATCATAATCAGTTTAGATGGACACGTGAATGCCACAGAAGAGGACACTCTCATTCTCAGAGCCCTCCCTCTGGGCCTCCCAGGCATTCCTTTCCTATTCGTCCCTGTAGAAAAGGATGACAGATACCTTCCTAAATCTTTGCATTTCACCTGCCTTGGGCTACTCTCTCCTTCACCCCTATGTGCCCCCAACATTCCCAATCTCCTAAGGGCCTCGCTTGATTACCATAATTTTCTCAGAACTAGTAAAGAAAGATTGCTCTCAGCTTAAGGCTTGTTAATGTGTTAACTCTATCAGGGTATTAATTCAATACTTCAATTTTTTTATGCCAATCCCCCTGCTGAGTACTGTGATACACACACGCACACACACACACACAATCATCTACAGCTTCCTGCTTTTAAGAAATGAGTAACATAGCAGGTATATCTAAAATTAAGTATAAAATGAGATGTCAACATAATAATGAACATTTACAGCTTGCTTTGTGATTTGATAGGTATTTTCTCATTTATTATCTTCTTTTATCCCTGGGGAAATGCTACAAGATAAGAAGATTCTCGTCATTCTCCATGTTACCAGGAAGAGACCTGAAGTTCAATCCAATCAATGGACTTTCCTGAGGGCACTCATGAGCAAGGAAGTAGCAACCCAACTTGGACCTAGGAATTCCAACCCCAAACGCATTGCTCGTTCCCAAGTGAGGTACTGTAGGAAAAGTACAAAGAAGGTGCTATTGGAATTCAGAGGAGGAAAAGGCCACGAAAAACCAGAATGTCCTCAAAACCACATCACAGATGCGTCTCTCCCCCCGGCATCCGGCTGCAGTGTCCCTTTTATCCAGGTTTATCAAACAGTTGCTGTAGACTCAGCCAACGGGATCCTTCCCTGCAGCTGCTTCTCTGTCACACAGAAAAGGCTGTTGTGGTCTCACCGTTGTTCTCCATCGCTTTGAACATCAAGTTCATCTTTATAACTGCAAAGATGTGAAGGTTGCCAAATTCCTCTAATGAACAACAAAAAATACAACGAATTTTCAGATTTTTAGTAGGAGACATGAGAGGAAAAGAGAGTCATGAAGGCCTTGGGGTCTCTAAAGCAGGTCTCTAAAGAAGTTGCAACATCAGAATTTTAATAACTTTTCATTGCACAAATATCATGAAGGCCTTATTTCATGCAAGCCACGGCACCAAGTGCTGGGATTATGAAAGCAAACTTGCTAAGGGCACGAGGTACATGCATCAAGCATATGTGCCTACTTCTGAATTATACATCCCATAACCTAGACATTTCGTTTTTCCGGACAATGGGAGAAGCCATGGACAAGCCGTTCCAATTCAATATAACCTTGTCTATAATAGACTTCTGGCAAGCTGAGTCCTGCTGTGCAGTCAACGTGTTTTATAATTCAATTCGCCGAACAAAACTTTGTCCTCAGAAATTTCCTGGCCATGCATTTTGGGGATTCCTGCTCTGATGGATGTCTAAGCCCTTTGGGGCCTCCATGAGAGGTAGTGACAGGTATGTCAGATCTGTCTCTAACACCCCCCCCAAGCAGCTTTCTCTTGGAGCTTGTCAGAGAGACGGTGACCACTCATTTGAAAACAAAATTGAAACTCACTATAGCATCCCAACACAACAGCTGATAACAAAGCCGAAAAGTCATATTTCTGGCTCTCCCTCTCTCTGCCAGGAAAGAAGACAGCCTCCCCGCTTGGAGGGCCTCCCCGCAAGCAGGATTGAAACAGAGAACTCCTCTTTCCACCTGCCATCTTCCATCATGCAACTGAAAACTTTCCTGGTCTTCAAGTTCCACCAATGGGTCTGTGGAAAAAGGGGGTCTTTTCTGCAGAGGAATCCGAGTTTTCCGTCATCTTTCTCTCTCCTCCTCTTTGGCATTTTAGTTTCTTCATTGTTTACTGTGCAAACAGAATTAAGGTTAAAAAACAAACAAACAAAAGAAAAAGACTTTCTTCTCTGAGCTCCTTTGTAAGATCAAAAATTTCTCAGGAATGAGCATCACTTTCCCTGAGTTTACATAGAGGCACTCAGGACTCTGGTCAGAACTGCTCTGTTTGTATCAAAAACTACGATGCTGACTGATAACTATGATGAAACTTCTCATTCTGATAAATCTAAGAAGATGAACATGGTGGAAAAGTTCCCATGAGAAAGAGTTGTCAAGGCAGGAAAAATTGACCCAGGGAAGCCAAAGAGACATTCAAGTTGCAAATGCCCGAATGCTGGGAGAACACCAAAAGGTGTTTCAAAAGTTGTGTTTCCCAGAATTAGAATCCTCTGACACACTCTCAAAACGTGCTCCACTCTCAAAACGTGCTCATAAGATTAGGGCACCCAAGAGCAAAGCTGCCTTTGGAAATTCCCAAAGAACACCACCACAGCAAAGCACATAAAAAGTCCCATTTTAACCTGCTTAGCTTTGTTGAATCCTTCCTTTTAGAAATTTATTTGACCACAGATAGAGGTTTTTTGGTTTTTTTAAGCATTTATTAACATTTCATAGAAGAGGAAAACAATCCACTTTGGAAGAAGGATGGCTTTCCCAAACTGAACCGACTTTCTTAGCACGGAACTGGCTTAAAGGTACAGCACTGTCCTGTCGTTATGTGTCTGTGTAGAGCCTGGCAGGCTGGAGTCATGGCTAACGCATTTTCCTGCTCTAATTGGCATTTGAAGCCTTAGCATCTGGTCTTTAATCTGAATCACAAGACCCCGCCTCACTCCAAAAAAGTGGGTTTACTGAAGCCACTTCTCCCCTCTTTTACACATCCAGCCCCCAGACTTTTTAAAATATCCTTCTATGCCTGTCACTCCTACCCCAGAGACTGGTGACTACATTTCATAGAAACCAATATTTGTCTAGAACACATTAGCCCCACTTCAAGTAGGGAGGCAGTCGGTAAAAATATAACTGCCTGGGAAGTCAGCAGCCATTCGAAGGTGGTTGTCTGAAAGACAACTAATAGCGCATGCGGCTGACTAGGAAGAAAGTACAAGGACAAACTGGGCCGGTGCCTCCCTCCTGCTCTGGGAACGAGCCTGTTACATTCCCATGAAGCTGGC
This sequence comes from Pteropus medius, assembly GCF_902729225.1. Classification (NCBI taxonomy): domain Eukaryota; kingdom Metazoa; phylum Chordata; class Mammalia; order Chiroptera; family Pteropodidae; genus Pteropus; species Pteropus medius. The sequence continues at coordinate 9,103,116 of NW_024354502.1, read as the reverse complement.
CAGCGCCGCCTGGTAGACTTGGTGAAAACTGTTGCAAGCCCTGAGGGGTGCCTAAGACACTGCTCTTGATGGGTGACCTGTCTAGGTTTCCAGAATCTTCTCACATCAGCACACTGACACCCTGCCCAGTTCACCAGCAGGAGAAAAACGATATGCTTTCTATTTTCATGCCATGTTACAGTTTTAGAACACTTCCCTCGTGGTTTCTCACTGGATCTTAGCTCTGCGACTTTTAAGAGTCATTTTCCTCACTGGACTTTCGTTTTTCTCATCTGCAGGATGAGGATGATGGGCCACATGATAGCTAAGATTCCTTTTAGCTCCTCGTTTGCTTGGTCGTTCAACACAAAGATTTGCTGAGTGTTCTCTGAGTGCCGGGTGGGGTGCTGGGCTCCGAGTGGTGATCCTTAGAGTCAGGAAGGGAGGCAGGTGATTAATAAGGTGACTTAACCAACATATACAATATTACCACATCAAAATTGCTTTAAATTAAACTGATAGGGACTTTTAAGAGGAAGCGAGAGAGATCTATAACTCCACAATGCTTCCAGTTCTCACAGACAATATCAGACTGGGAATCTAAAACTTGCTGAGACATGAAGCTGGGGGCCTGCAGCCGTTTGGCTAGCTCGGGCTCCTGGGTCCCAGGCTGTCACGATTCCCTTCAAACCAAGGAGATAATTTGCTGCTTGTAGCCCGACAGGGAGAATGTACAGTTTTTGAAGCTGTGCAGCTACAAGCACTGTGATTTAGAAGGGGTAAAAAAAAAGGGGGGTGGGGGGATGGAGGAAAGGGAAAAAGAAAATGATTACAACCTCCTCCCCCGACCCCCACCCCCCTCCAAAAAAAACCAGCCCTCTTCCATCTACAATCTGCTTTGGCCTGACAGCCAGATTGAAAATCTAGGGCAGAACACAGGGGACCTCCCACCAAGAACTATAGCTGATTATTCCATTCTGCATTTTTAAAAAAGAAAAGGGAGGGAGGCTTCTCGGAAGTGCAAATGAGGATTGAGTTGCAATAAAGCACAACAGGCCACCATCTCTGAGCAACGGGGATTTTGTTCTCTGCCAGGAGATGCAGTCTGACAAGACAAGTTCACTGCAGTTCACATTGCGTTGAGTGCAAGCACCCAGGAGGCTCGCATCTGGGACTCGCTACACACACTTTATCACCATTACAGCTGCGGGTGATTATTAGTAATAATAATAGATAATATTTACATAGTCTGTTTCAACTAAAGATCCCGAGGCACATGACAATACCTACACACTTAGATATGCACAGCCACCCCCAACAGCCTACCGAGGGATGGCTTCCCCAGTGCTGCAAAACAGATGAAATGCAGCATTTATCACCAGACAATTTCTCTCTGCAGCAGCGGCTCAGGAGAGAAAGCTAAAGGGGTGGAATTTAAATATTAATTTAGGGGTTAAAAAAAGCATAGATTCAACGCATAAGGAGAAGCAAAGAGGAAGGTGGATGCACGTCATTATACATTTGTCTAAACCTATAGAAAGGAGAACACCAAGAGTGAACTCTAAGGTAAACCGTGGACTTTGGGTCATGATGACACATCGATCAATGTAGATTCATCGATTACAACCAATGCACCTTTCTAATGTGGATGTTGGCTGTGGGGAGACTGCAACTTTGCTATGAATCTAAAAATGCTCTAAAAAATAAAGGCTAGTTTAAAATAAATTTTAAAAAAAAGGAAATTGGCATGGAGTTTCTTCCTGACAAGCTGAGGCTGGTTCACTATAACTCAGATGCGTCCTGCTAGAAACCCAAAGGTAGTTCAGATGTCTTCCCTGAGGATTTCGGAATTCTTTTAGAAGCGGAGTCCGTCCGAGATTCGGGTACGAGTACCGCGGTTAGCAGGGAAGCCCTGGAAACAGAAGTCGGGAGTCGGGTACTGGGGCAGGGAAGGGAAGAAGCATAAAGGGTGTTTCCTGTGGCCAGGTGGCACCTGGGGCTGGCTCTCTCCCTCCCTTGGGGGAATGCTGAGAGATGCTGAGGATTCTCCCACTTTTATCCTAGAAGCTTCTTAACCAAGAAGCAAGGAAGCTTTAATGCACCTCATCTTCACCCTTTACGGGTTGAGGCTGCTTCTGGTCAACTAACTCCTGGAATTTCCAACTTGCCCCATAGACCCCAAGAGCACTATGCAGCCAGAAAAATGTCCTGGAGCAGAGAGGCACAAAAGTCCCAGTAAGCAGCCTCTCGGTACTCAGGTGAAGGCCGGGGGCGTGGGCAGGGCGCTGCCAGCATCCGATACTCTGTTCCAGCCCCACATGGAATCACCCGCCCACCCACTTCGGCGAATGAATTGGGCAGAGGGACTAAGATATCAGTAGAAGACAAAAATGTTCAAGCTCCTTGTGACTCCTAGGGAAAAAGAAACATCTACAATTGTAGATGACAAAATAAGGTTTCCAATATCCATAACTGCATATTGCCATGTCTATCCAAAATAGGTGGCACATTGTTTGTTTTAGTAATTAACAGAGCTCTCTCTGGTAAATAATTAGTCTCATTCTGTGACTGGAGCAGGGCTTGGCAGCACTGCATGTGGAAATTCTCATCGTGGAAATATTTGGATGTGTTTAAAGGCATTTCAGATTTCTAGGAGATATATGTAAGCCTCCATGGTGGCACATAATGAGATTCGTCTCACGATGTCCCTTTAAAACAACCGTTTCCTTCGAGGCGGTGAGCAGTAATATAAAACATGTTGTTTTGTGAAGTTTTAGAGAACAGCATTAACCACAATAATACTGAGGCTTTTCCCTTCATTAATATTCTACTTAAATATACACCAGTGACAGCTGCCCCGCCTCACGACGTCTTGGGACAACTTTTTTAAAAGGTTTTACATTGTCTGTTTCATCGATTGTGAGTTGAGCATGAAAAAGTAAAGACAGGTTTTTGTTACTAAGAAACACAATAAAAGATTTTTTAAGATTCTTCTATTATAATACACATTTGAAGTATTAAGGTGCTACTCAGGAAGAAGCCATTTGATATTAAAGACCACATCCTAGGTCGAAAGAAATGGTAAAAGGTGACATAAACTGCCCGACAATCTCTCTCATTCAAAAACAACCTTTTCTAGCCCTTCATCTCCCATTTTCCTACCTACAACACTCCAAACCCCCCAAGCTGATGCGTAAATAGGAAACACTGACCGGCCAAAAGGACACTAAAAACAAATGCTGTTTAAGAGATGGTGGCCAATGCTAAGTAGCCTAGAGGGAGAGAGAGTCTTAGAAATTCACATGGAATTTGGCTCTTTTTAATAAGATTAGACCTATCTGGGTTTCTAAACTACAGTTTGCACAAGTGCAGAAATCCCCAGGGAAGAAATGCATTTCGAGAGGTTTAGCTGTTTTGTGTCCTCTCTTCACCAATTCAATTGAATCATTTCCAACTTTGGTAAAGAACATTCTGCTCTCATTTAAAGATTTACATTTGTATGCTGCATTAAACGATTGTTTTTTGGTTTGAATTTTCTTTACTGTGGGGTCCAAGGATCCAACAGGAAATAAACAACTTTATCAGGGCCACAAACTGAAGCCTAAAAGGAAATAATAAATATCATACACAGCAAACACACCCCTTACTTCTTTATCTTCCTCAACAGTATTAAGTAGGGTGCCTATCAGTGTGGGCAAACAGCACATGGTGTCCTCGATCTGGGCCAGATATTTTAAAATCAAGGTCTTAGAGCCAATATTTTCATTCATTCATTCATTCATTCATTCATTCAACAAATGTTCATTGGGCACCCAATATAGAGCAAGCACAGTTCATAGCATAAACAAGACTAAGGCTTCACCTTCATGAAGTTTGCATGCTGGTGGCTCAGGTCCTACAGGAACAGCCCTTCCTCTAGAGGCCTGGCTGGCACTGGTTCTCCTTTCATACTGGAGTAAAGAGGTATCTTGAACATTCGCACGCTCTCTCCCATCTGCCTCGAGGCTGTTCTACGCCAACTCCAGCCCACGTCTGCCCCTCCCCGTCAAGCCATTTCCTCCTGGCCCTCACTGTTTCCTTACTCGGGAAACCAACATCGGTTGTCCCATGGCCCAGGGGAATCTCTGCTCTCCGAGGGACACTCTCTTGGAAATAGGTAACGTAAACACCTTTCACCATGGGTGCTGGCCATTGAGGATAAGCATTTACTTATTATTTGACGAACATTCGTTGTTATGCATAAGCTACTGTGACTCAGCTAGAATTTAAAATCTGTATGTATAAAGCATGTATGCTGTGCCAGGTGTTTTATAAGCACATTATATTCATCATCTCACTTGAATCACATAAGTCATGATCATCACTATTTTACAGAAAAGCAAACTGAGACTCAGAGAGATTCAAAAACTCGCCCAAGACCAGTCCCGTGGCCGGAAGTGGCACGGCCAGGATTTTTAGCCTAGAGCTGCCTGACTTCCCAGCAAAAAGGTTAGGCTCACCGTGGAGAAATTGCCTGGATCATCTCTTTAGCTGAAATTAAAGAAATACGAAAAATATTTGAAAAAACTGAGATGTACCCGAAGAAGAGAGGATCCAAGAAGCCCACACCAAACGTCTGTAAATAATGAAAAGGCCGCTAAATGGAAGAAATTCTAGATTTATTCTGTGGCTCCACACAGGAATTTAGAACAAACAAGAAGACAGTCTTTTGCTCAATATTAAGAACTCTAACAATTATGGTTGTCCAACAATGGAATATGCTACTATGGTAAGTAACGCTTCCCTCTAAATGAAGATATTTAAGTAAAAGTTTAATGACCACTTCTCGGGAATGTTGGAAAAGAGATTCAAGAATCAACTCAGAGCTGGTCTAACTAAGTATAGATGAGGCCCTGTCAAGCTTTGCAATACTATCATTTGAGACACTGAAATCGTTTTTCTCAACCAATGGACAAAAGTACAACTCTAAACAAAACTTCAGAGGTACAACATTTTTTGAGTTATCTCTTCATTCTTTTTTTCTTTTTATTAAGTGGGTTCAGAACATTGATTAGCTCTGCACATTGCTAAGATAGATGCTGTTGAGAGATGGGTGGAAAATCACCTTGCTCTTCCAGACACAAACAAGTCCTTTCAGTGTCACTTTCAAGAGGGATAGGGGAAGGGAGTCCTATAGAGGCTTCCCGTTAGACTCTCTGGAGAAAGCTTGAGTATCAAACACTGAATCCTAGCTGTTGTGAGAGAATGCCATTTGGTGCCTCTTTCCCACCTCCAATGGAAAATGTTTTTGATTTTAAGTTACAATCACTTAAAATGTCAAAACTATCTTCACAGCACACACCCTGAGGCTATATTCAAAAACCAAATGAAATTCCACAGGAACTACTCACACTGCTCAGTGGATTGCAAAGCTTCTCAAATAAATGTTCCTTGCTCAGGGAATGTAGGACACAAGTAGAGATACTTCTCTTAAGTTAATCACTCAAGTTTACTGCCTCTCCTCCACCTGACACACAAAAAGGGGGCCGTATGGCATTTCAGCACCTTTGCCTTAACATGCTTTAAATGGTTCTTCAAGGTTTGAATTGAGATACTTCATGGCAAAGGCTTTTAACACTGCAAAGAATCTCTTTAAAAAACTACTCCACTTCAATTTGATGGAATATTACACAGCCATAAAACATTACGTTCATAAAGAATTTATAAATAACAATGAAACAATATTGTTATTTTCTGTAAAGCAACTATGTACAGTTTACTAATGACCAAAACCTGCACATTAAAGACTGTAGACTTCTGGTCAAAATGCCACAGTAAGTCTGATCCTTTATCCCCTGCACTTGAAATGTACAAAACGGTTGATAAAATATAAGAAAGGGAAACCACAAAAAGACATTACTGGTTCAAAAACCACGTAAATACATCTGTGAACTACTGATGGGTTGGAAATGCAAATAATAGGCAGGACTGAAATCTCAGGGCCGGCAGGCTCTGGGTTCTAGCATGGTAGCAAAAGGTAGGTATTTGTCTCATTCAGGTACAGGGAAATCGGGTCACAAGCCAAGCTCACTGCTTGAAGTCAGGAGCTAGAGCGGCTTCTCAAGCACAAAAATGAAAATAGCTCAGGCCAACATCTGGGGCAAGTGCATCCCAGCAGATGCGAGCCTAGGAAAGCGGGCGGAACCACGCACAAACTCAAGCTGCGGTAGTTCCACGATATTTTCAGTATCGACTTGTCTCCGTTTCCTAGGGCTGCCGTAACAAAGTGTCACAAACTAGATGGCTTAAAACAACAGAAATTTTCCCTCGCAGTTCTAGAGACTAGCTGTCCAGAATCAGGGTGTCAGCAGTGCCGTCCTCCCTCCGAGGGCTCTAGAAAAGATGTTTCTGTGCCTTGCTTCTGGTGGCTCCTTGATTTATAACTCCAACTTCTCCCTCAGTCTTCACATCTCTGTCTTCTCTTATGAATGTGTCTCTGTGCCCAGTTCTCCCTCTTTTTCTCTAATAAAGACATCAGCCACTGGATTACGGCCCACTCTAATCCACGACGACCTCATTTTAACTTGATTACATCTGCAAAAACCTTATTTCCAAATAAGGTCACATTCACAAGTGCCAGGGTTAATATGTCAACATATCTTTTTGGGGTGAGGGCGTAGGGAGACAGGAATTCCTACAACTACCTTTATCAGACCTGGCTCTGGCTTGGGGACTCAAAGAGATGAATGAAGAAAACTATAAAATCATTAGAGAGAAATAAACAAAATTAAAATTCCCTCCACTCAAAATGAGCATAAAATTAAAAATTTCAAAACACATGGGAAAATACAATGCCAAAAAAGACAGCCAATAAATAAATAACTTGAACACTAAATCACTCCACCATAAAAGTGACTTTATAAAAATATCAGACAAGCACTTTAAAATTAAATATATTAAAGAGGATAAAAGAAGCTGTCATATTCATTCAAAAGTACAAGGAACTAATAAGCAACAGAAATCAAACAACAAGAAGCTATAAAAAAAAACAATTAAGCATGAAAAATAAATTATGCTTATTAAAATAAAATTGCCATGCCAGGATAAATTCTGGACTATTCCTAGTTGAAGAGAGAATTCCTTAATTAGAAAATAGTTTTGAGAAAGTCACCCTGAATATGACACAGAAAGGCAAAATTACTTTTAAAAATTAAGATAGCTTAAATAAACAGAAAAGAGAATTAGAATCTCCGACATTTAACTAATAGAAGTTCACAAAGTAGATAATGGAGGAACTGGAGAAGAAATAATATCTGAAATGATATTTTGCTAAGCAATTCAAAGTAAAACAGATGTGAGTTCTCAGAACAATAGGGCCTTCTGATAAATAAAAATAAAACCACATGGGCAGGGCATTAAGCATAAGAAAATAGTCTCCGAAAGGGCCAGAAAGGAGACACAGATTACGCACAAATGAGTGAGAACTAGCCCTCAAGAGGACTTCCATAGATGGCAAAGGACTGAGAGAAAATAAGTACTAATCTATAATTTTATACCTAGTCAAACTCTTGTTCAAATGTGATGACAAAATACATATTTTCCAACCACAAAAGACCAAAAGTGTTTACCTCTCCCCCACCACCACCACCACAGATACTCTCTGAAAGAGCTGTTAAAGAATGCTCTTTAACAAAGAGAAAGATGAAACCTATTTGGAGAACATTATTTTTTTTAAAAAGTGAACACACACAAAAAGATGTGTTACTGTCAATAAATGAAATTAACCACTGGCTATGAACAGTAATTACTACTGGCTGTGAGCAATACTAAGACAGTAACAATAATTGTTTTAAATTAAAAGGATAAAACTACAACTCTAAGCTGCTATAATAGGAATAAATACCTACACATGTCAAGTGGTGATAAGCTTTTAAAAAAAAAATAATAAAGCAGAGTGCTTGGGTGTTGTATCTGGAGATACTGCCAGCAGAGGCCTGAAGAGGGTGAGGGGCACACAGCATTTCCTATGGATATTCCATAGAAGACTACTCTAAGTATCAAGAGTAAAGTCTCTGGCATGTTTGAGACAGAGCAAAGGGCCTTATGTGGCTGGAATGAAGTGGTCAAGAGAGATGGGATGAGAAAGAATTAAGGGCCAGATCCTATAGGATTCTCAAGACCTTTGCAAGTACTTTGGCTTTTACTCTGAGTGAGGTAGGGGCCATTGAGGAGGGACATGATCTGACCTAACTTATCAAATAATCACTCTGTGTGCCTAGAATAGACTCTCCTGGGTCTCTAGCAGAGACCAGCTAAGGGACTTTGCAATAATCGAGAGGCAAATGATGGTGGTTTTGACATGACTATAATGGTGGAAGGTTGACAAGTGGTTGGATTCTGGATGTATTCAGAAGGTAGAGGTAAGGGATTTGTTGATGGCTACCTATGGGCTATGAGAAAAAGAGACTTATTCTACACTTGTTTCTTCATCCAAACACCTCACCCCTTCAGAACATGAGGACTAGGGGTCATAGACACCTTCCCAATTCTCAGGTTATAATCTAGGCAAAGGCTGCACATTTGCTGGACCTCTGGGATTCAGAACCTGGCTGTCCCTCACTGAAGAAAGAGTCAAAGACAAACCTAAAAAAAAGAAAGCGTTGAAGAGATGCAAACTTTGACTCGGGTAACACGATCTGCTGAATGTAAAGACAGGCATTAAAAGTTGTCCTCTCTCTTCGATTGCTTTTATTTAAACCCACAGAAGTTCTAAGTGCCCTGCACAAGCTCCTCGTCTCCCCCATTTCCACTCCCTGCATAATAACAAATATTTGCCAAGAGGAAAGAGACAATTGTGCAAAAAATACAATATACTCTTTGAAAACTTTATCCCTCCCTATGTTCCTTTGAACGATGCCATTGCACACATCTGCCTTACCAAATCTATTCATAGGCAGTAATTACTTTGGCATGAAATTAAAAAAAAAAAAAAAAGCTGGCTCCATTCCTATCTGGTTTGAGTCTCAGAGTTTCTTTTTCCTTAGTAAACACCCTAGGTAACTGAGGAATCTTTTACACCAAACTCTAAGCAAACTTCAGTAGTTTGAACCAAAATTGTATTCTGAAGAAGAAAAATAAATAAGTCATACCATCATGTTGTATCTTTTTCATTTGAAAGCATGTTCTAAAATGGATCAACTAGCCAAACAGTTTAATATTTCAGGGGAAAAAAATAAAAGACAAAGAGCCATTCTAGATAAGAGGGAAAGGAGAGTACTTACTATAGGTCGTTGGCAGACTGCCATTCTGTGCACATTTTTACATTTTTAAACAGTGCTTACCCAATGCTCTCCTTAATCCCGTTAAATGAAAACTCTCTCTAATTTTAAAATTAAATTTCCTGTATTTCCTGATAGGCTTCCAAATTCTTCTCCTTCCCTCCTCCTTTCTAAGTCCCATGGTATTTCTACTAGAGGAGGGGTATTAGCTTCCTGGATAGATTCCAGTTGGCATAATCGCCCTCAGCCTTACTTTATCCCTCTGGGGTTTTCCACTAGGCACAGATAGTTTCCTTACTTCCTGTCCTGAAGTAGTGGAAGTATCTGCCCTAAACCTAGTGGTTTACGACTATGACCATAACCCCCACCACATGGGAGCGTATTTCAGTCGCTCACTCTTCAATAATTGAAGCGACATACTCCAATCTTTAATTACTCAACCCTAACATAAGCAGATTTTGAGTACACAACTTCACCGTGCATATATTTATTTATAAACTATGCTCTTGCCCTACTATACAAATAAGTTTCATGATTTTATAAAATATAACAAAAATAGGAATTGAATAAACATTTTAACAGAATAAAATCATCAAATTATTACTAATAATATCTTAGTGCAATTGAAGGAACTGAGTATCTATCATTACTTTAGAAAATTTGGGTGATACTTCAATTCAATGATGTATTTTTCAGTTCTGTGTATTTGGGTACTTCATTTTATTGTCATTTAGAGCTAAAAAGAGTGCCTCTCATAGATATACACATCCTAGTAGAAGAAACACATCACTGGCTATACTTTTCTAGCCACGTTTATTTGCTAAGTATTAATTATGCAAAAGTTTTAGTTGAAATTCAGCTGGTAGGCTTCTATCTTCCCTTATGCCACTCATTTTTGCTTGCAAACTAATTCAAAGATGCTATATTTTTATGTTTCCCAAATTGGTTAGAAACCTACTGAAATGCTAAGCTTTCAAGCAGGTTAGAAAAGTCTGTTTTCATGTTGTTTAATATGCAGATATAAAAGTTTCTGTAGACAAAACATGTAATCATTTTTGGAGGGAAAAAAGCACACAAAACACAATCCAGTTTCTCAACTTGCATCTTTCAAATTCTTTCTCCACAGTAAAAAATTTATTTTGAAAATAGGCTGTTTCTTATTTATGTTCAAAGTATCACATTTATGTGAAGAGACAGATTAAACACCTTTTCGAAAATATCTCTTTGGTAACATTCTAGTGAGGGCAAATTAATATCAATTCAAAACGCTTGTGATTTTTGTAAAAATATAAACATTAGCAACTTATCTTTAAGTTTGATGATAAGAAAATTGTAATAATATCATTGTTGAAACTCTATGCAGGACAAAATATGGACACTTAAACAATATTAAATTTAACAAAATGTTAAATTTCTATTGTGTTGTATTAGTCAAGGTTTTCCAGAAAAATAGAACCAATAAAATATCTTTCTAGGGAGAGAGCAAAAGGGATTTATTTTAAGAAAATGGCTCACATAAGTAATTGTGGGGACTGGAAAGTCCAAAATTTCATAGAGTAGGCCAGCATGGCTGGAAATTCAGATAAGGGTTGCTGTTGCAGTCGAGTCTAAATTCTACAGGCCATACGGCTGAAAACTCATGGAGGTTTCTATATTGTAGTCTTGAGGTGGAATTCCTTCTTCTTCGGAAACACTTCGGTCTTTGTTCTTAAGGCTTTCTACTGATTAGATGAGCGCCACCCACCTTATGGAGAGTAATCTGCTTTACTCGAAGTCCACTGACTTAAATATTAATCACAACTTAATTACCTTAAGAACATCTACACTGGTGTAACCAGACAACTGGGCACTCTAGCCTATCCAAGCTGACATATACAATTAATCATCACATATATAGAAGTACTTTTTTATTTTGTATAAATGTATGTACATTTAATTTTTAAAAATTAAACACTTTAATTCAACCCTTAGTATTAAGTGCATTCTGTGGAAAGATAGTAGAAGCAAATAAGGCCACTATTTTTGACTGCCTGCACTGAGATGTTCTGACTGTCACTCAGGGCACTGTGCTTGCAGTGTCAATCCATATGGTAAATGTAAGTAATGCTTACTTCTTAATATTTTTAGATGAAAAAGTAAACAAAAATTAAAATATTTTCTTACCACATATCCACTTGGAATCCATTGGTCTGAAATCTTTGAAATCTATGAGAAAGAATTCAGACGAATGACTTCAAACTTTAGAACACTAAAAATATCACCTAAAAATTGTGTTAATAATACATACTTCTAGATGAGAGTTGCTGAAACCATGACTCAGTAAAACTTGAGTACAACCCAGGGATCTGCATTTTTAATCATCACTGAGAAATTCTGATACAAGTTCCTTCCAGGCATCACCATCAGCCTGCATTGTCACAGACTAAGCACTCAACAATAAGGACTGATTGAGTGTCCATTAAGGACCAGGCACTGCGCCAAAGAACATGATGCTTTTGCTCTCCTCCAAAAGCACAGATTGGGGCTAGTCTCAAAGAATTAAGTGTTCTGGCTTTAAAATATAAGCCATTATTATGAAAACCAGTAAATCGTCTTTTGTATGTAAGTCCATAAGACGGCACTTGTTTAGTAAAAATATTTCTCACTCTTGCACCCTTAGCTGCAGCAGAGGGTCAGAGAAAGTGCTCTGACTGAGAAGAGAAAACCTGGCTTCCAGTTATAGCTCTGCCACTGACTAGCATTGTGACCTTGAACAAGTTATTAAATCTTTTTATATCTCAGCTTCCCAAAATATAAAGTGAGGAGGTTGAACTAGATAATTTGTACAATTTCTTCCAACTCAAACATTTGATGACTGCCTGCACCTGGGAAATCGGCGTAGGTCTTTCTTCTTAACAAAAGCAAGAAGCATTTTCAAATCATCAAAAAGGATAGATGTCTTCAGTGGAAATGTATACTCTTTCTTCATTCACTCAATTAAATTTCAACCAACTGACATTAAATGAGCCAGGCCAGTGATGCAGGTCTGGCCTATCCATAGTGCCCCTGTTCTCCAGAGATTAATCATGGCTCGACCAAGTCGAAAAAGGATAAGGCGGAAACATGAAAACACCCCAAGACCAATTGAATTCACCAGCCTCGGGCATATGCACTTTGTTCTGAGTCTGCCTCATGACAAAATAAATGAACTTTATCAATGTTGTGGAGGACAAATAATCAGCCACATTGGTTGTTTAACATCTTAGAAATAAAGCGAGTCATCTCATACATTAAATTTATTTTTAATAAAAATAATAGTCTCTCTTTTGGGCCATTATGCACGTACATTTTAATCTTTCTGCTATTATTTGCATAATAACATAAAACTCTCCATATAGATAAGGACTCGTCAGCCAGTCTCTTGAGTTCAAAAGCTGATGCCCAATATAAAATTGTAGCATAAGCAATTTGTCTCCAATGCCTCTCTATTTTTCACCACACTCCAACAAAATTGTTTTTAAAATAAATATAACACATCTGAGTGGTCTTTTAAATTATACAAGGCACTTTTCTATCCATCATTTCATTTGGTCCTCACTACCACCCTGTGAGTTAAGCCGAGGAGATATTGTCTCCATTTTACATATAAGAAAACCAAGCTGAAAAGAACTGAAGTGACTTATCAAAAGTAGCATAGCAAAAAGCAGCAACCTGTGACTTGCACAGAGGTTTCCTTACCCCGAGAATTAATGGGGCCCTAAGATTATGATGGCCTTGGCTCATTAGTGCACTCATCTGTCCCCAGAAGCACTTCTCCTGGTTGTGAAACTTCCCTCCATATACAGATTCATCTCTCCTTTGTTCAAGTCTTTAGGGATCATCTTTCTGAGGCCAGATAGCTAATAAGTGAATTCTTACTAAAATGTTAATGGATACCACTGAGTTTATTTTCTTCTCCTTCTAGGTAATGTAGAAATAATATAATAAGAGGTTTCTGAAGGTAGTGCCTGAACTTAAAGACTGTATTCTAATAGTGGTGAACTACCAAACCAGGAGCTGGAAATATTTTTCATATTTTGAGTCAAAAGAGCTCTTGCTACTATTTGATTCGTAGTCACAAAGATAGTGTCCCCTCATAATGGCAGATCTACCAGGCAAACACCAAGACAGATGACATCCTACACCATCCAAGTCCCAGTTCAATGCAAGTCAACAATTGTGAGTACCAACTACTTACACAGCAATGGTCCACATGATATTGAAAGTCAAATGGCTAAAGAGCAAAACCCTTTACTTTATCCGTGAAGGTGACTAAAGTCTGAGAGCCCACAAAGAGTGATGATAACCTACAGGGTCTCAAAGAAGAGGCCACTGCTGGAAAAGAAATAATTAGTGGTAGCGTTAAGCATAGAACACTAGTGAAAAGGAATCTCCTTTCAAAAGAATTGACTTGTTAAAGCTTCAGTACTTAAAACACCAACTTTGGCCAAGTAGACCAAAAGACTGAGAATTAACTGCCAATAATAATAAAGATACCAATACAAAAAGTGAGCCTACATATCATGAGATATACAGAAGAAGGTCTGTAGAATTTAGAGCCCCAAGAAAAGTAACCTAGACTTGGAACAGGACAGACCCAATTCATCTAAGGATTAAAGGCTTTCACCAGATTCACAGTGAGAAAGCATTAGAAATTTATATTAAGACTTCACTGTGATGATTGTACATAATAATGCCTGAGTTAACATAGAGTAAACTGTATGTGTTTTCTATTACATGGGAGAATTCAGTCTCCCAATTTTATCTTTAGATGCCTTAATAAAGCCCTATATGAAAAATCTTTCCAGCAATGTTATCAATGGGTCCCTGGGTTGGGTGGATATTACCCAGCTACTGTAGTTTAGAATCTAAGACCCAAAAAGATAAAAAATCTAAAAAGACTTGGTCAAACCCTTGACAAAAAGAATATCCAAATTGCAAACAAACATATGAAAAGATGTTCAACTTCGTTAGCCAACACACTCCACAAAATGTCTACACCAAGTGACAACAAGAATGTGGAGCAAATAGAACCCTCTTACATTGCTAATAGGAATGATAATCAATATATCCACTTTGCATAATGTTTTGTAGAACCTACAAAGGACGTAATTCCTATGTCCTTTGACCCAACAACTCTTTCCTAGATACAGCTCCTATAAAAGTGAGTGCTTATGTTCACCAAAATTCACAGATATTTTATTCGTAAGAGCCAAAACTTAGAAACAATCCAAATGTAGAAAGTGTAAATGAATTGTGGTATATTTATGCAATGGAATAGTACTCAGCAATAAAAATAATACACCCTACTGAAAAATGGAGCAATGTGATCAATCTCACAGACATAATGTTGAATGAAAAATGTCAGACACAAAAAGTATATACTACATAATTCTATTATATCAAGTTCAAAGATAGACAAAACTAAACTCTACTGATAGAAATCAGGATAGTAGATGCCTACAATGGAGAAGGGGTGTTACTGACTGGGTAGGGTCCAAGGGAGAGTGTTTGGATTCTAATCATGTTCTGTATATCTTGACGGTAGATGGATAGATGATAGATGATTGATAGATATATGTATATATGTGTATATCTACATAAGTTAATTAAGCTATATATTTATGATTTGTGTACTTTTCAGTATGTAAGATGGACAAAAACAGATAAGAGAATCCTTAACAAAATGCTCCCTTGGCTGGGTTTTCTTGTTCTAGACGGGTCTTGAGCTCCTGTCTTCAAAGTGCCTGATATCTAACTATTCAGGGAAGAGGATGAGTTCACTGTTGGACTACATTGGACTATGATATGGAAATTAAGGTCTACAGAAGAAAGTAATTAATCTTCACTGTAGATGCAGGAAAGGCCTCAGAGGTGGTGATATTGCAGCTAGTCTCTGAACAATAAGTATAGTTTAACCAATTGAGAAGGTGGGGATGAAGATAGGGCATTCCAAGCAATGAGCACAACATAAGCAAAGATGTGGAGGTGAAAATATAAATGTCAGAGATCCAGCCAAGATGGCAGAGTAGATAAATGCTGTGCTCACCTCCTCCTATGACATTAAATTACAACTAAATTACAGAACAACCATCATTGAGAACCACCCAAAGTCTACCTGAACAGAAGTCCTACAATTAAGAAAATACAGAAGCCACATGGAGACTGGTAGGAGGAGTGGAGACAAGGAACAGGCTGTTCCCAAACCCACATATGGCAGTTAAACAGTAATATCTCAGCTGCAGAGATCCCCCCTGAGGAGCAAGGTGTGCTAGCACCAGACTCCCCAGTACAGGGTTCCAATGCTGCGAAGAGCAGTACTCATAACTTCTGGCTGTGAAAACCAACAGAAATTGTGGCTGAGATGGAGGGTGACCGAAGTCCCAAGCATTTCTCTTAAAAGGCCCATGCACAGACTTACTCACTGACAGACTCTCTCACTCTGAGCTCCAGTGCTGGGGCAGCAGCTCTAAAGGTGTGAGGGACTTATAAGAAGGAATTGAATTGTCTAGTTTCAGGGCAAGGGATGGACAGGCAACTTTATCCTAGAGAGAAGTGCTGGTAGTATCCATCATTTATTTGTTAAGCCCTCCCCAATCCCAGCATGCATGCACAGGACGCCACCATATCTGAGTCTCCACCAAATCAATATTATAAAAATGTTAAAGGGACTTCTTTAGAAATAGGAGAAAATTTTTTTAAGATAAAAATATGAGTAATAAAATGGCAATAATTACATATCTATTGAGAATTACTTTAAATGTAAATGAATTAAATGCTCTAATCAAAAAACATAAGGTAGCTGAATGGATAAGGAAACAAGACCCTTACATATTTTGCCTAAAAGAGACTCATATCAGATCAAAAGACACACACAGACTGAAAGTAAAGGGATGGACAAAGATATTTCATGAAAATGGAAATGAAAAAAAAAAAAAACTGGGGTGGTAATACTTATACCAGACAAAATAGACTTTAAAACAAAGGCTATAATAAGAGGCATAGAAGGACCCAGCAATTCCACTTCTGGGTATTTATCCAAAGAAACCCAAAGCACTAATTTGAAAAAAAGTATGCATCCTTATGTTCATTGCAGCATTATTTACAATAGTCAAGATATGGAAGCAACCTAAGTGTCCATGGACGAATGGATAAAAAAGTAGTACATCTATACAACAGAATATTACTTAGCCAAAAAAAAAAAAAAGGAATGAAATCTTTCTATCTGCAACAATATGGATAGACCTAGAAAGTATTATGCTAAGTAAAATAAGTCAGACAGAGAGCGACAAATACCATATGATTTCACTTATATGTGGAATCTAAAAAACAAAATAAATGAAATAACAAAACAGAAACAAACTCAGAGATACAGAGACTATTATGATGGTTGCCAGATGGGAGAGGGGTTAGGGGATTGGGTAGAAAATGGGAAAGGATTAAGAAGTAGAAATTGGTAGTTACAAATATCATGGAATGCAAAGTATAACATAGAGAATATAGTCAATAATATTATAATAACTATATATAGTGTCAGATGGGTACTAGATTTCTCAAGGTGATCACTTTGTAAGTTATATAAATGTCTAATAACTACATTGTACACCTGTAACTAATATAATATTATATATCAACTCTAATTGCAAAATAAAAAAAAATTATTTTCCCCTTGGAGGGGAAAATTTTTTTTATTTGATATGACAGAAATGTGGGTTTTGAGGCCAATCAGAGAGGTGTAGGAGGGAGAAAATGTAGATTAGGGATAGACATGATAGGTCTTGAATGCTATAGTTGGGTATTTTGGACTTGGAGCATGCAGCTAAGAGTTGGTTCATGGAGAGAATATGGAATGAATACAGGGAATACATGTAGACAAGTTCAGAAAATGAGGTACCTAGTTTAGCTCTAAAGCAGCTTGTTCAAACCAAAGAGGTCTCCCATCTCTGAGATCAAACAGAACCAATGTGTCTGTCCTGAGCAGGCACAACCTTCATACACACCCATCAATCTATGGGAGAGGGCTAAGCTCATCCCTAAGCCATTGATCTGGAAGCTTCAAGTCTGGCTCAGAAGTGAATGATGAGAGTTCCAAGCACTCTCATTAACTATGTCTCTGCAGAGAAAAATAAACTAAGATGCTTTTAGTTATTCTTCTCAAATGCTGCTCTGAAGGCAGAAGTTGTTTATATGAGAAGAAAAGATTTTGTTACTACAGGGCATTTGAGCAATTTCTCTTATTCAAAGTATACCGTATTCAGAGTTGCAACACATAGTAATTAGCCTGCTCTTTAACACGTGCTTTATTAAAAATTTTCAGAGGTAGCAATTTTCTAACATTGGACAATAAATCTTTCTTCACAGGAAAAATAATACAGATTTCCAGCTTTAATAAAGCTCTGAAAACAATTTGTTGATATTTTTGGTAACAAAATAATAATCATCTGTTATATGTAGTCCCTTTCATACCAACATAGTTAAACTCAATGATATTACAGTGGCATAATTTATGGGCTTTCATGAAACATAGGCACTTTTACGTGAAATACGTCATGGAAACTGTTCACTGAAAAAAATACATAATGTGAAGTTAAGGCTCCAAGAGTTTAACTGACCCAAGATCACACAGCAAGTAAGAAAAAAGGCTGAGATTCTGACCGGATTTCTCATTGCTGGCTTGACTTCATCCCATCCAGGTCACACTCCAAAAGCAGCACACAGGTTATTGGTGGTGTGGTCAGTGGGCCTAGGACTGACCTTAGCGAACAATGCCTGAGGCAAAATGACAAGCCATAAAGGTCATCTTTCATCTCCTTCCTCCTCCATCTCCCTTTCTCTTTGCTTCTACCTCCATGGAGAGGTGCCATTAAAGCCCCTTCTTCATTCAATCCCCAAGAGGGTGGAGGGAGTGCCACTGGTATACGGCGAGTGCGCGATGGAACCAGGAACACATGATGGGGCCACCACAGAGTAGAGGTTCCACTGCTCTTCCTCCCACTCTGAAGTCCATACCTTCTTCTCCAGTGCAGTAACGCTCGACACTCCTACGAATTGCTGCGTTATAGTGCAAATCATCCTATCACTGTTTATGTAACCGTCTTCCCCAATAGACAATTTCCTTCCAAAAACAGTTTAAAAGAAAACAAAAACTTTAACTTACTGCATTTCTCACTTCCAGCCTCTTTCTTCTCAATTATCACCTTCCTATTAAGAAATGCAATTGCAGTTGTCCCCAGTACGTGAGTTTACATGCCATGGGATCCTGATTTATATTCTCTTTAGAAAGCATGTAGCACAAAGAAGAACACACAGCTCAATGACCCAGAACCTCTAAATTAGCAAAGAGAAAGAGAGAGGGGACAAGAGAGGGAGCTGAACAGGAAAAGAGAAAGCAGAGATCAAGGGACGGGGAAGAGAGCACTTGAGAGATCGTCAGCTCTGCTCAGTCTGATCTTGGCAGCATCCTGCTGCCCAAATGCTCGGGACTTCACATCCCACCAAGTGACCCACTCACACTAAGCATATTAGTGAATAATGTAAATTTGGCTGCAGAATTCATGGGGGGAAGAAGGGAGAGGGGCGGTGGGGGAGTAAGAGTTTATATCATGTGTCTGGAAGCCCGCAACTTCATACATCCAGCCTACCCCCTCTCCCAGCTCTCTCTGCTGTATCATATATATATTCTCTGATCCCAGAAACCCTATCCCAGTCCTAGATATTTTTCCTCACTTCTAGAGCCATATGGCTTACCCAAACCTTTCAAACATGTGTACCACACGACACAAATACTCAGCAAAGAGCCCTCCAGTACCAAGATCCACCCTCCCACAGAAGGTCACAGGAGATTAAAAATAACTCTCTCCTCCCATAACTGACAGATAGACAATAGCTTAGGGAAGAAGCTGGCATTTTTAAGCACCTATCAAACACCGGCAATGTGTTACACACGTCTGACCCAATGACAATACTTAAGATTCTTACACTTGGTGAAATGGACACAACAAAGGTAAGATATGACCCACGTCTTCATGACCCACGTGTAATTTTCACCTCCACCCCTCTGTGAGATGTGGGATATGGCTAAAATGAGAAAGTAAGTAGCGCATATTTTAAGAAGGGTGTTGACATGGCAGAGAGATTAGGAATGCACCATGAGGTCCAGCCAACTCAGGTCCTCTTCTGAGGCTTTGAGATAATTCGGGACAGACTTCCAATTAGATGTGAAATGTTGAGTAGGAGAAATGAAAACGGGTGGAGAGCTGGGCAGGAAAGAGATGCCATATTGAAATCTATCATTCCCCAATGTCAGACAAGGTTATTTTTGTTGGCTCCAAATGACAACTAATTCCTGCCACTTAAAGAAATTCTATAATTTGCCTGTGACCATCCTCCACGTTGACATTTGGCGTAGCCTAGGCAACACAGAGAAGGAAACACTGTAGTGTTGGCAGGGTGGACAGGAGCTGGGACTCTGGGGCCACAGACAGAATGACCTAATTTGCAGCAGGCTTTTGGTGGAATAAAGATCGGTTCTCTGAAAGCCGGGATGGGGACATACAGCCTTGGAGAGTAAAGGTTATTTTATCAGGAAATAAATCAGAGACCTATAGCATGACCACTTTTTTCCAGGCACATCGTGGTGATGCAGAGGGTGTGTGCTCAGACCACAGGAATCTCAAAACCACCCAGCCACCCCATCGGCTCCCTGGGACACCAGGCGCACAGCTGATGAAGCCCCAGACGATAGCATTCTTGAGCTTTCTCTTCGTATCTTTCTGAATGTGTGTGGTTTCTTTCATTTGTGTTTGTATTGGGCATTTGTTTGTTTGTTTGTTTGTTTGGACAGTCTTATTTGGAGGCTGGCAGTTGCCCTTCTTCCCTCTGTGTGAAATGGCTGCCAAGAAACCCAGTCTGCTCTGCTCGCCTTTAGTCCCTCTGGCCAGATGCCAGGCCTGAGGTGCCGGTTGGCACTTCTGCTGGCCTGGCTCACAAAATATGTTCCAGTGGCACCGGGAAAACAAGGACAGGAGCCCATAGGGGTAGGCAGTGAGGCAGGATTCTACCAACCTGCTAAGCAGTCCCAGGGGGAGAGCAAAGTGTCTGTCACAGAGACGTCCATTGAGAATAAAAATACTAAGGCAGAGACAGGGGACACTATGCTCTGTCTGGCAGTCCGCATGTCCTTTTGAATAAAATTAACACAGGTTCTTATGGTAGGGAGGGAGAAGTAGAGTTTGGGGTCCTAGTAGACATCTTTGAAAGGGCAAAGGGAGGAATAGAATTCTCAGGGCAGTTGGACATCTTCCCTCGTGGCCTGGAGGTACGTCCTGCCTCAAAACCTGAAATAAACTCGAAAACTCCACCTTCAGAGGAGATGGAGTTATTTTTAAAAATTCAGGCTTTCGCTTTGAAGCTATTTCAAAAGCCTAAGATATAATTTAGTTTCGAGGGGGGAAGCTACAAGAAAGGAAAAGAAGCAAAAACACAAGTTGTAAAAAAAAAAAAAAAAAAAATAAAGTCCTAGAATTAAATTTTGCAACTGAAACATAGGCCTTTGGGTTTCTCATCAATCACGGCTCTGTGTTGCTGTTTTGGTAAACAGATTTCTGAATTTTATTTTGAATGGTATAATTTTCAGATGAAGATTTTTAAAAGAAGTACAGGCTCAAAGGGAAAATAAAAATAAAGGAAACTACTGCTTTCGACTACTTCCTACAGCTGAGTGCGTGGACACAAGATGTTTCTTCAAATTTTCCACTATTCCGTGCTCTTTGCTTTCTCTTAGCCCTGTAAGTTCTCCCTGCCCAGAGAGCTCGGGCCGCCTGCATGGTATCAGCGATGCCATCAGCTCAATGCTTTAATTACCGAATCCCTGTTTTCAGAGACTTAACTCAGGTATAAAATGTGTTTGGGGCTTAAACCTGGCAGATAACATCGCAAACCAGCAGTTAATTCTCTAACATGTTTTTAAGGGCAAATATCTTTTAACTCCTTATTTTCTGATCCCAAAGTACAAATAAACTGAAGGTCATACTTTGAAATTATCCATCGCGTGTCCCCAGCAGCAGGCCCTGACTAATTGGATCCTGACAAGGCCGTGGGTAGAACAATGCTACTTTTTCAACGGGACATTCTTTGTAGAGAAATGGTCATCAAGGGAAGATGGGTGGTGGGGGAAGGGCATGCTGTGATGAAAATCCTTTGTAGTTTGTTTTTGGAATGTCAAGAAGAAACCTAAAAAGAAGAGGAGAAACCAATTTCTTATTTGTTTCTCCTCCCCTAAATCTTATGTAAAGTGTTATTGTATTCATGTCTTAGAGCTGGATGATTTTTAAAAGCACAGGATTTGATATCACAATCATTTACCTTTTGATGTTGGACATCATCATGCTGGGGACTGGGGTGACTGAAAAGCAAAAGCCATGGGCACGGGCTTCATGGTATCAGGTTGAGGATATGGACCAAATGAAAAGATGAAGAAAACTATGTGGTGGTATCTGCCACATCCTAAATATATTCACAGTAAGTGCCCTGGCACGGGGGGTGGGGGTGGGGAGAGAACAGAAATGGCCCAGAAGGCCAGGCTTTCTAAATGGGGTTATTAGCATGAGCTCTGGAGCTGGACCGCCTGGGATTTCAACTTGACCCTGTCTTGGACAATCTACTCAATTTCTCTGTGTCTTACTTTCCTCGTCTATAAAATTAGGTTAAAGAGAATACTGGCCTCGTTGGTTTCAAAGAAAACTTGGAGCAGTGCCAGACGCGAAGGAAGCACTGGGTGTGTAAACTGGGGTATGATTGTAAGGGAAAGTTGGTGTTGGAGGAAACGGAAATAAAGGGACCAGAGGTGAGAGAGAGGCCCAGTGAGTCAACTTCTACAGTCCTTTATTTTTCCTTCTCGAGTCTTCATCCCTAATTTGTTGGCCAAGATTCCTCAGAGATCATGGACAGGATTCCCACGTCACATCTGTAGCTCTTATCAGGGTGACGAAGGAAAGGACGGCTGGAGACGAGGCCTGCTCTCCTCCCCGCCTTGCCCTCCCCGATTCAGACCTGCACGTGGAAGGTAACGTGGCCTGACAAACGCCTTCGCGTTGTTGCTCACCAGTTTCCAAACCTTGTAACGCACGCATTCAGATTCTTTTGGATGCAAGTAGCAAAACTCAGACTCAAACCTGCTTTGTGGAAGAAAGGGTTTGTCGAAGGGATGCCAAGGACGCCCGCCCTCCCCCCAGACATGAAACTTGGGATGGCAGGAACAGGAGCCACTCGACCGGGGGAGGTCTTGGAGCCTCAATCTGTCTGGACTCTCTTCGCTTCCTATTTCTGCTTCTCTCCTTGTTGGCTTTGTTCCTTCGGTCCGGCTTTCTCAGGAACCAGGGCCACCAGCAGCTCCTGGCTCCAATCTTCCTGTTTTATCATAAGAGACAAAAGGGCCTTATTCTCTTAATTTCAAGCTAAAAAGTCCCAGAGAACTGCTCTGGTTGGGTTTGGATCACATATCTACCTCCTAAAGTAATCCCTGTGGCAGGAAATGGGGCTGAGACACTGTGGTTGGCAGCTGTCTTCTCTAGAACAATTTCTGTGGCCAGGTACATGGAGTCCAGAAAGAATATGCCAGCTCCCACATTCACACATGTTGTGTGAGTGGGGGGTAGCTGTTCCCCAACAAAATGAAGTGTTGTTCTCTTAGGGACACAGAGGACCAACAAGAGGGTATCGTCAACATTATAGAATGGCACTATGGAGATTGTACTTTTATAGATAAGATTTGGCAGAACTGGCTAAGATATATTGTTGCCTGCTTTCACAGATTCCTTATCTCTCTTCTTTCATGATAAATCATTTCCTTCTTTTTATTTCTTAAAGACAAAATGCTTGTGTGGGGACACCCCACCATACAATGACAAAGGCCGCCATTCACTTCACATTCGGGAGGTTAGAATACAAAGCCAGCATCTCTCTCAGTGCACACCAGCTATGCAATAAACTCTTGCTGCTTGAATATATGAGTGAATGATTATAATGTAATTTTCTTTCTCAAGTACATTAGTGGACAGATTATAGGCAGATCAATCAAACATCTATGTTAAAAAACTAATTCTTTTGCTAAAGCCTAAGGCAAGAAACCCTCAGTTTCTCCATTTTTAAGACACGAAAATAATACCTCCCTCAGCAAATTGTTGTAAGAGCTGAACAAGATAAATATGACAGTGAATACATACGACCTGTATCACTCTTTTCCTAATAACTTCGTTCTCTTTTTCTTGTTGGTTTTTCCATCACCAACATCCCAATCTTCCTTGAAGAAAAAAGATAGTGTTTTAGAACTGACAGAGACATTTAAAATAATTTAGTCCATTGTTCTCATGGGTAAATCACTGACTTCTTGATAGAATATATTTTCAGGAACATTTGAGAACCTTCATATCTTATAAATTGTGTTTGGGATTGCTAGATCATATGGTAGTTCTAGTCTTAATTTTTTTGAGGAACCTCCACAATTTTCTAGAGCAGCCATACCATTTTACATTCCCACCAACAGTGTATATTCCATTTTAACACCAAATTGGTCTTTTGTCTGAATCACCATTTTTGTCTATAAAATTTATGTAAAGTTCACTCCTCTCGCAAAAAAATTCAAAGTTCATTTTGCATCCACAAGACCACTAAATAGTTTGATAATTCACATGTGAGCACATGCTATAGGTTATGTTTCTACTCTCAGGGAACTTTTATCCTGGAAAAAAATGAACAAATTTATGTTCTAATCGTTTCTTATAACGCAATGCAGAGAAAAGATAGTAAATCATACCAGCTTACAGAAGCTAAATTCCTACTTTAAAGGAAGCACAATTTGAAGACTCTGGCAAAACTTCTTAACGAAGCAAAGGGGCTTTCATGTTTTGGCCCATCCCTTCCTGCCAAGCTTCATCTTTTGATGCTCTTCAACTTGTACTCTATGTTCCAACAACTATTTTTATTTCCCCAAACACCCCATGCTGTTCTATGATTCTGTGCCTTTCTTTACCCTGTTAACTCTGCCTAGGACAAGTTTTCCCCACACCACATAACCTACATTCCCCTGTCTACCTGGAAAACTTCCAAAAAACCCAAGGGAAAGGTCCAGAACTTTCCAGACCCCCTACCCGCTTCTTGCTGTCATGCCTTCCTCGGCACTATCTCGCAGCACTGTGAGTCTTTTGAGGACAGATGTAGAAGTTCACTTTTCTTCAGATCCCTCTGTAGTATACATGCCTGACATTAAGCTTTCTGGTTGCTGACGCATCCATTGCAAAGCCATCCATTTCTAATAAGCGTACTGCCAGCTGTATGACACAGCTACTAGCAAATCAGCTAGATAGGAACCAGGCACCTCCTTCCATAAAGCTCCCCTTTTAGAAGCCCTGGGTGATCTAGATAAGTGACAGCTTGAAAGATCCCACTTCTCTGTTCCCACTGCGTAATTCCCACTCTTATGTTTTTAAATGCATCGATGAAGAGTGAACGTGCTACACTCTAGACACCCCACCCTCGGACACTAATAAAGGCAGAGCCCCAGGATTACATGCTCTCTCTCTCTACCCACCACCTCATGCGTAACCCGCTAGTGTGTTGTGTACCCTCCAGGATCTGAGAGTAATAAATCTCGTCCTTCAATGGTCGTTGTTGAGGTGTGTCCTACAATCGCAATAAGAATCACAATGGCTGGGTCCAGCCACGACACTGGCTCCAGTGGGGGAAATGTTTGTGGGAGTTCAGTCACAAGGAGTATGGGCCCTGGCAAGGTCCTCAGGCATTCCTAGCCAATAGCATCACTATCGATTGGCTGAGACCAGCACAACACTCTCACACAATGCCGGAGCACTAATGATGTTTATTACGTGACATTAGATTAAGTCAAATTGATTTAAAAACAACTGAGAAGGTATAAACTTGAGATTTTCAAGACCTAAGCTTCTTAGAGCCTCCTTCTCAGGTCTTTTGTCCCAGTGTTTGTCTCCTGTGTACAACTAGTTATGTTCTAGAGAGATTGCCTCTGGGTAAGTTGTCCTTGCAAGTAGTCCTTCCTTCTTAGTTCTGTTCTCTCAACAAGCATTGATTCAGTGTCCCTTTTGTGCCAGACACTGTCTTAGGAGCTAAGGACAGAAAGATGGTTGGGCTAAGACTCCTGCCTCAAAGAACTGACAATATTCCAAAGCTTTTAAGACATGTTCAGAAAAAGAAAGAAAGGAAGGGAGAGAGGAAGGAGGCGGGGAGAGAGAGAGAGAAGAGAGAGGAGAGAGAGAGAGAGAGAGAGAGAGAGAGAGAGAGAGAGAGAGAGGGAGGGGAGGGAGAGAGAGAGCAGAGAAACAGAGAGAGCTTAGAGAAAGAAAGAAGAAGAGAAAGAAAGAAAGAAAGAAAGAAAGAAAAGAAAGAAAGAAAGAAAGAAAGAAAGAAAGAAAGAAAGAAAGAAAGAAAGAAAGAAAGGAAATAAAGGAGATAGGTATTATTACCATGGAAGAAAATACTAAAAGTACCTTGAAGACGTCAGAGAGGAGAGAAAGCAACCAGAGTAAAGTCAAGGAACACTGTCCAGAGTAAAGGAGGTTTGAATCAGGCTTTGAGCAGAAGCATTTTGAAAGTACATATGTATTCTCTAAATTCTCCTCAAAACAAGATATTTTCTCTGGTCTTTTTTAACAAATAAAATTGCTCTGACCTTGGAAAATTTTTAACCACGGCGTTGCTAAATTTCTCATCCATGTCTTAAAAGTCTGTCTTGAAATCCTGAAAGACATTTTCTGCCAACTTTGACAGATCCGAAACTGATCTTCTCCATATAAACAGGCTAGAAGGACACTGAGAGCACCAAAATGCCATTATCGTGTTATTATTGTTGTTTTGATTAATGATATTATAATAACACTGCCAGAGAACATGGTGAGAATGAACTGAATGGAGAAGCAAATGTTCAAGAAAACAAAAAGGCTTTTTTTATCACATTTAAGGATAAGAGAGAAACGATGGAGGCACAAGCCTACTGAATGGGAGAGAGCATCATCAGGTGATAAGAAACATGAAACTCTGTGGTTATTGCTGTGCTAATATCTTCTCTATTAAAAAAAAAAAAGGTGGGAGAATTATTAGCAAAATAAGTCTCTATGCCTCAATGAATTCCCTGAGGAAACTAAGTGAAAATTCATGAGGAATCCCTAAGTGAATGCTGTTAAGATTTCCGGGGAAAATGAGAGTTGGGCCAAAACATGAGGAATTTGGTAGACGCTGTGTTTTTCAAAAAGTGTGCATCAGACTACTCAGCTTGAGCCAAAGCCATGTCCACAAAGCATAATTCAGTTCTACTTCAGTGTGTCTAATGAGGTGGACCCATCGGGAAGATCTATTGAATGAGAGCCTTCTAGGAAGGAATTCATTGTAAGGAAAGGAGTCAGACTGACAAGTTTGGCCCAATTGAAAAGATTTGGTGATTGGAAGGAATAGACGATCACCAGGGATGAACCCGTCATGCACACACGTTAGGAAATCGGCAAACACTTATAGGAGCGTGAACAATACTGCCACCAGTTTGAAATCTATCCTCCCTTTAGAAGAAGGAGCAGGGTCCAGGAAAAAGTAGAACTGAAGGATGGTTATATGTTTGTTTCATTTATTTTACATCTGCTCTCTGAGCTCAAACTGCATGCTAGCCAAAGACAAGAATTAGAACTCTGAACCCTGAAGGGAATTAAGAACTGCTAGCTGTCCTAGCTTCTAAAATTTGTAAAGAATAGCAGAAAATTTCTAGTGGAATTAACCTATTTCTTAGGCTTGTTCCAGATCTGTTTAATTTATTTCTCATTTCCATTCCGATAGAAAAATGCTCCAGCACTACATTTGTAGTTTCTCTCGAAACCCCAGCACCGAGCAGAGACTCTGCTAATTATTTGAACATGCCGTGTGGAGAGACATGAGCAACCGAGCTACAGAAATGGTTGTTTTGCTCCATTTTGGAAACTGCACTCCTTCCTTCCCTTGTTCTAGAAAGAGCAGAAACTCAGTCATGCTCAACAGCCCTGAATGGGGCTGATGTTTGTCAGATACACCTAAATGTTGAGTCTGCTGAGTTTCTTTAAACCCGACACTTTTAAGTGAATGCAGCACGAAGGTGCTAGCATCTGAGCTTCGCCTATGGGATTAGACTTAATGACTTGGGATTCTTTTCGGTTCTGCAATTTGTTTATCTTGAGAGTTACATAGTAGTTTCTCCTTATCTGTGGTTTCCTTTTCCATGGTTTCAGTTACTTGTGGTCAACTGTGGTCCAAAAATATTAAATGGAAAATGTCAGGAATAAACAATTCGAGAATTTTAAATTGTGCTTCATTCTAAATAGAATGATGAAATCTAGTGCTGTCTGGCTCCATCCCATCCAGGATATGAATCATCCCTTTGTCCAGCGTATCCATACCGTATATGCAACCAGCCTTTAGTCACTTCGTAATAGTCTAAGTTATCAGATTGACTGTTAAGTTATCACAATACTTGTGTTCAAGTCACCCTTATAGTAGCCTAATGATACATCACAATGCCTACATTACTCACCCCACTTCATCTCATCACGTAGGCATTATACCATCTCACATCTTCACAAGAAGGGTGAGTTCAGTACAGTAAGATATTTTACTATAGTATATTGTAATTTTTCTATTTTATTATTAGTTATTGCTGTTGATCTTTTACTATGTCTAACACAAATTCGACTTTACCATAAGTATGTATGCACAGGAAAAAAACAGTATATACAGGGTTCAGTACTATCACGATTTCAGGCATCCACTGGGGGTCTTGAACTTGTTCCCCAAAGATAAGAGGGGACTACTGTATAAACTCTGATGAGATATAGAGTTATCACAGAGGGATTTAGAATCATTTATAAATTTGTGTTGAACATAGTAGACCAAAAAACATAGGCATTCTTGTCAATAACTAATGTATGGGCAAATTATTAAACTTTTCTTGTATTTTTTAGAACGAATCAAAAATCTTTAAAATATGCCTATCTTTGACATAGCAACACCACTTCTAGAAATATAGCTTAAGGAAATATTTAAGAATGGTGGGGTGTTTCGCAACACCACCAAGCAATTCTCCAGCAGATACCAACTGGATGGCCTACAAATTTAAGTCAATTCCGACACTATCTACACCTGGAGTTAGCATCAGATCACACAGATTCAGGGCTCAGTCCCACAAGACTTCCCTCTCCCATTTCAGCTGCCAATAGAAAGCCCAGGTTGTCACCTGTGCTTCTGACCCACTGGCTGTAAATCAGAGGGTTTCATGACCCTCCTCCTCAAGTCTGATTAATTTGCTAGAATGGCTCATACAACTCAGGAAAAAGCTCACTTACTAGATTAACAGTTTCCTGCAAAGGATGTTGTAAGGAACACAGATGGACAGCCAGATGAAAAGGTCTGTAGGGCGAGATCCGGAGGGTGGGCACATAAGAGTCTCTATGGCTGTGGAACCGAGTATGTCACCCTCCTGGCACGTGATGCACTCGCCGACCCCGAAGCTCCTCCAAGCTCGCTGCTCAAGAGTTTTTATAGAGTTTAATCCATAGTTCTCCCTCTTCCCCCTCCCAGGGGTCATGACTAAGGCTGAAAGTTTCAACCTTCTAATCACTTACTCTTTCTGGTGACCAGCTGAGGCTATGTGGGGTCCCCACCCTAAGTTACCTCATTAGCATAAAGTCAAGTGTGCTGGAAAGGAGCTCCTTATGAATGACTGAAGATATTCCTACCTCTTAGGACATTCCAAGGGTTTTAGGAGCCCTGGGCCAGGAATCAAACACAAAGGCCAAATGTGTTTCTGATTATACCACAAATGTATTCAAAGAATTTAGCACTAAAATAAATGCTTATATGATTTTTTAAAGTAATTTTTAAAGCCAGTAAATATTTAAATGCCCAACAGTTGGAGGTGGGTTCAGTGACTTGTGGTACCCATGTGCCCTAGAATAGTATGCAGTCGTCAAAAATGAGAAATGTATATTTAGCAAAATGAGAGTATAAAAACAGTATTACAGTTCTCATGTTTACAGCAGACATACCCACATATACACTGGAAAAAATTCTTGAAAGAACTACAGCCCAAAATTAACAACTACACATTATTATCTCTGGCGACAGAGGAAGAGATGACTCTTATGCTCATCTTTTTATATTCCTTTTCTAAAATTCTACTATGGGGAAGAATTTGTGTTGTAAAAAAAATGTTTAAAAGACCTAAGTAGGTATGAATACGTATCTTAATTTTTGTGTTCAATAATTATTAACGGAATACTCTTCATCAGCTTTTGTGAATACATAAGTCTCTCTATAAAATTCTTCTTTAACTACTTGCCAGTTTTCTTAGTCATGTATAAGCAAAAGGAGCCTAGTACAGTGGTTAAAATCAACAAAAAGTTGAAAAACTTATTTAAAGTCACATAATGAATTCAAAACAGCAGCCAGGTCTTGTAACCTCAAATGCTTAAAGCTGAACTCAAAAAAACAGATGCTGTTCTCCTCTTAGTCCTAATTTCTGTTCCTTGTCTGTTGGGGCTGAAGGGTACCTCAGTGTGGTAGTTTGAAGAAAATATTGGTCACAGTGCTGTGCGGCTGCTTCCATCAAGAAGAGCAGTTTATTTTCCGACCCTCCAACCTGGGCTGGTGTGCGACTCGACTGTGCCAGTTCTGAGCCCAGGTAGGCCTCCAGAGACCTTGCAGTTTCCACTCTTTAGAACCTTTGACCATCGCCTGAATCAGCCTGGCCTAGACTGCTGGATAAAGAAAGGCTCCAGTCATCCCATCGCCCAGACGTGGCCATTATTAAACCATCGGCCCCAGCTGCCCCGCTAGCTGACCGCAAACGCATGAGCGAGCCCAGCTGAAGTGAGCAAAGCCCTGTTGAGACCAGCAAAACCACCCAGAGGTAGCCAGTCCCAAGAGCCGAACCACAGAACTGCGAGCTAAATAAACATTTGCTGTTTTAAACCTCAAAGTTTCAGGGTGGTTCGTCATGCAGCAAAAACTAACTGATACACCTGGGCTCATCTAACCTCCTCATGTTTTAAATGAGGAAATCAATGAGGTGACTGAAGTGCCCCACTTAGTGTCACATAGTCAATCAATCCAATTAGGAGAAAAGCCAGCTCCTCCTGCTCCTGTGTCCTAGGCATTGAATGCTACAGAAAGGAAAAGGTTAACAGAGTTCACATAAATGGACAGAATTAAAACCTTGGCAGAAACAAATACAGTAAATGGGCTTCTGGTCTCCACGAGCCTATGTCTTCCTGTCAGCTCAATAGTTTGGGCTGCAGGAGAAAGAAATAAAAATCCCTGCTCCGTTCTGCCCTGGCCCTGGCCCTGGCCCAGTCGATTCCAGTATTTCCCAAACTCATAGACCACCTGGGAACTGGACCCCCAGGGACCCCAGAAATTTCCACTTGTCCACTCTCTTCTCTTCACATCTTTTCTGTGCTCTGCCCCCTCCTTCTCATTCTCCTCTTCTCCCTTCTCCTTCAATCTCTGTCTGTCTGTCCGTCTTGCTCTCCTCCACCACCCCCCACCCCCAACCCCACCCCATAATTCTCCTCTGCTCTCCCCAAAGGCCAGCGGAGAGTGTCTCTGACCCAGCCCCATGTCCTTCCCTGGTCGCACCCGCCTCCTACACGCCCAAAGGGGGTCACGTGGACAGAAAAACTCATCAAAATGACAAACCGAGACTCAGAACAACCTTCCATCAGATCATAAGATGCTCCACTTGGAAGTGCTTGGCCCCAGACGTTAGCCCATTAATCCTCGCAGCCGCCCCGTGTGTGAATTAGTTCTCGTTACTTACGAGTCATAGACCAGGAAAACAAAACCAGAGAGAGTGACTGCTGTCCCCGAGGCCTCAGAGGCAGGTCGGGAGCCCTGGGGCTCAGGCGCAGACCACTAAGCCACAGCACTCCCCTTGCTGGAGGCCCGGAGGCTGGTGCCAAAGGGCGGCTCGAACTTTTCATTTTCCATTAGCCACAGGTGTGTTTTACCACAGCCTAACTAGCAGCTACTATTTATTCTCTGGGATTTTCTAAAAATGTGCTTTTGCAGACCTTCGAGCCAAAGCCGTTCCCAGCATCACTCTTTATTAAACCGAGCCACAGAAATGTATTGAAAATCACGAGCATTTTGAAACATACTGAGTCCTTTATGGCTGAAATAATCTAATAGACAAGCTGTTGTTAATTTACAGCCTTAATTTTCAGACACACTTCTTGAGTCAAAAGTACTTCCTGCTCTGTAATTCCTGTAGGGATACAGGTGGCCTAGGACTAAGTACACATCTACTGTACATTAAAATGTATTTCTTATTTAACTTAAACATTTCTGAAATCTCAAGTTTATGTCTAGACTATTTTAATCAGCTAAATGTCATAATAAGCCATATGTTGGTCTTGATCGGTTACATACACCAGCCCTACTCATAAAGTATCAAAAGGTGTTTTTAAAGAGAAGTCTGTGTTTGTTTTACCAAGAAAATGGTGCTTTCAGTCTATCATATCAGACATGTTGGCAGGCAGAAAAGGACCTGATGTAACTGGCGGGAAAAATGGGTTTTTTTGCCCTCTCTCCCCGCCCCCCATGTACCACTCCATCAATATCACTTTTAAACTTCAGAGCTTTGAAGCACTAGCTTATATTGGTTTAAAATGTCACTTGACCGCCATCCACGAAACATCAATACTCAAAATAGGACGGCCGTTGAGCGGGTATTTTTGTCGCTGCTGCCCTCATTTTTACAGGGGTTCTCTGCTGTCAGTTCAGTCCCATCTGTGCTGGCCTGTACCTCTCAACCCCAAAAAGCCACGAAGTCACCCAAACACAAATATTGGGGAGAGTAATAGAATTGCTGACTAAATAGGCATCCAAATAGTTACTGGGCCTCTGTTAAGGCTCAGGCGTTGTGCTAGGGTCTCTAACCACAGTGATGAACGTGAGAATCCTGGCACCCGCTTGCATGGGGCTTGCAGTGTTGCTGGGAAGAAAGACATTGAACACACGACTCCACAAATAATTTAAGAAACGCATTTTTATAGGAACTCTAGAGAGAGAGTACCCAATACCATTGATGTTCATTCCAGGGACAAAAACTGGCAAGAAGGGACAAGGGAGCTCTTCCCCAAGGAAATGATATTAGTCATTGACCTCAGGAATAGGTAAGAGTTCATCAATAGTTGGCAAGTGGAGCTGGTAAAATGACAATTACACAGATGATAGGAAAAGGGGGAGCGAGGGAGGGAGGGAGGGATGGAGGAAGAGAGAGGAGAGAAGGAGAATGAATTCACATCTATTAACATCATATTTTCATGACAAGCCAAGAAGCATCAGAAACTGTCTAAAGTAACTTTGTTTTTGATTCTAAAGAAACGTAATTGGAAAAGCACTCATTCATCAGATGGGAAAATAAAAGCATTCTTATCAACCTAGAGAGGGTTCTTAACTCAACCTTTAAAGAACAAAAAATACACAAAAGGATACTTAAAGGAAGCAAGCGATTCGAGTTTTAACGTTGGCACTTGATCAAATTTTATGAACTGTGGATTTTGAGTAAGATTTCTTGCATGTAGACTTTTTTGGAGATGACAATTGCCATAAAGATTTTTCCTACTGAGCCTGGACAGACTCACAAGGAAAGTTTGTTTCCTATGATACCATGCAACCACGAATTTGCTCTTGGTCTGCATAATCAGATGAGCAGGAAATACTTTTTTATAATACTATTTTTAAATGATGACGATTTCTCTGGGCATCTTCTCAGTGCATTCTCTGTCTTCGCCCACTGGAATGAGTGACCACTGAGGGGAAAAGAATGCGGTCATTCCATTCAAGTCTCTCCACTGTGTCTGCAAACTATATAATGCTACATTCATCACCACCCCGGTGCTGAATCAGAACCTACACTCTGCTTAAGCCTCTCTAGGCGCTGGGGTGTTTGGGTGCGGTTCATCAACTATTTCTGGTTCTCCCTCCAAAAAGATGGTATGATTATACTTTTCTACTCCCTTGGACATACGATTTGCTTTGTCCAGTGAAATGTCAACAGAAGCAACATGAAGTCACTTCCAAGTGAACAGTAAGTGCTGGTGCAAGATTCACTTCTTTGTCTCCCCCTAGTACAGTGATGTCATCAGCACTTATCAAGACGGAGCTCCGTCATTCTGAAGCCTTGGGTATTTACGGAACACCTGCTGGTCTGTGGTGCACAGGTAGCATGAGAAACAGAACGTAACTATTACGCTACTAGGACTGAGTGTGGTTTGTCATTGTTCTATACTAACCCATTCTAACCCTTATGTTCTATACTAAGCCCATAAGGATTGCTGTCAGGATCCCTTTCTCATTTTTGCCTTGCTATCATCCCTTGTCCCACCCTCTCACTCAAAATTATCAGTCTTCCTCCTATTTAAATGAACTTGGAAATCAAGGAAGTACCAAATATGTATTTGTTGAGAGTCTACAATTGCTGCTTCCAAAATAGTTACCCACAGAAAATAGTGAACCAGCAATGACTGGTCACTCTTCCGCTTTGGACCCTCACCAAAGGGAGGAGTCTGGAATGTGTTCCCCCAACCCAAAGCTGTAGAAAAGAGTAGTTAAAAGCACACACTGTAGAGCCGATCTGTGTGGGCTCACTTCCTGGTGCTGCCATTTATCGTCTATAACCTTGAGCACATAATTTGTCCTCTCCCTGTGTCAATTTCTTCACCTGTGAACTGGAAGATCTTCAAAGTGCCTATTGTCTGAATTTTATTGAAGGGATCAAATGAGATGATGCAGGTAAACCAGGAATGGTGTCTTAAATGCTCCGTGGGGCCAGGTATCATAGAGTGATGTAAAAAGTCCTACGATGACTCTCCTGTCCCTTCTCATCCTTGCCACCACAGCATACCACAAGACCATGTGTGGCTCCCATCCCTTTTTCAAAGGCAGTATAGGGTGCCCGCATGATCTTCAACTCATTGGAGTACTTGGAAACCAAGCTGCCTCTCAAATCTTCCCCAATTGCTTTTACCAGAATTTCTAGAATAACCTCACTCTGCTATAACTATGACTACCTTCCGCACCTCCTACACACTCCTGCCTTCTAAGGAAGATGTGTTCCCACACGAGGCTAGCTGTGCTCAGGTCTCCGCCTAAGGACAGACTACACTGGGAGGAGCGATGGGAGCAAGAAGAACCAGGGAGGCCGAGTGTGAGCTGGAGCCAGGAAGTTCGAAGAAGCTGCCACGCTCTGGTCAGGAGGACATTGAAAGAACGACATGGGTGAAAACAACACTCTGTGATGCCCTTTCTAATGATTTGAGACCGAACTAAAAATTTTCATTGTCAAAGTTAGACATCAAATTTGCATTTTTTTCTGGATACAACACCATGCTTAGATGGCTCACAGGACAATTTGTAGGAGTCAGGCACAGAGTGAGGCTTCCACAAACCTCACTCCAGGAATTTTCTAATGACCTCTCATTTCTAATATACCTCTATATTTTAGTCTGCTTGGGCTGCTATAACAAAATACCATAAACTGGGTGACTTAAACAACAGACTTTACTTATTCTTTCACAGTTCTGGAGGCTGGAAGTCCAGGGTCAAGGTGCTCACCAATTGAGTTCCTGGTGAGAGTTCTCTGCCAGGCTTGCAAACAGCCACCTTCCCACTGTGTCCTCACATGGCAATGAGATTTCTCTCTCTCTTTCTCCTCTTCCTCTTCTTGTAAGGCCACTAATTCCATCGTGAGGGGCTCATCCTCATGATCTCATCTAATCCTTATTACTTCCCAAAGGCCCCATCTCCAAATGCCATCACATTGGGGTTTAGAGATTTAACATGTGACACAAACATTCAGTCCATAACACTCTGAGGACAGATAATCTATATTGTGAGCTAATCCTGACCTTCAAGAAGGTCAGAAAGCTTAGGGCTTCATTAAACTTTTGGGAAATCCATTCGATTCTAATCATTCCATTTTACTGTTACTTGTTCAGTAAGTACTTACCAAGCACCAATAATATGCAAGAGAGGGTGCTAGAAGCCCAAGGGAAATACTAAAAAGAAGACATGATCTTTGTCCTCAAAGGCTTCACGGCCTAATTGAAAAGCAGAGAAAAGTGCAGGAGAAACACTAAAACCACTAAAAAAAAAAAAAAAAAAAGAAAGAAAAAAAAATTAAGTTAAAAGGAAGTCTATTTCAGTAACAAAGTAGTAAAAGAAAAAACTGCTAAGGGGAGCTTGGGGGAAGCAGAATGATATGGCAGGTGAAAATGCAGCTTTGGGGATCAGTTAGAAATGGGCTGACATCGTGGCTCTGTCGTTTCCTGGCTATTTGATCTTGAGAAAATTAGCCATTCAAAACCTGCTTCTCTACCTGTAAAATGGGGCTAATAACATTAGCTACCTCATAGAGTTGGTATGATAACACCTGTAAAGCACTTAGCACAGTGACAGATCTGGAGTAATCATTCAATAACCAGTAATTAAAAAGGAAGCGTGGATGGGGGAATAATTGCCAAATGGGACGTAGAGAGGGATAAAGACATTTCCCAGAGAATGCTAGGGTTTTATCTGAATGTTTAATCCTGGGTCGAGGGAGAAATTCAATGGGCTGTGAGGGGTAGAGGTAACAGGCTGGAAAGCACGTGAGTTTGGGGAAATGGAAATCAATGTATCTGGATAGATGGGAGGGTACGATTAGGGAGATTTGGAAAGGTAGACTAGAAAAGTAGGTTGAACTTGGACACTGGGTGTCCTTAAAAGCCAGACAAAGAAGTTTGGGTTTTGTCCCACGTTCTTCCTTATTCAGTAGAATGGGGCAATTTGTCCCTAGTTCTTATGAAAAAATGTTTTAACTCAAAGTACATTTTCCTCATAAACCCAGATACAATCATGAAAAAACATCTGTTTTTCCCTTCATATTGTTCAGGAGCAAATCCCAGTTTGATTTTATATTCAGAAGCTGGTTCAGCCCTAGTGTAAAAAAAATACATAATGGGACTCAAGTGATACATAAAATTATTTCAAAGGAATTTTAATTTTAAGAAAATGTTTAATGAAGGTCCTTAACCCCAAAGACACCAAAGGTAAGTGAATTCTTAGACGTTCTTCCATTTTCTTTCTAAGATAAAGGCTTTCTAAAGGAGCAAATGTTAACATCATGCCAGTTTAACGTAATGGGTAAGGTCATTCTGAATTAGTGAAACTTCTGAATTATTCCATATGTTTAAAGTTACCTTACTACTTCCTAGAACAATACAAATCATAGACTAACAAGGTGTCTTCCAGGTTGACACCTTAATGAACAGATACTCATCATTGGATAGTTTATTTTATGAGTTCTACATAAATGCATTCTGTTAAAATGGCTTGAAAAAATGGATAGGCAAGTTTTTGCCCCTTTAGATACAATCATACTTCCAATTAGTCAGTATTAAAAACAAAAACAAATGAGATAGAGTCCCTGCACTCCAGTAGCTCCCAGTCTAATGTAAGCAAGTGATGACAATGAGCTACAGGTTGGCGGAACACAGGTAAAACCAGAGTCTTATCAGAGCACCTAACGGAGAGTCCCCTTGGTTCTTTGTATTCTTTCTTTGCTTAACAAACCCCATTTTTAAGAATGGTAGAAAGGGATACTACTCTTTCATCTCACTAAGATTTAATTCTACTCTCATCAACTCCAAATTTGTGGATTCTAAACACATAAGATCTCAATGCTCACAACACATTACTACACTCATCTAAAATCTTACCAACAGAAATGCTGTCTATTTACTTCCATGCCTTTTTCTTACCTGAAACCTCAACTTTGAAACCGTTAGAGGAAAGCAAATGCATGTTTCCGTGTCACTAGATTGAGAGCTTTTTGATGAGGAAGATTATAGCTTTAGTTTTCTTGGATTCCCTAGATCCTAGAACAAACTTACAGAAAGTGAAAAAGAAGAAATGAGTGTGTGAGTGACTGAATGACTAACTGAATGAGTAAACGACTGACTGAGTGCATGAGTGAGTGAATACTCTAGGAAAAACAGGGCTTTGTCCAGAGAAAAGTCATTTAGTTGAGAAAATTTCATCTAAGAACATAACGATTATAACCATAATTGATAAAAATTATTGAATGTTATGTGTTATGTTTTGTTCTGAGCACTTTGTGTTCACTCATTTAATCCTCATTGTACAAAGAAGTGTCTTTATTTTACAAATGAGAAAAATGGGCACAGAGAGGTTACATATGTAGGGAGCTGGAAGCTGTATGGCAGCTCCCTACCTGGGCGCAAGGCCACACAGGGGCCTTAGGGAGCCTGTACTGGTATGCTAATTTTTTGTGTATTTTTCTGGGGACAAGGATTGTCAATCATTGCCTGTGATAAAAGTGGCCTGTGACATGGCCTCTTCCCAAAAGTTAACATGCTTTATACGTTTCAATCTCAACTTACGTATTAATGTTTAAAAAATGAAGTAGTCACTACACTAAATTGACTATAAATCTGGCAATAATATTTTAAAATAAAGGTTTTCCACACTTCAACTCAATTTCCTCCAGGTTTTCTCTTAAAAATAAATGAACAAGCAAAAAAGACCCTTAGAGAAATTAATTCCACCAAACTTCCCTAAACGTCCCATCAGATATGTCCATAAAAGACAGAACTAATAATGAAATCAAGCAAGTGCAATAATGACCATCTGTTTGCCATCTCAGCAGCATTTTCTCAGGTCTCCTTCATTTGGGGGAAGTCCTGGATGTCTTCCCCACCTGCCTGGACACCGTCTCCTTCCTCCCTCTCCTGCTGTCTCTGATTATTCCTCTATCTCTCTCATTGAGCTCTCTTTGAACAGTGAGTAGTTTCCAAATTTCATTCCTTAACCCTCCGTTCTCGCTTTTCCTCATATTTTTTCAAAGCTCTCATCCAGTCTCATCATTTCAGCATGAACCTCCAATCAGGCAACTCCCCGGTCTTTGAAGGTCATTCACGATCTTTCTCCTAAGGGTTGGTTACACACACTGGAAATTTCCGACAGCTCTCCCCTTCCCATCTCAGATCCAACCCCTCCCTCATTACAGCCTCCCCTTTATCGCCTTCTAGTTCTCTCAGTGATGCCACCATTATTGAGACTGTCTGTGCTTAAAATCGAAAACCAAGAAACCGCTTGATTTTCTCCCCCGTTTCCCCTCATATCCAAGATCTGTTTTTCACAATACTTGCTTCATCTTCCCCTTCTTTTCGATTCCTCCCACCCTCATCCGTACCCAGAGCTTCCTTATAATTTCCTCCTCCCGAACACCTCTACTCTCTTGAATTCGTACGTTGTTTTCTCTTTACTAATATTCCCTATGCATCCTTGGGACTTAAGTTCTATCTCTCACACAAAGCTTCCTCTAAGAACTCTGCAGGGCCATCTTTCTTCACCAGGTAAACAGACTACGTATTTGACGCTCCCCATAAAAATTCACCAGAGTTCAGGAAAGGATGGGATAACCTTATATAACCCCCTATTTTGACAGATGGGGAAACTGAACTCAAAAATGTTCAGTGACTTGCCCAAGGTCATACCACCGATCTGGGACAGACAAGTGCTGGAACCAAGGACTCTTTATCCCTAGTCTAGTGTACAGTCTCCAATACCAGGCTCTCAGCTCCCGAGTGAAAGCATGCCTTTTACTTCTTCGCAGCCTCCTAAATGTCTAGCACAGTATTATGTGCATAGTAAATGCTCAGTAAATGAAAATAAGACGGAGGGAGAGAGTGTGGTCACAGGTAGAAAAGAAGAAGAGAGAGAACAAAGAGTGCCCAGCTAACCTGACAAAACTAAGAAGTCTACACAGGTCCTGGGCTGGCTGGGCAGCCACGACCACGGCTCATGCCAGCACTCTCTTGAGAAGAGGAGGGAAAGCCAGCATCTGGATCACACCTGGAGACCACAGGAACACCGTGTCCCAGCCTCTAAGTTGCCGCCTGCCTTGACCCAACACCAAGGGACTTTCCCAAACCTTCAGCTCACTGTGTGGTTGGTGACTCAAAACCATTCTGTTGTCCAAGGTATCATTTGTAAAGTACTTTCTTGGAAGAGAAAATGTTTGGGACAGCTGGAAGGGGAGCTCCCTGCGCTGGAGCCACAAGGAGCCTTGTTGTGTGCTGCATGAGAACACAGGCTTCTTATTTCCCCCTCTCTTCCCCTTGGCTGTGTTTATTTAAAGCTCCCACCGCCACCGTGGGGGTGCGTGCCCAGGACTTCAGGCGAGGCCCTTGGAGCCACCAAGGAGCAAGCCCGGCACTTAGTGCAGGGACCGCAGCCGTGATGGGCACAGGCCTCGGGGCCCAGGAATCAGGAGTCCAGCCAGGACAGTGGGAGGCCTTGGGAAAGAGTTATTATTGTGTCTTCGGCAATCCTGTAATTATTGTGTTTGCTGTTATGATTTCTGTCTCTGCTGCCATTTCTCTTGGTAAATCTGTTCCCACTTGTGTCTTTTACAGAGAGACCTTTTTAAAAATATATATTAGATAGCCAGGCTGCTGGACTGACTCCACAAAGAACTTTGGGAGTTACATGGTGGCTCAGGAAAGGGCTGAAGAGAAGACAGATCCCTCCAGGGAAGACTTGAATCCGT
Organism: Pteropus medius; assembly: GCF_902729225.1. NCBI lineage: Eukaryota > Metazoa > Chordata > Mammalia > Chiroptera > Pteropodidae > Pteropus > Pteropus medius. The sequence continues at coordinate 9,063,204 of NW_024354502.1, read as the reverse complement.
TAGCATGACAAGGACCGCTGATGGGCCCTCCTTCCACCCACCGCCCCTTCTGCTCAGTAGCACCACCCTGTGGGTTTACTACCTCCAACATCCCGCAGGCAGCGCCAGGTCCAGATGCACTTGAGTCTTCCTCCACCAGCTTCTGCTCAATCTAGAAATGAGGAGGAGAAAGTAGGGCCAGAGCCTCTTTATCCTCCTGGGAAAGGAGCCTAAACGTTCCACCTCACGCATCTTAGGATAAAGGATAAAGCAACCAAGATGTCCTGCCGTAAGAGAAGAAGCCAGACTATTCTTTCCCTGTCGAGTCTTCTGCACCAAACACAAATCACAACGTAGATTTATCAAATCCTCACCTGGTTTCTTTCCTGGGGCACCTCACTGGCTAACATTACTGAGGCTGCGTTTGACTTTAATCTTTTTGTTTCTGTTCCCCCAAGAGAATTGCCAAAGGCAAGCAGGACTGAGGCTTTTTAGAGTTAAGAAAATTGTCTTAATAATGACCACAGTGTGCTTTCCAGACAAGAGAGAGAAAAAGAAACTCGTGTGTAGATCTACAAAGACGATATGATTCCACAATGGTGAGCAGATATTCAATTATAGCCGTGCTCTGCCTCAGATATTCCTCATCAGCTTAAAGCAAAATTCTATTTTTCAGTTCTTACTCTACAAGGGGCTGGTGAGACATTGGGTATTTATAAAAAGAGGAGAACTCTCATTAAAGATCATTACTAGGTGTTTGTAAACTTGGTGCCATTTTTTTTTTCTATTTAGACTAATAATGCAATGAATATATCCTTATAGATAGGTTTTTTTAAGCTGAATTCTTTCCTTGAAATAAAGTCCTAGTGTCGATATTTCTTGGTCAAAGAGTAGAAACAGTTTTATGGCTCCTGATATATATATAGATAGATATAGATATATCTCCTCACACTGTTTTCTGAAAGAGTTATACCAAATGAAAAAGCCACCAACAGAGTATGAACTTATTCATTTTTCTAGAAGGTCATCAGCACTGGCTGGCCATTACCAGTTGGTGTTAAATGGTATCTCAGCTGCAATATACTATTTTATAACCTTGTCTAATATCTGATAGAGACAGATTTCTTACCCTAACTGCTCTTCTTGTTCAAAGATGTTTCCAAATGAATTGTTTTGAAAATTTTAGTAATTTCCAGGGCAAAAATCCTATAGTTATTTCGATTGGAATTGTGTATCTCTACATTAAAATTATAAATCCACAGCTTAACTTTAACAACAATACACATATAGGAATAGTCTGGGTTCCCACTCAAAAACAGCATCCATTAATCCTGTTGATTTTCTTCCCAGCACTTCCCTTCCCGTGTCCGCAGCCATCCTGACAGGTGTAAGGGTGTGACAGAGGAAGCCAGTGCTCTCCAATACACGTGTTTCTCCTCTCCTTTCTGGGCTCTCCCAGGAAGACTACGTGTCTCAGTGTCTTTGCAGCTATGAGCAGCCATGTGGCATAACAGTGGAATATGGGATGAAGCGTGTGCTGCCTGCAAACCTGACCTCTGATACCCCTCGTGAGAGCCCCCACACTCACTTCTCTCCTCTTCCAGCCAGATACAGAAGGTGCAGGATGCACCCCAGGAGCCCTGGGAGATGGCAGAGCTGCCTGGTTCCCTAATCACCATTGAGAAGGCCAACCCGCCAATACTGTACGGGATCATTATATATGAGAAACAAAGTTTTTATTGTGTCAACCCACTGAGATTTGGAAATTGTTGGTTGTATCAGCTAACTCTAGTGTAATAGGGAGACTTCCTGCCTTGTAAGCTGAAGGCTCAAGTTTAAGTAAAGACTGTATTAGTCAGAGTTCTCCAGAGGGAAAAACCATTAGTGAGGGTGGGGGAGAGAGGAGAAAGAAATTGAGAGAAAGTTTAAGAGAGAGAGAGAGTGTGTGTGTGTGGGGAGAGAGAGAGAGAGAGAGACTGAGATTTGAGGAACTGGCTCACACAATTGTGAGGGCTGGCAAGCCCAAAATCTGTAAAGTAGACCAGCCAGCTAGAGACTCAGGTAAGAGTTGGTGTCGCAGTCTTGTTGAGTGAAATCTGAAAAGCAAGCCAGCAGGCTGGAAACCAGGCAGGTTTCTATGCTACGGTCTTGAGGTTCAATTTGTCCTTCTTAGAGAAACCTCAATCACATCTAAAAAACACCTTCGCAGGAACTTCTAGACCGGCACATAAAATTAGCCATCATAGGGACCAAAGCAGTGACATTAAGAAAAACAAATTGGAGGCATCGTCATGTGATAAAAACAATATGGAGTTTGGATACAGGCAGATCCGCTCGTGTCGCAAGTTCTTATAATCACCATATCCTCCCTCAGTTTTCTCATCTATAAAATACGGATAATATAATACGCCATGCGAGTTTGCAGTAAAAATGAAAGGAGACCATGTACGTAAAGCTCACAGCACAGCGCGCGCCATGGGAGAGCAATGGTTCTCTCTCCCTTCTGCTCACGGGGCGTGGTGTCCTCTCTCTCAGTGGCAGCCTTAGGAGGATAGCGTTGCTCCTTAGGGCTCCTCGGCCCATTCCTCAGAGGTGACTCATTGGATTTTCCAACCGCTTAGTACACTTAGTCTATTTAGGCTACAAAAGCTACTTCTTTATAACGTGGGGGAATCACAACTATTCAAAAGCGGGAAATCTATTTACAGGTAAGCAAATTACAGGGACAGTAAAATTAATGAGCTCTATAACTTGACCAGCTTTCCAAAAACGTGTGTAACTCATTTCAAAAGTCCACCCTGTTTTACCCGCTTTCCACCTGAATTAGACTCCATACCAAAGTACCACAGACTGGGTGGCTTAAACGACAGAAATTAATTAATTTTCTCACAATTCTGGAGGCTGGAAATCTGAGGTCAAGGTGTCAGCAGGGTTGGTTTCTCCCGAGGCCCTTCCTCGCCGCTTGCAGACGGCTGTCTTCGCCGTGTTTTCGTGTAGTCTTCCCTTCGTGCGTGTTGGTGTCTTGGTCTCGTCTTGTAAGGACACCAGTCGTGGTCTCGTTTTAATTTAATTACCGCTTTTAAGACCCTATCTCCAAATACAGTCACTTTCTGAGGGTACTGTGGGTTAGGACTTCAACATATGAATTCGGGGGTGACATAATTCAGCCCATATCACCACCTAACTTACCCACCGCCTCCATTCCCACCACCTTCACATGGTGATGCACGCAAACCACTCAGGCTCCGTTCTTAGCCTATGGGTTCTTAAAGGGACCTGACCCTGCCTGGTCCATTATCCATTCAGACCATAATAAATAATAGAAGATTTGAAAGACACACACACACACACACACACACACACACACACACACACACACACACACACACACACCCTCCCTTGTGATCAGTGTTCCACGTTACAAAATCAGAGTGCAGACTTTGGCCACAAAACTGAGTCATCTAGGAATTGAATTGGTGACCTTGTTAGCAGGATTTGCTAACTACCCACAAACAGAAAGGAAGCATATTGCAAAATAATAAGAATGGGTCAGGCTATTCTTCTTCACTCACTTATCTAGGGATGTCAACCATATTGCATTTTACTAGCAATAACCAATACCTAAATTAAGTGGTTCAGAGTGCATGAACTATATCAATAATGAACACGCATTTTAGCTGAAAGAACCGTGAGCATTTAATTATCACAAAAACCAAAGGAAAAAGCATCTCAAGACTATGCCAAACAAAGAGGCAGATACCACTCTGCATTTTGAACAGGTTTCTAAATCACAAAGGGCAGTAAATCATGTTACTTATCATTTAAAAATAACTAGGTTTTAAGAAATGAAATTAGACAAGTGATTAATGCGTCAACTTCAGCCAGAGTTCCTTTGATAGTTGGAAGAAAATAAAAGCCAGCCAAGAAATAAACATTTCAAATTCAGGTGCTTTGCAATCTGTGCTCCAAATGTTTCCCTGAGCTCGTGAAGAGGTGGCTTGCTCTGCATACACAGCAGCCAGATTGCTGGCTCAAGTCAATTATCTTCAAAATAAGAGCGTTGGCACAAAAGAGGAGAAGCCGCAGTCAAAAGTCCGCTCGAAAGAAATGGTCTCCATAGGCAAAGAGCAGGGGCAAGGGGATGATGCCACTGACTGAAACAGAGTGGTTGCCAGGTGTCGTTGGAAGATGTTTGGGTTTTTTTTCACTAATTCCATTTATATTAGGGATCCAAAGATGGGGTGGAGTCTTCTGTATTTAAACCGAATGGTGCCTATAACAGAGAAAGAAAAAAATGTAAGTGACAGGACAGAGTGCACAGAGAGAGAGGAGTGCAAGGTTAGTGGGGGAGCCCCACTGCAGGAGTCCAAACCCCAGCTCTGCCACGTACTGATCTGTGGCCCTGGGCACTTACACTCTCTATGACTCAGTTTTTCCATCTGCAAAATGGAAATGATATAAGCACTGCCTACCTCATGGGGCCATTATAAGCAATGAGTTAACACGTGTAAAGTGCAACAGTTCTTTAGAACTGTATAGTAAGTGCTGTAGATATGTATATTCCTCTTATTATAGTATGAGCTTTTTAATAATAAAGTATAGATTCCACGGTCAGGGCTCAGGTGACACAAATAAGACGGAAAAACAAAAGAATTCACCTCAGGTGCAAAATTAAGAGAGGTGGCAGTAAGTTCAGTAATCGAGATAAATAATATTTCAGTGTAATTGTCTAAAAATCAAAGCAATGCAGAAAAAGTCCATGATGAACAAAACATCAACATTTTAAACAAAGACAAAAATCAGTGTTGTTGATTTTCCCTTTTCCTTCAGGCTTTAATATGGAGTAAATTCATTGATATCACAGTAAAATATTTGGAAGGTTATACCCCAAACTTTTATTTCTGGAGTGAGAAATTACATAGAATTTCATTTCCTGTTTTACATGTCTGTACATTTTTAATATACTGCCATGAGAATATATAGAATTTTTTTAAATGAGGATTTTAAAAGTTTCATTTCTTAATGAAACTTTGAAAGAAAAACACGAGATGATACAAAGTATATGTAGGCAGAATACTGATAAAAACAGAATGAGGCCGCACAGCCCACAGACTCCACTGCAAACCATCTCCTTGCATTACAGAGCTGGCTCTTTGTTCCTTAAATCCACAAAAAAAAAAAAAAAAAAAAAAAGAAAAGAAAAAGAAAAAGAAAGAAAGAAGAAATTGAGTAAGAAATAAGGGTAAAACTCAACCTTTCTGGACCTCCTTTTCCTCCTTCGTGAAAGGATGGTTTAGCAGACACCGGCCCAGAAGCGCGGCTCTGGGTTCTAACCAGACTCCTTTGGAGTGAGTGAGGATGTTCTCATCATCCTGTTTCCAAGGAAAGCCCAGACCTTGGGCCCTCTGTCCTGCTGCATCTCACCATGTAGCAAAGCCTGGTAGCCCGAGGGCCTGCAGAGCCCTTGCGAACTGCTGGGAGAGGCTGGGATGAACACGTGCCTCCACACCCAAAGACCTGGAAACAGAGCCTGGCTGCACCCATGCCCCAGCTGCTAGACTTTGCAATTGTTCCTTAACGTCTCTGAATCCGCCTCCTCATCTGTAAATGGGAAAGAATAAAACTCAGTTCATAGGGTGGCTGTGAAGGTAAAGTGAGAGAATATGTGGAAAGCATTCGGTTCATGGTAGGCCCTCAATAAATGTAATTTCCTTCCCTTCTCCTTTCCCTGTGGGGCAAAACTGTTCACGTATTTCAATTCCAATGACTCTGCTATGAGAGGCAACTAGCAGCAAATGATGAAAAAATGATCGTAATTTCACTTTGGAGAGCGGTATGTAGCCCCTCCTTTGTGGTAGAGCTCCCTCCTAATTATATTTCCTTTGAACAAATGTTAAAATTCTCTGACGTTTAATGAACACACTGATGATCTGAGAAGGTGACCCAGGAGCCTGCTGGTAACAGAAGGTGGGCAGTGAGGAATAATTTGCTATCATTAATCCCTAAAGCAGATCAATGAAATGTAGATACTCAAAAGTCCTTTTTTTCTTTCTGGTCTATTTCCAGTGAAGAGAAAGCACGAGATTTTCCTACATAGGTTAACCTTCAAGAGAACTTTATAGATCAAAATAAGAAAAATGGGGGTGAGATCACGGGTTATGAAACTTAACAAAAGTTTTTTTTTTTTTTCAAAGACCATCGATATTACATGCTGAAAACAAGAGAAAGTTAACTATAAACAGGTCAGTCTCTCCACATACATGCCGCCCATTTCCTCTCAATTTTCTTCTTGTTCTTTTTAAAGATATTTTTTATTTTAACAATATTTATAAAGTGTTTCAAAAAAATTAAAGGTAAATGTTAAAATAATCCCACTATCTAGGTAGCGCTTGCTGGCATTTGAACAGTCAAATTAAAAGCAATGCTTCCACATGATTAGAATATTAAATATAGAAAGGTAAAAAAGTAAAATAGGAGTATATCCTCAACCACACTCCAGGCTCATCCAGTTTTTCACACCAAAAGTAAGTTTGTTTAAGAGTTCTTTGGAGAGCTTCATAGACAAATTTTCAATGCATGTGCCAGCCTTTATGTGTTTTTTTTTTTAATTACACATTAAAGATTATACTAATCACAAGGTTATCTATCCATCTTTCTTTATCACTTATGTTATGGGGTAAATTGAGTGCCCCAAAATTCATGCATCGAAGCCCTAATCTTGAGTACTTCAGAATATGACTGTATTTGGAGATAAGACCTTCAAACAGGTGATTAAAATAAAGCTGTTAGGATGGGCCCTAACGCTACCTGGCTGGTGTCCAGCCAGAAGAGAAAATTAAATCACACAAAGGGACACCAGGGCACACGCGTACACAGGGACAATTATGTGAAGATGCGGTAAGAAGGTGGCCATCCGCAAGCCAAGGAGAGGGGCCTCAGAGTAAATCAACCCTGCCAGCACTTTGATCTTGGACTTCCAGTCTACAGAACTATGAGAAAATTAATTGCTGTTGTTTAAGCCACCCAGTCTGCAGTGCTTTGTTATGGCAGCCCTAGCAAACTAATACGACATATCAGCATATGTTGGTGACCTATCCATATCAATGACAGACCCACATTTCATCGAATTACCACAATTTCTTTAAACTTTGCCCTATTGATTGACACTTGCACTGACTCCGGTTTTTGCTCTAATTCAAACAACGCTGCGGTGAATATCTCTGCACTACTATCTTGGCATAGCTTTGTAAATGAATCTATAAAGCGAATTCCCAGAAGTAGAATTGCTGGCTCAAAGTGTAAATGCACACGTACTTACTTTGATAGATATCGTCAAACTGCCCTTCAAAAGTTCCCACTTCTACCGAAGGTATTTAAAAATGCCATCTTCCACACCCTCTTGTCAGCACTAGCTATATCAGGCTTTTTCATGTTCATGAATCTAATGGCAAAAGTTGGTGTATTGTCTAGTTTGTTCCTACAAAGAATTCTGAGACTCTCGTAGAGCTGTCGAGAGCAGAGGCTCAGGGGCCAGATCTTGAGCTGGATGGAAGTCTGATGCTGCCATTTCCTAGCTGTGTGACCCTGGCCAGGTTGCCTGACTTCTCTGTGCATCAGGCTCCTCTTCTGTCAACTGACATAACAGTGGAAATTACCTTGTCACAGAGTTTTTATAAGAATTTCATGATTGAATCAAGTGCTTAGAACACTTGATGATTGGGATACGGTAAGCTCCAAATTAGCGTTAGTTATTACTATTGTTTAAAAGAGCAATAACACATGTTTATTGACTATTGTATTACTCTTTTTGTGAATGTCCTCTGTTATGGACTGAATGTTTGTATCCCCAAAATTCACATGTTGAAGTACGAACCTCCAATGTGGCGGTATTTGAGATGAGGCCTCTAAAGAAGTAATTAAGGTTAAATGATGTCACGAGGGTGGGGCCTTGATCTGATAGGATTAATGTCCTATAAGAAGAGACAGCAGAATGATCACTTTTCGTTTACACAAAGATGTCATCTGAGCACATAGAGAGATGGTAGCCATCTACGGGCCTAGAAAAGAGGCGTCAGAATTAAACTTACTGGCACCTTGGTCTTGAACTTCCCAGTCTCCTGAACTGTGAGAAAGAAATTTCCACCATTTAAACCACTTATTTTATTATGGCAGCCCAAATAAACTAACACACCCCGTCTATGTCCTTTACTCATAAGTCTATCCAATAAGTCTTCTTTATATTGATTTGTATCAGTTTCCCTCATCCACGCTCCTTTAACTGATTTATAGCAACAGAAATGCTGACCAAAGGACCATGGTTGAGAAATGTGGACATGCGACATTGCTTCTACTCAGGGATTGCCTGCAGCTTCTACTCACGTCTCCCAAACAAGAGCTGGGCTAGATGCAGCAGAGGCTAGCTCAACCACTGGACACTGAGAATGTCAATCAGGCAGTGATCAAGGTAAAAGTCTGAGGCTAAGCAGTCTAGATTTAAGGAGGCATGTGTGAGTTCTAGGCCTCGACACCAGCACCAGGATGGCATTCCAGAACCTTCTCCAAAGACACTAAGAACAAGCACCAGGACAACTCCCCTCGACTTTGAATGTTTTTATACATCTCCCTCAGTAAAGAAAAATATGGAGGGTATCAGTTACTTCCTACCCTAGTTCATTTCCACATCAAAGTCTCGGTACTGAAATATACTTTTTGAAATTTAAATCCAAAATTATAATTTAATGCAGAGCAATTATAAGTAACAGATGCCGAAAGGTTTATACTTTTTGCTTCTATAAGAAATATACACACATTGGATTCAAACTTTCGGATATGATATCCAAACTAAGTCAGCAGCTGGAAATGAGGGATTGCTAAATTTAAGCCCAAGCACATATGCTTCAGAAAGTATGGGGAAAATATGGGGAAATTGGGAGACCAAATGCATGAAACCCATACCATATTTGACAAACAACCCCATTTGACTGGCATACTGAACTCCAAAGGTAAGGGCATAAAGTGTCGTGGTGGAAGCATAAACCTGGCTTGGAGGGCCACGAACTCAAAACTCAGGCCTACACTTAACTAGTCATATGATGTTGACCAGGGTATTCACCCTGTAGGATTCATTTTCCCCAGCTATAAAATCAGAATTATGCTACCCGCCTTACTGAGTTGTAAAGATTCTAAAAGTTAACAACTAGAATGTGTTCAGCCCCATGTCTGACACACGCTAAGTTTTCTACAAATGGCTAAGTATCTCTTAAGACTTTCTCTCAGTCTCTGAACCCTTTTGTTTCTAAGTTTCTGTGATCTGTCCAATCCAGTGCCATATTCGTCAATTGACTGTTAAGTGATTATTGAGTTCTAAGTGCCCAATCCCACCCATACAAGATATAAAAGGGAAGAATAAGACCCTCAAGAAACTACCGGCCTCGTTAAGGAGGCCAAGCGGGTACATGTAAAACAACTAGCAAGCAATACAAGGCAGTGAAAATCAAGTAAGGCAGATCATAAATGTCACTGGAGCTTGAGGCTGGAGGTGTTCTGGGTGGGTGGGAAGGAGAGTGCTTTCAAAAGGTCACGGCATAAGTCACCAGATCGGCATTGCTAAGGAGGCTGTGACTGTGGCCAACTGCTTCATTGACTCTCACGCTGCATCTTCACAGACCACGAAGCAGTTCTCATCCTCACAGAGAGTGTCCCAGGCACAGTGTGGATTCAGCCCAGTTAGGTCCCCTGGAGTGTTTTGCAGGTGTCCTGAGAGATGAAGGATGGACGTTTCCTTTCCTCTGAAGTATTTCATAGATACCTTTGCCAAGGCATCACCTCGCCGTGTCATTCACTCTCCTATGCTCGTCTCCCGGACCAGTGGAGTGTCCCCGACCAGCAGTGGGGCAGGAAGGTGCTTTGGTTCCTTTGACTTCTACCCCCATAGCCAGATGTCCTGGGCTTCCACTAATAGTCACCTCCACGACTAAACAACTCAATAAATACATGAATGAAAAAGCGGAGCACATATTCTGATGTATCTTATGTCAGAGTGTGGGATGGGTAGAAATGGGGTAAAATGAGAGGTAAAGAATACGAACCAAAAACCCGCTCGTGAGAAAACTCGGACACCACTTTCCAGGAGTTTATTACAATGACACTTCCAACATATCCACTATTCTTTATTCTCTCCATCACTCTAGTTCCGCAATAAAGGCAATAAAGTTGCAAGAAGCAAATGAGCGTTCAGTTCGAAAACACAGCGTTCTGTTTTCAGAGGAAGCTGTAGGAGGCGGGGAGGGTGTCTGGGTTATCAATGCTGCAGAGCCAGCCGCCCCCAAACTCCGTGGTTTAAAATAGCAATGTCTTCTCCCTTGGGCTTCTGTGGCTTGACTGGCCTCGGTGTGGCATGTCTGGCATGGGAGCTCTTGTGCAGATGCAGCCAAAGAACAGCCAGGGCTGGAGTCACCTGAGAGCTTTCGGGGCTGCCTCTCCCTGACGGCCCCTTCACGCATGCGCGTGCGTCCGCACCTCCCTCCCGGGCAACCTTGGACTCTCCTGCGCCTCTCTCTCGTAGGGTGTCTCATCTTCTGGCACCCCCACATGGCTTGGGGTTCTCACAACTTGGTGGTCACAGGGGAGTCTCACTCTCTCCATGGCAGCCAACCAACAAGGGGCTGAAAGTGGAGGTTGCCAGGCCAAGTAAGGAGGGTGGAAGTGTCAGCGTCACTGCCACCGTAGTCTATCGGTCAAAGCACTAATGGGCCTAAAGGGAGTAGAGAAATAGATTCCATTTACTGAAGAGAGAGTGGCAAGTTCACGTTCTAGAAAAGCATACAAAGCTGCCGCCAACTTTGGAAAATACAGTCTGCTCCCATTTGTTGTTGTGTTGTCACACTGATGCTGTTATTGTTGTTCTAAAGAAACCGGGCTTGGCCAGATTACTGGGACAGAATGCAGAAAACGCCCCAAGTCCTAAATCCCACTGCCATCGTGTTTGATGATAAGTGGCAGTGAGGCGGAGATGTTTCCTGAGACGAAGATTCTCTCATGGGAACTCCAATGTGCCTCACCAGGGCCCTTCACTTGCCAATGAAGCTCTTCGGTGTAAATTAGACAAAGACGCCCTTTCCTCCAGGCAGATGCAGCTTGGGAGGGCTGTGCAACTGCCTCAGGCAGTGGCCTCTGCAGGGCACACCTGTGTGTGCCACAGCCTTCCTCCTGACGTAACGCTGTTCACGTAGTAGGCCCACAGTGAAAAGCTGATAACTGCAAGAATGAATGAGCAAGAAATAACTATGCTTTCCTTCCAGTGTGGCGGTCTACAGGGTAGGTGACAGAGACGAGGGGAACTGGATCAGAAGAGAGGATGTCCAAAGCCACTCAGTTCCCACAGAGGCAGCTGAAAGCCATACCCCACAGGGTCTCCTCGAGGTGCCAGCGAGGGGGAATGACAGTGCATTTGCAGCTGGACAGACGCAGTTCAAATACCGCTAGGAACCGGAGCTGGTGGCAACTGCTAATCTAGGAAAATAAAAGTAGAAGGGCTGTGTTATTTATAACCTTAGTGAGGCGATCCGGCCAAAGAAATATTGTCTAAAGCATGACCAAAGAACATAATTTTTCAGATACATAGTTACTTTTTCAGAAACATATAATTCACCAGGATGATTTTAAAACACTGCCCTTTGCAGCTGTAAATTACCATTTGTGGGTGTTTGACTTATCTGTAGGCTTATTAAATCAGACCTTTTTTCCCCTTTCCAAGCTACAGCTATCAGTTTATGATTAAACTTTGGCAGGGTAGAAGCTCTATCTTCGTGGTAGCTCAGAAAACTAACCAGCTGCAAGTAGAAATTTTTAGAAGTTGCATGAAATTAAATTCCTTTTTGTATAAACAGAAAAATAAATTACATATACATATATAAATTTTCCCTCTTGCTCTGGTTATCAAAATCTCGTGCAACTGTTCGAAGTGCCACAGCAGCCTCTATTCAAGCTCTTCCAGAGCCGATATGGTCTCCAACCTCCTACTAACCCAACTAAGAATAATTTAGGCAGAAAAATGTGCTTTCCATGAAATCCATAAAGTACCGCTTTGCATCAGGTGAAGCAAAGCCAGAATTCCCAAAGCCTCGCGGATTTGGAAACATACCAAGTCACTTCGCTCTACCCACCGAGAACCTCTAGGTATGTAAAAATGTAAATTTTTTTTCTTTTATAGTTTATATGGGGTGTTTTATAGAGCAGAGCAATCAGAACACCCTTAACGTGACACCATAAAGCCACAATACCTTGATATTGCCCGGCTGTATTCCTCTCTTAAGTCTTCTTATCAGGGCTTGAGGGCGGCTCCCACACGCACGAAAGCTTTTGAAAGTCTTCACAGAAGACCCTGGGTCATGGGAAGTGGATGTGTGGGAAAGGGGGTCTGAGAGCCCTCCCTGTCCTAAACTTGTGAACTTCACCTTAAGAAGTTCATGCGGAATTGAGTGTGGGCACCTCACGTGCTAAGAGGGCCAGGTGGTTGTTAGACTAAGAAGAGCATGAGCTGAAATGCATCACGTGCCAGGCAAGCTTTTTACACGCTTTATGTCTCATTCATTCTCACACGACCTATGAGATGGGCACTAACAGTAATAATATCAACAATATAGCAAATACCCATGTAGTGTTTACTATGTGCCAGGCACCGTTCTAAGTGCATCAACTCATGTAATCCTTACAACCACCCAAAGAATGATAACACTAATTATTATCACCATTTGATGAGGAAACGGAGGTACCTACAGGTAAAATAATTTGCTCAAATTCACAGAGATAGTAAGTGATGGAGGCTGATTCTGGAGTCAGTGCTTTTAACTATTACTCTACCTATTTCACACATGAGGAAAGCAAGGCACATGGAGAATATGCGACCTGTGTCCATAAACCTCACAAGTGATCAAATGGGATTCCACAGCAAGTATCCCTGGCTCCATGCCCGAGTCTTGCGACTGACGAGTTGACAGAGACCAGATCATGAAGGACCATACTGAGGAAATTCAAGGGTCTCCTGTTTTCAGACTGCCGAAAGCCAGACATGTCAGTGATGCTGTCCTAGGTCAACTAGCGACCAGGCTCCCTGCCTGCTCCACGGACACCTGAAAGAGCCCAGCGAAGATCATCTGCCCTTGCCCAAACCCAGAGGAGCCTCCCAGGCACCAACCGAACAAGGAGCTAAATAAAAGAGTTGTTGTTTTAAGCCACTAAGTTTTGGGGATGGTTTATTGCTAAGCAAAAGCAAAATGATCAGTGGATGGTAGCACAGCACCATATTGGTGTGGCACCAAAAAAAAGCAAAACCCTGCCTTTGCTCACTTTGGTCCGTCCTATCTCATATTTATTTAAGTACAACAAACTGTATTCTCCAGAGAAGCACCAACATCCACTATGGGAGCAGGAAGGACAACAAAATTAAACCTCCTTGGGATGGGGGCGTGCTGGTGCAGGGGAGTATGCGATGGGGGTGTAGAGGCACAGGGACAAGGTCATCCAGCAGAGGCTGGAGAAGGAGGAGCTTCCAGGGGTGAGAACATTCTGCTTAAAACCCAGGAAATAGGAAACTAGTAAGTGATCTGAGATGTTTGTGATTACCCTGGACCCATCCAGATAATCCAAGATAATCTCCCCTTAGGAAATCCTTACTCATACATACAAAGTCCCTTTTGAGATGTAATGTAACCTCTTTATATGCTTTAAAAAATATTGAGGATTCCAAAGAGGTATTGTTTCTACGAATTGTATCTATTTATTTATTACCCTATTAGAAATTTAAACTGAGAATTTTTTAAATTATTTTATTGATTTTTAAACTAACAGTAATGAGCCCATTATATGTTAAATAACAATGTATTTTATGGGAAAATAACTGTTTTCTAAAACAAAAAAAAATAACGAGAAGAGTGGCATTGTTTTACATGTTTATGAATCTCTTCAACATTTGGCTAAATAGCAGCATAACTAGATTCTCATATCTGCTTCTGTGTTTAATCTGTTATAACATCACACATGCAGCATTTGCAAAACTCCACTGTGAATCCATGAGGCAAAGAGACATCATGAATGCTCTGACAACAACTCAGGGAGCCCCCACGATCCAGGCACACACTTTGAGAACTGCTATTCTAGCAACACGAACTGCCTGTAATTTACCGCACACAGCAACACTGTTATCCACAAGACTGGCATCGCCTTCCCACCCCTTCCTTAACCAGTGAATTGCCGCTTTTCTTTTCATTCAGATATTGCTTCTTCCAGAAAGTCTCTCCCAAGCCCTGTGGGCTGAGTTAGACGCTCTTCCTCTGACACCGGCTCTTGCTCTCACTCCGCTCACGCTGCCCGATCACCCTGGACCTCATTCTCTGCGTTGGAGACCATCAACCCACCACATCATAAGTTACCTGATGACAAAAATCATGTTCCGTTCCTCTCGGGGGCCCCTCAGAAGCGGTGCGCTATAAATGTTATTGAATGTAAAGTAAACGAGTCGCTCCTCCTGGCATCATGAGCACCAGCATGAGCGAGCAGAACACGGGGCAGGGGTCTTCGGTAGGCAGTACCTGATGTTATAGACTTCGCTTTCCTCCATCTGGCCCTGTCCCACACCGAGACCTTTACTGCCCTGTAGGGCGCACGTGCTCAGCCCACGGGGTTTCTGGCTCCGGAGAAAGCTGAGCCGTCACTGGGCAGAAGAAATGCTTGCAGCTCGCTAAGAAGCTTGAGTCTCCGAGTATTGCTAGGTACTTCGTCGTGCTCTGTGGATCATATGTGAGGGTCAGAGTCCACGGTACACAGCACATGTTTACACCCCTCCCCATCTGCCCTGCAGCCGTAACTTAAAGGAACGAGCGGAGAAACATATGGAAATCCAGTGATGAAGAATTAGCCACATGCCTGTAGTTGAAATTTGCCTAAAGTCTCACTTAATACAAATTTTCTAGAAAACGTCAGTGGGTTTCATCAGCAATTCTGTTGACTTGCCCCAAAGGAATGTGGAAAAGACAGGTAAGGTGATTGCTTTGGTTCCATGGTTTACATTTAGGGCATATTTATATCAGGTTTCATGACTAGACCTCTCCCATGAGAGGGCACCTCGATTGCTTCAACTGCCATGTCAGTCCCCACACAAAGAATGTACCCACCTGCCTACCCGTCTCAAAAAAACAAAAAACAAAAAAACACTGAATTGGATGCACACAAGTATAAATTACATCGTGGGTATAAAAGGGCGAGCGGAGGATCAGCGGCAGGTGTGGAAGTCGTGAGAATGTACCTTGTAGACCTCTAACTGCAGGGAGCCTAACTGACCAAGAGATCCGGCTGTGAGATTCATGGTTGCATTTGCGCTAAGGCCACACTTCCCATGGGCTGCTCCTGAGTCAAGGACACCTGTCCTCGTGGGTCAAAGACTCACCAACAGTACTGCCTGGACTTTCTTAGGCTGCACAGCATCTATGATGTTTTGATCCAACCTCCCCTCCCTCGCTCCTTTATTTGGTGTCAGAGTTACATCGTGGTCTGCCCACTCTCTCAAGCTTTTCCAGCTCCCTTCCCATTTTCTCTAATACAGACATTTCTCCGAAGAAAATTCTTGCACATTTAATCCTGTCTTAGCATCTGCCTCTTGGGGAATCTGGACTAACATGCCAGGTAACACGGGGTACCACATTCAAGAAAGAACACCAAACGGAAAAGTAGGAAACCCAGATCATTGTCTCAGCTCTGTCCTTTTCTAGCTGTGTCAACTCACTTCGAAGACCTCATTTTTTCATCTGCCAAATAAATCAGCCGGATTAGGTATCTATAAGTTCTCTTCTGAGTTCAGCACTTTGGATCCTATATCTCTCGTCCTGCCATTTATGACCACAGGGTTCCTAGCATACTAGGAGACAGTGTCTCCCAGCATGGTGATATCTCAGATGAGGAGTCACATGGCCACACACTGCACTGGCCAAAGGAAAGCTAAGAGGTGGTCAAGCCCTTGGTGGGCAGTATAAGGGTGGCCTTGCACTGGGCCCTCCAAGAGAACTAAGTAAGTGGCACATACATTTTATAGTCCAGGTCGCTGTGTAACTAGGAGCTTGCCTTGATACTAGAGCATTGGTATGCTACCCGGTTTGAAGAGATTCTACCTACCTCCAGGAATATGAGATGTTTCCCCTTCTGAATCTCAACAATCCTGTGTCAGACTTATCTCCAGGCACTTAGCACATGTACCTCACAAAGACCTTGGGGTCTGACAGCTATAAGTTAAAATCATCGGTGAGCCAGTGAGAGTTTATATCAGTTAGGACTAGGTATAGCCACCTGCAAGAGAAAACCAAGATTAAGAGGGGCTTAAACACTACTTTTGTTCTCTCACGAGAAAAGGAGTCCAGCAGTAGACAGTCGAGGGCTGATGGAGCGATTCCGCAGAGTCGTCAAGGATCTAGGTTTCATTTACCTTTGTATTCCTCTACCTTTTGATCCAACATGGCTGCTAGAGCTCCAGCCATCACATCTAAGTTTCAGACTAAAGGATGGAAAACAGAAGAAGAGACCACTTTCTCACTTTAAGCACATTTCCTAGAATTTTCACCAACACTTCCAACTACATCTATATTATTAGCTAAAACATAGTCACATAGCTTTACCTAGCTGCAAAGAAGTCTCAAGAATGTAGTCTTTCGGCTGGTGACAATGTGTTTAGTTGAAAACTGGGATTCTTATTACTAAGAGGAATGAGGAACTGGAGATCAGGAGGTAACTAGCAGTTTCTACCACAGAGGCTGATGGGAAAAACATGCCTGGAGGAGTGGGAAGAAAGGATTCACAGAGAAGGGAACGAATCTCACATGGAGAAGACAGATCACTCACCATCTATGGGGTCATAGTTTGGTTTGTCTCAAGTTTTTCTCATAACCAAAAAGATAAATAAATAAAGGCAATATTTTCACTCAGAACAAATACAAAAATGATTTAGATTGTATAAGATATGCAGCAAATTCTTCAAGTCTCATATTTTAGTTATAAAATATTATTTATAAAATATTATGTATTTATAAAACATTATTTTTATATTATTTATGTTACGATTCAGGCGCATTTTCAAAATGCTTTCTCTGGGAGTCAAGATGTAAAGTTGCAACACAGAGGCAGGTGGTTTGTGGTGTGAGAAGGGGCCACGTGGTTCTCTGCACACCCGGTGCCACCTCCACTACCGGTGAATGAGACATTGTGGTTACTGAGATTCTTGAGCTTCATGTTTTTCTCCTGCAAAATAAAGATAGCAATGCCTGCCAGGATGGGGTATTTTGAGGGTTTAAAATAATGCTTGCAAAGTGTCCACTACAGGTCTGGCTCACGGTAAGCGCACAGTTAAGTCTACGGTTATTTCTGGTCTCCATTGCTAGGTGGAGTTTCCCAAAGAGGAAGAATTATCTTCTTGTGTCTCCTCTGTTTGTTTGTTTGTTTTTTCCTTACTGAATTATAATACTTCAAAAATTATTTTCCATTGAAAAGTCTAGCCGTGTCCCATTTAACATTTTTAAAGTTACGTACAGAAAGAAACTATTCTTAAAATACAGACAGGTTTGAAAGGAAACTGTTAAGATAGTTATTTGCTTATTTATTCAACATCCGTTGACCAAGTATTGCAAACACAAAAATGAAAATGACCCAACCCTATATTCAAGATTAATGTAAGAGGAGACAGAGACAGCACAAATCATGAGGTGTCGCAATAGCTACAAAAAATGCGGGAGCACAGATGAGGGGCCGGTGATGTCCAGGAGGGTCCGAGCTTCTCGAGGTTTCATTTCAGACCCTTCTGAGGCTGCTGCTGACTGGCTTTCTTCGTGGGGCACTGGGTGTTTCCTGCAGTAACAATGGCAGAGGTCCCCATGTCCCATCTCTTCATGGAAGTAAGAGACGGGAGGAGGGGAGTCCGCGTTTTGTGCTTGTGGATCTGGAAGCTGTGGCAGTCCTGGGGGCAATGGTCGCCATCGTAATCCGTCCCTGGATTACAACCAGGGCGGTGTGTTTCTAGGCCCATCAGTTGCTGTGTCGGCGTCCAGATTTCCCAGCGGCCAAGGTGGCAACTCCTCAAATGAGCTGCTTCTACAGTGTTGTTCTGGAAGTCACTAAAAGGCTCGGCCCACTCTTCCAGCCATCTTAGGATTTTAGGAGCATCTAACTCCCTTTCTGAATAAAAATAGCCAGAGTCATTTATATTAGCTACGACTTAATCCCGTCTGATTATGGAAAACATTCAGAGGCATTAAATGATTCACTCGAAATCTCATCTCTGAGTTGAATTTGTGGGCAAGGCTGGGACTGGAACCCAGTTCTTTCAACACTAAGTCCTTTATGCCGTTCAGTATCCACTCAACTACATCTAGTGCAGAAATGGAAGAGAAGATGACATTCAGCCTAAGGAAAGGATCTGGAGTGAAGTTTGGTGCCCAAATATTCCTCTCCAACTCTCCCCTAGAGTTCTCGGCTACGGAAGCATCAACGCAGGGAACAAATACCAAATAAAAACAAAATATTATTCTTTTAAGAGCAGAACAAACCCCTGACACTGCTATAAAATGGGGTTCTCAGGTAAATTGAGGAGGATCATGATGTTCAGGCTTCTCCCCTTCCAACAGAGATGATGAGATCTGTGAGCAGACCCCAAGCTTCTGGCCTGAGCAGCCAAATGGATGAGGATGGCCACCCTACAACAGAGATCCTTGGGTGTCAGGGCCACAGGGGAACAGGAGCCACAGGAGAACTGTGTCAGTGACGTGAGAATCGGACAGAGAGATCGTGGAGAATGAGTTCCATCGGCCTCTCAGTCTCTGACCACCCAGATCGGCAGCGCTTTCTCCTCTTGTGTTGGGGTGAGGAAAAGAAAGCTAGACAATGGCTGGAGAAGGCAATGGAAGGGCAGACAGAATCCCTCAGCCCCTTTGGGAAGAGGTGAGACTATGAGGAGAGGATCCTGAGCATTCTCCCCCGCTACAGAAAGTAGGACTGATGGGGAACTGCAGGTCTTAGAGTCTAGGGCAGAGGTCCCATCCCCCAGGCCACAGGCCAGTATGACCCTGACCCGTTAGGAACCAGACTGCACAGCAGGAGGTGAGCGGCAGGCAAGCGAGCAAAGCTTCGTCTGTATTTGCAGCTGCTCCCCAGCGCTAGCATCACCGCCTCAGCTTCCCCTCAGATGATCCAGGCATTAGATTCTCATAGGAGCACTGGTCCCTGGGGCCATAAAGGTTGGGGGCCGCTACTCTAGGGTATCTGGACGACCAGGGCAAACATGAGGGGACCATATCCTGGAAGAACTGGTGAAAGATTTGAGACGAGGAAGGTTAATAGAAGGATGCAGGGCATTACACAGATCCCTTTTCCTCCTTCACTATCTTGCTCAAGAATCTTTCAGAATTTAAAGCTTTTACATCAACATGCAAATGCCCAGATGAGCATCTCCTCCAGATCGATGGTGAGAGATGCAAAACTCTTAGGCCTCTTGCTGGGCCATTTTGGCTCCATTCCCTTCTAAGTGATGCTTGTTAATAAGTTGGCATTCATCTTACTCTAGTGAGTTTATTTTGTCACAGACTCACTGAGGGAAAAAAAACATTGCAACTTACCACAATTAAGTAAATATCACAAGATAAATGACAATGTTAGAGTGGAAACCACTTAGGGACTCAAAACGGTCAGATGCAAACAGTTTCTAGACTATTAGCTGTTAAAGGTTATGCCTTATGTCACCCAAAAGGGTTTTCCCCTAGATTTATAACATGATCTCAAGGAAGATTTATTGCCATGTTAATTTTTCCCCCCATTTTAACTTTATGAACCATCGGCCTGGAATTCTTTCTAAGTTATTTAGGAATGAGGAGTTGCTGGTTTTTAAGAAATGCTTGTGGTACATTTTCTGCAAAGTTAATGTCGTTATCATGAATCGGGTTATAATGCGCTCAAGTGAGAACCAAATTGTCTTCCATTTTCCTCTTTGGATCCACCCAGCTCTCTGTCCCAGGAAACTGACCTGTAAAGACACAAAATTAGCTCTCTTGCCTTTGGCTTCCAGTTGGGGACAGGCATAGGGTGAACTAGCAGGCAATGGTTGGAGGAAGGAGTTGGGCTTGGGGCATTTAACCCCACAGTTCCCTCCTCTGTGCTCCATGGCTGGCTGTACCCTTGACATTAAGTAACAGCTCCCATCAGGCAGCTCACTCCTCACAGCCCTCTGTCTCCATGTTCCAGTTACTGCTGCCCCCCTGTCATTGCTTCGCAGCATTTGTTCACAGATTTTCATTTCCAATCTTAAGGCAGAGTATAACCCCCACGCCAATGATTAATTGTGGACGTGGCCATTTGACTTGCTTTGGTCAATGGAAAATAAGCAGGTACGACATTTATCTCATCAGCGCAGAAGCAGTATGTGTGCTTGTGCACAGTCTGGCTCTGCCCTCCATCATGGGAACAGCGTGTCCCAATCCAAGAAGACTCTCAGCCTGGGTTCTCAGGTGCGAAGACAAATGGAGCTCAGCCACGCTAGCTGAGTGGAGCGAGGTCCCACTGAGCCCAACCGTACCCAGCTGAGCCCAGCAGACTCAAACAGAACCGCAGCCAGCCTCCAGCCCTCAGAGAACAAGCATGAGAAATGAATGTTCGTTGTCATGAGCCACTGAGATATTGAGATTGTCTGTTACGGCATCAAAAGTCAACTGATACGTTCTCCTTCCCCTTCACACCTAGGGGTATGAAGAGCACCCACTTTTCTTAGGTTCAGACTTTTTCTATGCCTCTTGTGGTTTCCCCACGCTCTTCCCAAGCCTTTATAAATAGTTCCTTTATTACGACGATTCCTCAGTTTACCTGAAATGATCATGGCATCTGGTTCTTGCTGAGACCCTGACTGATACATTGTCTTGTCGAGAGCCAAGAAGATTAGAAGAAACACAAAGAGGCTTGATATAGAGTAATGTTCCCCAAACTCTAAGAATAAATAATAAGAATGAGAAAAAGAAGGGTGAGAGGGAGGAAGAAGAAAAGGAAGAAGAATGCAAGGAGGAGAAGAGGAGAAATCGCAGAGGAGGAGGGGAGAGGTACAGAGGAGGGCAGAGAGAGAAGAAGGCAGTTGTTGAAGGTTGACAACGTGCCAGACACCGTGCTGAGAACTTAAAGATGATCTCACTTCATCCTTGCAACAACCCTGGGGACTATTAATTATACTCATTTTATAAATAAAGAAATAAAATAAAGATAGAGAAAGCAGGTATTATAAGGTCACACTCAGAAAAGTCCAAATTGCTCTACAGCCTCGAGAGAGAAGGCATCTATCTAGTAACGGGAGGTGGGAAGGCCTCACGGGGACCGTGTCTGAGAAGGCCCTCAAGGACGGTGGGGTGGCACTAGATATTCAAAACGCTGGATGCCAAAACAATGGATGCCAAATCTTGCTGGCCAAGGGTAATACATAGACCATTACAGTTTGCAAAATGCCAACAGGGAAACAAGTCAAGTTCATGCCTTTTATGAAATTTGAGTCTGCGGGTAGCTCCAGAGTTCATTTGGGTTCTATGGATTTCATGAAAGAAGATCCAATAAACTGCCTCATATGTACCCAAAATGAGCCTCTTGTGATGCTGGGACTGTCCCCTGCAGTGCAAAAGAAAGTGACTTGTGGGGCTCTCCTCTGAGCGAGAGATGAACATACAAGTTCCCATTGTCTCCTGGGGCTTTATTTCTGCTTCGAGATTGTCCTCACAAAAGTGAGTTTAAAAAAGGCCTCCATCTTGCACTGACCTAGTCACATACTGTCCATTCACCAGTCTTACATGGAAGTTTGTCTGTAGAAATGCAGGAAGAGGTGCCATTATTCAATTCTAATGAGCCTTTTGGAAGAAGCCATGCGTAATCAGCACCAATGACCACTTACAAATGATCAACATGTTATCCATGAGGCTGCTGGTTTTACCATTGAGTAGCTCAATGGTAAATTCCTTAATTCCTTTTGACTTCATCTCCTTGCCTGGAAAGGCTTTCAGTTACCAGTATACCTGCCAAACTCTCTCACCCGCAAAGTGCAACTCTGTCCTCCCTTTTGAAGTCCTTGCTGAGCGCAAACACTCTGCTGCTCAAGCTCCTGGCTGGGAGCCCAGTTCTGAGACTCACCGGCTATGTGACCACAGGCAAGTTACTTAACTTCTCTTTGCCTCCATTTCCTCATCAGTCTGATTCCTCTTTTTAAATATTGATGACTAAGGCCAAGAATGTAAAAGCCTTCTGGACCCACTAAGGTAAGAGTGCCTGCCTCATGGGGCTGTTGTAAGAAATAAATGTAGGGAGCTCAGAACAGTGCCTGGCACACAGTGGGTGGCATTGAAATGTGTGCTATTATTTCCATTTACCTTTGCTCCGACCAAGCTGGGCTAATCAGGTCTGTCTTTCCAGCTAAACTCGAATGAAGTTTTGTGAGAAAGATCCTGTGTGTCTTATTCATCTTTATACCTCCAGCTCCTAGTCTGCTATGATGTGGGTTTTCGGGAAATATTTCATGTCTGCTGGTTATGTTGAGCCCGGCTCAGCCTCTCTCCCTACTGCGCACTTGGGCTGGTTTCGCCAGCCTTCTGGACAGACTTTGCTGATCTGAAGACAGGCAACCACCCATGTCGTTTTCCCTTTGTGAAACAGATCATCACTCTGTTACTTTAGCTGCTCTTTGGGTGGACTATGTTCACTATTTCTCAAACTCAAAGGCCAGCATGGGCCAGGAAGGAAATACAGTGGTGTGAAGCAGGACAGGTGAGGACAGTGGCAAGCAGGCAGGTGTGTGCCCTGACTGGAGAAGACAGCTCCCGCCCGGTTCCAACTCACGACTGTCATAAACGGTTCCTGGTCTGATGTTGCCATACCTTTGGATGTTTCAAGAGAAACCAAATCTTTACAGGCCATCTCTTGCTGTTTAAATATTTGTGACAGGCTCAAAAAGTTTAAAAGTATTATGCAACTCAAACAAAACATATTTGGGGAAATATGTACATCGAATCATCACGACGTATACTTTACATATCTTATAATTTTATCTGTTAATTATACTTCCATAAAGCTGAAAAACACCACATATTACTAGGTAGCACTAGCTAGCAACTTATGATTTAGAGGCAATAGCTACTAACCAGCCCCCAGGCACATGGCATCTAACACCCAGCATGGGACCAGACTTTAGATCCAATGGTAATAGATGGATAAGCGTGGTTTTGCACTGTGGGTGCTCGTTCTGTCCTGCGTCCCATCACAGACAGTAATTCCTGCTCATTTTATTCACCCTGTTCCCAGCTCCATTTTTCTCTCACTCTTTAGTTCAACGAGTATTTATTGAGCAACTACTACGTGCAGACTTTAGAAACTAGGGACTAGTAGAGCTTGCAGCTTCAAATATTAGGGGTCTAATTCCTGATTTTTAAATATTGATGATCATATCAATAAAAAAAAAAAAAAGCCCTCTGTGAACCAAACATTATTTAAAAATCTACAACCCCCCAAACAGTTCCTGAAATCCTAATACATGAAAAATATGGGGAGGAAGATTTTCCATGGAAAATATATTTGAAAAAATAATATAACATTTCTACCCTCTCCTGGAGCTTCTCAGTACAGGTTAGCATAAAAAGACTATGAAAAGCATTACAGAAAAGAAACATAGTTTGCTTTGTCTAATCCAGCATTTCCCACATTTATTTGTCTATAGAACCTTTTTCTTTCTTGAAAGCCAGTTAGCTTTTGATGCATAAAAAAACCATGTCCAAAGTGACATTTTTAAACAATGACTATTTATTTAGCTCATAATTCCGCATACCTGTAATTTGGGCTGGGCTCAGATGGATGGTTCGTCTGGACTCAGCTGAGCTAGCTCATCAGTCTGTGGTTAACTGCCAGGTAGGCAGGAGGAGTATGGCTGATCTAGGATGACCTCAGTCGGGACAGTTTATCTTTCCTCCATGTGGCGTCTCCTCTTCCAGCAAAGAAGTGCAGGGAGCTTAGCAGGGTTCCAGGAAAGCAAGTGGGAGTGCATGAGCTCTTGCGGCATGCGCGCAGGAGGGGTAGCATATCAATTCTCCTACATTCTAGGAACCAAAGTGAGCCAGGAAGCCAGCCCCGATTCAAAGGGAGGGTACGTACATTCCACCTCTTGGCGAAAAGAAGCTACAAAGTCACGTTGCAAAGGACAGGATACAGGGAGGAGTAAAGAATTATGAGCATGGTTACACTCTATCATATCGTGTGATACCTATAAACAGGCCTCAGTACCTATTTTTAGAGAACCCACATTGGGAAACCCTTGTCTAATTTATGTTCACATGAATTTCTTGATACATAATCACAGTCCTTAGGACCAAGAGTTTTCAAGCACGCCCTGATAACAGCTTAAATATTCTTCCAGCGTGTGTACTCCAAAACACATTCAAAATAAACCTGTGCACTAAAAAAATGTGTACTCTTCAATTCCTTTCTACTGTAAAAAACCTTATTTGAATAATACGTCAAATAAGCAAACAAATAACTAAGGAAGATCCAGTAAAGAAACATAAGAGCTTATTTTTACCTTGTGGTTATTTTCTTTATAATCAAATTTTTAATATAATACAGCTCATTACTATATCATTTTTCTCAATGGTTTTATCTAAACTTAATACGTGTTCTGAAAATCAAGAAATTAATTCCGATTCAGGAGAAGGGTAAGTAACGTAACGTTGTATGTGCAGCCCTGTATCTACACTCTCCCCTGATCCTCAACAACCCTGAGAGGAAGACACTATTATCCCCATTTCCCCGGTGAGGGATCAGGGTCACAGAGGTTAGTCACCGCCCCACAACACAGCAGGGAAGGGTGAAGCCCGTGGAGGTCTGCTAGCTGCCAGCTGCCTGTGGTCAGCCATATCAGTACTCAAAAGCATCTGACGCCCTTCCGGGGGGAAGATTTACTTTCCTGTCCCATTGGCAGCAGCCTTGGCTGTGGGACTTGATTTTACAAGAGAAACACGAGCAGAAGAGACGCGTGTGATATTTCCAAGCAGAGATTTAAAAGTCAGCTTACAAGTCGCCATATTCTGTTTTCATTTCTCTACAAACAACACAACTTTCAAGGTGGAGGCTATTCCATCAGCCTGGGTCAAAGAGCATGAAGCATGAGAGCAAGATAAGCCATTGGCTCACGGGTCAGTGAGGTGGTACCCTTTGTCACCACAGCATGACCTAGCCTATTCAGGGCTCTGAAGTGCCAACAGTCCCAGTCAGGTTCTGCTGGGTTTCAGTCTGGGCCTTCTTGGCATGTGCCTTCTTGACAAGTTGCATAACCTTCGTGAGCCTTGATTTCCTCACCTGTAAAAACGAGAATAATAATGCCTACCACGTACAGGTTGGAGGCGAAGTCTGAGCTAACAAAGGGAGAGGCCCGCATTCTCTTTCCGGGGCTCTGTAAACATCCTCCCAACCTTTCTCCATCTCTAAGTGCAAACTCAGCTCACGAAAATGAGCATACACGTGCACACACGCATACCTTCTCCCACCTCTCATTATTTCCCGTCCCCTGTGAGCCCTTTGTCCCCTGTCCGCCCTAACGACCAGTGTTCGGACCATTCCCTGCCCTTCCCTACACTGCCGCACTCTCTCTCCTGTTGTCCCTCTTACCAGCACCCCGCTGCCCCCTGCACCCACATCCAGACATTCATCTTCCAACGCCTTCCCTTCTTCCCTCCTCCAGCAACAACCGTCTTACTGGAGAGCCCTGGCCTCCTCGCCTGCATCTGTAATCATCAGTGAAATGCTGAGCACAGCTGGACTTTCACAGCCAATGGATAATTGCAGGGAGATGAGGGTGACCCAATGGCAGTTTCAAGTATTTGGAGTGTGAAATAATGAAGACACTGGTGAGCAGACAGCCTGAAAATCAGCACACAGACCCCTTGAACCGCTTCCAAGGGTTCTGATGAAAGCACCTTTCCCCAGCTGGTGAGGCTTGTGCTTGAGCTGGGAGGCAGACAAGAGCCAGAGGCCACCCCAGGGAGAAGCAGGGCGGGGCACGTGCATCCTCAGACCTGCAGAAGGATTTTGATAACTTCCCAGTTACCATGGCAGCTGGGCTCAGAAAGGATTACACAGGAACTAAGCAGCAAAATCTTTAATGAGGTGCTGACCTTGAGAGCCTAGGTCTCCCCTCGCCAGCAACAGTATTCCCTGATCCTCATTGCCATTAACGAAAGACCCCACTAATACTCTCAAACAGAGAATGGGCCTTACTGCCCTATGGATCAGAAGAAAACCTGCTCGAATATGAGAGAAGCTAAGTCAGAGCTCTGAAAACTATGAGAACAGTCGGTCCATGCCCAATCCACAATCCAGACAATGGTGGGTAGATAAATACCCAAGGAGACCACTCTACAGACCTTCATGTGGTCCCATGGGTTTATTTGCCCAGAGGGCAGTTTCCTGAAGAGTCTGCAACTTCCAAAATGCAGGGGTTTTTAAGTACTTACTGTGCCAGCACTGGGGACAAAGTGACAAAAGAATCTAGGCCTCTATTCTCAAGGAATTTCTAGTCAAAAGGGGGAGAAATACAAACAATTTTAAGAGGGAGGCAAGCCCAGGGTGTGGAGAGAGGTGAAAAGTGCTTATCATATGACAAGTGCTCCATAAAATAGTAAATGTAAGTGAATTCTTTAATTGTTGAAATAATCGATAAATTGAATGAACATACCAGATGCCTTCCTACCACAGGACACTTGTACCTGCCCTTCCTCTGTCTGGAACACTTTCCCAAGGTACCTGTGTATGAGTTTCCTGTTGCTGCTGTGACAATTCACTACAGATTCAGCAGCTTAAAACATCAAAACTCTGTTTTCTTACCACCCTGGAGGTCAGGAATCTAAAATCAAGAAGGCGTCAGGGTGGCATTCCTTCCGGAGACTTCAGAGTGGAATCTGCCTCCCGCCCTTCCCAGCTCCCAGAGGCCACCTGCCCCAGCTCCCAGAGACCACCTGCCCCAGCTCCCAGAGACCACCTGCCTTCCTTGACTGCTCGCCCTCCTCACATCATTCTGGCTTCGTACCTCGGTCATCATTTCTCCTCCTACTGACTCTGACCTTTTAACTTCTCTCTTTAAGGATACTTATGAGGACACTGGGTCCACCAAGAAGATCCAAGATAATGTCCCCATCTGAAATCTTTAATTTAATCATATCTGCAAAATCCCTTTGCCATGGAAAGTAACATAGTCACAGGTTCTGGGGATTAGGATGTGGACATTTTTTTTGTGTGGGGGGGGTGGTCATTACTCAACCTGTCACAGCCCTCATGACTCCTGTCTTTAAATTCTCTGCTTAGATGCTACAGTGGACCTTTGAACAGCATAGCCTGTGTTTGGACTGAGTGGGTCCACTCATACGTGAGTTTTTTTCCAATAAATGCTGTAAATATATTTTCTTTTCTTTATGATTCCCTTAACAAGATTCTTTTCCCTAGCTTACTTTATTATTAGAATACAGTATTTAATACATATAACACAAAATACGTGTTAAGTGACTGCTGATGTTATTGGTAAGGCTTCCAGTCAAGACTAAGCAGTTAGTAGTTAAGTTTTGGAGGAGTCAGAAGTTATACGCAGGCTTTGGACTGTGCAGTGGGTGGGGGGTTGGCACCTCTAACCCCTGCATTGTCCAGGAGTGGACTCTACTTATTTCTGAGGCTTCCGCGGACAATCTAGCATGACATAGGTATGCCACTCTATTTTCCTCACTTTCTCTATTTTTCTCCGCTTTCTATATCACCATCTGAAATACTATTATTTGCTCACTTCCTTCTTTATCCCTCCCCCAACGAGGCTGTAAGTGCCATGCAGGCAGTTGGTTGGTTCTTAGGTCACCAGAGCCTAGAACAGGACCTAACCCTTAAAATGAAAGAACCCAACCTAGCAATGAGATGGCATTGATAAGAAGTCAGCCAGGCAAAGAGGTGGTAGAGAAAAGCGGGGTGGGGAGCGCTCCAGGCCAAGACAGAGCAGGAACGAGGCAAGAGACATGGCTCGTTCCAGAAGCAGAAAAAGATCTCAGGTGTACACTTTGGGTTGCATCCCTTCCCCTCTTCCCCTTCTAACAGAACTACCCACCGTTCACTTACATGCCCAGTGTGACCCAGCAGATGCCGGCCCCATGCTTTGCTCCCTACCACACAGGCCCTGACCCCTGCAAGCTGCGTTTCCCAGGTTCCTATGGCGTTTGAGCCACAGGAGGCTTTGGTAGGAGATAGGAATTATTATAGACTGAAATAGTTCCCCCAAAATTCATATGCTGAAGCCCTAACTCCTGATGTGACTGTATGTGGAAACTGGGCCTTAAAGGAGGTCAGAAAGGTTAAATGAGATCAAAGGGTAGGGCCCCATTCTCATAGGACTGGTGTCCTTATAAGAAGAGGAAGAGACACCAGATCTCTCTGTCTGTCTCTCTCTCTCTGTCTCTATCTCTGTTTCTCTCTCTGTCTCTCTCTATCTCTGTCTCTCTCTCTCCCCCGCCCCCTCACTGCTCCTCCCACCCTCTCTCTCCATACACAGAGGAAAGGCCATGTGGAGAAGATATAGCAAAAAGATGGCTGTCTAAAAGTCAGGAACCAGCCCTGACAACACCTTGATCTTGGACTTCCAGTCTCCAAAACTGTGAGAAAATAAGTGTCTGTTGTTTAAGCCGCCCAGTCTGTGGTATCTTATGACAATCTGACCTGGCCAAGACAGGAAGGAGAAATCAACAGCCAGAATGGTTTTTCCCTCCTTCCCTAACTCAGGCAATTCTACCTCATCAGCGGCTCCTGCTGGACGGGCCCATAGTCACTGCTTTGCCAGGTAACAGAGGCCCCATGCGTGGCCTTTGTCCCTACACCTATGCCTTTCTGCTTGTTAACCTCTGGGTGGCCACATCATCCTCAGTTGGCTTCTCAGCTCTTCCTTACCTGTCTGACCAAGTCACTGCATTTAATCACCTCCTCTTTAAGAACTCACAAAGGTTTTTATCGTCCTGACACTTCATTCGGCACATGAGGGAAGCATCAGCAAAGGACATTAAAGGGTATTGCAGGGGCCAGTTGGCTGCCAAATACCGTGCCCATCAAATTGCAGGGGTGAAGGGTGGCGAACACCGAAGCATTTTCAGCAAGGGATGACCATTTTCAGAGTTCCCTTTCAGAAAGATTGTGTCACAAAAGGCATCTACGTGCAGCCCCTGGAGAATATTCTGTGGGGCTTACATTTTCCACATAGTTTTTCTAATGCTGTGTAGACACTGCCTCGGACTTCTCTTCCCAGAGGAATAATAATATTGAGTAGGAGAGGAGAGACAACAGAGCGAGCAGCAGGTGAGAGCTGGCCCTCCCACCGGATCTGGGCCTAGGCATTCCGGCTCCTAAATTCTACCCCATCATTTACACGGTGGGGCATGCCAGGAAACCTATGGTGTCCCCACGCCCACCTGTCCTCCCTTCGTCACCCCTGGATCCTTGTGTTTAAAAGCAAAGAACCGCACGGCTTGTGAAAAGGCAAGCCAGAACCCCCCCAGTCGTTTTGAATACCAGATTTATCAGTTCCAAATAAAGGCGTCACGTGGGTGATAGAGCGGACGCCAGCTGGTAGCTGTAACTCGAAGGGCCGGCATCTTGGTCTGTCCGATCGCGGAAAGCAAGCAAGCAGGTCTGTCTGCTCTTTGCCTTTCTTCAGCGAACTTCTTTCTCTCTCTCTCTTTTTTAGTCCATTTGCTTTTCTCTCTCTCTTTCTTCTTTCGTTTATTTATTTTTTTTAATATTCTTGGAAACTCTTTTCTGCCAATCACTGTCAGCGGCTACTCAGGCCTGGGTAGAGCAACAGCAGATGCACAGTGAGATGCACAGACTTGGAAATGAGCTACGGAGGGTGCGTGGGAGGGAGCACCCCTCGCTCCAGGAAGAGTAGATAAAACACCCGATGCTAATACAGCCGAAGACACATTCTAATCTAATAAGAATCATTCCTCAGGTGCACAGACGGGCAGAAAACAGAATTGAATGCTTCATCACACAGAACTGATTTCTTTTAAGTAATATTTAAACTGCTATTCTCTTCTCAGACATGCCACTGAGATTCACGCATGTGTTGAAGGCAGAAGAGGAAATGGCAACAGTCTCCAGTCGAGCAGGGGAACTAAATGGAAACAAAGTCAGAGCTCAAGGTGGGCGAGGCCACCTGTCCCGAGAGGCCAGCAGGGATCATTTGAGATGCTCTGTGACAGATGTCTTTGCTTATCCAGGTCAGAGGGGCCGGCTGAGGTGACAGGGAACAGGTTTTAAGGACACTGGCCTATGTCAGAAATCAGCTAAGGTCTTAGTGTTTAAGGAGAGGCATGGATTTCGGAGAGGAGCGCAGAGGAAATTGAGATCTGTCTCTCCTGCCCCCTCTCGCTCAGCACTGACACCTGCACGAATCTGCTTGTCGGTGCACACGAGCCGTCTTCTGTCATTGCCACTGTGACCTGCACAGAGGCACGCGCACACCGAGGACTCAGCAGGGCCAATGGCTGGGAGGCGGTGGGGTTCAGCTGGACAGGATGCCGTCGGCCTCATGGTTAGACTCCTGCTGTCAGTCTCCAAACATTAAAGTGACATATTGTGTCCTTGAGATACACTCACAGGGCTAATTTTATAACCGTTTCGGCATTTCATCATTTCGTTAATACAGTGCGGACGAGTGGGGACGATTGGGACGGCTCCTGAACGCTGAGAGGCCTTCGGTGTCAATGACTGATAAAGTCTTCATCAATAAGGCCACCACGTCCCAGTGTACCTCAGGAGCAGGTGAATCCACTTCTTTGATATTTTATGTAGAAGGGCTCAACTGGGTCTCCTTAGACTGTACACGTGAGGGGAAGTTTTTTCATGGGAGGCAGGGGGGTGAGCAACCCTGGAATCCCAAGGAAAAAGGACATTACGAAAGAACAGAAACGATCCTTCTTTAAGCCCCCAGAATTCCTGTGACAATTTGTCAGATATCAACTCTGCTGCCCCTCTCCTCTCTCTCTCTCTCTTTCACCTAGTTCCCACCCTTTCTAGAATACTCTTCCAGCCCCTCTTCACCTGGCCAACTCCTATTCGCCTTTCCAACCTCAGCCCCAGGAAACCCCTTCTTCCAGGAAGGCGCGCCAACCCTTCCTAAGAGCAAGCTGTCTGCACCACCGCCTGGCGGCTCCTCCACGGTACTTCCCCGCGGCCCTAGTCCCAGCGCGCCGATTGCTTCTGCGAGGATTCGAGGATTCGTTTGACGCCTGCCTCCTCCTCCAGTCTGCGAACTCCGTGAAGGCCGCGCGCAGCCCTGCGCCGCTCGCTGCAGGGAGGGTAAGCGGCAGCCCGCCCAGCTGCTGTGCTCTGCGACACCCATCGCACGGCCCCATGGCATCGCTTCCCATGGGCGATTCCCAGCCACCGACCTGGGCGATTCCCAGCACCGAATCTGGGCCACGCGGCTGCCGGATGTGGCGCCCGAAAGGCTATGCACACCCGGGGTTCCCTATTCACGAGGCCAAAAGCAAGCTTCTTAGAACCGGGCTGCGGTCTGCGACTCTTGCTACCCAATGCTCCTTCCTGCCCTCTCGCCTTCACAGGGCCCCTGAGGGCTCTCCTTATACCGCCATCTCCCTTCCCTTTGTCTCTCCAAACGCATCTGCTTCGCTAAGGACCTCATGCAGGCAGTAATTCCTGCTTACTTCCCACTGTTTCCCAGGATCTGGCACCAGGCCTGGTGTATAACAGATGTTCAACGAACATGTGAAAATGAATAAACGCTTGCAGACACAGTGAAGACTTGTTGAGAGAGAGTAGGTGAATCAGAGCTAAGCTAAGCCAACCTCTGGGACCAACTCCAAGGTCACGCCCCGCAGAATCCGTACCAGTGCCGTTGCTCAGAGCCTTGGGATTGGCAGAGCGACCACACCGACAGCTGAAGAAAACAGCTATTCTCAACACCGTAACAACAGCATCGACACAGCTAACTTCCATTGAGCCCCTGTGTTAGGCGTTGACCACATGACTTATAAATATCAATTTATTGAATTCTCAATAAATTCACCAGGTACCAGGCTGATCTCACTCCCACTTTACAGATGAGAACATTGAGGCTTAGCACATCAGGACGGTTTAAGTGTTGCTGTGGTGACAAAAAAAAAAACCAAATATGATGGCTTAAAACTATTGTATGTAAATATGAGTTCAGTGTTTGACATTCAGCACCCCCTTCCCAGCTTTCATACAAGGAATAAGCCTCTGAACAGCTCCAAGTGCTCCATTCAGCCTCCGCATTCTGTGTGGGTGAGGTCCTGTTCTCTTGGACTTTGCATCACCAAGGAACATTTATGAATTACTTGCTGGAGTTGAGCTTCCAGGATCTGAGGTCCTAGCGATAGATTTGCTCTTGCACTGGCCTCCCTGCTCGCCCCAGTCCTGGCAAACCCCAAACCAGTGGGCTTTCCAGACACGGTGCAAAGCCCACTCGCCCTGGTGAAAGCTGGTGTTCACTCCTTTCAAAGACGTGGCACTTTATTATCTTTAGTCTTCACATTGTCGCTGTGACCGTGTGTCCAGAATCTCCTGCTCTGGGCTGCTTGTTTCAGCCAGGCAACTAGAAAAGAGTCTATTTTTATTTCAGTCTCCCTCTTTTTTCTTTAAATAAATATTAGAATCTTCTTTTGATAAACATTAAAATCTCTTGGTCTCCCAACAATTTTTAGAATGATTGGTTATCCCAACTGGCCAAGAAAATCTGATTGAGCCTTACTCTTGGTAGTTCACTTTTGGCAAATGCCAAGATGGGTGAATTACAAAGCCAACAGGTTCTTTTTCATTCTCCAAAATAGGAAATGAAACCATAATCTTAGACAAGCTTATTCGAACTAAACCTAACATTCCCACTCCCCGAAACCCACTGGGGCTACTTTGGAAGGTTCTGCACTGCCTTCCCGGACGGGGACAACCGCCATAGACTGGGGTGAAGGGACAAGATGTTTTGCTCCAACTCTGGACGTGCTTAGTAAAACTGAGTGTGAGAGATGACATCACGACCATCCAGACAGGAATCCATTTTGGTTCCAAGATATTTCTCCACTGAGAGACAACGGCAATACGGGCCACTCAAGGGACAGAAGAAACAGCTCAGGAAAGGAAGAGAGACCCCGTTTCCAGACTGTCCTGCTTGTCTCTTGACACTCCGCAGCCTTCCGACTCCCCGGGATGCTGCCAAAAGTTCTTTCGCCCTGAAGCAGCATCTGGTTTCCCGATTCAAGCCTCTCCTTTGTCAAAACGGGTTCTCTCCCAGCAGGATCCCAAGTCCCTCTAATACTTCTTAAGCCTAATTGGAGTCAGGGGTCTGAGAAGTTTGAGCCACTCTTGAGAGTCGGGTAGTCCCAGGGAGGGGGACCCTGGTCTCATTCCTACGGCCTGCCAGTTGTGTTGGCCAGAGTCCTACGTCCAGAGAGCTGTGATCTGAGCCAATCCCATAACCAATTGCAGTACCTCAGTTTCCCCACCCATAAAACTTACCTCTGGGACTTGGGAGTCTTAATGAGCATTGGACTTTCCTGGATAAATTAACCAGGTGCCGGAAACATCTGTGTCTGGAAGCAGAGTCTGCTATTGTATAAACAGAATATAGTATTCTTACACACAGGACTGCAGCAAAAGCTCAAATACCCACCGAGCCTGACTGCATCCTAAGTCCCGTGCAGTAAGTATCTCTTCTCCTCTAGACTAGATTATATTTAAAGAAATCGCCTTCTCATTTACCTTGCTCTATTCTACTCAGGACAAAGAGTTTTCTGTCAAAAGCAGAGGAATCAATAATTCCTAAAGTACCACTTTCCACTTAAATCATATAACAACACTCTAAAAGCAAACACCCCTGAAAGAATGTATGCGCCATACGAATAAGGGCAACATCTGTCTTATTCACCACTTCACCAAAGCACTGATTCATAGGGGATGCTAAAAGGGAAGTTGTTGAATGAATGAAGAAATGAACAGATACTACTAGCCCTAGGGAAATAGTACTCTATTTTGCATAGGTTTTAGACCGCTTTTTTCTATGCTGTCCTCAGTTCATGAGATTATTAGGACGGAAAATACTCAGCCACTTGATAAACCAGTTAAGGCTCAAAGAAGTCAACTTGACAGAGTCAGTGACAGATCTGGAAACAAAACCTGGGTCTCCAAACACTCAATTCAGTCTTCTCACCTTTACCACTCGCTGCTTTCCTTTGTCTAAAGTAAAGGTCAAAAATCTATAGCGGGGAGAGGTGGGGTGCGACACAGACCATCGCCTGCGTTTTGTAAATAAAGTTTTATTGGCACACAGCCACACCCATTCCTCTACATATTGTCTATGGCTGCTTTCCCACTACAGCAGCAGAGTTGAATAGTGGTAATAGAAACCACATGGCACACAAAATATTTACTATATAGCCCTTTACAGAAAAAAGCTTGCCGACCTCTGCTCTCTAGCAGCCTCCCTTGGAATCCCATATCAGTCCTGAATCTACTGCTAGAGATCACATTGTTTTGGTCAGACAGCCTGCACAGTCGACTAACTGCCGGGTCCTGAATGCTGGCTACCGTGACCACAAAGAGCTTTATCCACCTTGTCTTATTTAATTCTCCTAACCGACCTGTGAGGTGCGCATTAGGACACACGTGCATAGTGTGCTAACGGAGTTGGGAGGAACCCTATGAAGTTGAAATTTTTTTGTAAGTTAAACACTGGCAATTCCATGTAGGTCAAGCTAATCCTATTATCTCCACTTAAAAAATGAGAAAACAGAAGCAACTGGCCCGTGGGCTCTCGGTTACGTGAAAATGCTCAGATACTAACCACCTCTGTGCCTAGCGCAGGCACTGGCTGGACTGCTTTGTTTTAAAACTTTACGCTTTGTGTATTAAAGGTTGCGTGACCCTCGAAGAATCCAGTCTAATGCTATTTAAGCAAGCTTTTCTTAAATTTATTTGACCAGAAAGTTATGGGTTTTTTTTCTCCCAAGTAGTATCTACGAATATCACATGAAACTAGTCTTCCTTAAAAATATTTTGGGAAAGCCCTCCACTCCTTCCATCTCCGTCAAGAGGCCTGCAACCTTTCACAGGCCCTGCCCTGCCTTCCCCGGTCCCGTCTGTAGCCATTTGCCTCCTCAGAACGCCCACACACCTGCTTTGGGCAGGACCAATTTGTGACACGCTGTACCTCGCTCCATGGGCAAATGGAACTCCATTTCCACTAAAATAACCTGAATAGCTCATGCTGTTGCTGCAGGCTAATTCCATTTACGGGAATAATGAAGCTCCAGCCTTGTGTGGCGCGGGATGTGCATCTAACACACTTTAGCCATTCCATACCTCCCATTTCTAATGCAAATGAACTGCATCTTCCATCAAAACTGTTCACTCTCCCTCAGAGTCTAAATTCTTTTCAGGACCGATGTACCAATCAGTTGCAGGCTTTTTTTTTCCAATGGTAGTATCCAGAATCTGAGACTGCCTTTTAGTCCAGGTCAATTGAGCAACGTGGTATATGCTTAGCTGTTCTCTCCCTACCTCCGCCCCCGCGAAAGAGAATAATTGCTACTACATGTAAAGTTTACAGTCAGGGCCTTGTTTATTGTCAATTTTCTTCGAGAATAATGTAAGTCCATAACTTGTCATAAGCGTCCTCCCCTGCCCCCTCCGAAAATATTAACTTGGTAGGGAGATTAGAAATCTATCATAACCAATGACAGACATCCATGCACAAAAATAGCAAGCCTCAAGTTTAATATTTTATGGCCATATTTTAAAACAACTGGTTAGGCAGCTGCTACTGTTATCTTCCAATTACTTCTCATTTTTCCAGAGTTTTAAATGCAAGCTGTAACGAATTAAATCTAAATTTCTATATGCTCCTTTCATAAAAAATAAGGGGGCTTCAGAAAACTGCAAAAAAAAGTTTAACTTGAGAGGAAGAAAGAGCTATTGGCAGCAAGAAAGTTGAGAACTCCACTCTGAAGGCTTCCGATGATCGGTCTCCGTGGCGTCCAGGTTCGCAAACAGGCCTTCCCGACAGCCTCGCTCCGCTCTTAACCAATTCCCATGAGACTTTGAGCGTTGCTAAAAATGCGCTTCTCCCTGCCAATTTTATAAAGGTGCTCAAGAAGAAATCCCTTCCCTGAATGCGGAATATCTTTCATGCTCTGATGTAACACTCTATCAATGGTGCTCGAATATACAAGAAATCACTCAAAAGATGTAATGGGTCATATTTTGGAGGTATCCTGATTACACATGATTCAGGTTGACTATGAAGACAGAGAAGAGTGTGGTTATTTTTTTTCCAACACCAATACACTTTTCGCCATAAATTATGGGGCTTGTGTTTAGCAAGTACATTTTTGCTAGAAAAATAGTACACATCTGAATCTTCTGTTCTTTTTTTTTTTAAAATCTGACTCCCTGACCCTAATTAGGGGGAGTTGAGAGTGAAGGAGGATTTTCACAACTCCTCTCTCTCTCACCACTGGATTAACACAGATTTCAAAACAGAAGTCATGTCACTAAGGCCTTGCTCTGTGCAAGGCGGTGAAGTGACACACACGTGCTGTCCTTTTCGCTGCAGTACCTAGCACCTCTGCCTCTCGGTGGCCGCTGCAATCAGCAGCCAGGTAAACAAAGCCCTGCTATTGTCTCAGGCTCCCTGCGCACCTGGTTTGAAATGCTGCCGACTCTCAAAGGGAAGGCTTTTCTCTGGCACCTGCAAGGCAAGGCTCTCTGGACCTGTGGGCCTTACACAGCTTACTGTCTTCTTCCTCCCTCTTCCTTATCGCCCACCTCCACTTCCCACGCCCCACCCCCTTCTTCCAGGCCTGGATTTGTCGTCGTATTTTGTTTTGGTTTCTTTGCTGCCTAGAATCCCTTCCCTTCTCCATGCCCTGACATGACTACCTTTTACTTTGTTAGACAGAGCTACTTTAAAATAATTTATTGCATGGCGTCTCCAAATCATCAACTTAAAACCTTTACCCCATTTGCCCCGAGATAACGCGCAGATTACAGTCCTAAACTTACCTCAAAAGTTTGCCATGAAATACCTCGCTTTTATTGTTTTTGCATCGCTCTGCTATAGTGATAGTCTTTGGAAACAAATAACATCATTCTATTTATAGCATCCCATTTTTAGTAGTTTGCTGAAAATATTAAGTCTTAGAAGATACAGTTTCCTACGTGAGCTGCACCTTTTTTTCTAAATGGAAAAGGGTTAAAAAAATGTTTTAAAAAATATTTCCAGGTCTTATTTCAGACTTGACTTTTTAAAACTCCCCAAGCAATAATGACACATGGCCAGATTCAGGAACCACTGTTCCAGAGCAAACTTTAGCAAGCATCAAAATTACCTGGGGCGCTTCTTTAAGCACAAGTAGCTGGGCTATACCCTCCAAGCTCCTAATTTGGTTAAGGCTCATTTGAGGCCTGAGAATTTGCATTTCTGACAAGCTCACAGGGGATGCCCCTAGGGGCTACACTTAAGAGAAGCACAGCCCCAAGGGAACCGCCAGAAGGTGCTCTAACGTTAATACAGCACAGAGGAAAACCCACAAGGATCATCATTTTGAAAGCGTAAGTCTGTGATTCCACTTTCGTCCCGCAGTGATGCTCCATTTGCGAAGCTAAAACCCACTTGCCAATTGCCACATAGACACTCAAGTGCTGAACTGACAGGGTAAGCAACATCCACTCTTTTTAAGGAAAAATGCTGCCCTTTTCGGTTAGCCGGCCGGCTTTTCTTCCTAGAGGTAATGAGAGGCAAGCATCTAGTACATAAGGGCATAAGGAGAAAATCATCTTTTTGTCCAAGTGTGCTTTAAATCAGGAGCAATGGTTTACTGCTAACACATTCTCAGAATCCACGGAGGATTTGCATGGCCAGCCGCTAGCCGCTTCCAGCATAGCATCCAACAATTGCTATGGTCCGTTGATACAAGACGGGAGACTGTCATCTGAGATTTGCCACATCAGGCCTTCATCAAAACGCAAAATCAACACCTTCCCTTTCTCCCTCTCCTACCCCAGATGATTTCTGAGTTTCTGTACATTTGTGAATTCACAGAAGCATGAACAGAATGACATGAACATCACAAATGCAAATGTCTTTGTTGCTAACAAATTGCTACGGTTCCCTTCTTCCTTCCCTAGGTTTGCGAGTGGGAGGGAATGAACTCCACATACCATTCACTGCAAGTTCAGGAGGCAGAGACAAAGGTGTGTTAAGAGCTTTCCAAAGTGTTTTGTCAGGTCTGTAGCTCTGAAACACACACAAACACAAACACACACCATCAGTATTCTTTTTCCAATGCTGATTTGTACTTTAATAAAACTGACATCTGCATCTCTAAAGAAATAACTTCACTGTCAAAAGAATCTAGCTTAATTTTGCTTGGAATGTTTTCATCTCAGACCAAATTTAGATTACCCCGCCACCTGTTTACACCACCAATCTCTAGCAAAACAGCAAAAGCTCACCTCTTCCATCCACGTCCCAGCTGGAGCAATCAGGGTGACAGGGAGACGCAAGGGGTTTTTCATTAGCCCTTAACTCCAAGTTCCCTATTGAGAGTGTACAACCTTTGTGCTCTAAATGCTGCAGAGAACACACCTTAACTGCACGGTGCATCAGACAGCATCTCACAAACAAAAGGCTCAGAGTATAAGGGGCAACGTTCAAGCTCTTCTAAGAAATGCTGAGACGCGGAATAATACAAAAGAAAGGTGAACGATCCAGGCGATTTTGGAAACAATCTTTAAAGCTCTCAGTGCCTGTTTCCATATCTGTGATGACGGTGGCTAAGAGATCAGGCTAGGTCCTCTCCTGCTCTAAAATTCTATTAATATATTTGCAAACTAACTTTTATTCTCCTATCGTCTCCTAAGGCTGCACCTTCTCAAAACTACTGAGGCCCAATAGCATATAAACCTTGGCATATATGTGAGTTGGGTTAGGTATTTTTGAGGTTGAAAGCAACAGAAATCAAGTCAAAGGTGCTGAAGAAAAAAAAAGGCAGTGTTGAGAACATTCAAATTTGCTTTTGAGACTCAAGGGCAGGAATACAAACAGGCCTCGGAATGACTGGAAACAGAGAATCCAAGTGTTAGGGACCTGGAAGCATTCTTTCAGATCTGCTCCTGCTTCTTCCCCTATACTCTGCTCGGCTCCTCAGGCCTGTGTTACAAAATGGTTAACAAGAGGTTGGAAATTCTCAGGAAATGAGCCCAAATGGACCACAGAATCCCTTAATCTCAATTCTTGTTGATCAGAGAAAACTTACTGATCAGGCGAGGTGTCCGCCATGGACCAATGATGAGCATAGGCACTGGGAGCTCACCACTGGGATCTCACCACTAGGATCCTATGAATTTAGGGGGTGGGTGAATCGGGAAGAGAAGCACTTCCCCCAAATTGGTGGGGGGTAGGGTTGGGGAGAGGAGAGAATGGTTTACCGCAGAAGTGAAGATATCACACTATAAATAGGAAGCTATCTTGAAACAAGAACCATTTCCAGTTGGGAAGGGAGGTTGTGCCAAGTACGGTCAGAGAACTCAAGACCTCAACTCCGTCTTGCCACCTAGGAGCGTTAGCTTGAGTTAATCACAATCTTTCTGAGGTTTTGTTTCATCATCCCTGAGCAGTAATTCTCATTCCTTTAGTACTCTCAGTACCAAGCACACTGGCTTCACAGCACATTTGTACCCCCTTCCCATTCCAAACAAGAAAATATAGAACTTCGTGAACTGTAAGATAACGATGTAGGAGACCGGTTTTTAAAAGCTGTTTCAAATGCAATGTCGTCTATTCACTTTCTTCTCCAAGTATCAGGGTCTTTCATCTCCATAATAGAGGTCCTCCTAGGCAGGTACAGAATATCAGAGACTACAGGCCAAAACAATGCCACCCATCCATTAAGACCAGATTAGATAGTTTATGTAGGCAGCACATGCATTTTGTATTTCTTTGGCCCATTGCCTCCTGAGAGTGCATTTCTGTTATAGTACAGTGGGCTAGAAGTGGAAATCATCAGCTGCAATTCCTCTCTGTATCTCATTAGAGGTCTAGTTTCCCCTTAATGCACATGAAGACCTTTCATTAGGAATAATGGGAGCTGCACGCATCAGAGAGACAAATAGACCCTCAGCACTGTGATCTACGAGATGAGGTTGTTGGGACACTTGCCCGCCTGATTGGAGAATTATGACATTTGGAGATACATGATTAGATCAGGGAAAAATAAAAATCTTTGTGACTAATTTTAAAAAATGAAATGCAATTTTAAAATCTCAAAATGGAGAAGGGCAAGAATCAAAACTAAAGAATCAAAGACAGATGGAATCTAGGAATGAGTTAAGCTAGTGAAAGCCAAATGACAAGATAAACAAAGGTGGGGATAGATTACCCAGGGGATCTGACAAAATAAGAACTGTCTCCAATACATACAAAGTAAAATATTGGCAAGAGAGACTACGGTCCAAAAAGGAAAGGCAAGGACCATTTACTGTCAGAAGCAGTAAACACTGCTGAAAGTTAAACAAATCCTTTGCCTCCATGTCCACAAAGAAAGATAGAAGATGCCAGAAATGGCTGTGCCCCGGAGAGGGGTCAGTGAAAAAAGATATTGCTGAAGGAACAGAAGTGACACCTGAGTTTGTCTTGAGGTTGACACAAATGCCAGGAGCAATAAGAGTAAGACTATTTTCCCACTGCGATCAACTCAACTTTAAATAAGGACACTTGGAAATGAGCCGCCCTGCATTGTTAAGGGTCTGAAGAAGTCCTTCACTTTTGTCCAAATGTAAACCCAGTAATTTTTGGATTGAAAAAAGAGAAAGCCATCTTTACCTTTCTTTATAGTACAGCATCAGTGAATCAGAATTTTCTTATACTTTTCAGGGGAGTGGAGGAGGATACATATGGAAAGAAACTAAATATATATCTGCAACCTATTAAAAGGAACTTCCAGCAAGTCTTAGAGGAAACAGATTCAGTACCCCATCTACTAACCCCTCAAATTCAGCAAGGTTCCAGGGAATACCTAAGTTAGTAAGATTCTCAGGCTGCATCCAACCTTTGGTAGACCACTTGCCATTGATTCAACGAAGGATTGAAAATGGATGCCTCAGTTGCAAAAAAAATACAACTGACCTCAACATCAATATCCTGGAATCTGACCTCAACATCAATATCTTGGAATCAAACTGTGACTCTAATAAACTGATTATATGATTGATATAAGGTATTTAACAGCCTCTGAGAACAAGGAGGATACAGGTACTCAAGACAAAGAAAAATGGTCCGCACTCTCTAATGCAGGAGGTAGTCCTTGGAAACCATTTCTGCATCCATGGACGGTATCCCTAGAATCACTATTGAGGCTTCAGTACTAACCATTCTTGCCAGTAGCTATGGAACCAAGCAGGCATAAGGTGCATTGTAGAGTGTCATCTATGTAAAAGGAATGCTCAAGGCAATGAGTGTATTAGGGCACAGCTGTTTGCTCCAGCAAACTACCTTCCCAGTAGCCCTGGCTCCCCATCCCCTCACTCCCTGTCTCTAGGAACGTGGAGTTAGACCAACCCCTGTTCCAACCCAACCAAAGAGGCTCCAGGGGATCCTCTGGAGTTGCCACCCAAGAAGCAGGTTCTAACTCCTCCACTGCGCGCTCTTAGGCTTTGGGATGCAGAAACCATCTCCTGCTTTTCTCTCATCTTCGTACATAATTTAGTAGGCCCAGATCTTCATCCTTCCCTTCATTATTTACCTCCTAACCACTGTCACCCCTTCCACACGTTTCAGATAAGGGATCCTCACTTGGAGGTGGACCAGAGCACTCTCCAAGGCACAGACAATCTGATCATGCTTTCTACAGACAGGCACTTGAGCCATTTGCTAAAATAAGCCCTACAGCTATTTGGGTTGACACCTCCCCCCGCCCCTTAGCATTAACCCTTTAAGCACCCTTGTTCCATTTCTATGACAGCAAAAGGTGCTCAGTGAGACCAGAAAGAAAAATAATCGATGGTACATTATATATGTAATTTTGAATGAGAACTGTTTACCATAAAAATGGAGTTTATAACTCAAAAAATTATTTCATAACATTCTGATATCCACACCAGAGTTCAATGCCGGCACGACTTGAAAGTGAAGCTGATGGTAGGTTTTCTTTAATATAAACAATGTAGTAACACTTTAGAAGACACTAAATATGAAATATTTATATGTCGTAAACCATCAATTAGGTTAATATAAGCACATCTCAATTTCCACGCTTCCAAAAACGGAGAAAAAAGTTTTTACTTTACCTCGGTATTAAAAGAAAAAGGTATTTTTAATAAACAATAACATTATGTTTCCTAAAATCTTATAAGGTGTTATCAATGATTGTGGGGTTAATGGCAAATGTTTTTACTTTCTTGGTTCACATTTAATTCTCCATTAGATGAACATGCTAGACTTCTCTGTCTTTTTTATTCTTGGGCAAGTGAATGATTTATTAGACCTGGTACTGAGTTTATGAGCTTTTCTCATTTCAACTTGAAGAAACTGCAAATAT
Source organism: Pteropus medius (assembly GCF_902729225.1). Lineage (NCBI taxonomy): Eukaryota > Metazoa > Chordata > Mammalia > Chiroptera > Pteropodidae > Pteropus > Pteropus medius. The sequence continues at coordinate 9,020,542 of NW_024354502.1, read as the reverse complement.
TTATAGAAGATGAACCACATGTATTTGTTCCTGAAAAATGTCAGAATATAGCACTCAAATCAAATGCAGAACAGAAGCTATTCCCTAACACTACATACTGTGGAGATTTAATTTCCATTGACATGTTTTCCTAAACATTTTTTTCCCACCACTGTAATTCTTAACCCAAAAACTAACGATATCTTCCATTAAGCGTGTACTCAAGTATTAACTCTGAGTTATGGGTATCTAAACAGTCATATGGAATTTAAACACACAAAAATCACACCTTTAAAAAATATAATTGAATTGTTAAATTAATCTTACACCATGAGGAAAACAGTAATCAAGCTTATGTTTGAACTGCTTTTCCTTCATTTCGTTCTTTGCTACTTCAAGGTGCTTTGTTCAACTCCACAATAAAATTCCAAATCTAGGCCATTAGAACACAGGGAAATGAAGCAACAGAGTACACTACCCACAGGGACAGAGCCCGTGGCCACTACTGTTTATCAGTATACTCCTCTGCCAAACAGTCACAGCCAAACATGCTGACTCAAATAAGAAACCACTGGGAGCGGGAGTGTAAATCAGTATAAACTTTCTTGTAGGCAATTTGGCAATATAGGTATAAAGCCTTAGAATTTTATATACCACTTCTAGGAGTTATCCTAGAAAAATACTTACATGTGTGAGCAAGTGCTTGCATCCCAGAATGATCAATGACCTGAGCTTTTAAAAAGCAAAAATCTGCTAACAACCCCAAACCCTGAATAGCCTAGTGTCCACCTCACATTACCTACTGAGCGCCTGCACACTTCTGTGTGCTTTATCCCAACTGAGGAAGAACTTCTTTAACACTCATGCCCACCCCACAGGGTTAAAGGTGAGCTCAGGGAGGTCGAGCAACTAGCCTAAGGACACACTAAAGGGACAAGAGCCAGGTTCCACTCCAATGCCTGATCCCCGAGGCCCAGTGGTGCCTCCCAAACAATATTGTAGAAAAGATTTCTGTCCCTCCTTATCTTTTATCCATTCCTTCTGATTATCCTCCTAGGAGTTGTGTCTTCAGGGTGAAAATCACCCTGTGAGTCTCCCAGCACACCTCCACCAGCAGGCAGCTCTCACCAATTTTGGTGTTACATAAATAGCAGGATCTCTGATAATCTTTCAAATAGAAAATTAATCCTTTTTCCCAATGTACTACTGTCCTCCCAATTCTTTCCTCACTCAAAATACCTGCTGTTAGCAGAATTTTATTTCTTGGTATGGAAAAGATAAACATGAAGTCCTAATTTTAAAAATATACACTGAATTTCATTTTCACACAAAATATAGTCCTTTGGTGAAATAATTTTTTTTTTTTTTAAATTCTTATGCCCAATGGCCTACGAGCATGAGGACTTGTCAACCATCACGTAAAGGAACAAAAACGTGGACCCCTGGGAGCACTCCAAGCATTTCTGGGTCTGGGGCCGGGGTGCTGGGGGAAGGACAAGGACATGAAGTACTAGAATCCACAGTGGGTGCCAGGGCGTCTTCTGAGTCAGGAGAAACGATTACTACTGAACTATGTGGCCGAAATGTGGCAAACCAGAGGTGGCGAAGGTGATGGGCTCTGCAGGTCTGAGCCTCGTAAGGCTTTTGGTAAAGCTTGTTTTCTCTTTTTGAAATTAATAGGTATAATAAAAACAAAAAGAAGAAGCTAGATAAAATATGTCTAAAACCAAATAAGCGAGTAGGCAAGACTGTTTTATTTATACTTTATTATTGGCTAAAAAGACTTTTCAGTATGCAAACATATTTCTTCCAAGAGTTGCCCCAATGTGATCTCAAGAGTCCATGTTAACTCCTTTTCTGGAAACTTTCTTTTCTTAGTTGTTGTATTCTTGAAGCGCCTGGGCCATGAAGAGTTTGCCTAAGTTTTGGGCAGTGAACTCCTTGATGTTCTGGCAGTAAGTATTAATCTGGCCTGTACATTTGAGAAAGTGAGAAAGAAGAGGCGTAATGTTCCACAAATTACAAATGACCCAGAATGCTGCTCGAACAAGAATATCAGCATAATACAGCATCACCAGTACTTTATTTTGTTTTGAGTCGAGAAGTTATAAGAATCAATTCTAATTTTCTACAGGGATAATAAAGAATATTATGTTCTTAAGCTATCTTCCACTTCTGGTTCCATGGAGAAGGAAAAAAACCGACAACTTTTTAAAACACTATCAGCAGTTAAGTACATATTAGCTGCTAGTCAAGATGTACTAAGGATGCTGATGGGACCAGCACTGCACTATGACGAGTGAGAAAGCGGAACCCGCTCTGCTGAGCCAGGTAGAAAGAACCGCGACCTGCCCTGGACGTGAACAAGTAGAGCAGGTCCCCCCTGCCCCGCACCGCCGCCCCACTCTGGGAACTGAAGGGCCGCTCCTCCCTGCAAGCCAAGGTGGAGCAGGGCAGAGGGCCGAGCCTCAGGAAGAAAGGACTCTGTCACTGGCCTTAAGTCTTAACACTGATGACCTAATCTGCTGCAACGGTGACGGTTTTTTTTGAAAGTATAAAAAGTATAATTCTGCTGGCACTGGACCTTAAGAAAGGAATGTGTCTCAGTTTCCGAAATATGAATGATATGTGTACTAGAAAGTTTTATGGAATTTAGATTTTTCTCTCCATCCTAAAAATATATCGATAGAATTGAGAAATTATGGAAGATCAGCTTTGAGTAGGATTTTCACTCTAGTAAATGTCTCACAGACAACTGGCTGAATCAGACAGTATTTAACAGCATTTATACAGAAATGAAGTATTTCTAGCTAAAAAAGAGCATGCATGTTATGTATTTAAAATCAAGTCCTAGTGTAAAACATACGCTCTCCACCACTTAAAGGAGGTGTTAAGTGTAGAGCACCCCCAGAGAAAAGTCCATCCAGAATCACACTCACGTCGCTACAACTTAAATCGAAGTAAGGGAAATACTCTTCTTCAAGTCAGAAAATGCAATTCAGTTCAAACGCCCGCATACAGACCTGGGCTCGGTGCTATGCTAAACTGTAAAAAGTGAATGGCTCCAGCAAAATGATCTTTTTCACATTATGAGATTATAAAAATTTTTTCTTAGTTTCCATGAAAGATAACTCAAACAAAACCTTCCTATTTTTGAAAGTTTATAATGCCATCTCAAAAATGTTTGGATAAACACAGAGTGAAGCCCTGAAAGGACCTTAAAAATTACAAAGACTAAGACATTCTTAAACTTCAGAAATTATAGGTGCTAGATTCAAATTCATCATTCGATCATTTTAAAATCTCTCTAAGAACAGAGAACGGCAGCCATGTTCTGCACCGGCGTACTAACTACCTGCAATGAGCAGAGACTCCATCCTGGCTGGAGGCTGCAGCGGCTTGAAGAGTTTGGACAGATCCTCCTCAGGAAGCGGGGGCTCCCCTCGGCTCTGGCGCTGCATATTCTCCTGCTGGCGACGCTGCTGATACTAAAATTCAGACAGAAAACGATTTGGTTATTCTTCTCTATCCGAAGAGAAAAAAAGACCTCCTTCACTTATGCAACCAGTAAAACCCCATTGCTCTGAATTTCAATCTGTTTTATAAATTGCAACCCTTGATAACTCTTGCTTCTAAGGGGCTAAAGATGGCAACACTAGAAGAAAATTCCTTTGTTGTCAACTCTAGTGTCGCTTTGAGCTCGAAGAGTCTATAACTCTTAGGGTTCAGAAAAACAAAATTGGTTACGTGAGACACAGGATGCTTGAAAGGCAAAGAAGCTCATGATTAGTGAGTGAAAGGGAGTAACAATGACAGCATCACGAGTACGACTCATCTTAACTCTAATAACTAAGTAATGAACTACCACGTTGGGGAATTCTTTCAACATCATCCCAACCGACCAAAATAACAGTAACACTGATAATAACATCATCATGATTCTAATAGTTGTGGATGGCTCACAACAGCAGGGGAAATAACATCCCACACACAACCTTAAAAGGTCAGGTAATGAAAAACCAAATGGGCTAGTAAAATTTTAAGTCCTTGGAGTCCTATGAAAACCAAGGGAAGTGACGGTGCTTCCTACAGTAACTTACTTTGCAAAAATTCCTACATTTATTATGGGGTACGAGAATAGAAGATAAATCTAAAAAGGGTTAATAAGAATAATCATCAAATGAAAACTTTTATGATATATTAGAATTCTAAGAAAATATCTGTAAGATTCATTTCCAGAATCAACTGTCTCATAGATGACAGATTTTCAATTTGATACCCTGGGCTGAGTGCTTTAACTAAAGGGAGAAGCAGAAGGAGAACAAAATCAAGCTGGGTTTTGTTTTTTTCTCAGTTTTACAGAGATTTTCGCCATCACCATCTTCACCATGTTTTCAGTTAAAAAGGATACTTTATAGATGTATGTGTGTTTTACAATTCTAAGTATGGTGGAAACAAAGTATTTTACATTTCATTAAATACATGGACACTGATAGTAGGACAATTTTTTTCATATGATATTCTCTGATCTACTTCATTGTGCTGAGAATTCTATTGTTAACACCACCTTGTTTAAGTACAGAGTAGTCACATGCAAATACTCTCACAGGTAAACATTCTGGAATCCACTTATCTATGAATCAAATGTTCACATTTCAGGGCAATGTTAAAAATATTCCAAGAACTGTGAAAATCACGTGGCCTTCAGGCAACACTAATAAAGAAAAGGTTAACTGGCCATAGTAGTATATATGTGCATATGAGAATAGTCAGGTAATTCTAGCGTTTTTATCTGTATCATACTATCTATTTCACAGCAGTTGGTCTATTATTTCCTATCAAAACTGCTTGCTCTTCATCACAATTGCTCAGTTTTTTAAATGAACTGAAGATTGCTAACTATGCTGCAATGAGCCACTACCAAACCAATTATAGTTAGTAAAGAAATGAGCTGTGACACTCTAGAATCTCTCTGCCTCTGATTTTCTTAATAAATGTAACTCTTATTTGCATAACCTTGGCATTACACTCTGAGCTCAATATACTCGTTCCTTTTAAGACAGGTATTTCTAAGTATAACTTGTAAATAATATATTAGGGCATACTACACAAAGAATAATTTTTTAACCCATTTCCCGTGCGCTCTGAGAACGCTCACTGGTGGCACTCGCAGCTGCAGCGTTTACTCCAAGATAACGTGCAGGTCACAGTCCTAACCTGACCCCAAAGTCTGCCACGAAGTATCTTGCTTTTATGATTTTTTTCTCATCCCTCTAGTATATCGATACTCTGGAAACAAATGACATCATTCTATTTATAGCATTCTGCTTTCAGTAGTGGTATTTCCATTTACAAATATAGTAATTCTTGATTGCTGAAAATGTCAAATCCTAGAAAATGTAGCATTTCCTACGCATGTTAAATGAACATCGGCAGTGAGTGGCATTTTTTTTCCTAAATGGGAAAAGGGTTAAATATGATATAGAGTTACCAGCTAATAGTCAATACTTTTCAAAGATAAAATTTAGATCATTTTGAAGATGACTCTTGAAGCCTCGTACTTAGCAATGAATTGTTGGTTGAATTCACCCATAATACCAACCTGGTGTTTCTGCTGCTGCTGTTTACTCGTGTTCCTCATGTATGTGTTATATTTAACTATATCTTGGCTCATTTCATCCACTCTGTCCATCAGCAACTGTAGATTCTTCCCCAAATGATTGCTGAAATGTAAATATGAAATATAAATATACTGACATGTCACTGTAAAGTTATAGCTCTGCCACTGCTCTGAACAGTTCGGGGATATTAAACCGATCTGCCATTTGCTAAAGAACAAGAGCACATACACACACGAAAGCACGGGTAGAGGAAAGAATGTGAGCCAGCCTGTTATTAAACTTTCCATATTGCATCCACAACTGGGACCACAAGAATATGTGAAACAGCTCAATTTCTTATTGTCAGAGCATGCACATGTCAGGGTACAAACTCTGAACACACCTGGCGAGATAGCTACAATGTATATTTTCTTTTCAACCAAATTTAACCTAAGCTCAGTAATCCTGAACCCTTTTCCTTAGTGACCCCTCTTCTAAATTTTGCTCCAGAACATTTAAATCGATAGCCATAGAAAGGAAGCACCATGCAAACATGATTTCTCTATCAAGCAAGTTCTAAAGAAGCAACACAGCACTTACTCTGCAAAGCCAAATGAAGAAAGAAGGCTTCTTTCCTCTCGCCCTTCCTAGAATCTGTATTACAGTTGCTCACACTTCTTTTCCTCTCCAGAAATTTCTACTGCAGCTCAATCACCAAAACCTTCTTACGATGTGATGCCAATGCACGTCACTAATGTACGTCTTATTAATATACTGACCACCGGATTCAGATTTCTTCCTGCAACTATAGTAAAGCCTGCTGCTTCACAGATTTACTTGAAAATTACCTAGCTGACAAATAGTACTCATTCATTCATTTTGAACAGGTATTACTAAAGACTTGTTATGTTCCAGCTTCAGTGTTAGCAAATACAGAGACGACAGTGAACCAGACATTTGTGGTCTCCATCTTCACGAAGCCTACCATCGACTGGGAGAAGGAAGAGATGAAGGAAGGGGAAGGCAGAGAGACACTTCAAATAATATGGTCGAAAAGAGTTGTAAAGAGATGACAGGCTGAAAGCAAAGGATCAGAAGGAATCTGTCATGCAAAGAGTAATCTAGGCGGAAGAAAGCACGAATGCTGAAGTCCTGAGATGTGCAGGAACTAGACAGATAAAAAGACGAGGCCGGGCATGGCCGGAGCACGGTAACAGGTTAAGGTCAGACCAGCACACACAAGGAGTAGCTGTACCACGCAACACCCAACAACCGATAGTGTGAATGAGACCCCTCAGCCTCAGTGTGAATGGTGCCCTAGCATTATACATATTTGTGATACATTTTGCCTTAAATTTTAAAATGACCACTCTGGCTGCTATGCAGAGAACAGACTGGTGAGTGAAAACCAAGAAATCAGTTAAGAGTCTATTTGGAGTGTTGGCAAGGATGGAGAGAAACTGGAACGCTCATACATTACGATGGGAATGAAAAAACGGTGTAGCCGCTGCGGAAGATGCTTTGGTGGTTCCTCAAAAAGCTAAACACAGAGTTACTATATGACCCAGCACTTCCACTTCTAGAAAAATGAAAACATACGCTCACACAAAAACTTGTACATATATGTTAATAGTTGCATTACTCATAATAGCCAAAAAGTGGAAAAACCCCAAATGTCTATAAAAGGATGAATGAATAAACTGTGGTACATCCACACAACAGAATACTACTGACTCATAAAATCAATGAAGTGCTGATACATGCATGAAACTTACACATTATACTAAGTGAAAGCAGCCGGATACAAAAGGCTACACCTACTGCACAGTCTATTTATATAAAATGTCCAAACTGAAAACCAATACAGACAGAAAGTAGTTAGTGTCTCCCAGGGGATGGGGGAGGGAGGAGTGACTGCTTAAGAGATGTGAGGTTTCTGTTTGGGGTAATGAAAATGTTCTGGAATTAGCGGTAATGGCTGCACAACAGTGTGAATATGTTAAAACCCAATGAATCATCCTTTTTTAAATGGTGGATTTTACGTTATGTAAATTTTAACTCTACTTTTAAAAACTAGACACATGCACACACATTTATGGAGAAAAGCAAACAGAATCGAGAGAGCCATCAAGGTGACTCCGTTTCCTGCCCTGAGTAGCTGAATGGTCGGCTTCGGCGGCCAGACGGGAGGGCTGAGGGAAGACTACTGGGAATGCCGGGAACGAATGAAAGGATATCTGGTCAAATGTGGATTCTACAAGGATTCCAACTGTAACAAAGAAAGTTTTGGCTCTTTCTTAAATAGTACAAAGAACATAGTAGTGGTATGTGTCTCCGTGGGTGTGTGTGCGTGCGCGTGTGAATAAATTTACCTTTAATCTCAGGTCTGGCACAACTCACATAACCTTGGCCCAATGACTTAACCTATCGAGGAATCGAGTGCTTTTTTCAAATTAAATGTTATTGCATGTTTATCTTATTCCAGTGTAATTTTGTGACTCACTTTTAACTTTGAGAAGAGAGGAAGGCAAATAGATGAATACAACACAGTAACTGCTATAATAGAACAGAAACATGAAAGATAGTTTGGTAGATCAAATGAGACTCTCTGGATTACGTGACAGACAAATTTTGAGTTAAGAGGAGCCGGAGGCAGGAGTTGGAGACAGGGAGGCAGGAAGGGACAGCGCAGACACGCAGCGCAGGCAGCGCGTTCGGACACTGGCATGGAAGGCACAGTGGAAGAACTGCAAGGAATTCGTACACCGGCGCACAGGACACGGGCGCGACCAGAGAAAACGAAAGGGCGATGAAATCAAAGAGGCAGAAGACAGTCACAGCGCGGACTCCTGGAAGTCTCTGGGTTCCACTCTAAGGACAGTGGGGAATCAGACAAAAAGTTTAAGCAAAGGAGTTATATGATCATACAATTTGCATTTAGCAAATGAAAGAGGAAAGGTTAAAAGCAGGAAGACAAGAAACTGTGAAAGTAATGAAGAGCAGAAAGAACGAGGCCCGGGCCGAAGGTAGCAAACGACATGGAGGTCAGATGAAGGCCCTCCAGGCACACACAGACCCAGGAACACACACAGACCCAGGAACATGGCTGCTCGCGGAGGAGCAGAAGACGGCTCACTGTGCGGAACGAGAAGTGGCCCAGAAGAGCTGGCGTTTCACAGACTCCAAATAAAGTATTTGGGGAAGGAAGGGTTATCAACATATTAAATGTTTAAGAGTCTACAAATACAGTGATAATATAGTGACTTTAGGGAGAGTTCTAACAACACAGAACAAATGGAACACTAAGTTTTGAGGATAAGTGGGAAATGAGGAAACAGATTACAACATGCAAAAATTCTATTAAGAATTTTGACTACAGAAAAGAAAAAAATGAAACAAAAAGGTAAAATAAGATGAATAATGATGGCATGAGGTAAAAAGATGCTCTTTTTGTGATTGCTTTTTTAAGATGAGGGAGACTTAAGTTTAAATGTCCTTATTTCTAGGAGATGCATGTTCAAGTATTTAGGGGTTAAGAGTCATGTCTGCGATATACTTTCAAATGGTTTGGGTTTGGGGAGGGGGGAAGTATGCATTTTTTTATGCACACACAGAGAGGGTACATATGTGGCATGACACACAACTACTGAATCTAGGTAAAAGGTTTATGGGTGTTCACTGCATTAGTCTTTCAATTTTTCTGAAGAATTGAACATTTTCAAAATTTTCTAATGGTGACTGGAAGGGGGATGGAGAGAAGGGGTACACAGTGATAGTGGAAAAAATCATGAAGGCGAGTTACTGTCAAACAGAGAAAGACCAAGTATTTGTTCCCACAGATTAAATCTTGGAGGCCGACTCTAATGATTTTAGCAGTGAGAAAGGCGCGACGAGAATAAACCGTCCCTGTCCACTGAAAAATGTGTTTCACCGTAAAGTGCTAATAGCACGTATTGTAGGTATATGTAATTATAACGAAAGAACACAAGCATAGATAGGTGGACTTAAAATATTTCATAACATTTATATAACTATAAGAAATCTATCCAATAAGTACTCAAAAATCTGCACAACAGGCTGTGTAAGGCAAAAAGAATTAACAGTAACACATAACTATTTCACAGATACCAGGAAATCGCAGGTCCATTACCAAAGGCAATTTTATGGGAATCTTTTCGGTCCCAGTTCGACGAGAATACTGAAACAGGGAGTGACTGTGAGGAGTTTCAATAAAATCGCTTTTTCTTTTATTGCCAAGGAAACAAAGAACTGAAAACAGGTAACCTAAACAGATGTCAACCAAGACATGCAGAGATAAGTCGGCTAATTCCTATTATCTCTAACGTATGATGCCCACCCTCAGTTTACTTTTTTAAAGAGGAAATAAAAACAATTGTTTTTTCATGTGTGAAAAGGACTGCTTGTGACACATATTTTTAAAATATTAATAAAGGCTGTTATGAAATGTTGAACGCTCATCTAATAAAAATCAAAAATTAGAATTTTTTTAAACGAAAGGAAATGTAGTATGTTTTATTTATAGCACCGAACAAATTTATCGGGTAAATCAAAGAACTGGTATCCACACGTAGGTTGTGAAAAGTAAGACCAAGCAAAATGTTTGAGGAACTGCTTAAAAATGATTTCTGATGCAGTTTCTTAGAAAAAATTTATGGCAACTGGCCTGATTACCATCATCATGCTATTAATGTTATAAATTAAAATGTGTGATGAACAAAGCTTTTAAAATAGTATTATCAATTAGGGTCGACGTAACAGTCCACAGCTTCAAGGGTACTTCGTGTTCCTTCTCCCAACGGGCACGCCAATTTACCCTTTAAATAACATGGAAAGCAAAGGGCCTCTTTTCCTATTTCACGTAAAATACAGAAAACAAAAACTTCAATAAAATATTTGTGTAGATTATAGTAGCTATGGCCAACTGGGAACATTTTCTTTTTTGGCTATTATAACTGATGCTTTGGAGAAACAGACACTACAGTCCAGCCCACTGGTACTGTTAAAGCACAGAAGGGCTATACATGTTTTGTATGCTCAATAAAGGAAGCTTGGGGAGAGGTGAAGACATAAATTATATAAGCAAAAGCTTTCACGTAGTAAATTTAAAATCACTATATAACTATATACTTAATTCATCAAATTGTAACCTTGCATGCTGAAAAAGACTCTTAGCTCAAAGCTTTAAATACAGGTGTGCCGAGTGCGTTTGTAAAAGCAATAAAGAAAAATGTGACCTTCTAAAAGAGACAAATTAAAGGACTAGTATGAATATACGTTTGCAGTCAAGCCGCACTCTCTCCAGTGCCAAATTAGGCTCGCAACCCGCTGTCTCGCTCAGCACTCCTTTCCACTCAGTTTCCATCTCCGTCCCCTGCAAAGACGTTCTAGTGGCCTCTGCGATGAAAGGTGGCACTTCGACCACAGCTCTACCCATCCCAGAGCCTGGAGACCGGTGCTGGGCTCTGTGGTCCTCCCGCATCTAACCCACTTGTCTTATAGCGAAGAATCTTATGTTGTTCTGTTGGACAAGCTTCTAAACCTGGGTAACTGGAAATCTGATAAATAACTGAGCGTCTTTTCCAAACTGGTAGATTAAGAAAACCACCGTGTTTCTTATAGCCACTCAACGACGCACATCGATTAATTACCTACTCTGTCCATTCAATTTCATTCTATGGGTCTGCTGTTAGCTTTCTCCCCCACCACAAAACAATCACGGGTAATCAAGCTTAAAGGGCACAGAAGAGTTATATACATGACTCCGTTCATACTTAAGAGAAAAAAGTGAGGGGAAAAAACACGTTAATTCCATAAGGAAAACAATTTGTTTTGGAACACTTCAGTCAGCATTTTATCAATATAATAAATAATATCTTAGCAACTAGATAGCCCAAAGCAGTCACAGCGGAGGAAATTATGTCACCACTGTCTCAGACAGCAAAAGCCAGTGCCAGGTCCAGAAAATTCTAATTGGAAGCTTTCTACTAATAAAGTCAGCATCTGAACAAGGGCAAGTGCCACAGGTAAAACAAAAGTATTTTTGTTTTTCTTCCGAGCATTATTACATGTCTGGACATAATACCATAAGCCTCTAAGGACTGTACAATAAATAAAGATGAGTCAAATAAAAAACCCCTCCCGCATGGCATTTACACCTTATCAGAGCAAAAATGGCCCAGCAAAGGCGGAAGAGGGAGCTAATTAGTATTCAAACACTGTTCTACTTTATCAGTTTGGCGTTTTTCCTAGACTCTTAGCAGGGCAGGACAAGTACTACATGTTATTACATATGTCTTAGTAACCTCAAAATGTGCTTAAGTAGTTTTTTTCTTGTTTCATAGGTTAAAGTCTAAGTAAAAGAATCTTGCAGAAAATGATAAAAAGGGACTTTTCATTAGGCGGGGCCACTTACCTGCTAGCAAGACTGAGCAATTCATGTTTATCTGCCACTGCTGACTTCTTCTCAAGCTCCCACATTAGGACGTTGATCAGATGTGAATTTTTAATTACGATCGGCACTTCTTCAAACATGTGCTCAAAGGTGATACTTCCCTTTTTCAATCTGTGAAGTATGTTAAAAATACTTTAGTCTAGTGGTCAGAAGTAAATGATAAATTGACTACTTCATACATTTTCCCTAATTACAGGCCTTCTCCGGGATCTTTGTTTCATTAGTACCTCTAAAAAAGGGAAAGGATGAGTTTTACAGTAAAGAATAAGTCGAGTGTTTTGAAAAACTCTGAAAATGATCCAAATGTGAGCTATAAGCCTAGAAAATAAGATTCTTGGCAAAAGAAACTATTCTTTCTTTGTAATCAGGTATCTTTTAAATTTCATTGATACTAAAATATAAAACCCATAGGAAGTTATACTATATAATCTGTATCTAAAACCTTTAAAATAAATAGCTAGAAAAGAGAAACACTCAAGTTCTTGGAAAGTTCATTTTAAAAGCCTCCTGAGTAACTCAGAACACTCGCAGGGTGTTCCGCATCCAATGGTTCAGAACACAGCAAGGAAGCAACTTCTCCCAGTCTAGTTATAACTACCATACCCAGAAATTCTTCACAAGCTAGCTTTCCTTTTTTAAATTCTTTGCCCCTTAATCTCTTTAGGAGCCAAATGGGAAATTAGCAATGAACTGTCTGTCTTACGTGAAGTCAAAGCCACTAACTTTAACGAGAAATAAAATTCCTATAATGAATAGAAAATTAAAGAATCCTGAGTATTTCTTTAAATTTTTAATGTAAATATTTCAATGCCATTGTGTAGGATCACAAAACAGCTTTATTGATTAATTCTCTGCATACCTGTCACCCATAAAATTTCCAGTAAGCCACATTCCTTACGAAATCCTTAAAACGTTTATACCCACCACGAAACAGGAGCTCAGAAAATAAGACACAGTTCACAACCGTACTGACACTGAGTTTACGATCCGTAATCATTCATATCATCTCCCTTTATTTAATCATTTATTCCTTCGAATCCAGTAGCTAATTAATTCCCACTCTAACTGAATTCACTCTTGGTGTGAACAGATGAGACATTCCATAAAGAATAGTTTAAACATGGAAAGGGAGAAATCAAGTAGCACTTGGCCATGCAGAAAACGTCCACCGTCCACATGGCAAAAGCATTACCACAGCACCACTGAGCTTTCAATATATGTGGCAGAGTAAAATCTTAAAAGAAAAACACCCAGTCATTTACCATATGCCTTATAGGTCCCCAAACACTTACGCTTCAGGGGAAAAATCCTTCTCTTTACAAACTTCCATCAGTTTAGGAGTCAGTCTGTATGCCTTCAGTGAGAGAGACCCTTGGGCAGTTTTTATGGGATCTCAAATAAGGAAAAGAGAAAGAAATTACTAAGAATTTTGTCAGTACCAATGTTTAAATGACATTGGTTCTAGGCATATTCTGTTACTTAGCTTACAATCTTTGCAAAATGAAGATCAAAATAAATAATCAGAACACAATTTGAAGCAGATTCAAACCAGTATAGTAAACAATAAGTGAAAAGAGAGAAACCTATCACCCTACGTATAATAGGTAGAATAACTTCCTTCCTAAAGCAAAAACAGAAGATTCGAAATATAGTTATTTTCAAATCTATTCCTCGGCTAGAACCAGTAATCTTGATGGAAATTAAATATATCATATGTTCGATACACCTTACATAAAGGAAAATACTGGTGAATGTTAAATGTGAAACCTCAAGTTCTTCGGTCAGCTCACTTAAATGAACAGCCCTACAAACAAATTTATCCACTCTAATAACCACTGTTCAAATTTCTTAGCTAAAACAAATTTAAAAACAAAACCACCGAAGTCAAAGTGCTATCACAAAAGTGTCTTTTTAGTTTTAGAGAAACTCATTTCGTCGAAACCAACCGCTTAAACACTCCACAAGAAAGGGAGCTTAGCACCCGCTGCATGATAACGGCTCCGGCGTGCCAATATTCACCTAAAACCTGTGTTAACATTCATGTTGTCTGAAACTTAACACAGTGAAACTTTTAGCAATAGGTGATAAAATGAAAACCAAAATAGATTGAAACAAGTGGAAAATTCATCAAGGTCTGATGATGCAATGTTTCCAGCCAATATAAGTACACTTTAACAACTTGTTCTTTACTGTAATCCAATTGTTAACATACTGAAACAATTTTGGGGCAGCTCATAAGATTGATCGTATTCATTAGTATTTTTTCTGACAGATACTCAGGACGTTACATTTACTTCTCAGCTGGAAACTATACGCAAGTCTGCCAGATATGGCAAACTGTGAGTGTTTGGGGAGGGGGAAGGCTATAAAGCTGTTAAATTGCCTACAGTTCTGATACAGCACAGAACATCTGGTCTGGAGAGTTTGAGGAAACACCATTAAATAGGCCGAAAAGAAAAAAATCTTTGTGCTAAGAAACAGTCCAGGTTTTGTACGCTGCTGTCAGAGGTATTAAAAAAAAAACTTGGCACACTGCGCTATGATTGGTCAGTCACGTACAGAGCCAGACACTCTAGCAATCGGGGTTTGTTAGACATCTGGTCTAGTTCCACCAGCCCCTTCAAATGAGGGAGGGGAGAGGGAGGAATAAAAATGAAGCAGCTACTCCAGCATTCCAAAATGTACACATCAGGGCTCTGATAGCAAGAAAAATAAACAGAAAGAAGGAAACCCTGTCTAGACTTTGCTGCTGCTGAGGCTGCTGCAGAAACAGGGTTGGTATTTACTTGAGAGGGCCTGCCAGGCTGCTCTGAAGGCAAAAAGACAGAAAGCAAAAATAGTAGTAATAACATTAAGGAAAGAAAAGAATAATAAAGGAAACTCCTACAAACCGTAAATGAGAACGACAGATTCTTCAATGGCATGCTGGTAACTGAACTGGGAATCCAGGAGTGCCCGGGTGACGAACGAGCCGTAGTAGGTGGACTGGTACCAGCCCACGTGGAGGTGGTCAATGTTTACATGGCGAAGGCTCCGCATCATTTCCATCTGATACTGGACTAGATGGTGGGGGGAGGGGATAAAGGAGAAGCTAATGATGCCACCAGTATTAAAAACAGGCATTTCTGGAAACGAATTTCTACACAACTGTTTATCAGCTAAAGGGAACAGGTTTCCAGATTCAAAATTCATTCAGTACACATACAAAGAAAATAAATTAAGCTTTCGAGTCATTTCAAATCACTGGAGCTTTCCCTTTTTCATTAGTGAAAAAAATATTTTGTAGAAAAGATAGTAAAAACAAAATAATAATACCTTGTTCTAAACAAGGAATTAGTATTAAATGTAGTTTCCACTCCTCTTTTTAAAAGCCTAAAAACAGTAAACGTTTAAGAAAAAACTTGTGCAATTACTAAACTGGTGGTTGTAAGAAGTTTCATTAAAATTATTAAGGGAGAATTGTTATCAGTGTCTTCTTCAACACAGCTTTTAGAACTGAGAAGTTAAAATCATCAAGAAAACTAATGAGGAAACAATTAACCACCACATTATTTAAATATGAACAGGATACAAGCTGTAGCTGAATTAAAATATAAGAATTCATTTTTGCCTTCATCTGGTGCCCCCTGCTGCATATGCTAAATTTTTAGAAGAATTACTTTTTCTTGTCTGTGTTGCTTTGTGTTAATAGATTTTTTTCCATTAGAACAGAATTTTATTTTAATCTCCACATATGGAACAAAAAAGTTGGATGACTTTTACTTTTGTCAAATTAATGACTATAATGTATATTATTAACTTAAAGCAGCATTACCAGAAAAATAGGTGCAAACTAACAATAAATAATTTTAAAAAGCAATATCATTCGATAATGAGAAGCAAATATGTGATACAAGAGAATATTTTGTAGTCAACATAATATCCAAGCCTTTTCTATTATAATGAATGCATAACTATGTTGAGGAAATATATTTGCTTAACTTGGAATCTAACCATTTCATTTTTATAACTCAATCGGGTTTTAACAAAACTAAAGTTACATGTCTGTCACTTCCTTGGTTATAGGGTTATAGTTTTAGGATCATAAGGTATAAAAGAACCTTTCTTAGATGGACAAGGTCTTATTTTTCAACACTTTGTTACTCGGCAAAGAAATGATAAAATCTGCTTTTTCCAAGGAAGGTTCTATATCTCATGATTAAAAAAATGGCAGCCACGTCATCAATTACTCAAGAATTATGTGGTTTTTAAAATTTTTTCCTTTTATACAATATGATAGACTCAAGAAGCAGTATAAAATTAATATAATAATCTTATATCAATTACCTTTTATCTTAAATTTTTGTCTAGCACATGAGACCCCCTTCTCAGCTAGCTTAACAGATTCATATAAATTTGGGATAAAAGTATTGCTATCATCTCTTACTGCTTTAAAATTCCATAACTTTTTCAAAGTAAAGCAAAATCAGTGATTTGGCTAATGAAGTTTAATCAAATTTAACTTACAAATGAAATGCTTCAATATCACAAGTAAAAGAAGAGCCAGACTAAAATTACCATTTATTTAAAGAGCTAGGAAAGGAGATGGGCCGAGATTGCCAAGCGACTGATGGTACAAATACGATTTTATAGGACAATTTTTTTAAAAAAAATCAGTACTTCCAAAACATCTCTTAATGTACAATTTAGCTATAACACAAGCAGAAGTTAGAGTCTGCCAACTTGCAACAGTAGAAAAGAAGAAAAGACTTGGAATGTAGAGATCTAGGTTCTCATGCCAGCTGATATCTCTCCTATGGAGAATCTTGCTGCCAATTAATGATCCTTCTCTGATGCTTAGTTTTCCCATATCCAGAAAGATGTGAGAGCTCATCCCAGTCAAAATGCTATGACGACTTCACACTGTTCATTGGATATGTGAAGTATAAGTAATGGTCTTTCTATAAACTAAAGCAAGGCCTCCAGCATGCATTAATATTTTAAAAAACTGCATTTCTCTAAAAAATATTCTGTAATCTTACTGTCTACCCTCAAATAGCCTGAATACAAATAATCTTATAATAGCGTTATTTTCAGAATGCAAGAGGTAAAAACAACTCTGTAATCAGTAGCAAACCTTCGAATTCCTTTTTCATCTAGTCTCACCTACCTTACCAGCCCCTGGATAAGGATAAGAATGAAAATGAAGGTTTCTCTCAGCTGGGGAAGAAACTAAGGGGTGTGAGGCTTATTGTCCTGTGGAGTCATCACTGCTCCAACTTATCTATTTCTGAGGATGTAGACACAGAAGTGGAGAGATGAGTTTCTACATCGTTGGGGGTTGAGTGGGCTGCTTCCATTTCCTCTTCTATAGCTTAGAAAATCATGACACACAGATTTTATGAGACTTTAATAAAAACTTATTTTTAAAGTCATAACAGTTTTCATATAACCTAAATATTATATATGATTATAAATATTTAAGGGTTAAAGGCAATGAGAGATGAGTTGCAAAACTGCTTTTGAAAATCAACAACACACTGTGGTTTCACTATGACACACAAAAAAATATGTGCTGGGCCTAGTCTACATGAAATTTTTGGACATTATCTTGCTTCGGACTTACCATCCAATTTTAAAAATTAAAAAACCACAATTTAAAAAGTCCTCTTGTAGATATCACACGGAGAAAGAAAGGATCTACAAGGGCTGTAAATGATCTTTGGAAAAATAAAGATGGTGATGCTACAGCTTCAAAGTTAAGTTGGGGTGCACTGAGGCCCAGTCCTTACCAGGACTATTCATATGAGCCCCCAACAAATGTATGGTTGAAAGAGGTCACTTTGAGTCAATAAAATTTTCTTAAAGTGAATTTTCTATTATATACAAGCCAAGGAACAAGAAACAACTCATAGCCAAGTAACTTACTTTCTCTGCAGACTTTTAGCTGTGTCCTTTTCTGAATGTTGACATAGACGTATGACACTTGTCTCCCTTCACCCACAGTGTTTCCTCCTCCTCCAACCCCGTTTTCAAAAAGCACAAAACCAAAAGCATTCTGGTAAACCTAAGCAGAGATAAGAAATGCAGAGCAAACTGTCCCACTATCTTAAAACCATGCTCCTGGCAGCCACCATTAATCAACAGAGCTGAGCCGCCACACCAGCTGACACCTATTTACCCCTCTGGCCTACGGAAGAGACAAGGAAAAAATCGTGTAATGGTGACATGCCAGTAAATTTTACACAGGAAATAAGGAACGGTCATTTCCAGATTCTAATCTCCAGGGCAAATGCCATTGCTTTTGTGGCTATGTTGGTGTCTCTCAGGGGTTATATGGGAGTGGGTGGGTAGGGTGCACACCAGAAGCCCAGCTGAGCTACAACACTAAGGTAAGGAGGGAGGGGAGGCAGCTCTCCAGAAGTGGCTTCGAGGATGCTGTGTCCCAGCCCACAGGCTCTGGGCAAGTGGAAGGCAGAGCTATCTGCCTTCTCATGCCCAGCCAGCCCACTTTCCTAGGCTGGATTTTTAATCAGAGGATGTAAAAGATGTGGCTAGACGGTTCGCTCCTATCTAGGGAGAGTGCCTTGCACCTCAGAACACAGAACAGAGGATCACTTCAAAAGAAACAAAAGGAAAAAGAAGGAGAAGAAAAAATGAGGATCCCTGATATAAAGTGTCTTAACCCTGTACTGCTGAGTTAACACTGACCAACAGAGTTAGTCCAGGGTCAGACAAGTCCTCGTATTTAACAGAAGCCCAAGCAGCAAGTTCAACCAGTGATATTCAATTCTAAGTTAATGGCTAAATAACTCTGGGAAATTTCCCAAAGAAGAATAGCAAGGGGGAAATTTTTGAAGGGGAGACTATTTCTAAATTTATGGTAACAGTCAACAGAAGGGCTCAGAAGTATGTAGTGAAAAGTTTAGGAAAGACCCTTCTAAACATTCTTAGTTTAAAAAGCCAACACCCTAATAACTGAAGAGAAACTGCACAACAAATGAATTGAAAGACAAATTGGTAGTTACTACTAAGCCAACTCAAATTTCTAATACAAAGCTACACTTAGATGCAACTGAGGTGGTGCTATAAAATTTGGAAAGATTATAAAAATGAGCTGAAGTTGCATAAATCTCTTCGACCTCTACAATTGTCCTAATTGGTTCAGCCTCTCCCAAGCAAAGGAGAGCCTGGTTTACAAAACTAAATAACTGTTGGAAGTATGGCACCAGCATACTCATATTCACTCTTTCCAGATACCTCTTTGCGAAACAGTTGATTTTAAATTGCCTGAAGCTGAAACTGTCTTAACTGAGGCAGGCGGCCCAAAAACTATTCCTTTCAAAAATCCACCACATCTGTTGGGCTTTCTTTTGTTTTATCTGCAGACCTACAAACACTGAAAATAATAATATGCTGTATTATATTTAAATGCTACATCTAGGGTTACACCGCCACAACCACACGAGAGAGAGGCTGAGATCTGAGTTCTCCTGAAGATCACTGGGAAGGACAAGTGCTAGAACAGACAGATTTCGATGTATTTCACTTAGATTAGATTAGAAGCTTTTTAGTTCAGCAAAATAATTAACCAGCATTCTTTTCACCTTCATTCCTCATCCTCATTTTTAAAATTATCTTTTTGGTTTTGGTTTTATTAAGTGTGCCCTCATAAAATACAACTTCTCACTTAAAAAAAAAAGAATTGCCATAGTTGGCTAGGCCGGGATGAGCAGAAAGAAGAAAGTTAAAGCTGTAGCAGCAGCGCAGTCTAAAACTCAGCTGTCTGTCAGATTAAGGGGGAAGGGCGTTTTATGATGCCTTGGTAAGGAACTCTTAAAAGACAAAGGAATCTAATTAAAAATTAAAAACAATGTAATGGACGTACTGTCTTATTTAATGAGAATACTGTATCAAATAAATCCAAATTATTTTAAAATATTATAAAATTATATATAAAATATACAGAGATAGTATAGCTGGAGGGAAAAGGGCAGAGCTAAGCACCAGGAAAGTGCCGCAGTGAGCACTTATTATGTCAGACTCCCTGCAAAGTGGGCTCCATATGCTATCTGACTTTATTCCTCACAATAACTCTAATGAGCTAATCACGATTATTGAAATCCTCTAGAAAAGCTGTTTACCACAGCTTGTAAAGTGTCAGGACTCAATTTGACTTCAGACTCTGTGACTCCAAAGCCCAGGCAGCCACCCATTTACAGAATTTCATCTCTTCTTATTGGTTAAGTATAAATTATTTCTGGATCAATAAAGCATAACACGTAGATACAACAAATATACAATTTCTAAGTTTTCAGAAACTACAGTTGTGCATGTTTGATCGCCAAATTAACCAATAATTTAGCGCTACCATATTGTAAGTGATAAAACTACCTTCAAAGATGTTTAAATGTCAAAGTCGATTATCCACAAATATGTAATCAAACTCCTAAAACACTGCATTCTATGTTACTATTTGAAACTTACACCAGAACTACTTTGTAGCTAGGAACTGGCTCAGATCAAAGATGACCTGTACAAATACATCAAGTAAGGGGACAGAGACCAGACCCAGTGCACGTTCTTTACAGCAAAGAAACAAACTAAGCCCAATCAAGAGATGGCTTTAAAAGCAAACAAACAAACAAAACTCCACAACTCTGAAACAAATTAATGATTTTATTAAGAATAGGGCAGGGAAGTGAAATACACTAAAATCTCCAATCTGTTCTAGACCAGGTCTAACCTAAGCATAACTGTTAATAAGTCTTTCCCAGCAGCACTGTGGACATCAGTGAGCAGCACCGAAAGGCTAGGAACCGTGAAGGGCTCTGTCCCCTTATTTAACAAGACAAACTATTCTGTGCTTTCTTCTTCATATGAGATTTTCTGCCAAGCTGCACATACGTTTCAGGCAATGTTCAGAGCTAGTAGCAGATGTAGATTTAAGCAAACAGAATGTGCATTTGGAAAAAAATTAAATAAGAGTCTTTGGGTGGAAAGAACTATGGAGTACACATTTCTTAAAACTTCCATATTCTTTTCATCCAGTCTGAATCACAGTCATCCCTTTTTTTTTTTTTTAATTAATACGTCGTTAATAAGGCGATCCCGTGTGACTGCCTAAGAACTGTGGTAACAGTTCAATTTTTCACAATAAAGTGTCTGATATAAATTTTACTCTAGAAACTAACCTGTTCCATTTAAGTAAGAGAAACAAAAATACTGCCTTTCCTAACAATCTCAGAAATATTTTTTTATATATAGTTCATTTGTCCTGAGTGGTTTAATTTCTTCTTTAAAGTGTTTATGAATTCTGACAAATAATCTCTTCTGAATACCAAGATGGGAAAATAAGGTAATGGGGGTGTGTGTCACTCCAGCTTTTAAAATTGAGAGGTTTTAATGTGTCTCAAGAAGTCTTCTATGAAATAAACTGGATTTTTCACAGAAAATAACATGTACAAACTGTAACAAATTCATATTGTTCTCTTCTTACGCAGATCATGAAATATAGCCAAGAGATCATATTTCTTTGAGGTTATGAGAATTTAAAATATATATGCACGTTACGTCCTTGCTCATGAAAACAAATGCACATAAGTGGATGACAGAGAACAGCTACTAATTGTACAATGCCATTTGAGATGTTTACGGAAACAAAGTGAATTCACCTTGACAAGACCAAGGGTTTTAGACCCTTCTCTCTCATCACAAGAATTCTCACTCAAAGAATAACCTACTGACCACTACTATCTCTTGCAACAATTAAGAGGATGATATGTTAGAAGGCAAAATGAGAATTTCTGGATTTAGAAAAATATACATTTAGAAAATATATATTTCATGGATTTAGAAAAATATATAAAAAATATATATTTCTGTAATAAATAGGCTCTTATTAGGCTCTTTCAATGAAGACAGGTAACATTCCCTGTCATATTTAAAGTTATATATTAATGCTAGCAGTTAAGTGCTTAAAGAATTCTAAAACAATGGAATGTTTCAAAAACATGACTGTCATTAATATACTAGAGACAAAGGGCCAAACTGTTGGGGAATTACATATCTCCATCTTACCATTCAGCTTACCATATTCAAAAAGGACGTGAAGTAGTTTGTATTAAAACATAAAGTAATCAATAAAACCAGGAAGAAAATATAAAATTAGAACACAGACACTGGAAACTGAAGGTGCAGCAGAGAGATCTGAACAAAGTGAAGCAAGCCATAGATATTGTGATTAAAATATACAAATTTAGCTCTGAGCATTCCGGTAATCAAAGCCAAAAGAGAAACACGGTCATTTATATTATCCAAAGGGAGAAAAACATCAGCTCTCAAAGCAGGTAAGACTTTCTCCAGTTCTTACCCCTCAGATAAAATTTTCATGTGGAATTTCAGAGAAAAACTATTGTGCAAATTTTTTAGAAGCAAAAGACATTTCTATAATAGAACAATCAATCGCACTCGATCTACCTTTCCTATAAGTCTGGTCTTTTAATGTAAAACAAAAAGAAAATGGCCATATGAGTACTTTTCATAACACGGAAAACAGTTTGTATATGTTACCCCCGCCCCCTAAAAGAATAAAGGGGCTACCAAAATGAATCAATAGTTTCATTGTGTAAGAAGCTGCCTATCAATTCAAACTCCACTTGTTCGTAAAATAGAATAGGATGCATCATGATCAGCAATAAATATTCAAAAAAGAGAACAAATGATGACTTTTTAGAAGTACTGTTTGCAGTAAACAAACAAAACTGAAAAAAAATATATGATCTGAAACTATTTACTCAGTACCACCTGTACTGGGATCCTGATAAAATTACAGAGATGACATCATGAAATTACATGAAATTATGATATCAATGAAAAGATGCCCCCTCTTCAACATGGCTGCCCAATGAGCTGGTGGTGGTAAACACATTTATCTCTCTGAACCTTAATTTCCTCACCTAGAAAATGGTGATTTCAACTTCCAACCATATGATGACAGCAATTTTAAAAAACTCGTCTCCAGGCCAGATGGCTCTTTGTTTAATAAGCATTTCCGGGGGAAGCCCCACAGGCACGGCACTCTGTAATATCCACCCTCCACGCCTACTTCTACGTTTCTCTCCCCCAGGGGCACTCTGAGTTATCAATCTTGACTTACTTATCCCATGCTCAGATCATATAGTCATCTATCCGATCAGGTGCTCTCTCTCCAAGGCAAAAATCATTTATAATGTTTCTAAAAAAAATTAACTGGCATAGAGTGAAAATGCTCGTGAGATGCTAAGAGAAAAAAAGCAGAATATAAAACTATAAATCATATAATGCCAACAGGTAAACAACCTGGGTTGTTCCTTCTTCTTAAAGAGAAAAGATTGGAAAGAAATATGCTAAAATGGTAATGGCAGTAGTTCTCCAGGGAGTGAGGTCATAGGTTCTTGTTTTCTTACTTATGCGATACATATGATGTTACACGAGTACATACTTACCGATAGAATTTTCTGTTGCTGGCCAACTAGGCTACATTTACTATGGCCACCAAATAATCTAGATTCCAGTACCCCTAAACTGTGGGAGCAGGGAATAGGACAGAGTACCAGACTTAGAATGGAAAGTAGCCAACCTGGTCTGAATACCATCTGCTATGAACTGAACTGTGATCCACACCAAATTCCTATGTTAAAGGCCTAACCTCCAACATGATGGTATTTAGAAATGGCACCTTTGGAAATTATTAGCTTTTACTGAGGTCATGAGGGTGGGGCCCTCACAATGGGATTAGTACCCTTATAAAAAGAGACACCACAAAGCGTGTGAGTACTCATGTGAAAATACAGTGAGTAGGTGGCTATCTGCAACCCGAAGAGACAGCGCTCCCTAGGCATGACCCTGCTGGCAATTTGATCTTGGACTTCCAATCTCCAGAACTGTGAGAGATAAATTCCCGTTGTTTAAACCACCCCGTCTATGGTGCAGCCCAGGCTAGTGAAGATAGCATCTTTATCACATATTAGTTGTGTAACCTACTACAAATTACCTCAGCCGACGTCACCTCTGTTGTAAAATGGAAGGAAAAACAGTGCCTACTTCATTAGGCAGTTAAGAGGATTTAAGGAAATCAGTCAGGATGGGAGCATAGTGTGCCGAATAATCCAAAGAGGAACTCAACAGGTTTTCACCATCACTTATCATTCAGAAATGCTGTTTATAATCCAGAGGTCATGATACTTATCTGGATCAAAAAAAAAGTTTTGGGGGAATTGGGTTTGACTAAACTGGTCCCCAAGTGTTGTGTAAACTCCCTTTTCTATCTCCTTATTGGGAGTAGGGAGAAATCAGAAAAATGGAGACGGGGTAAGAATTAGAGATTTTACATGTGTCCTAAAAAAAAAAAAGTGTATAAATCTGTAGATTTCATGAAATAGAATTTGTATATGTACAAATATGAATATGATCAAAAACAATCAACCATGGGAAGGAACTATAAAAGGAAAAAAATAATTCTTAGATTCTAAAACTATAAGCTAATTATATTCAGTACAATAAAGAACAGATTCAATAAAGAAAGAGACAAGCTACAGAAATTAGATTTCAAGAAAAGGTAATCGTGGGTGTTCTATTATTACTGTGTATATAACAATATAATTGCTTGTACTATATAAGTTTCTATCTCCTGATTCCATTTATAACTCTTCCAAAGAAAGGAAATAAGTTCCTGCCCCCACCCCAACAGGTGACTTTAAAAACGACACTGAGAATGGGGGTGGGGATGGTAAGCGGCAGTGACAGCTTACCCCGAGGACTGAGTAAAGGTCATTGGAAACATAGTCCACCCAAGTGAAGTAGCTGAACTCAATGATATATAGCAAACAGCTTTACAAATGAGCATCTATTGCTTACTGGGATGATCCACTATGGCAGCCTCAACTGTCCAAAGATAGTTTCCTTTACTATCAAACATCAGGACAAACTGGATTAGAAAATCTGTATTAAAGATGCTATAAAAAGAAAGACTGAAGGACATGATCTTTGAAAAGTATCTTTAACTGCAACCTAACTGAAAGCTAGCAAGAATTAAAAATGATGAGTTATTAAAAAAAGGTTAGGAGGGGCAAATCACTTCTTATGGCTTATTTAAACCAGAGAAACAGAAGTACTTATAACCACAGTCTCCATCCACCATTCCTGTCCCCGTCTCTTTCCCTACACACTCTGCCTTCGTCTAAACTTATTCTTACAGGATAAAAAATATACTGAGTACCATGCTGGAAAAATGATCAACTAGAAATCCTTCATGCCAGCCAGTACAAATCTGAGGTTAGAAAACTTGTTGCTAGTTTTTAACAAGGCCATGTTACCTTTCCTGTTGCAATCTCCCTTTCCCAAAAATATGTGCATAGGCACGTTTGTACAGAGCTGGTCCGAAGCTTCCACCAAATTCTCAAAGGGCCCCAAGATCCAAGGGAGTAGTAAGTACTGGGATGCAGCAGAGAACAAGCCACATGTGATCCCAGCTCCCATGGAACGTCCATTCCTCTGCATGGATGTGGAGGAAGCGGGGAGAGAGACTAGGCATGAGGCAGTAATCCATTCAGTTCACACAGCCGAACAGCGAAGAGAGCACTGAGACCGCCAAAATTACGCCAGCAAGAACGTGCCAAAGTTCAGCGAAAGCCCCAGTTCTCAAAAGAAGACCCAACACAATGTCATTCCTACTCTTGCCCTACCAAGACCAGGAGGTCCATCATGGGGAAAGCTAGGTGGAGGCTTCACCTAAACTACTCTGTGACCAAAACCAGGAATTCCTAAGGTGGACAAGGGAAAATACATGCCCTTACCCACAAGGTGCTATGACTGGAGTTAGTAAGTCAGGACTGCTCTAAAGGCAGAGAGTAGTGACCCGAATACAGAGAACCCTTCTCTATTTGAGAACACACATTTTATGGACAAAGTTGGTCTCCAGGAAAAATGTCACATTATGAAAATAGGCTCAGCACTAACTGTACTGTAGGTTACAAGTGTACCTTGTACAGCTCCACAGTCACACACAGTGACAACCAACCTCAAGCAACTCAGTAATCCTGCTATCTTTAGAAGTTTTTACACGGAGATCTCTAGAAGCCATTACTGAAACATGATTAATCAGTTGTCATTATGTAATCTGAAGAACCTGAAAATGCTTTTCTATGGAGGGCCTCTTGGATTAAAGATGGAAATGAAATACAGTGTATAGGGGGGAAGTATAAATCACTGAAAGGCAAGAAAATTACTACAGAAAGATGTTGGAAGGCTACAAAACAGACCAAATAATTCTCTTCCGCAATTGGCAGGCAGGATCCTGCCAGATGTTTGAAATAGAATTAGCCTCTATGCACAACACTGATAAAAATAAACTGCACGACTATAAATAAATAAGTAAATAAATAAATAAATATCTAGGGAAGCCTAAGTAACTATCTAGGGAAGGGCTACCTTTGTTTTACTTTTCCTGAAGCTCTTTCAGACTGTCTCCCCTACCAAAAAAAATTGTCCCTCACTACAGTGTCCACAGATACTGAGCCAGTAGCACATGCCGACACTTTTGAAAATGTGCCAAAGGCAGCTCAAACAACACCTGCTTAAAAAGCTACGTTTAATTGAATATTTGCAATATTTCAAGGCTTTTTCAAACCAGGTCAAGGTAATATCACCTTAACAACAACAACAAAACTCTCCTTTATCCCCAAAGGATATATAACTATTCCTTGCAGAAAAGATTACAACTCAGTTAGATAAAGGCATTACAAATGACTTACAGATGCTTTTTCCTTATATTTTGGGGAAGGAAAATCTTAACCAGCAAATTCATACATTCACTCCTTCATAAAGTCACATGAGAAATATTTATTCCAAGCTCTAACATGCCAGACTTTTAGGTGCTGTCCATCACAGGGCGATGAAGACACAAAAGGTTCCTGCAGCTGACATTCTAGTGGAAAGGAGCAGGTATGACACACAGAACGACAGCCAGCATTCCTGAGTCTACTCAAATGATTCATGTCCCTAAAGAAAATAATCTGGCTAATCCCATATAGCTGTTTGGGCCTTTAAAGTGAAGAAACTATCTCTGTTAATAACAACCAGGAAATCAAGCCTGAGAGTCAAAGGCCTGGCTTCTTACCTTACAAAATAATACAGTGAAAACAAGAGACCTGAGCTGCAGTTTTGGCTTTGCCTTTAACTACAATAAAATAAAGCAGAGGAAACGCTCCAAATAACCAAACTGCCCTTTAAAACACAATATTAAAATCACCTAATTTTTAATTTATCTCAAGTGAAAAAGTGATTTGGTTTAATGCTAATCACATGGTGATGATAATAATAGTAAATAATAGTAAAATGGTAATGATTACCTTTGAGAGAAATCTGACATTTTAAAAGAGTTAATGCAAGGACCAGATAAAAACTCTCCATGAATAAGATTTCATGTGTTTCTTTGCTAAGTTTTGAAATCAGAATCAATTATCTCTACTGTGGCTTCAGGTGCAAATATTCTACGTGAATAAATGAAAAAAGTCAGTTTCACTAAAAATATGGTCTAGAAACCCTAACGATAAGAGTGGTCAGAAGAGGGGGGAGCAGTAACAAGTACACTTTCAGAAGCTACAAGAGTTCTAGACTAACGAGCATATGCGGGCTCCCCACACAGGGAACAGATCCCAGGCAAACCCTGAATGAGGAGATTCAGAGGAGGTCTTTAGATTTTCTTCCCAATACTTAAATTTTATTTCAGAAAACAAGCAAGCACTGGAACAG
Organism: Pteropus medius; assembly: GCF_902729225.1. Classification (NCBI taxonomy): domain Eukaryota; kingdom Metazoa; phylum Chordata; class Mammalia; order Chiroptera; family Pteropodidae; genus Pteropus; species Pteropus medius. The sequence goes on along the minus strand of NW_024354502.1, from coordinate 8,992,720 downwards.
AGTCAGTCAAACTTTTATCATCTACAGATCATTCAATGGACATTTGGCACTCATGAAAACACCTATCTCAAGTTTTAAAAAGTTATCCTAATTTTAATTATATAAATTAAAGTGTTAATTAATTCAAAACAAAACTGTTGTATATCTGTGAGAGATCATTTACATCTACTTCCAGGGTTGTAATATGCAGCCTGGAGATGAATGACTTGGATTACACGTTGTATGTCTAGGCTTCTTTCCTCATTCTATTTTTACTAAATTGGAAGCTCCTTACTTGTAAGTCATAAAGAAAAGCAGCAAGCTTTTACTGTCTGATGATCCTGCTTAAACGGATGAAAAAGAGACTCCAAAATTGTGAAATCTCATTAAATCTCTGTCCAAGGAACATACTTTATCTAAAAATTAATATTTCAATTAAGGAAATTCTGGGGACTGAATTCGAACCCTTGATTTCATTAAGCTCTGAAGCTATTCATATCCTACTGCAGTACTTAGATGTGATGAGAACACTTTACTCATTCCACTATCATAACCTCAATGTTAAAAATTATGATATTTTTACTCACAAGTAATACCGTAAAGCTACTCAGGATACTACATGTTTAGCTAAAACATGCCATTTAGCAAATTATTTAAAGGAATGGAAATAACTTTTATTGGCACTAACTGTCTCATAAAGGAGGAATAAAAATGTACTCTCTTCTCTCATGTCAAAGATGCTTGCAGTCATCTTTATCCTCACAGGAGTATAAAATAGCAGGGTCGGCCAGTCTCCTGCCAAACACGTTCACTCAACATAGCCTAAAGATAAATACTCAGAGATCAAAATTTTAATTTTATTATTTTCATTATTTCCTTTCATACTAAATTAAGATTAGAAAGCATAACGACATTATTTCATCAAGTCTAAAACTCCATGGAATATAATAAAACAAAGAGGGCTGGCAATTTTAATTATAAGACACCATGCATTAAAAAATGCATCCCAACTTCACAGGTGTTCCAGTGCAAGAAAAGGAGAGGCGTGGAGAATTCTAGAGTCGGTGAAGCCCTTCCCTATAAATAATGCAGTGGGCAGGTGGGCACTGTGGTAACAACGCTCTTTGCTTGCTAAAAATGCAATTGTACTTTACCGATACTGATCCCAACACACTTTTTCCAGTCTTCTCTTGAATCACAGATTTTCCACAATGAACAACAAAAATTGCCCAGCACTTCTTTATACGGGCACAGCATATATGCTAAGAATGAATGCTTCTGTACACATCAACTGTGAGGCTGCATTACCTCGTACCGTGCACATTTAATGGTAAGGGCTTCCGCATACTGTATGTTCTTAATGCTAGGTGGTCACTTAATAAAGGTAACAGCTACTCTGCTTTCTCTCCAAACGTAGGTTTTGTTATTACCTTTGAAGCTGGTTTCACAAGGTTCTCTGCAACAGTGTGACTTTGTCTTGTTTGTGCTTTAAAACAAAAAGTTCTACTTTGAATGATGCTCTGGTAGTTGGGACTCCTGACCATCTTCAGTGACAAGATTCATTATTTTGGGAGGTAACTCTTCAGAAAGTATTATTTTACATTTGTCCTGGAAAAACTTTATTGATTTACAAAAAAAGAAATGTCATTGTAGTTTATTTTAAATCATACAAATGGTTTGATGGCAGGCATTATGCCACTGCTTGACGAAGTTTCACAAATAACCGAAAACTTTGGGGACTATACGCAAATGACTTAAGAAGTCAATAAAACCTATTTTCAGGCGTGTGTCATAGTAATTCTTATTCACACTTTTTTTTTCAGTTCCTTGTGTAAATTGTCACATTCCTAGATTCTCGTTTCTAGCACACGATCCATAAACCATTTAGGCCAAGGTTTCTCAGCTACTAACATTTGGGCCAGAAAATTCTTTGCTGTGGGAGCTGTCCTGTGCACTGCAGAATGTTTCCCAGCACCCCCGGCCTCTACCCGCCACACGCCAGTAACACCCCCAGTGGTGATCAAAATTGTCTTCGAGCACTGCCCCAATGTCCCCTGGGGCAAAGCCCAACTCTTCTCAGAACACTGATTTAGACGCTGAAGTCCTGTTCAGTGGTCACATTTATATTATTAGGAGACATGGTGGACTATGTTACTATTTTTATGATAGAATAAACCACCATCAGCCCCATTTTTGAGATAGGATTACAACACAATAAGAATTAAAAATCCAAATTCAACAAACAAAATATGCAATTGGTGAAAAAAAATGGTAATCAAAACAAATTACCCTATTACTAGAGATACAGTGACCAACTCAACATCCTTTACAACACACACAACCCTTAAGAATCTAACAATTACTAAGAATGTACAAAAGTCTTCTAGATAAGTTATAATCAATCTTATACCTCAATTTGTAAAACTTATATAAACACAATGGGTTCAATCAAAGCCTTTTCCTCTGAAATGATCAAAATTTGAGGGTAGAAAGCGAAGGTTAAATTTTTTTTTAATGTCCAGCTTCCATTTTAAGTATTTAACTTACAGAATTTACTGCTATCAAAATGTGATATAGGCCAGAAACATGTAGGACTTTTAAAAGGTTTAGAAAAACTAATAATAAATAGATGTGCAGTTGAACTCCTGAGGTTGGGGACCAGTTACAGCAATCACACCCTCTCATAAACTTGTCTCTTGGTCCAGTACTCTTTACTAATACTAATGAGAGAAAGAACAGGAGGTGGGGAGACCACAAGCCTAAATTATTACAGCAGTACTAATATACATAGCAGGCAAGAAAAAGGCTAGACATCTATCACTTATCTTCCAGATCTTAGCTCAGAAGTCCTCTCTGTCTGGCAAGTATCCAGGTTCCCCTTGTTCTGGTTAAGTGACCCTACTGTGTGCACTGCATTTCTGTTTTCATACAATTATCCCACTATGCTGCAACTGTCATATGCCTACATTTTCCCAGTAAAACCACTGTTTCCCTAGCACCAAGTAGATCACCTGGCACAACTGAGTGCTTTAGCAAGTCCTTGTTAAAAAAAAGATTCAGATGAATTCTATGATAGCTCTCCCTATGTACACAAAAGGAATAATAGCATATGCAAATTTATCCAAAGTAATTAATATCAAGGAAAGAGGGGGGAAAAGATCTTGAAAGCAATCTGGAATATCACAAACATTCCGGGTTATTAGAAACCTCAATGAGCAATGTATAAGCCTGTCTCTATATTTAAAAAGCATGACTAGACATTACGTAGTTAATTTTACTTATGTCTTTTTCAAAAGAATACACTGTAGAAAAATAAAGATAACATTTACAATTATTTTTAAATGGAGAATTGAACACTATCGGGCTTATTCAAATTAGCAGCTCCTAATTCAAGTGTGTGTAATCAAATAAATTTGAACTAAAATATGTAGTTTTCACCTGAAACATGTGTAAGTTAAAAAATGCCCAATGACAGTTAAGATGTGGCTTAACTGTAGGATGACATATGTTTCGGTGTGGCTGGGTCCCGGTTTATACTTCTCCTGATGTCCCACGTGATTTGGTACTGGTTTGGGAATAAAATGTCCCAGTTTGTATGATAAGATATTTGTTCACAGCTAAATGATACTCGCATATACTACTAAGAGCAACAACCTGTAAGGAAAAATGCTGGCACTAAGACTAGCTTCTGCTTAATGAGCACCTACTATCTGCCAACCAAAATACCATACATTCCCCAAATTTCATGTGTAAGGTAGGTATTAGTTTTCCCATTTGTCCTGTGAGTAACTTGCCCAAATGACAGATAAGTGACTAACAACTCAAAGCTAGACTTAACATAAAAATGTTTATGTCCTATAACTCTGACTCCTCCGCTAGAAATCAGCAGGAAGGTTATAATTCAAAACTGGGGAGGGAGTTATGTTTTTAAGGTCATCAAAAATTATTTAAAATTAAAAACTAGTATGTCTTATGATAGAAAAGATGATAACGGTGATACATTCATGCCTTTAAAAGTTACAGTACCGTTTTAGCGATGATGGTAAAGGTCATTCAATAACACAGTAATATGTAATATAATGTAAAACAAATACCAAAAAAAACTCTAAAATTAAATTTTTAAAGCATATTTTAAAAACTTAGAAGGAAAAGCATCAAATTATTAGCCATCTCTGTGTTAAAGATACAAAACAGATAACTTTTGCTCTTTTCTAAATTCTCCGAAATACTGTTCTACTAATTTTTTATAATTAAAAAATCATTTTAAAAAGAAAAATTTAGCAAGGGTTAAAAGTTCAAATACAGTACATTGTTTTCTAATTCATAACAAAATTCACATGCTCCAAAAGTGATATTTAAGTTTAAATATATAGACAAGATAGGGAGAGAAAAAGCATAGAGAGATGCAAGAATTTGAGTTCAGTAACAGAAGCCTTCCTAGAGTAAACCAGATGTTCCTACAGAACGGAAGCAGAGGGTCCAGGAGACAGAAATTCATAATGTCGAAGGCTATATTCAGATCAAAGAGCACAACAGTAGGGTCGTGTGCTGCAGCACTGTCCATTACACCAAAGGGATCAAGCCACACTAAGCTCTCGGCAAAACTCAAAATGAAAATCAGTAGAAGGCTGCTGAGTAAGAAAGTACAGAAAAGATGAGAAGACGGCTTTCTCAAGTGCTTCCCTGGGAAAAGGAAGCTTGGCAATCAGGTCAAAACACAGAGGTCAAAAGCATAATTTAACCGAACAGTGTCTTATTTGAAGCCATAAAAAGTTAAGTTACTAACAGTAATTAGCACATATCCATTTTACTTGATTTCACTGCCACCAGGTCTTTCTCTCCAAGCATCTCTCCTCTTTCACTTTCATGTAGATTAGGCAATGTTACAGACACAGTCTCTGAGGACTTCTCAAAACCAGATGAAAAGCTCTGTAAAAAGATATTCCTGTCTTCAGAGTCAGCATGGTTCAAATGCCCTCACAAAACACTTTACAGGTCACATTTGAAGACAGTAAGAGATGCATGCTCTGGGTAAATTACTCCTATCTAAGTGCTTGGTCTGTACCTAATAAATGTACCTTCCCTACAAAATTAAAATGGAATTTTATTAAGGATATGCAGAATGGTATGAAGTTACTTGAGCAGGAAATGTTTGATTTCGCAGAGGGTAAAAGTCTCATCTTTCCAACTGCCTGTTACTTCGATTCAACAACCTAACCAAGAGAATATATAAAAATGAAATGTGATACGCTGTTTGCTATGGTTGTAATGCATGAACTTTCCCATAGAGTCCTCTGCTTAGATGATAATCATCTGACACTGAATTATGGCTAGCACATTAAGTGCCTGTCTAGAGAAAATCAACTAAACTTGCATAAATGTTCAAGGTCAAAACATCTTAAAGTACCTACCTTCTTACTAAACTATAACATTTTACAGATGGCATCATAAAACAAAAATTTCAATAGACATCTGCTCTCCTGTCAGGAATAAAAGCAGATAGAGCCATACTCCACACATTAAGCAGAACATCTTTTCATTGTTATGACAACCTATATAAAGAATTTATCTCCTTACTATGAGAGAGATAAGCCTACTTCGTACCTGACTACTCCAGTTTTGAGCTCCACTTGTGTATTAGTCTGCTTGGGCTGCCATAACAAAATACTGTAGACTGAGTGTCTTAAACAACAGACATTTATTTTCTCACAGTTCTTGAGGCTGGGCTATCTAAGATCAAAGTGCTGGCTCACTGGTTCCTGGTGAGAGCTCTCTTCCTGACTTACTTGCCTTCTTCCTGTGTCCTCACATGGAAGAGAAAGAGGGAGCAAGCTCTCTGGTATCTCTTTTCATAAGGGCACTAATCCTATCAGGCCAGGGCCGCACCCTCATGATTTCATCTAACCCTAGTTACTTCCTAAAGGCCCCAAGTACTCACACACTGGGGGTTAGGGCTTCAACATATGAACTCTGGAGGGACACAAACATTCAGTTAACAACTTCTATTTAATTTTCTCAATTTAGCAATGGTTTGTGTGTATAGGGATAGGTGACATACTTAAAATTTATATAAATTAAAATTTTTTTGAATTAAAAAAATGGTTGATATCAATATTCATAAAAAGGACTACAAGAAAACAATACAAAAATTGGTCAAATGCAAAATACGTAATCCGGTTATCATGAAGATGCTATTTTTTAAATGCCAAGGTCATATCAGCACTGAGTGATTTATATAATCCATTTGGGTTATACAGGTTGAATCTTTTTTAATTTTAGCTACCTTTATTTTTTCTTTTAAGCCACGAGGTGACTAATAATAGCCTACACTTATTGTTAGCTTATGCACGTCACATGTATTTATGATAATCCTAACAATTCTATGATGTCAGTACTGTTATTATCTCCATCTTACAGACAAGTAAAGTATAAGAATTATCCACTACAGTAGTACATTTTTAAAATACAGAGTTTAAAAGGAAAATATAAGACCTGTCTCTAAAAATTCCCTATCTGGAAAAAAGGACTAATCACAAATCTGTAGCCTTTCATTTGATTATTAGTAAAAAGAGCCTGTCTTTGTTCTGTGTTTTAACCTCAGAGAGAAGCTATTATGCTACAGCCACTGGAGAGAGCCAAGATGAAACTGGGCAGAAAGGACCAAGTTCTCACCAGATGGAAGTCCTGCAGACATGAAGGCTTTTTCTAAAATATCTCATTCAAAATAGGAAGAACCCAGAGTGTATCTTCTAAAATACATCCACTATAAAACTGTTCTTGCTGGACCTGCCTACTAAAGTGAAGATACAGAATGAAGCAAAATTTCCAAAAGACATCGTGATTCTTCCTTTCTTCAATTAAGACACATTTTCAAAATACCTTATGGCTATTCTATTCCTATTATTCCGAAGAAACAAGATGATGCATTTCTGCTTAGATACTACTGTGATTTTTTTCAAAGCAACACTTCTTAATGTTACATAAAACTGCTAGACCATTATTGATGGGAAGAAAAAACATGGAAATTTGGAATATCGTGAAATCTTTTCCAGACTCCGAATTATGACTAGTGCTAAAAATCAAAGATTAAAGAAAATAGATAAGAATATAATTCTTTTGAACTGTAAGCATACACAAGAAGTATGCATAGCATGAAAACAACACAGCATTTTACAGTGTTTATAAATCAACATCCTGCAGATGTTATGATTAAGAATATCCACAATTTGTTCAATTATAAAATGTTTTAAATTGTCAAATTAGCAAGAAAATCCTTGCTGCTTCAATGCTTTTTTGGAAAGAGAATGTAAATCATAAATATCTGCTGCACAATCAACAAAGAATATGATTTTACTGTTTATTTCTTAAGAGGTACTTCTTGATACACACACACACACACACACACACACACACACACACACACACTCCAAGCCTTTTCACACAGAACGTAGATACAATATCAATTAGAAAAGATTTATAAAAATGTAGCTGCGGTTCAACTTATTCGATATTATGCAAATCACCCAATCTTTCAGGTTATAAAAGACCGTGTCTTTTTTCTCTATTATTTATAAACAACCACAGTATGCCTAAAACAAACTTCAAATTCTGATTCCTTATAGTGTTTGATATAAGAAACTAACCAGAAGTTTGCCCTAAAGAGAAATGGAACATCTGCTGACATGCGTAACATGCTTCAGGATCACATCTGCTGCTACAGTTAGTATTCCAATGTGATAGCTGCAATCTCCACGTCAAGTGGTAAAAGCATAATGAAGAAGAAAAAGGTACTGAAAGAAGCATCTTCTTCAGCCACAGACTGCTTTCTTTTTCTCAGCAATGTGCTAACAACTGGGCCTCACAGAATACCTGAGAGAAATATTTCTCTAATAAGTACACACTTCAGTTCAAAACACATACCTATTCAACAGACTGCTTCTACCATGTGGTTGCTGATTACGCCCCGCCCCCAAGTATATTAACCTAGGCATTAATCAAGACAGGATGTATGCTATTTCTTGTCTGTGATTCATCGATCTACTCTGCTTTTATTTTTCAACTCACTAATGAGACAATTTGGAGTAGAAGAAATAGAAAAGGAAAACTGAGAAAGTGCAGATGACCAGAAAAGATGGCATTATTAACTCAAAATAGGCTGCTTTCACAATCACACCATGCTCAGCAGCCTTTCTCCTCCATTTACTTTCAACCTTCAATTTTCTGCCATAAACAGCAACAACAAAATTCCATGCTTACTGCAGTATAAATTGCCTTACATTTGTGACACTTTTAAAAGCCCCTACTGTGCCATGAAAGGTTCCCAAACAAGGAAAGATTGCACAGCAGGAGAGGAACCCACTTACATTTTCTAACAGCTGTGAAGGATCAGTCCCCTGGAGGAACAGAAATCAACTGCAAACTGAAAATGTTTAGAAATAAAATGTTTCCATCACCTCATACTATCAGCTACTTCCATTAGTACCCAGGAGAAGACAATGGATTTTACCCAGCATTTTAATACAATAAACTTTACTGACAGTAGAAAAGAGAATACAATTACAGACTAATCTTACTATTAAACACAGGAAGTCATCAATGAAGAGAATAAATACTTGACTTCCCATTTCTGCCTCTTCACTACTGGACTAAACAATCACAAACGCCTTAGGGAATAGTTTACAAGTGTTATTGATAAAGCTTATTTTGGGTTCCATATTTTGAATTAAAGCCATATTACTTAAAATATAAAACATTTACCATCACATCAGGAACTGATTTTATACAAAGTTCAAAGTCAATGATAAGCCCCATGGAGTGAATTTTGTATGTTTGTGGTGGTTCTGGTGGATATCTTGATTACCTACTAATCAGAAAGAAAAATATAGTCTACATAACCTGAAAAATAAATGAGTGAACAAATGGGCTCAAATCATCCATATGACATTAAAAATAGGAGGATGTTAAAAGATATTCAAAGTCATTACAAAGTGTAAAAACAGGAGAATGTTAAAAGATATTTGAAGTCATTACAAAATGAGTCCCAAGTTCAGTTCCAAATGATTTCCGGCAATATTTCCTGAGCACTTATCTCTACTTCAAGGCACTGTGGTGAGTTGTGAACTGACGGCCAGCCTTGAATCATCACTCAGTCTTCGCCTTCCAGCAGTTCACAGAGGATAAGAAAGCCACGTTAACACCACCATTCGATAAGTTCAATAGTTGTACATGGTGCAGAATTAATACAAAGGGGACAATGAAGACAGGGCATTAAAAAAGGTTTTATAAGGGTACAAAACCTGTGCTAGGTTTTGAAAGATGGGTAAGAGCTTGCCAGGCAGAAAAAGTGAATGCAGTATTCTGGCCCCAGAAAACCACTATGCAAAGGCACAGAAGTGTGAAAGAGAATTTTTAGGGAACTCTATAAACAATCTCATACTATATCATGTGCACAGGAGAAAAAAAAGCTCAAAAGAAATAAGGTGGAAACACAGGCCTGAGCCAAATCTCAAAGGGCCACACACAGGCCAGGGACTTTACTGTGCAGGTGAGGCGGTGCCAGAGAAAGGTCTGAAGTAGGGTAGTGACATTCTGACTTCTGTTTTAAGGCAAAACTCTGGAGTGGAGAAAAGACAAAAAGGAAAAGACTTGAGCAAGGAAATCTATTAAGAGGCTACCATATTATTCAAGAAGAGATGATAATGAAAGCCTGAAGTTAAATAATGTGGACAGACTGAGCAGTTAACATGAAACATAGAATATGTAGAATATATTCAACAACTTTACATGTTACCTTTAAAGAGGACTCGTGCAAAAAGTAGGTGTGCCATCAAGAAAACAATCAAAATTCCAAAAGGCATTCTAAATTGTATATCGTATTAAAGGAATACTACAATAGGGACTAGTTTGGGAAAAGGACTAGCAATCCACGTCCTGCCTGCCCCACCCAAACTTGAAGCTCCAGCAAGAGAGACATAAATCACAAACTGATACAGTAAAATACACAAATCAACAGCGCAACCTTCAAGTTTTTACATAAACAGCTGTTATGATTTATAATTACATTATTTTGTTACTATGTCATCTAAAGACAAATAAATGTCGGCATTCAGGAGAAACTGATTCAGCCATCTGATAGGCTTTACGGAGTGTTTTCTACCTGGTTCTATTTTTTTTTTAAGTTAGAAAAAAATTTTAAAGTTAGGTCTAGGAGACACTTGTTTAATCTGGGGCACTTTTACAGGGTTTTAAAAGTGCATCCTTTCCAAACTGTTTACCATGGCTGCTTTCGGTTCTGAATAATTTTCAAATCTACTGAAAACCACCTTTAAAAAATCTTAACAATGAAGGCTGCTAAGTTATTTATGTACTTCATGATTCCTTTTGAAGATACTTATAACAGAAACTCAGTCACAAAAGCAACCATTCAAGTAAGAAACCTAAAATGCCCAAGACACTAATCTAAAATGAATCAGGTCTGACTATTGCCCACATATACTTATAATACAAGCTAACGACAGTTAAAAATAAGTACTTCAGAAGAAGGTCAAGAGACATATTCTGACCACAGCTTAAATGAAACACAACAAAATGTTACTGTCAATGCAAAGCAATAAAATATAAGAAATATTTTGTTGGCCCAATTTAACTCACAATTTCCCTTTTATCTATGTGATATTCACATTACTGGGAAAAACTAAAGAAAATATTTGAATACCAAAGGAAAAGTTCCCAAAACTTTGCAAAAAACAGCTACTGTCAAACTCACCACAAACAGAGGGTAGTGAAGTGCCTTCTTCTGAATATGCTCAAGCACTAGCTCTAAATACTAATCTAATCTCTCTGGTATTCAGACCTTATTAAAGAAGGGTTTTAAATGGCCAACTTTAGCATATAAAATGTTTTTGACATGGGCAGTGTTTTTAAAAATCTAAAATTTTCACATACAAACTGGAAACAATTCAAATGCCTACTGAGGATAAATGTGGTACATTCACACGATAGAATACAACAATAGAAAATGAATGGACTACATAGGATGAACCTCACGAATACAATGCTGAGTAAAAGAAAGAAAGACATAAAGAAAGCATATACTGTCGTTACATTTATAAAGTTCAGAAACAAACTAAATTAAATTCATAATATATACAAACACTTACATCTGTTAAACTATATAAAAGATTAAGCGTCAGAAGTCTAGTTACTTCTAGGGGGAGCACAGGGAGTTGTGACCAGGCAGGACGCTTGGGGAGATGCTGTGGTGCCACCCATATTCTGTTCCTTTAACCAAAGTCATGGTTACGTGGATGTCACTTTATAATTTATTCATCAAACTGCATTAGTTTTATGTACTTCGCCTGTAAAACTATTTTGTAATAAAATGTCTTTAAATGGGATATGGGAAATAATATTTTAAAATGAGGCAAAAAGATCAAAATTAATGAGTATTTTGATTTAAAAATACAAATTAGCTGCTTTGCAAAAGTCAGGCAGTTCCTCCTAAGATTACACAGTTCCCACCCGACCTAGCAATTCCCTAAGTATAATAAACCCAAGAGAAATGAAAACATGATGTCCACACAGAAACTTATATATAAATTTTTATAGCAGCATTATTCATAATAGCCAAATGCCGATCAACTGATGACTAGATAAACAAAATGTGGAATATTACTCAGCCATAACAAGAGATGAAGTTCCAATATATGCTAAAATATGATGGACCCTGAAAAGATGTTAAAGGAATTAAGCTAGACACAAATGGACAAATATTGTATGGTTCTACTTACAGGAGGTACCTAGAAAAGTTCAATTCTTAGAGACAGAAAGTAGATAAAAATTACTAGGGACTGAGAAAGGAGGAATGAGAAGTTATTGCTTAATAGGCAGAGTTTCTGTCTGGAGTGATGAGAAAGTTTTGTTAATAGATAGTGGTAATTGCTTTACAACATTATGACTATAATTAATGCCACTTAATTGTACACTTAAAAGTTGATAAAATGACATTGTTATATGTATTTTAGCACAATAAAAAAATATGTATACCAAAAAAAAATAAGTATTGATACATGCTACAATATAGATGAACCTTGAATACATTATGTTAAGTGAAAGAAGTCAATCACAAAAGACTACATAATATATGATTCTATTCATATGCAATGTACAAAACAGAAAAATCTATATGAACAAAAAGTAGACTCATGGCTGCCTAAGGCTAGAGGGGAAGGCTAGAAGACAGGAGACAGCTAGAGGATACAGGGTTTCTTCATAAGGTGATGAAAATGTTCTACAACTGATTGTAGTGATGACTGCACCTATCTGTGACTATACTAAAAACCACTGAGTTATACACCCTTTAAATGGGTAAATTATATGGCATAGGAGTATTTCAGTAAAGTTGTTAAAAAGTAATAATGTGTAAAATTTATCAATACAGGTGAGAATAATTTTTCTAGCTTCATCTGTTTAGAAGTAATGATGTAGATGATGGAAAAATCTGAATTATATTTTTAAATGACTATAAATTTCTGAATGACATAAACATGTCCATCGGCAGAATGCAGGAACATGTTTCATTCCTTTAATCCAACAATTAATTATAATGAGTATTTTTGGGAACAAAGAACAAGTGGAGCCAAAGAAAATAAGCATAATATAAAAGAGCTCAGTAACAGATTATATATGAGTTCATCAATGACACAAGGTACGAAAACCAATACATTCCTACTACAGAAATCAAGTACTCTGGAAACTGTGTGTATATTTGTTAAAAACTCAAACGTAGTCAGAAGACCTATCACAATGAAAAGTCAGATTTCCTGTATTTTAACTAAACTAAAATGAAAGGCACCAATGGGAAAGTATATATAACATGAACATATCCCAGAAAAGCCAAGAGGTCTGACATCTGGTGACAATGCCACTCCTCCCACACATGATAATATATTCCTGTCCATAATAATCACTACCACTTTAGTATCGGTTTAAAATCATCTCCCCTTCCACAATTATTATTAAAAGTCAGTCATACCTGTTCTTAGTAGATACTAGGCCCAGATCCCGTCCCACAATGACTCCCTACATCTTACTCTTTTGCTTCCTTCCTACCATATGGCCTTAATTAAGCACAGAGAGTTGGCCTAGGACTTAGAGCTGACAAACCTCAGATGGACCATTAACAGTAACTACTAAAGTCACTTTATTACTGAAAATACAGCGACCTAAAACAACCAGATTGGGGCTAATACAATTAAAAAGAAAAATAGTTCTCACGTCCTTTATCTTTCAACCCCACCAAAAGCACGTGTTGGAAATGTAAGAGGCAGGGACACAAGAATTTTGAAAAGAAGTTTTAACTGAGATGAGGCAACTTACTGAAAGGCTGTGCTATAGCAGACATTTCGAGCCCAGGAAAGGGAGTTCTAGATTTCTTAATCCTTTCAAACTGCTGGATCAGTATTTGATCCTAACTACCATTTCTAAGCTGATTTACACTGAGATCTAATTATAACTTACTTTTCTTATAATTCTCAAAGTATAGAAGGAAAATGTCTAATATAATTAGATACAGAGAATACTCAAAGATTAGTCCTGCTCTCCACATTCATTTTAAATAAAGAGAAAAGTAAAAACAAAGGTAAAAATGCTTAATGTCTATTTGCTAAATTAAGCAAATAAGAAATCCATTATACTCAGTACATTAAAGGCTCTGACAAGCAAATAAAATGGGAAAGCAATATGAACATGTATCATAGCTAAATCCATAGTAATTTTCACCAAAATTAGTGATAGTGTTGTAACTCTGACCATATGTTCAACTCCAATGTTTATTATTCAGGTAAACTTTGTTGTTAAACTGTTCTCCAGCATTCTTAGATAAAAGTAGAACAGTCCTAGTGCAAATACAGCTTTCTACATTACGAAGTTTGATGGCAACTCCTGATGAGAGCAATATTGGTTAAACCACTGAGTTAGGAATTGTAAAAACAACTTTCATTTTCCGTTTATAAGTAACAACCCACTGTACACTGCATCCATGATACATATCAATATTACACTTTGAATGGAATGCTGCTAATAGCAAATTCCAGTTCAAGCCCAAAATGCCACCTTTTGGTTTTGACTTACTCCCCCATCCTCTACAAACCTAGTTCTTGATACCAAGAGGGTAGGGTATGCTTAAAAAGCCCCAAGGACACTCCGAATATATGTACTCTCAAGTGTTCTTTTTGTTGTTTAACATGCACTAAATAATCTTTCATTTCCTACCAACCACACATATATTCTTCAATCATTTAAATTTTGCCTCAAAACACCACCAAGAGGAAATTCTGACTTAAAAAAAAATTAAGTCTACAAAAGAAATGCCCTTCTAATTAAAAAAAAAGAGGCAGTGGGAGAATGTATAAAGTCTCTATTTTGAATTTTAAGGTTTGGTAGATTAGACACTTACTTTTTATACTATTCCTCTTGGAACAGTTTTTCTTATAACTAGTGAAACCACTAAAAAGAAATTGCCTCTTTCCAGTGCTCACTGTTTTAAACTGGTGGATAAGGTCTTGCTTTCTGGACTAAAAATCTCCCAAGAAATTCTCCATAAGACCCTACTCTGAAACCACCTTCTTTACCTACCAAACTGAACTAAACCTAACAGACTGCAGGGATAAGCACAAAAAGATAGACACGAAATTTTGCAATCATTACGAAAGGCTCACCAAATTCAATTAAAGTTCAACATGATTTCAATAATGTGAAATAAACTTTTAAAAACTGGGGGAATCAATCACTTTATAAAGACTTATCCAAGAGTCCCCTTAATGGCAAATTTTCAGTACATTTAAAAAGATCATTAAATTTACAAAAGTATAAACTACATTATTTTTTCAAGACCTTGATAATCCAAGGGGGAAAAAAGCTTCAATACAGTAAGGGCAAATTAAATCTGATTCACAGAAAAGACCATCTAGGTATTACCTTTGGCTAAAAGTAAACATTGTTTTAAAAGCTAACCTAATTGAAACAGGCAAAACATTTAAAGAATGTTTTGGTGTAATACTAAGAATTAAGACAGGGTTCCACAGCAAGATTTAAGTATAATTTGTCCTTTAAAAGAGAACCTCTTTTCCTGCCATTCCCATTGTATTCTCATCTTATATTGTGACACTGAGACTTTATTTAGAAACATTGTTTGTAATATTATGCTTAATGAGTTTATTCTCCAAGGAAAAATATTAAAATAGTATAGTATAGTAGTCCCCACATATCCATGGTTTTGCTTTCCACGGTTTCAGTTTATCCATGGTCAACCACAGTCCAAAAATACTGAATGGAAAATTCCAGAAATAAACAATTTGTAAGTTTTAAATTGTGCACCATTCTGCATAGTGGGATGAAATCTCAAGCCATCCACTCCATTCTACCTGAGCCACGGATCATGTCGTTGCCCAGCATACTGAGGCTGCAAATGCTACCTGCCTGTTAGTCATTTTAGCAGCTCTCTCAGCTGAGAGACCACACTGACATAATATAATTTCAGCATGTTGTTATAATTGTTCTATTTTATTGTTAGTTATTGTTGTTAATCTCTTACAATATCTAATTTACAAATTAAACTTTATCATACTTATGTGTACAGGGAAAATAAAGTGTATATGTATAGCGTTTGGTACTATTTGTGGTTTCAGGAATCCACGGGGGTCTTGGAATGTATCCGCAGCAGATAAGGAGACTGTTATAGTTTAATATCAAATTTAAGAGAAAAGCAGTTCTTCAATGGTTTTTATAATCCATTGTATCTTCTTAATAAATTCCAAGTGTTCTATATGCATAATGTTAAATTAATTTTATTTTTATGTCAACACTCTAATTTTTGCTTACCTCTTTCTACTTGGGAATAAAGTAAAGTTAATTTATATGCCAAAGTAATGAACTTTGTAGAGAAGATTTCTTAAGGCCCAAATCTTTAAATACTCGAAGTCCAGAAAAGCATGCAACTAAAAAAGCAATGATGCAAGTATAGGAAATCAAAATCCTAAATTTGGTTATGTTACATAACCAAATAGAGCTAAAGTACAACCAAAAATATAGTGAATGTTTAATTTGTGGGAAGCTACATTTTTATTCTTATAACTACATTAGCATCATTTACATCAGCAATTTTAGTAACTGCTTGTTCATGACTATAAGTAATAGCTTAATAGAACAGCCTAAGACTGAAGAGTGGCTATTTTCAGAGCCATTTTTCCATAAATAAACAAAGTTTTAATCACTTTTTGAATGGCATAGCCCACAGCATGATAATGAATAGAGAATCACATTGCTGCACTAAGTGAATGCTGAATACTGAACTGGGCAGCCTGCTAAGCTAATTCACTAAATGACTATCCATTTCAAACCTAAGCTAGAAGAAAGAATTACAAGTGTGGTATGTCTAATCCACTGTAGTGCAGTTTAAATGAAAAAATACATTTTAACGTAAAATTTGTTTCATCTATTGAACCCCTCTACCCAAGACACAGCCTCAAAATAAAGAGGTTCAAGCAACTAGAAAAATCATTTAAACTTATGATAGACACTAAGCAGTAACTTACCAAGGACCAGCCTGCAGCATTAACATCTAAGTAACTGGACAATGTAAAATTATTTGCCCACATATATTAATTTTATAACTTTTTTCCTAATACATACCTATGTTTCAAAATTAAGTAAACATAGTGAAAAGTAGGTCTCCCTCTCTCCTATATTCCTCATACAGATGTCACCACTCTTTCTAGTTTATGTGCCCGTAAAGAGGTGGTCTGTGCCTATATAAGCCTATTACACATAAAGATACACAAATTCACATATTCGCAATACAAACAGTAGCCTGCTCAAAAACAAAAAAAAACAAAACAAAAAACCTATTTCCTTGAAAACATGTCTAGTAGACTTTCCGCACATGTACATACAGTTTTTCATATTTCTATACGATGTGTGACATTCTACTGAATGAACGTATAATTTTTTAATCATTCTCCTACTGGTAGGCATTAAGTTTTCTCAATCTTTTGGTAGAACACATTCCTGCAATAAACACTCTTGTATGTACATCCACATATGTGTAGGGAAATGTGTAAATCAAATTCCACTAAGTGAAATTTCAAGGTAAAGAATTGTGAGCAAACAGTTTCACTGCTGATGCTACCAAATTCCTCTTCACATAGTTTGTACCAATTTAAACTTCTATCAGCTATTTCTCTACATAGTGTCTGTCAAATTCAGTGTGTTATATAACTTTTTAATCTTTGCAAATCTAAAGGGTGAAAATTGGTATTTCTGTTATGATTTTAAAGTATATTTCTTTTGTTACAATTTTAAAGTATACAGTAACAAGAAATGAGAAAATAAAAGTTTCTCTCCATATTTACTCTACTTATTCCATGATCATGCCTACACTGCCTTTAAACAGCAATAAGAAAATCCCTTCTAATGCAAAGGTCTTAAAAACTAGGGTCACCTCCTAAATGCTTGTGCCTAACTATGCACAGGTGAATTTTTTCTGAAGAAAAGATCCACGTCTTCGGGGAAGAGGGGTGTGCAGTGGCCCAGAGCAGAGTATCAGAGCCCAAGTGGGTGTCTGAGCCCAAACAGGATAAGAAAGGCAGCCTCACAAGAGGGTGGCTGGCACACGGAGTCAGAGACTCAGTGAAGTGAAGAAGCTGGGGAACCAGCCTCTGAGCAGGGTGAGGAAGGCAGGGCAACCCATGGATGAGTGGCCTGGCACGAGGTATCAGAGCTCAGCTGCAGTGAGGAAGGAGTCACGGGCATCAATGGGGATGGCATATGGAGTCAGAGCCTGGGCACCGTGAGGAAGGCATCAGTACAGGAAAAAGTGACAGGAGACAGAAAGTTTAGTTACATAAAGGAGAAATTAACCAAGTAAATAAGTAAATGTATCAATAACGTGGGCCAGTATTTTTACACTCAGAGAATGGAGTTAAAATATGGAAAGGGAGAAAACTAGAATCAACTCTGTTGCAGTGCACTGGTGCTGGACATTTCAGTGTGAACTTACGGTTTTCACTGTAGCTAACACAGAGGTACAGACGTAAGAGTGTTTATCTGAGTGTTATCAATGTGCTTAAATACATACATTCTGTAGTTCTGTCAGAATAAAGGATCTAGAAGTTGTGATACTCCAATAGCAATGAGCACTCCCAGTGCCCAGTTCTTGTCTTTTAAATACCTTTCGTCTCTAGAAGGATGTAGGGCTCCTTTGAGAAATAACGGATTCCAGAACTGTGACAGGGAAAGTACAAAATGAGCCTGGAACATCATGTCATGCCACAGAGGAAGGAAATACTCGAAATATTAATGAGGACATTGCCAAAGGACACAGCTACCCTGGATGGACTCCTACTTATCAAACTGGAGATAAAATAAACATCAAAATAAATAATGGTGATAACATAAAATGACCCACTGAATAAAAGAGAAAACCATGAGTATATATAGATGTAAATAGATATATGATTAAACTAATAAATTTTTAAATGAGATGCTTCTAAAGTTTCAAAATATACCCCCAAATACTTAGAAATGGTTCTTGCCTGACACTATTCAAAGTTTTCTAGCTCTAATATAATTAATAATTATGAATAATGATTAAGACTTGATAGAAGATAAACATATTTCATGACTACATAAAGGATTAGATATCATAGCACTATACAAATTGTTTCTGAAATGTGTTATTTCTGCCTAAAATACAGAGTTCCATGACTAGGGTTTCAAACTACTTACAAAAAAGGTAAATTTCTATTATGTACTCACACAGTTCATCCTTGTATCGTGCTCAGTCTTCTTAAAAAAAAAAAATCAAAATAATCTGAGGTAAAATTGATGAGATATAAATATGACTACAAAATATAGGAGGTAGAACAGCCTTTTCCAAAGATAGAATGAAAAGCACAGAAACCAAAAAAAAAAAAAAAGTCTTTAAAGAAACAAAATGAAACAAAAACAGTATATGCAGACAAACACGACAGACCAGCTCACCAAGCCTCCCCCTAATACAACATACTGCTACAATCAGAGCACAGCAGTAGCAAGCTCACTGTGGCTTTTCTAAGGGGTTGCAAATCACCCCAAAGGAAATACTGGGCCTGGATTAAAAATTTTTTAAAAAGGAAAGAAATTTTTAGGTTTTTAGAAAAGTATTTTTTTTAATGCATGCCTATTTGCATACATAAGAGATACTGAAGACCAGCTGTTGGCCTTCACAGACCCAAACACTGGCAGCGTTGCTGGCTTTCCACCTCTGTTCTACTGCACCAATGATACCTTCCTACAGACGGAGAATGAAGTGGAGTGAACTCCACCAGCAAGCTTGTGAATTAAATTGGAATCCTAAGGATAGCCACAACCTCTGTCTGTGCTCAAACCACTATCCCTGTTCCTTAAAGCCACAACACTGAGGTGAGACTGCCATTGCACTATGTTACAAACTTATTTTTTTACCTCCTTTACCAGAAACCCTTCACAGAGCCTGTCCTCCTCACACTGAATTAGTAGTGGTTTATGTTTCTTCCCTCAGGGCCTGAACTTTATTTGTTCCTATTAAATATCGCAGTTTTAAAATCTTCTAAATTTCAACTTGCTCTGATTACTTTGAATTATACGATGCAAATCAGTCTACTCAATAAGACTCAATCTTGAAGTCTGATAAGCATAATCTCAATTGATTAAGTGAAATTATGCTGCAGGAAAAGATAGACCCTACGTATTTCATATGCCTCTAGGCACATAATGAACCCAAAATTGTACTCAAAATATACCCCAAATCATGCTTCTGTGAAAATTAACAATATCTACCACTCATTAAGTGTTTATTATGAGTCAGGCACTGCCTTTATGTTTTACGTGCATTTTCACTTAATCATCAGACAACCTAAAGGGTAAATAAACAGTATTAGTATTATCACAGTCAATATCAGATCAGATTCAAATACAGCAAGAATGTAACTCCAGAGCCTATACCTCTTTGGCCACCAAACCTGAGGGCCACTGTCACGGCTAATAGGTAGCTATTATTTCATAAACAAATAATTACAATAGTAGTTCTTTTTACTCTAGCTTTAACCAGTTGATATAAATTAAATTTGACATGGCTGATTATTCAAAGAAGTAAGCCATATATAGTTCATTAAAAATGAGTTTAAGCCAAAATCTTCTAGATCATGAAAAGCCTAGCCTACAAGTCAAGTTAGCCATCACTCACTAATGCGAGTTTCCGCTTTACTCAGAAGATATGAAATTTCTCACATCTACCCCTTCTTTTCATTCCCATCATTACCAATGCTCTCACTGATCTTCCTGCAGTCTAATATATTTTCTTAAAACGGATCTGAGCATTGTCATAATACAAAAAGCCTTCATAGTTGCCTACTGTCAATGGTTTAAAGGCCAAACCCTTGAACGAAATGGTCACAACCAACACAGATTAAGTTGTAGGTATCGACTGTCTCCATTTTACAAATGAAGAAGCTGAAGCTAAAACACTAACTTTTAACATATTCTGCATCCCTCAGCACCTTTGGTCATGCAATAGCCTCCATTTCAAATCTTCTCCCTACCACCAACCTTATTCCCCATTTTAAGAAATCTTAGTCTCTCATGTCAACCCCTACTTCTTTAATGCTGCCAACCCCTAAGTATCAGTGTTTTTAAGATTTTTCACTACTGAGATAAGACACTGTTAAAAGCAGTACTCAGCAAGGGACAGAAGTGGGGCTAATAAGAATTTATATATGTAAATTGTACAGACAAACACACACACATACACAGACTTTGGTGTACATGCCTACACCCACTGAGTGCTAGGTCCACCTTCTTAAGTTACCTAACTATATTGTTTTATGAATTACTTGCTTTAATGACATTCACATTTACGTTTCCATCTATTTCATAGTTCAATTTCCCAACAATTGTTGTCATCAGAAAAACAGTCAACATTTGACTCCTTTAAGCTCAAAATTTCACCTTAATTTCACCAAAATAGTTTATTTAAATGAACATACAGATACTCTTGATTATTCTCTTCTAAGGGCAAAGGCCCTTAAGATCAATGGCAAATGACAATATAAATTTTTAAAAATAGAAATAATGTAATAGAAAAAGGCAGAGTATTTTAAGTCTTAAGAACTGCTTAACTGCCTAAAAAAGCGGGTGAGAAAATTCATCCTTATTGGGCTGGTGGCAATGGTAACTGAAACAAAAGATTAAAATCCAGTTATCAATCTTCTAAAATCTTCAAGTTCTTCTTACAGAAAAATCCTCTTTACTTTTTAGCTACTATTTACCAAAAAAAGCCAATGGTCAAATGCAAACATGGTTTATTGTTCTTGTTTCTAGTGGATCAACTAACATTCTTTAAAAAAAAAAAAAAAAGATTTATACAATTTGAAGAGAAGCCAGAAGGCATCCAAGTAAAATGGGCATCTAACATGGACTTTAAATTTAGCATGCTTAGGGTTCAAGGGGTCCATTTTCAATGCAATAGCTAGGTTAAACATAACACTGGCACTTTTAAACACCTTTTTTGAGAAAAGGAAAGGGATTTTTCTATCACTGCTAATTTACTTAGAAATTATATGCTTTTCCAAGTTAAGTCCACCCTTCTAAATATAGAATATGCTCAAAACATTTAACCAGCTATCTTTAATCATATAATAAGACCTCTGGTCTAAATTTATCTTGTCACATTGCTTTACTCTAATCAGTTCCCTTCAAAGTTAAGAAGAAAAAATACTTTTTCTAAATATCATGTTAAAATTAGGGAAAAATATATTCCCTAATCACAAACAAAATTAAAACAAAGGAAACTACAAAGTAAAAAATTTTCTCACATCATTCAAATGCTATTAATAGTGTTCCACTACCTATAGATCAAATTTAACTACTTTAACTTTGTATGCAACTCACAAACTCTCTTGTTCAATTCTAGTCATTCAATATTTTATCAAGCTTTTGCCATATATCACGTTTTACATAAAAGGGAAACAATAAATCAGTCTTAACCCGAGCTCAATGAGCATACAGACTAGTAAAAGTGAATGATAACTGAAAAGATAATTAAGATATAGTCTGATGGTCTTCATAATATTTATTAATTACTGGGGTATTTTCACATATCTCCAGAAATTCTTTGATACTCTTCTCAACTAAAGGTGGAACCTAGCTCCCCTCCTCCTAAGTATGGGTTGGACTTAGTGACTCACTTCTAGGGAAAAATAGTAACTATTCAGTGGAAAAACCTGGAAGTTACCAACTAAACCAGTGGCCAAGGTTAATATCAACAGTACTAAGATTTGTTGAGATGATGCACCCCCTGATTAAGAGGTGATGAGAAGGGCACTTTACTTATATTTTTCCCGGAAATTCATGATCTCAATCTAATCATAAGAAAACATCAAACAAGTCCAAATTCACAATGGACAAAATAGCTAAGAGTACTCTTCAAAAGTGTCAAAGTCAGTAAAAACAAGGAAAAAAAACACAGATTGGAGGAGACTAAGGAGACATGACAACTAAATGCAACATGGTACCCTGGGCTAAACTCTGGAACAGAAAAAGAACATGACTGGGAAAACTGGAAATCTAAATAAAATCAAATCTAAATAAAATCTGTAGTTTAGTTAACGGTATCTAAATAAAATAAAATCTAAACAAAATCTGTAGTTTAGTTAACGGTATTGTACCAATTCTGAGTTTTGACAAATGCGCCATGGTCATATAAGATGTCAACATTTAGGGAGGCTAGGTGAAGGTAATATAAGAATTCTTTGCAACTTCTGTAAATCTAAAATTATTTCAAATTATGAGATTTAAACATATATAGTCTGATAAATACCATCAAAGAAAAAGCATATGACCTCTGAGAGCATGCAGCGAGGGCCAGTCTCAGGGATATATATGAATGTGGGGTCTAGGGACAACTCTAAACCAAGTCTTGATATACAAAGAGTTAACCAGCAGGGGTGAAGAAGACAGAACAGAATAATCCACTATCCAGGAACAAGAGAGATTTTGGTTTGCGTGGGAAACATGTGGTTTAGTACAGCTGACACTACTCTTAACAGTATCAAGAAATAAGCTCAGAGAGAAAAGCAGGAACTACCTATCTTCAAGATGCAGCTCAAATCCCATTAGTCCAACCTTGTGCTGAAATGACTTCCTCTTCTGAAATCATTTTCTATACCAGCCATTTGGCTATAACCACGTACTGCCTGGAACAGTACAGTATTTACATAAAGTCGCCACAAGGATTAAATGAATGCATGCTAAGTGCTCAGCATAATATTTCTCAGCACATGACAAGTGCTCAATAAATGTTGACAATTACAACAGTGGTTTTCACCACCAGTACAATAATAATAAGGATAATAATAATGATGATGATGATAACATTCAAAGATTATTGCCTCCCCACTGCTAACTTTAAAGCTTTTATTTTTTAAGATCTTTCCTAGTTAAAAAGATAGAGAAAAAAAGTTTGTTACTGCTATGCTCTTACAAATAACTAGTAAAAACATATATTTTACTAATAGTAAAATCTTGATGTCCAGTTGCTGGTTTGCTCCATACACAGAAGAGTAAAGTTAGTCAACAAACATAAAGAGATCCTTGGAGTCAATAATCAAATAAAAGTGTAAGAACTGCTAACAGGGAAATCAAAGGCATGTCCCTAAAACTTCAATATAACCTTTTTTATTTTCTTAACTTTAATAACTAAAAAGCTGAAATATTCTAAACATTCAAGAGAACACAGAAGCTATTTAAGGCTATTTTAAAGCAAATTATTTCAAGCATTTTTTTCTTCAGCTCTTAAATAATTTCATAGATTGTGTGCCAATAAACAGCCCTCACGCTGGTAGTATACTCTATGACAGTGGTCAAAGTTGTGTAAGTCCAAAGAGTTCCTCTGTACAAAAGGCCCTTTGCAGTGGAAACAAACTATGCCGATAACACTGCAGCATCACACCTGGGAAATGTTAACTGCTGTATCAAATATTCCTGATACTGAAGTGCTAATATCTAATTCACCTTCTGTCAGAGAAAGATCCCAATCCACCTGTACAAATTTAGATACCCAATAGTATGTCTGAGGTGGTATATTATATAAGGAAAGCAAAATTTTTATCTGCTCTGTGTGGAAAGTTAATATTAAGGCACATAATATATAACATACTCCAAAATAAAAAATTTAATAAAAAATAAAGATTCCAGACAAACTAGTTTATGCAGGCTACCTAGTAGCCATGGATAAACTTTCTTGGAATAAACACTATCAGCAATGAATCCAATCACTAAGCTTAGTTTCCAAATGCAACACCAAGAAGAAAAGTCCTAATTAAGTCAGAGATTTATAAAAGACATAAAAGCCATTAATTCATATATATTACTGCATATAACTTAAAACCCTTCAGTTCATTAGTTTTTTGCTGCTTTAATGAATAAAGCCCAAACTCCTAAGGGTTTTAAGGCTCTAGATCAGTGGTCCCAACCTTTTTGGCACGAGGGACTGGTGCTCCTATGAGACTCTAATGCCTGATGACCTGAGGTGGAGCTGAGGTGGTGATGCTAACGCTGGGGAGCAGCTGCAAATACGAAGGAAGCTTCATTCACTGGCTCACGTCCTGCTGTGCGGCCCAGTTCCTAACAGGCTACGGACCAATATGAGTTCAATATCAGTTCGCGGCCAGGGGGTTGGGGACCCCTGCTCTAGATAACATGGCTATGTTATTTATTTACACAAACTAGCTTTCTGAGAGCTGCTGAACAATGTCAAGCGCATTCCCATCTCAAAGGTGGCCTGCACACTTAGTTTTCCTCTACTCCCAGCTCTTCACACAGCTAGCTCTTTCTGATCCTTCACTTCAACTGAATACACTTAATCCTTCAGCTGAATACACCTCCGTACCAGGGACTCTCTGGACCTATTTAAGGTAGCGTACCACCCATTAAAGCATCTGTTTATTTCTTCCACAGTACTTAGCATAAGTTGTAAATATTTTATTTGTTTAACTATCTATTATCTCTTTCCTCCACTTGGTCATCATGTTATCCCTCAATATCTGGCAAAATTCCTAAGATAGCTGGCAAATATCTGTTAAATGAATGAGTTAATCCAACAAGCTGCAAAAAATATCCTTAAGACAGGACACAACAGTCTAAGGAATCTCATCCCATGAATGGACTATTCTGCTGGAAGAGTGGAGTAGACTGACATCAGTCATTTTATTTTTTAGTAGATCTTAGGTCTGTCCTTCGGAGCTTTGCAATATAGATTAATCCTCTCGCTTAAGACAGCCCTAAAAATATCCGTTCACGTCTATATCACACTGACTATTCCAAATAATGTATGTACTTTCAAAATGGCCCAAGCAGCTCCCTGAATTGAAAAATCTTAAATATTTAATATTTTAGTAAAGGTAGTATTGTTTTAAGGGCAAGAATGCCCCTGGTGGTTATCAACAGCTTACATTTTCTGTACCCATCTGCTCTGCCATACAAACCATTATTACCAAACAGGTGCTTTTTACAAACAATTCAAGAGGAAGAGCAATGACAAACGGGGATTTAATTCTTCTAGAATATCAAAGTTATTTGATACATGAAGCAAACTCTCAAAATGTATGTATACCATTGAACTTAATCTTGTGCCATTCTTCCATCTCTCCAGCATTCACCTTTTCATTCTTATTGCTACTGCCCATATTTCATTCAAAGCCTCATTATCCATCTGTTTTTCCTGCCTCTAGCTAGAGTATTGATTTGTATACTATCATACCTCTGCTGGAGAACCTAAGATGACTCACAACTACTTCAAGTCTAAGCATCTTTTCCAAGCGTTCAAAGTCTTCATAATCTGACCGTATCTATTATTACTTCAGACCATTCCCCCAAACTAAGTTTTTGCTCTAATTGACACATCTTCTCATTTTTCTATGCTTGTACCACATGCTCGTTCCTAAACCTGTTCCTAAACCTGTGCCTCTGCCTTTTATATGAGATTGCCTTTCCTGAATCAATGAGTCACATCTCTAAAATTTAAAGTACTACCCTATTTTCCAAAAAGAAGAATGTTATAAACTCTTGGTAAACAATCTTTCCAATGTTCAAATCTTTTCCTATTTTTAATATTTTTCTCCTTTGTCTTATCAGGAAAAACAAAAAGGCTGTTGTCACTTCCGTATACTCCTTTCATTGCCAAAGGCAAATCAGATATATTAAAAGATCATCTTAAGTTAGACCTTAACCAGGCTTAAAAAAGTTGCACTGGGATACAGAAAACTTCAAGCCAAATTACAACCAGAGTTCTCAAAAATCAAAACAGTGAAAATCAATGAGCACATGAAAAAATGAACAAAGCATTTTACAAGGAAATTTTCAAAATGGCATTTAATAATGATTATTATTACTATTATGCTAAACACAACAATGGCTTAAATTACTAAATCTCTCGTGTCCTCCCTTTACCAGTCAAGATGAATGTTTATTTTCCCAAGCCAAAATACTTTTTAAAATACATAACAAAGATACCATTAAATACCTGTAAAAGACTATTTCTATAGTAAATAAAATTAGTGGAAAATCTGTTGATTTTGATAAGTAAAAATTTCATTCATCTATTTTAGACTAATGTTTAAAATTTCAAGTTCAAAGACAAGGCAAGACAATTTATCAAACAAATTAAATTCTGTGATTAGTATAATTCATTCATTATGAGTGAAGTAGTTAAAAATCTTCCATAAATTCTCAGATGTTCATCAAAACCACTTAATACCCAGCTGAAGGGAAACTGTTAGCAATATTACATTCTCAAAATATGAAATATATGTATTTTAAGTGCACATATTTATATTAAACAATAATTAAATGAATTATACCAAACATCCTTCTAGTACTCCACTACCACCTGATAAACAAAAAAGTAATTATGATCTAAGCAAAAAACTAAAGAGAAGCACGGTCAGATGAACTTGATATTCAACTGCTATATTTTCAAAGTTTTTAATTTTATGTTTAACAGATTTTCTCATCCAATGGCTTGCTTAGCTGTTAACCTGCCCCTCTCTAGAATTTTTGGCTTGGCCAGCCTTTCTTTTTTAAAAACCTCTTTGCAGAGAAAGAAATTATGGTCTAAATCACAAAGATGACAAGAAAACTTAGCAATTTAAATGGACAAGCCTTGAAATAATATTGTGATCAAAGTATCAAGCAGCCTAATAAAACCCAGGTGGCTCATGCTTATCATATATGGTACTCATTACCACAATTGCACTATTTAAT
Source organism: Pteropus medius (assembly GCF_902729225.1). NCBI lineage: Eukaryota > Metazoa > Chordata > Mammalia > Chiroptera > Pteropodidae > Pteropus > Pteropus medius. The sequence continues at coordinate 8,965,408 of NW_024354502.1, read as the reverse complement.
CTACTTCCTGGTGTCAACAAAACTTTCTGTTATTAATTCCCCCCAGTTATGGATCTGCTTAAGTTACTGAAGTTTCCTGATAAGACAACTCTTTGTCCAAAAAAAAAAAAAACTTTTAAAGAGAGAGTAGGTCTCATTTTAAATGTTTTAGAACTGGAGCCATAGTTGGTAAAACCACAGAAACCGCAGTGGCTTTGTATTCTTAGTCATCTATATAAGGTTATGTTAATTCCTATGGAGATACCAGATGACTCATGGTTAACACAGTTTTATAAGAGTTCAAATGTTTACCTCAAAAAGGTAACCAAATGCATACAAAAAGAACCATTTTACAAGTTATAAACCTCAGATTCGAATAAGAGATTTATCCAGTGACAAAAGTATACAGGTTAGATTCTGCCAGTCAATGCCTGTTAGCCATACACGACTTCTCCATCATTCATGTGGTTCCCTGCTGGCTACAACTTGTAAGATTTCAAAGCAATTTTCCCATCTATAGGTCTTACAGATTTTTTAAAAAGTACTTATCTGTTTCTCAGAAAACTTGTTTTATAACATAATTTGTCTCCAAAAAGTTTCCATTTAGCCAAAGTAAAAATGCTAGGATTATTAAATCTACCTCAAAATTGGCAGCAAACACTGAAGCAGCAAAAAGATTATATAAAAAAAATAGAGAAAAATAAGAAAAGGGAGGCACGATCATGGTTACTGTCCCTGGATGTCCTAGTAGTTCTCGATCATAGGTATCATCACATCCAAAAAGCTGAACTGTGAGAGTTGTATGTCTTGCACACACACCTCCGGTTTACAGATGGCTAGTTATACTGATTACGAAGGAACATCACTACCTGCTCAGTGTTTCATGAGCGTTCCCCAGTGCTCCCCTAGATCCTTACAAGTAACTGATCCATTCACGTTCCATGCTCTCGTCTTGTCACCCTGGCTTGTGTAGATGGCAGTCACAGCAGATTGGAAGTACTGCACAACACACTATTTAAAGAAGGAAGTTAACATGACAGGCTTTATCAGTATTGTCTGTTCAAGTCATCTGCAAAGCAGTGGATTCTACAAAGTCTTCCTGTGTCATTGGTCAGACACTGATTTCCTTAGTCAAATTAAACCATCTATTTAAATTTTTTGCATTCAGTGGCATTTAATAAGAACATATATTTCCTCCCTGAACCTACCCAGATCAATCTATATTTTCAATTAATTTTCTCCATTCCATATATCAAAATACCAGAAGATGTGCTAACTTGAATGAATGTGTTTAAACGGGTTTAGAGTACCTGAGTTGACTACCACTAATTTTGTTGACCTGAAGACTAGAATTGCCCTTTATTTTTACTTAATACCCAGTATATATACATACAAACTTAGGAAACTTTTTGAAGTCTAGTGTTAAATTCAACAATCATTTGATTCCAGCTGTGCTGATAGTAAATGCTAACACAAAAAGTAGACTTTTAACTAAGTATGTCATGCCTACAAGTCACAACTGTAGGCACCTATATCACTCACTGATTTTGACAAAATATTGGGATTACTGACAACTCTCCTAAATTGTGGTGAATTACATATTAGATGGGCATATTGGGGTTTCTAGTTCAGGATTTGCAACTAATTTTAGACTTAGGTCTCTCAGTTTCCCATCTGCTAAAAGAATTACAAAAATTTCTATTGTGATTCACTCTATAAATGTGAAAACTTAAGCTAGAGAGACCCATGATTACAATTAGCAGTAAGACAGAACTTTACCAGAACTTTAGTCTGAATTCCCTTCCTTTTATGCCTTTCAGAAAGTTTGCAAGATCTTTGTGAAATATATGTGAGATACACACACACACACACACACACGAATGATTTTAGGATTTTCTCAAGTAAGAGCTATAACGGTATATGCGTACACACATTTCCATGTAAGTAGGAATGGCTAGTAGAATTTTTTATTCCTGTAGTTTGAGAAGACAATTTGGAAAGAAATACAAATCTGGACTGTGACAAAATATCAGAGTCTCACTGTCAGTCATGTCAAATATCCCCTAAAGACCAAGAGACTAACCCAGATAAGGCTTACATTGATCTTAATAGTTCACATTATGTCCATACCATCCCATTCCTCATTTCATCACCAGAGAAAATGGCTAACAGCCATCAAGGTGTTACATCATCACGCTTCACACAGCACTTCACTCTCTTCTAGTGCTGAATCTTTCTATTGTTTTATCTGTGTTCTCGGGGCAAAGGTGGTTGTGGGAGTGGTAGGAGAAAAAGAAAATTTTGAATTAAATAGAAATAATTCACTTTACCAAAAGAATCTTGATACAGACTTTTAAAACTGAGTACATTTACTTACAGATTCAATTACTGACAGAAACTTTAAAGTTTTGGGAGTCACTATCAAGTGAGATCAAAAATAAAAATAAAAGATTTCTACTATGAATATGAAAACGTCAGATTTATAAATTTTAGGAACGAAACTGTTTTACAAAACAATGGAATCACTTTGAATCGCCAACTTTGAGATGTGTAGATTTGTAGACCTATTTATAAACCCGAGTCGTTATCTAGCTACACAAAAATATTTTCTAGGCACTTTTACCTCAATAGCAACATAACCTTCATTTTATACTAACAATCTGATTTCAACAACATGATGAGCTAACATATCCTCCCAGACTTCTAGTCAAATATACTTAAAACAGCTAAGTTCTTTAAATAATGAACATCTCAGAAAATAGCCTTAGTACAAATATAGGTACGCAGTGGCCAGTGGAAATGCGTGGCACATAGTTCCCACTAAAATACTGATTTGATGAATGAGTAACAAAGGAATAAAGAAAGAAAAGGAGAAGGCAAAGTGGGAGCAGCTGGACCTGGAAACTACAGTGGCTGGAGGACAACTGGGATGTGTGAGTGCGGGCTGCTGCTGCCACCACTGCCTGCTGTGGTTATTTTCAGCATGCCACCAGTCCAAAGAGCCCCAATGAGGACTCTGCGGCCAGACTCTTACAGCCACTGTTACTGGTTGTGGGGTTAACAGCCTGTCACCAAAAAATGTCTCTACAAGGTCAACAAAGAAAAATAAGACCACTTGAATAATTTTTGGATCCTCTCACCGACCAAGCAGGGAAGAAAGGATGTCGGTATTTTAAAGGATTTATAGGTTAAATGTCAGAGAAAACTAAGGGTGAAAGTGAGCGGAGTAGGGGTGGCGGTAGGGGGGAGATGCAGGGTTGCATCAAAAACCTATGACTTGATACTGTTACTTAAGTAAAAATAAATATTGCCTTTGTTTTCAAATATATCAGAAAGCATCTAAAATGTATTCAGTAAAAATTACTGATAAAAAGCGGCAAAAATCCTCATGATGAAAAAGAGATAAAGATATGAAAACATCATTCTGAAACTGATAATAGGTAAACCATGAAGAGTAATCTCAAACATATACAAGTCTCAAGAGCTATAAAAATTTCACCTACTGAGATGAATATAAAACAAACAGAACACTTCAGTGGCATGACTAAGATATCACTCTTAACATAAAGAGCAGTTTGAAAGACAGTATTGGCATCAAAACATCAAATCTAATTATAATAAATCTATCAATCTGTAAAACTTGCAGGCAAGTAATATATTTAATTGGGGCGTGAAGATAAGTAGCAGCACTTCTGAGAAAGACAGGAAGCAAGTTGGAACTGTGTTGGTTAGGACAATTTTTGGAAAGGGACCTTTGGTTACACACTGCAACTGTGGCTTTCTGACTTTTAATTAATGCCAAAACAGCTCATTTTTAACAGTTATTACCTTTAAGTTTAGTAATAAATTCAAGTATCTATATCTAACATTGTTGCTGTTCAAAGTAAGAAATTTTTATTTAATTAAAATTTAAACCACTGGGAATAGTAATTTAAGGATTACATTTTTAGACTTGGGAAATTTAGGAATTTTAAATACTATTTAAGTACTGTATTCACCTGTAATTTTCAAATCTTAAAGTATTACTTTAAGTCTGCACAAAATTTGAACAGGTTTTACTTGGCTTCTTTCCAAACCATAGCACTTACGCTTAAGGGACCGAGGGAGGGTATAGTGTAAAGCACTTTAATTTCTTTAAGCAGAAAAATCTTTTACCTTGACCGCATTTTTTTCAGTAGTATATCCTTCTATGCACAAGAGTGTCCCAACTCAGTTAAAAGGAGAAAAAAACACAACTAAATTTTAAAACATGAAGTAAATGTAAAACTACTTTTCAAGCTTTTAAAATGAAGCTAGACTTTGCTCCTACTCTTGTACTTAAAATCTTGAGACATCCAAACTGAAAGAACAAAAACGACATAAAAATATTGGGGTTTATGCTTCCTATTTGGATTTTACTTCTCATATTCTAATCACCTTAGAAAACCAAAAACTAATACATAAAGGAAATTTAAGGTTTTTAAGTCAGTTTCAAATCACAAACTATAAGCTTCCTGAGCAATCAAAATAATTTAAGTAAGTAATAATCTAGAGTTCATTGCCTTGAATATTAAACGATAAATCATTAAATGTGAGTGGTTTAACATTTTCAAAATACGATCACGAATAACAACAAAGAGATCAGTACCCAGGAGGATTATATTTGAATTCAGTGTACAGATTCTCTCTACCTGCCTATACAATGTTTCTTTTAAAATGAAATATTTTATCAGGTATTTAAAATTTACTAAGTATCTTATTTAAATATTTATTAAATATTTCAAATCGAGATGAGTGTGGCATGTTTCTACACCCAAGTTTCTACAAACGTCACTAAATTGTTATTAGGAGCCCTTTCACAGATCTAAAGAGCCTAGATCTCAAAAATAATTTCTCTTCCTGAATACAAAATCAGCAACAAAATCTGAAAAATATTGTCAAGAAACAATTATCTCCGAACAAAAAGATGACAAGTTGAATCTACATGCTTGTGATGTTTATGAAGGCCGCAAAACAGGATTAGAACAAATTCACAAGACAAAACTTCCTTAAAAATTACTTAAAATGCAACTGACAAAAATCAAACTTCACCTCCCTTGTGAAGTCATTTCCCCAAAAGAATTAGTAGCTCGTATCTGAGTGTTATCATTTTTTCCCTTCCTTGCACTAGACTAATATCAACTGTTTCACAATTCTTTATTTACACACTTGTCTCTCCCACTTAAAATCTTTCAAAGCAGTAACCAAGATTTCATACCTTTGTATCTTTTTCACTACCACTCAACGTAATTTGCTGGATAAAACCTGAAATGAATTACTGAGATTTTTTTTCTGAGTTATTTAAAGCATTTTATCACACAGCCACTTAATGATTTAAGATCACAAAGTAAGCGTGCTCCTACTCTCCATAAGTTTCAAAATACACTTGAAAACTGTCCAATATATCCAATATTTCTAACAAGAAAAACTCTTTTAAAAACGTAATTAAACAGAATTTTTTTTAAAAAAATGAATCTGTTGAACAGATCACAATGATCATACAGATAGAATACAAAATAATAAGTAAACACCATGTCTTTTCTCAAAATGTCCCCATCTAAAAAAAAAGGAAAGAAAAGAAAATCTTTCTCTATCCTGACTCAACACTTCCCTTAACTCAAAAGCAATACAAAGCTGAAACAGTAAGCACTGGCTAGGTTTCAAGCAGTTTTGCCCTGGGTGCAGGCAAACTAAGGGAAAGAAGGTGAGACTTCAGGGAGCAAGTAATTAAACAGGGATTCTCTCCAACTTAATATATAGCTTACTTATGTAGAAAGTATTGCAAATATTATAACTGCACAAACCTACTCTCTCTGAATCCAGTGATACAAAAAATAACATCTATGCTGTGAAAATACAGACTAAATACATTTTAATTACATTCTTGCCAATTCATATTTTAGCCTTTGAAGGGTCTGCTGAAGACTATACGCCACTGCTTTTCTTTTGGAAATTTAACGCTAACAAAATAACTGTGTGTAACAGTCCAGTCTATATTAGTTATTTCTTGTTCTAACACCAAACTTGAGTAATAAAAAAGAAAATCATTTCAAGTACCTGAAAATGAACAAAAAAGATCAAAGCTGTGTGTGTCTATATCACTTCAATGTGTGAAATTACTTCAGTAATTATAAGTGCTGCACACATTAATACTGTCTGAGTAAGGGTGACATTTCACTCCCCTAACTGCATTTTAGTAGCACCATTCAGTCTTGATGCTTCCTCATTTTTGAAAGAAACTTATTTGAAAGCCAAGGATCATCCTTTGGACTGACTTAAAGAGAGCAAAATAAAAAATCTGTCCGCTCCAAATATGAAAATTACGGATTTGGCTCTGATGCAAAATAAAGCAAGCTTCTTATATCACCTGCAATATTAAATTGATTTAGTCTGCTGAAAAACAAGACAGTGAGTTATTGGATCTGTGTTTAATTCAGTGCACTTTATAACATATTTAAGGAATTCAGTTGCATAAAACAGTATCTGAATCTTATCAGATGAAAATATTTTTCTCTTTTAGCAAGCCTCGGGTTGCATGTCTGAGAAAACAAATTAGTCTCCAGTTTTCCTAAGCTTGATAATAGTGCCCCCTAATGGGAATTTTAATATGAGTTTTTCTACTCATTTAAAAAGAGCATATATTCCACGAATAAGTTATCTCACTTTCAACTAGAGAGTAAATTCTGTAATATAAAAGTGTATCAAGATTTAAACCACTCAAAGGAGAATTATCTTATGTGCAACAAAATGCAAATTTCATGGAGAGAAACAAACAAGAAAAACTTCATGCCACAACAGTTTTCTTGGTTTTCATAATCCTATCATAATATAATCCAGGGTAGCACTACCCAAAAAGTTCATCTCATAAGGAAATTATCATTTGACTATCTTTCTAGTACTCAGTAAGCAATTAATATACACTAAGTGAAAGATACTACGAAGTCAGAAAAAAACTGATTCAGAAGTTAAGTTATTCGGTGTTACACAGATCCTCCTAAGTACTGAGCTGGAATTCCCACCCAAGTTTTTTGGCCTCAAACCATTACCTTTCCACAATACCTGGTCACAAGTCTGCCACCATAAATTAAATGTCTTTCTTCCCTATTATCTACAGACAGGTCCCCTAATGCACAATGTAGGCGTTTTTCTTAAAGGAAAAATGCATGCATTAAAATTAAAGCAAAAACTGCCTATTCTGATACTTTCCACACCCAGCAGTGAAACAAACACCCAACAATATCAGCATTTTCACTACAGTGCCCACAGTACATTCTGGACTCAGAGTCAATGTTAAGGGAAACATCGAGAAGAAATAAACAACAAACAAAAAGTCATCAATTAATGATGAAAAGAGAGAACCTTATTCTTTAACACTATGAGAGAAGGAAAAGAACAGGAAGAAAAATTATATATAAAAAAGGGTGGTCAAACTTTCTTAAAGGGCCAGACATTAAAAAACTCAGGCATGGTGCCCACATGGTCTCGGCCACAACTACTCAACTATACTATGTAGCAGGCATGCAGCGACAGCAGATATATAAATGAAAGAGCATGACAGTGTTCCAATAAAACTTTACATGCAAAAGCAGGTCCGCGGATGATAGTTTGACGATCCCTTTGGGCCACAGATTTAAAATCTCCACTTTACATGAGATACCAAAACAAAAACAAAAGTTAAAAAAATGGTTTTAAATTTTAAAAACCTAAGCAATTCAAAATATGTAATCACTAAAATTATAAAATATTTGGTACTTATTTTATTCCCATAAGGGGGGAAAGCAGAAGAAAAGATCCTTCCCTGAAGTCAGAGAGACCCACTGGGTCACCTGGTGTTTGCAAAGCCTTGAGGAAGTTGTCACCTCTCTGGGCCTCAATTTCCTCACCTGTAAAATGGAGCTAGTGCCCATGCTTCCTCCACAGGAAGGTGGAAAGAATCAGTGAAAAAATAAACATCAAATGCCAGCCCAGTGCTTGCTCAACAACAAGTCTTTCCCTGAATAAATATTAGTTTTAGCAGACATAAAACAACGGAAAAACAGTAAGCAAACCACCTGGCCTTTAGCATGATTTAAAATAATCAATAGAAAAATTTAGTTATCAAAGTTTGATATAAATATAATGGTGACTACACACTAATGCCCATTCAGATAAATAAATGGATTAGGTGAGAGAACCTAAAATTCAAGACTACTACCTAAGGCAATTAAGAAATACAGAGTGTTATCTTAGATTTTTCATATGTATAAGAAAAATTGCAAATCCTACTAACGTCTAAAGATAAACCAAGAAAAAAATATTTAGTTGTTTTACCCAAAAAGCAGATTTCAGATACGGAATAATGATGCTCTACACTTAACACTAATTACTTGCTTCCACTTTACTAAGTATCTAAGTGACATCATATAGCAAGAAAATCATAGGATTTGGCACCAAGCAGTCACAACTTTCCATCCTAATTCTCTGTTAAATGATTTTGGAGGTTATTTGTCTTACTGAGAATCAGTTTCTTAACATGGAACGTGGGACTGACAAAACCTTCAACTGTGCAGAGTAACAACTATTACAGGCAATGTGCATACAGTACATAGCACACAATGTCCAGCATTTTTTTTTATTATTTAATGCTAAACTGAGGTTTTGTTTCTTATCTCAATATTGTTAAAACATTTTTTTTAAATAAGCTTCCTACAGTACCTGTTAATGAAATAGCATATTGGTCAAATATCTCAAGTCCCTAAGAGAAGTCAGCTTCCAATGATCAAGATCTAAAATTAGTAATACACTTTGCTTTATCTATCATAAATGCACAGAATATATTTCTTGCTCATATTCTATTTTTCTTTTTAAGGTGAGGCAACCCTTGGTTGACCTCACAGATTGCAAGGACCTTGTCAGCTTACAATCTCTTATTTTTTTATTTTTTATGCCTACAGCACTGGTCTTCCTAGGAGGTCTCCCATCCAAGAACTAACCAGGCCCGACCCTGCTTAGCTTCCGAGATCAGACGGGATCGGGCTTGTTCAGGGTGGCAAGGCCATAGACTTGCTCATATTCTAAATTGAGAATTTTATAAAACAAAATTAATTACCTGAGAAAATGAAGTGATAATACAAACTTTAGGAATGAATTCTACTCCCAACTGTGCCACTACGAGTAACCGAGCAAGTCACTTCAAGCAAACCTCTCAGCTTCCTCACTTGTAAACCAAAGAAACTGAGTTAACAATCCCATCTTCACCCCGTCTTCCAGCTCTAAAACAGTTATTACTAAAATAGAAGTCCGCATCTCCAGATGCGCTGGTGAACAGAAACGGAGATAGCCTAACACTGCCCGAAAGGACTGCAGAGGGGTCCCCTCCTTAATCCTGTAGTACTACAGTAAATTAGATGAGACACTACAGCAGTTTCAGACGAAACACGGAGAGCTTGGCCAGTTTAAAAAAAAAAAAAAAATCCACACTATACAAAAGCTTTTAAAAATGCAAATACTGAAGTGCCTTTGTTGATTTCTTGAGGTATCACTTTAATGAAAAAAAGAAAATGATTTTTGTAGACCAAATTGCAATATCAAGGTACTAGCAAGAATATACTTTGTGTCCATTACTTGTTCAGGTATTATGAAGACACAAAGTCAAATGATTTAAAAAACATTTTATCCAAGTTAAAAGTTGTCAGTTAAAAGTTATATAAAAATGAATGGCTAAACGGAGTCGTCTTTTTAATTTCATTTACGATAGCATCAAAACAAATAAAATATTTAAGAATTTAACCAAGGACACAAAATACTTGTACACTAACAACTAAAATACACCGTTAAAAAAAAAGCAGAGATGACACAAATGAATGGAAAGATATCCTGTGTCCATGCACTGGAAGATTTAATATTGTTAAAATGTCCATATTACCCAAAGTGATCTACAGATTCAATGCAATCCTTATCAAAATACCAGTAACATTTTTTGTGGACATAGAAAAAAAAAAACTATCCTAAAATTCAAATGGAACCTCAATGACCCTGAATAGCCAAAATAAAAATGAGAAAGAAAAACTAAGCTGGAAGCCTCACACTTCTTTATTTCAAAACATGTTACAAAGTAACAGTAATCAAAACGGTATGGTACTGGCATAAAATTGCTAGAAGAAAATATACGGAAGAAGCTTCATATCACTGGCCTTGACAATGATTTCTAGGATATTATACCACAAGCAAAAACAGACAAGTTGGATTACATCAAACTAGGAAGCGTCTGTAGCAAAGGAAACAACAGAGTAAAAAAGCAACCTATGAAATAGAAAATATATCTATAATAAGGAGTTAATATATAAAGAACTCATTCAACTCAACAACAAAAATCCTAAAAAATGAGCAAAGGACTTGAATAGGCATTTCTCTAAAGAAGTCATACAAACAGCCAAAAAGCATATGAAAAGATGTTCAATGTCGCTATCAGGGAAATGCAAATGAAAACCACAATGAGATACCACTTCACACCTGTGATAAGGGCCACTATCAAAAACCATAAAATAACAAGTGTCGGTGAAGATGTGGAAAAAGTGGAACCCTTGTGCACTGTTTGTGGGGATCAGCCACTACAGAAAAACAATATGGAAGTTCTTCAAAGAATTAAATACAGAATTACCATGTGATCCAGCAAATCCCACTTCTGGGTATACATTCGAGAGAACTGAAAATAGGTTCTTAAAGAGACATCTACATCATTATTCACCATAGCCAAGAGGTAGAAACAATGTAAATAGCCATCAATGGATAAATAGATAAAGAAAATGTGGCATATATAGACAACAAACATTATCCAGCCTTTAGAAAGAAGGAAGTCCTGTCATATACACTACAACAAGGATGAACCTTGAGGACAACTAAGCTAACTGAAATAAGCCAGTCTCAAAAAGACAAATACTGCATGATTCCACACCTATGAAGTATTTATAGCAGTCAAACTTTTAGAAACTAAAAAGAGAACGGTGGATGCCAGGGTCTGGGGCAGACGGAGGAGGGGAAGAGCTGGTCAACAGATATAGTTTCAGTTTTTTTAAGATGAAAATTCTAGAGATCTGTTGCATAAAAACTTCAATACAGTTAAGACTACTTAAAAATGGTTAAGACAGTAAATTTTGTCATCTGTTTTTACTACAATAAAAGTTATATAGAAAATAAGCCCTGAGAGTTCAGACAAGTGAGAAATTATTTTCAAGTAGTTTTTTGTTTTTTTTTTTTTAATCTTTTAGGATACAGACCTTGGCCTTTGGTGAGCTTTTATTGGCCTCTGCTAACAAAGCAATTACACCTATAGCACAAAAATAAAATGTTTCTGAAATGCTTAAAGAATCTTCTTTCTAAACTAGATAGCTCAATCCATCCTTTCGTAACCATTCAGTAGAAAACCATAGAAGGAAATGGATGCTGGGCACATAATGATGATCCTAGTCCTTCACAACTTAAGTTATCTGGCAAGCTGATTTCATATGGAAAAGTTAACATCAGTACAGATCCTATCCAAATCACTGGAACCAGAATTACGAATTCTGAATAAGTCGAAACTAATGAAGTTGTCACTATAAATCCTGATTTCACAGAATGTGTATAATTTTTTCAAGAAACACAGAAATCAAGTCAACTAGGCTAGCCTGATAGATTCTCAGTAACACGTAATCGAATGTTATAGTGATAACTGTACTAACAGGCATTTGTGTGCAGTGCAAAGACACATTTGAGGAGAGTGCCCTTACCTTCGTCAAAGTCTGCATCGTCCTCTGTGTGCTGCGGGAAAGGAAAGCAGTTGGTGATTTCAAGCCGATCTTCTACAACCAGGCCCAAAAGTACTCCTTGAACCACCTCAGTTCCTTGTCCTTCTTCTTGATAATGTTTGATTATCTTTAATACCACCTAAAAGAAAATAACAGAAGCAAGCTTAAATACCATTCTTATAGTTTACATTTCCTTTATTTCAATGAAAACATAAACTGTACTAATGGATTTTTGCAAGACCATAAAATTATATAATAGAACTAAGTACATTTCTTACAAATAATTTCCTTTACCCTTACACAAATAATAAAGCTCACACAGTCTAAATGTACATCTGAAACTCCTGGAGTTTGAAGACATGTCAAAAACGTGCACATACAACACTCAAGACTTTCAGGTAAGGCTCCCCAAAGGTCTGGCATCCAAGGTTCTTTCGGTCAAACAATGTCACCTCAACCTGAGGTTATTAGAGGCAGAGATCCTGTCAACCTTTGTCACAGGAAGATAATTTCCTGACACAGATGATGGAACCATCAAGACACAGAAATAAAGACCTCAGTTATCTGAATGTGTGAAAGCAGAACTATTCCCCTGCCAAGTTCTCAACATCTCAAGACGGTTCCTGAACACAGTGCCTCATCAGTCAGAGGAGGCAGCATGGGGAGCATGTAGCCAAGAAAGATCTACTTGGTAACAGAGAACACAAAGAGAACCAAGCCTCCAGCACTACCTAATTTTCCTCAGCCAGAAGGAAACACCGAATAACTTCTAATGGAATAAACAACTCTTCTATCACTCTCTCCTTTAATATTCCCATAAAGATAAAGACACTACGTTGTTGAACAATTAATTTAAAAGTTCACAGTAACAATAATTATTAATAATTCCTACAATGTGAGGCTGTTAACATAAAGTGCTTTGAATAGTGCTTGGCACATAATTTATTAATAGTAGTAGTAGTAGTAATTAGTATAAGCTCATGGCCTGAAGACTAAAGGGCAACACAGTTTAAAATATAATGAAAAGTTCTCAGAGGGCAAACTAAGTCTAACAAGAGAAGATAAATAGTATTTTACTGATTATTATTTCATTTTAAACAAATACATTATTGATAAAAATTCATCGATAGCCAGTTAATAACAGGTTACACTGCCCAACACGTTATTGAACATGACATGCCAACCAATAGTCTTATTATTTTACATACATATTGAATCATATAATTCTCACAATTATTTTAGAAGAAAGGCATTACTATACTCATTTTACAAATAAAAAAACTGAAGCTAAGAGAAATTAAGTAAATGGCTAAGGGTCACACATATGGTAAGCGGTAGAGCCAATATTTAAATCAAGTTAAACTCCAAAGCTCATATGTATACTTTAGCTTTAATAACAAGATGATTTTCATGTTGGTAACTCAATAATTAAAACAATGGGTTAATAAAAGATGTGAAGACTTAGTGATGAATAGACCCAAAAAGATTTTACACCAATAAGATCCAGCCCTCCTAAAGACAGAAGCAGTTAGCACGAGAAAGAGCTTCATGCAGAACACCAGCTAATAAGACTGACAGACTTTTAGTGCTGTGAAATGAAGAAAGTGCACAAAACTTACACACTGTTGAATCGAAGACCTCTCCATTTCCTGAAGGGTATAAAATGGGCTTTAACAGTCACACGAGAATGTGTAGGAGTTCCAGCTTCAGCGGTTACTAGCAGTGACCTTGGAAAAGTCACTTGTTATTCCTAAGTCTTAGATTTCTAATTTGCAAAATGGAGCTGTTTCATAACATTAACACTATTAAAAATGAAATAATGTATAGTAAATATTTTACACAGTGTCTGCCACATAATACTCAACAAATCATCAATATTATTTTGTCAATAAAAAGAAAGCAGAACTATTTAACTCCTATGCAACTTACCTCTCTGCCAAGAACAATTATTTTCACACATAAATAAAAGAAACATGAATAAGAAGGAATAAACAAACTAATAAAGAATTATTACAAACCCATCTACGAACGTGTCTAGGTTGCTAAGGTCCCTGAAGATTTAACCCTATTAATGAAATCACTGAACCGCTGCTGAAATTAAAGTAAATGAGAGATGCTAGAAAACATGTGAGCTTAATGCAGATCTTCAGATGAATTCTAGAAGTGGTTCCTAAATTCCTGGTTCCTATGTGTGCAAAAGGAGTACTGATGACTAGGACACAGCACAGTTTCACAAACAAGCCAGGACAAAGTAACCTTATTTCCTTTTATAAAGAAAATAGGAATTGAAAAAAAAAAAAACCCATTATATTTAAAAATGGGTTATCACAATTCAAAAGTATCTTCTATTGAAACACTGTCTCAGCTCTAACAAAAATGAATTGTAAAGCTATTGGAGGAGGGGACAATGTAACCAAACAGAACAGCAGCTTGACGTTCCTGCCCCAGAGTCAATGCAACTTACTCAGCACCAACAGACAATGCTCCAAGTAAGAGAAATTAGCCAGCCCTTTGTAGCATCACTGACTTGTTCTATTTAGTTCTCTAGAATGAGAAAATTTACCAGTAACAGTCCCAAACTGGAGATAAGAAAAACACAGTGATTGAACTACCTGCTAAAGTCAATCAACATGAATAAGTATACACAGAAAGCAGTAATTAAAAGAGAGAAAGTTTTAAATTCTGTGATAAAGACCAGTTCAATGCATTAAAATTTCTCTCCAAGGTAGGGATAATCACAAAAAGCATTTTCCAAATAGAGTAGAACTAGGGAATGTGTCTTACTTTGAAAGGCAAATGAAGGATCACAGGTGTTAAGTTTCAGGAAAGACCATTTCAATTTTAAGGATGAATTCTCTCTAGAATTTACGGCCTTCAAAAACAGAGAGCCTTCGGGCTTGGTGATCCTTAAAATAATTTCCAACTCTAATATTTATGATCTCGCCATTTTAATATAATCTGATGAAATAAAGCATTCAGGAAAAAAACCATTTTTATCAAAACTAAACTGACTCATCTTTCATTTTGACATTTTATGGCCTTATTTCCTACATACACACTAAAATCTCAAATCTTTTGGTCCAAAAATAAGGTAGTGGATTTGTATTACAAACTCTAGAGTAGATATCAAAAGGAAATTCCTGATCAAAAGTAACTAAGTGACATACAAGGCTTCTGTTATTCTACATAACCAGGACTTTACTGTATACATAAAAATGTTCCATAGATATGTGTAATAGAAATGATGTTCTACTCAGTCTCTCCTCTTAAAGACTCATAAAAATAAAGGGACATTTTACTTACCACATCTTCAACACCTAACACAGGGAATGGCACATAAAACATACTCAAAATATATTTGCTGAAGAAATGAATGGTAAGCATTTACTGATCACTTATGATACATCATGCACTCTACTGTCTTACATACAACGTCTATTAAGTCAGTAATATTTCTCATTTAGTGACAGATGAGGAAACAGAGATAACTTGACACAGAATTATTGAATCAGGGAGGTGAGATTTGACTTCTGACTCCAAAATACTTTAATCGCTTCACAATAACTGAGTAACTTTTCCATACACGTTTATAATAACAAGGCTGAAACAGAATACAGTGCAAAAGCTCTGGAAGAGTCTCTGTAACCAGGTTGCAGAAGCAGGGCTTCGTGCGTGGAGTAGAAGTTCAGTGTAGAGTTACAGGGTCAGGCAGCGAAAGACTATAAGGGAATGGTGCTGGAGGTCAAATTTTTTGTGCTCTGATCACTAGAAGTAGCATCAACAGGAAACCGCCATTAGTTGCAAGAATGCAATACAGCTTTTAACCATTACCAGCACTATTCTCACAAGCCACAAGATGGGAATGTTCCCCCGCAAAAGTCCTGCTTCAGTCATGCTCACCATCTTTCATTTGTTTCTCCCTTCAACCAACCATATGCCTCTGTCCATAAAACAGTGCTGATATATTTTTAATTAATCCTGTTTATTGATATCTTGCTCCTTGTTCTTACTTTTAAAAATAATACGTGGAAAAATGAATACTTCTCCAAAACGAACACACGCTCTTACATTTTGTTTATGTGTCACAAATGATCCCACATACTCAGGAGTTCTATCTACTTACTCTCAACTTATCAAAGTGACCAAAGTAGCTTCTTAAAAAATAAAGGAAGAGTGGTCTTACCCTGGCTACATATTAGAGCCATCAAGGAAGAGAGGAAGGGAAGGAGGGAGGAAGTGTCAAGGAAGAGAGGAAGGGAAGGAGGGAGGAAGTGAAAGAAAAGAAAAAAAACCTGATGCCTGAACCCAACCTCTAAAATTCAAGACTTAATTGATCTGGGCTGGGACACGGGTGTGTGTGTGTGTGTGTGTGTGTGTGTGTGTGTGTGTGTGAGAGAGAGAGAGAGAGAGAGAGAGAGAGAGAGAGAGAGAGAGAGAGAGAGAGAGAGAGAGAGAGATACATATATATATTTTTTTATTTGGGAGGGATTGTTTCTTCTTGTTTTTGTTCTTAGATTCTCCAAGTCATTCTAACATCCTAATTCACTCTAACTTTTAATGAGAGTATGGACCAGCCTACTTTTTTGGGGTTTGTTTTGTTTTGTTTTGTTGTAACTCCTCAGGTGACTGAAATCCACACAACTGGTTAAATCACAACTTTCTTTTCCTGTTTTAAGATGTGCTGTGTTGCTGAAAAGTGAGTACACTGAGAAATACAGACCCAAAAGTGAACATTTTATTCATAAAACCATAAATATCACCCCTTAATAAGAGGTACTCGAGCCCTGCTTGGAAGAATCTCTACAATATAGAAATGAGAGGAAACGCACCGCCAGCAATCCATTTGAGAAGCATCGAATGTGTTCACAGCAGACTACTTAGACTAAGGCTTGATGATGGTCCGGCCCCATACCTGAGACAGCTTATGAATTAATGCTGCCCAAGCTCCTTTATCCCATAAATCCGTGGGTAAATGAAGATATTTCTATAAATTATGCCTCGAGGGATGGAAACTGTCTAACGGAACTTTAAATCTACCAAATTCTTCAACACCTCCCAAACTGTCGTCTTCTGGGTCTCAATGCTTATTACCTACTTGATTTGCCCTGCAGAGTAAGTACTGTTCCCTGAATGGGTCAGCTGTCTCTAGAATAGTCTCCCGGCTTTGTGAGGTTTGCACATTCTCAAGTTGGCCAGGTCTTAGCAAGGAATCTCAACCTGCAAGATAGTAAACAGATGTCCTGTCTCCTGAAATTACCCTAGAGGAACCAACTTTTTCTATTACTATTATTCAGTGCAGACAATTTGAAAGAGCAAGGCAGACTATTTTTATAAGTATCTGGCTTTTTAAAAAAAATGGAAACCTAACTGTGCTCAAAAGGCTACAAGCAAAGGACATAACTTCTAAGACACAAAGTATTCTCATTATAAAACATAAATAACAATCTAAAATATCCAAATTAATTATACCAGAAGTCAATAAACCTAAAATGTGAGTTAATAAAAATGATGAATAAAATCTTCCCTCCTCCCTAAAAAGGAATATGTAACAGAATCTGTAAGACCTCACTATCAAAATCATATCAAAAACTTTCAACTCCATGCCAGGGAACAATTTAAATCTGTCCAAAACAAAAAATTCTGCTGTCTGATGAATTAGAATAATTTTCTGTCAAATAACTGCAAAGACCAGTTACTATAGAAAGACTTGGAAGCCCTGCCCAGAATCACCAGAATTATGATATTTCATCTTCCTCTGTATACTCATTAATCCATTCATCTAGGTATTTATTTGTTGAGTGACTTCTAAGACCAGTGACCTCTGCCAGCCCCTGTGAAAATGAAACTAAATCAGACATGCAAGGTCTTTACTATCACAGAGATTTCATTTTATTTTAGGAAATAGCAAGTCTCAAACTTTTTGGTCACAGGGAGGGCCCTTTTAACATGCTTAAAAATTATTCAGGATCCCAAAGAATTTTTATACTAATATTTATATGTTAGAAATTAAAACTGAAGTGTTCAAAATATTTATTCATTTAAAAACAATAATAAATGCATTACATGTTAACATAAATTACATTTTTATGAAAAATAACTATTTTCTGAAACAAAAACTTGCAGGATACAAAAATGACATTGTTTCACATTTTGTAAAACATTTACATTTTCAAAAAGAAATTTTAATCAGGATAGAAGAATGACATTGTTTTACTATTAATGTCTAGTTTAATAAAAGACAACTGGATTCTCATATCTGTTTCTGCATTCAATCTTTTATTTCACACATCGTGTAGCATCTGGAATCCTCCATTAAACACCGACAGAAGAATGAGAGTAAAATTGACAAATGTTTAAATTAATGTGATTACAGATTGTGAAAAGTACTATGAAGAAAATAAAAGAGGGGGTGTAAGGGAAGTAACCTTCAGGAGCGTGGTCCAGGAAAGGCCTCTCTCTGAGAAGACACCCGAGCAGAGGGCTGAAGGACAAGCAGTCAGCCCTATGAAGACTTGGGTTAAGAAATTACTTGCCAACTATTGGATTTTAAATAGTAGTTTAAACAAAAATGCTAGTATCTACTTTTCATAAAATACACAAGTTGTATTTTCAGGGAACGAAAAGGCCTAGGATGGATGAACACTAGGGTGGGAGTAGTACATTTTCACGTTTTTACCAAAAGCACCGGTACATAAACAATAAACCCAATCTACTGGCAGAAACAGTTATATCTTAAGATGCCATTATATTATTCAAGACTAGAAATTTCATATAAATTTTGTTGATGAATTATAAACACAATATATTAATAAAGTACTTCAGGAAAGGTTTACCATGGCTTTTCATCAGCAGTATCTCCACACCAGTATCAGGGTCAATCTTTACCTGGAAAACATTATGTCTATGAAGCTACCACCCAAAATTTCTCTAATAAAGGTCAGCAGCTCTAAAAAAGTTCAGAGTTAAGAAATATTTAAGAAATATACCTGAAAACATCCTAGCTTTACAATATGTTGGTTTGAAGTACCTTAACCCCCTCTACTCCTGTGTACACGTAGAAATTTGGACTAAACTGCATTTCTAAAAAGTTTAGAGTCAACAAAGCTAGAAGTGGAAACTCACCACCCAAGCTTTAACCTTGTGAGTTAATGCAGCAGTGTGCAAAAGAACATGGGACCTAGATACAATCCCCAAGAGCTAGGAGCTGGGTTGCAAAGTGATCTGTCCTGGGTCAGAAGATGAGGTCTTGAACTTGTCTGAGTCAGAAAGTGGAAACTGAGACCTTTCCAAAACGCCAGAGCTACATAAAATTGTTGGTGGAAAGGCAGAAAACAATATTTGCTGTATCTTTATAGTTAAATATAAACTTACTTACTGCATAACCCACATTCCTCTTCCTAGGAATTTACCCAAGAGAAATAAAAACATATTCATACAAAGACATATTCACAAATGTTCATAGTAGCGCTATTCATAATAGCCAAAAACTGAAAGCAACCCAAAAGTCCACCAAATGTAGACAGATGAACAAACTGCAGTACATCCATTCTATGGAATACTAGTCAGCAACAAAAAGGAACAAAAGACCAAGAACAACAGAAGAATCTCAAAAATATTATACTAAGTGAAAGAAATCAAACAAAATGCTATGTACTATATGATTTCATTTATTTGGAAGTCTAGAAAAAGCGAAACTGATCAGTGGTTGGAACCGAGGTGAGGGGGGGACACTGACTGAAGGGCGCACTCTTTGGGATGGCACAGTTATCTTATTTTACTTCTTGATGTGGCGATTACACAATTGTTCACAACTACCAAATTCATCATACTGTACATTTAAAATGAGTGGAGTTTATTGTGTATAAATAACACTTTAAAAATTGTACATACTTTAAATGAAGAAACAATTCTTATGTGCACCCCCTCCCAATTTTACTGAGTTCAAAGATCTCTCGAAATGCTAGGAACTAGGTTAACAGCCACTGCTATATCCCTACCTGATGTATATTTTATATATCTATATATAAACTCAAGTTTATAATAACTCAAGTTCATAATAGGCCTAGGTAATCACGAACAAAGTAAACTGTAATTTAGAAGTCAGAGAAGTAAAACCTTTAGAATTTTTCTATTAAAGTATTTTAGAATTTAATGATATTAACCATGTAATTAATAATTTCAGTTACCTAGAAAAATCTGCTATGTAAAACTAATTCACCAAAAAAATGGATGTTTAAATGTTTAACCCTCCTCCACCAAAAAGACATGGTTAAAAAAAAAAACTGTCCAAAGTTCTACTTCTCAAAGTGTACAAGCACTAAAAGCAAACTTTCAGACTTGAAGGCCACAAATGAACTTGAAGAGATCTAAGAACCTCTTAAAATTATATGCAGTATTCTGTTTATGTGCTTAAAGGCATTTTCCTGGGAGGTGCGGGGAGAGAGCGGGAGTCTGTGGCATTTGTCAGATTCCCAAAGACACCCATGACAAAGGGTTAGAAAGAGATTTAAAAATTAATAATAATAAAAACCTATTATATACATGCAGTTATGTTTCTTTGTATGTACAATATGGTGTAGAAGGACATACCTTTTCTTTTATGAACCTTTGTATTATTTACTTATAGTAAGCATGTATTTGTTTTTAATTTAAAGAATATCAAATAAAGAAAAAAAAGTAAGGGAAAAGATTTTAAAACACAGCAATCACTGCATGGAATTTCACAAAGAACAAACTAATGTAGTTTCCTTTTCTGACAGTGCTACTGAGCTGACAGAATAACGTGGAAATAATCTGATTTTAGCAAGTTCTTCTGGATATGTTAAAAATATATATGGGTTGGTTAAGTGGCTTTTAAAGTAGGAAAAAAAGAAAAAATTCACAGACTATAAACCTGAGTACCTGCTGACATTAAATTCTAATCTGTTCTTGATATGGTTTGTCTTCACAGGTGTCCCTGCACTTGCATATACAAATTACCAGATAATATGCATATGTACGCATCATCAAGGTAAAAGAGGTACCAGCTTCTGGATAGGCAGACTGGTTTTCAACAAGCAGAGATGTGTTTAAGAGAAGCCTAACCTAAATTAATTATAAATTAGCAAAATATCAACCCAAACTTTGTGTAAACTGATAGCAATAAATGTTCACCAGGAAAAGCAGCAGGTTTCCCACTGTCCCTGTAATATACTAGAAAGGATTTGTTCAAAGCCCAGTTGAAATGATTGGGGACAAAATAGTTTTAAATTGTAGAACTAAACCGCCTATCATTTTTAACCTTCCTTTATAAAGCTAAGTTCAGAGAGAATGCTCAGAGGCTGCAACCTGTACTGTGCACCTAGAATAAGCAACACTTTTAAACAGCTCACAGATAAAGAAATGCTAAAATTACTAAAATGTTGTGCCATTAAAACTAATAATTAAAAAAATAAAATCTAGTGAACACAACAGTATTTTAGATATGGTTCTATTAAATATCATTAGACTCTGGTTATAGGACGATGCTATTAGCTAATATAGGTACAAAAATCATTTATAATGGTGCTTTTCAAGCTATCGGTTTGGAAGAACTCATTTTTCTGCAGTCTACTGCAGACCAATATTTTAGCAAAAGAACAGAAAATACTAGAAAAGTGAAAAAAATGTAAAAACAGAAAATACAAGCCCAGAGACCACACGGGCTATCACTGTAATAACACACTACCAAAGACTCTAAAACACTCAATCTCAATCCTGTGCTTATCTTGTGCAGATCAGTAAACAGTTCACAAACCAAACCCCACATTTTGGGGAGCAATGGTTTATAGAAGCTGTAACATTAAGCAGGTAGACAGGTCCCTTCCGATTCCAGAAGCTGAATGTTCAGATTTTATAATCACTCCTTAAGGTATGTCACTGAGAGGAAGTCTCTCAAACCACATTATCTCAACAAATGTGAGAGGCAAACTGTATGGCCCTCAAGCCCAAAGTTTCTTTCCCACCCGCTACTGCTTCTGCAGGAGGAGAGAGGCATGCTCCCAGGCTGGGCCAGAATACTATTCTGTTTAGACTCCACTCTGAACAATGTATTTTTAAAGGGATAAAAACAAATTTTTCAGCAGCGGGAGCCCACTTTGAATCATGAGCTCTGTAAGATCGAGGTAAAACAGTGGATAATTTATCCAATGATAAATTATCCAGCTGAAGTCCCAACATTCGAACCTTGATTTGTTGTTTTCCATTTGTTGTCTAGAACATAATAACTCTAGAACTAATCTTTATTTCTTTGTGAAAAAAATAATGCCCCGGTAAGAAAGATAGATAACTTTATTAAAAGCTTAAAAATTCATTCTCATGAGTATACACACAAATGTGAACCTCTGGCATGTACAGAAAGAAAAATCATAGAGCGTAGTTGTTAAGAGGCTGGGCACTGGAACCCAAAAGAAAGTGTGAATGGAACTCTTTGGCCTTAGACAAGTTACCTGATCTACCCTAGCCTCACCTGAGGGGACAGATGAGTCAGTACCAACCTCATGGAACTATTGCAAGGATTAAAAAGTAATGTATGCAAAGGGCCTAGCATACAGTGCCTAGTAAATCCTCAGTGAGTGTCAGCTACTGTTACAACTACTATCATTACAATAAACATTTCACCTAATCTCATTCACTCATCCATCCACCTATCCAAAAAATAGTGTGAGACTAGAATATGGCAGGTACTCTCATGGCATTGATACCTCTTTCTCCATAATGTTCAGAGTCTATTTCTCAGAGATTTTTTTTTTTAGTCTAGTAAGATGTAAATATAACTTATTAAAAATCAACCACTTAAAAAAAGTATCAACCACCTGACACCAAACTTACATTCGCGTTAAGACTTATGAGTCATCTGGACCTAGAGCTATCTCTTTTAACAATCAATACTACAGGGTTTCACGACAAAATTTTTAAAATCTGTATTAAAATGGGATTAAACTGATTTATTCAAAATATTTGTGTGTACACATATGTTTTCATGTATTTCCATATGGATGAAATTTTCCTTAAATACGTTACATTAATTAGCCTTGCTAAAAATATTAGATCCACTCCAATAATTTCTTAAAAGTCTAAAATAAAAAAAGCGAGGCCCGAACTGCACCAGTTGTCGGCCAGTGGAGGAAGAGGCCAGGCAGGATGCATGATTCCCAGCAGGCATCATACCAGTTTTCTAGAGTCTGGGAGGTAAGGTCCACAGCCTGAATTTCTCATATCAATCGCCATCAAAAAGCAGTTATTACTGTAAAAGAATTTCAGTCTCAAGGAAACTGTAATGCCGCAGAATCTCCCCTCAGCATGCTGTGTAAAGTCAATATCTAGACTTTCGTTTAATTCTGGCATCTTTCAACGACTGATCTGTGAACTTGGCAGTTTTCTTATTTGGTTAAGCCTAGATCATTTCTTCTAACACGGAACAAAGAAGGTAGTTATTGCCAAAATGTAAATTCAAAAAGCAGAGAGCAACATTAGTCTTAAATTTAACACATTTTATGGCTCAAGTGGGATAAGGGTCCCATTTCATAACTGGCAGAGTCAAATAATAAACAGGATTTAAATCACTATTGTTGAGTTTTGATGCGAAAGAAATTTAAGTAACTTCAATAGAAAAAAAAAGATAGTTTGCTCCTGACACGTATGGGATTAGTTGCAATGCTCCAATACACTTAATATCACCTCTATGATATTTCAGTTGAAAGAGTATATTTCATTATTACTCTCTTGGATCTAATGTTCACTGATGGTCCACGGTTTTAAAGTTAAATCAACTAACAATTGTAGGAAAAGGGGCCAGAAGGGCAATGTAGCCTCAAGAAATTCAAGACTAGCACTGCTCTCATCATGAAAAATAGTCATGATAAAGTACAATAATGTGATCAAATGTATAACCGCAATTAAATGTTAATTGATAACGTTTAATTTATAACATTAATTTCTTACTTTACCAACTCAATACTATATAAACGATCTGCAAATTTTCCCACATGTAGATGGAAGGTAATTTTTCTACCATAAAATGAGTGCTAAAAAGGCTTCGCTGGAACAAAATTTATTTCCTCTCTCATACGAAACAAAAAAATTTCAAAACTATTATTAGCTGTCTGCTTCCTAACACATCAAGTTCACTGGATTCAGGAGCATGGGCCACTGCATAAGGAGAAGGCCTTTAAGAGATTCGGGGGTGCTTCGATTACAGTTTGTTCCTGCCTCCTCAACAGGAAGCAGTGCTTGCTAAAACAGGTCCAGAAGGAAACATCAAAGATGAGTAACTGTGACAGCCTCTGGGAAGAGAGTGGTTGAACATAGGGATGAAAGTGAGTTTCTTTTCACTTACCTACTCTTTTCTGCCTTTTTATTTGTGTGCCATGTGTATCCAGTGTAATGGCTGTGCTTAATTAAATAGGTTTAATAAATTAAAAGGGCTTCAGTTTTCCTGTATAAAAAGTATACCACACCAATCCCAAGAGAAAGTGATTACTCACGCTCTCTCCCGAAGAAGTTGTCAGGGCCTGAGACAGACTACCCCAAAATACTCCACAATGGCATATTGATTACTTCGAATTAAGGTTACTTGACAAGCAACCAGTACCAGAAGGGCACTTTGACCCTCCCATCTCCTTGAGCGCTGGAAATAAATCTCCGCTGTGAAAGGTGCCCTCCCTGCTCCAGGATGGCTGAGAGAGATCTTATCACAAGAGCCAAGAGATCCAGAGCCAAAGGGCTTATATATAAACACTTTACTGAGTTACTACCCAGGCCCAAACTTTGTTTAGATTCCTCACTAATGAATACTCAAACCTTGCTTAGATTCCTAATGAGCACTATATCTTTTGTGCTGTCAATTCTTCACAAATATTGTCTCTAAACCATTAAAAGGTACCTGATTCGATCGTTTATTTCAGCCTCATTTCATGATCTGAGCATCCTATTGTGATTCTCCCATGCACATATTAAGTTGGTTTTTCTCCTATAGATCTAATCTTGTGTCAGTGTGATTGTTTTACTATTAATCCAGCTGTAAGAACTTAAGCGAGGTAGAGGGGAATTCTCTCCTTCTCCAAAAAGGTCCTCTGAAACAAAACTGAAGGTTATGCATTTCTGCACAAAATGTAAAACAAGGGTTTTCTTCTATCCAAAAAGAAAAAAAAAAGTTTTCTTTAAAGGCTACCCTTAAACCAAACTTGTAAACAGTATCTACAAACCCTCGCTTGAAGGCTAAAGACAAAAGGTAAAGAAGATTCTAAAAGACAGGCTATAAAGTCTGAACTTATTTTGTGTAACGAGGATTTTCCAAAGGGTTTTTTGCATTCTAGGACCACAGCTGTCCTTTAAGATGATTATTTACTAAGCAGCATTGTGTGTGATGATCAAGTACAAAATGGAATCTCTAAGACCAGTCACTCACATGAGGCTGTTCAAATAGTTCAAGGAGGTGGCAAGAAATGAATAGTGCAGACAATACAGTTATAAACTCGAAAACTAAGTAAGTGATCTTAAGAGAATCCAAGGGAAATCCTAAGGAATGATCGATGATACCAAAAGCCTAGGTGACCTGGACAGATGGTGCTATCACTGAGGAACAGGAAATATTGACCGAATTGAATCTCTGTAACAAACATACTAACATGTACACTTAATTTTAAAAATAAAGACTAAGGTTTTTAAAAAAACCTAACTTTCAGTTGGTAATGGTGCCAAGAAACAACATTCTAATACACTGTAGGTGGGAAAGTAAACTGTAGTATACAACAGGGGTCCCCAACCCCTGGCCGTGGCCTGTTAGGAACTGGGCCACACAGCAGAAGGTGAGTGGCAGGCAAGCGACTGAAGCTTCATCTGTATATGCAGCCGCTCCCCAGCGCTAGCATCACCGCCTCAGCTCCACCTCAGTCGTAAGGTATTAGATTTTCAAAGGAGTACCTGTCCCTAATGGCAAAAAAGGTTGGGGATCAAACTGGCAAGCTGCTTATAATGCTTAAGAACATGCATAACCTTTAACTCATTCATTTCAACTTAGGTATTTACCAAAGCAGAGGAAAAACACTAGAAAAGTAAAGCTCAAAATCTTATGTTAAAGCCCATCCTTATGTCATAAGCTTATAAACTAATTTTCTTTGTGTTTTTGTGATTTCTCCAAACTTCTCTTACAAAAAAAGTATGTTGTTTTTGTTTTTAAAACATCATATTTTACCATATTACTACTATCCTATAGATAAACATTTCTTACTTATGACAAATGAGACTAGTTGGGCACAGGGACAGAAAGTACAGAAGATACTGAGGGAAAAATATCTATTAATCATCAGGATATAATGAATACTTGTGATGTTCAGGCACTATTTGGGGGAAAAATAAAATCTCAAAATTTTATGCCAAAATATAGCTGACATTCAGACTCAAAGGGTAAAAAAGTTTTATACTTTGACTAAGTTAATACTGAGTTACCACTACTTTGCTAAATCAGTTTTTTCTTGTATGCTTGGGCTTGGTATCAACATTGACACAGAACACTACTCTGGCATACTCCAATATCCATTTCAACTGAAAGCTTTTGATGAAACAATACAGTTTGCCATCAAACAGATGAACATGTAAATTAAACTGTACTTTGCTATTAAAATCTAATCTTTACGGTATATAATCATTTTATAAAATGATCTTCTAGAAATAGTATCTTAGAGGGAAAAATAAATCTATTTTGCCTTTAAGTATATTTTCTCATATACTGCCAAATAAAATAATATCCAAGTACCATATTTTAAATATTTTACAAAAACAAAATTACAAACTAATTTTCCAAGAGAAAAGCAAATGCAACCAAGTTTTTGTGTGAGCGCTGACATCAGAAGCTTTCATCTGAGAAACTAAGGTAGAGCTGATAAAGCAAAAGTGAGACTATGTGACCACAAAAATAAAAACTAGCAAAGACCCTCTTTGAAGCCTAATGTTCTATAGAGGCTTTTCTCCCCAATATCAGAGCTAGGACTGAGCTAAAAGTCCAGGAAAATGCTGCCAAGACATAAAATACCTGGAGTTGCTCAGCCAAACTCATGAAACCCTGGGTATTAAGCACAAGATCAGAATTTATAATTTTACAGAAACTAGCTGAAGGCAAAGGTGACAGGAAAGCAAAAGATAAGACACCAGTAGTCTGATGTATACTTACTGTGCACTGTTGAATGTTAGAACAGCCATTTGAGGAGTAATATTTCGCCTAGGCTATATATGCTGCAACAACTAAAGTTAAAAATTTTCTTTATATTTCATTTAGTTGGCAAAGCACACAGTTTGAAACTCCACTGTAACTATCATCAACCATTAGAATCCATACCATCTACAAAAACTGTTACTGACAATGCTTAAACATCATTAGGAAATTATACAGATTAAGCTTTCATTTATTATAGTAAGAAGGCCGTGAATTATTCTCATATTATAGTAGAAGAAATTAAGGCCCAGATATGCTAATCAATTTATTAAATCATCTCATGAGAAACACCATGTATGCTGAGCTCCTTAAATCATATCAAGAAGCTGACAAGAAATTACACTAATAGAGCCTGTCATCACTACTGTTTATGCCATAAACACAAAAAACACTGTCAGAAAAATTTGTTAAAACGTAGGTAGGTAGGAAGGTTGGTAAGTGGGTGAGTGGAAGGATGGTAAATAAGACCTCTGACCTTAAGAGAAAGGAACAATGCCTAGGATATCTGCAGGGTTACCCAAATCTTGGATGCATCCTGAGATGGAAAAGTCAAAGGGACTTAAGTTTACCTACTTAAGGTAGATAAACTACATTACTTAGGAACAGCTACCAGTACTTCTAACTTTCCCTAATAGCCCTATTTTCTTCAATTTTAATTCTCCAATATCTTAAACTGTCTAACCTACAGACTAAAGGTTGCCTTTTTCCAAACTTGAAAATATTTATTGACTTCTTTTAGCTATAAATCTTCTCCTAGAATGACAGATTATTAAACACAAAGATTTTGATAAATTAGCTTTTCTTATATTTTAAAGTTATAAATGGGTAAGAGCCCCGAATTTTGGGAAATACACTTCCAGATGCTTGAGAAAGGAATACTAGATTATTTTGTGAACATCTTAGCTACTACTTCTCCTGATTCTGACATTCAGCAAGTCACGTAATCTATATATACCTGAGTTTCCTCATTTGTAAAATAGAATTAATAATGGTTCCTACATCAAAGAGTTGTCATATGGCTTCAACGCTGTAATATAGATAAAGTACTTTGAACAGTACCTGGCTAACAGCTATTGAGTCCTTACATTGTAGAAGGCAGCTGTAATAATGGAAAGCAGAATGAATCAAGGATGGCAAGATGTAATCTGAGTTCAAGCTCTAGGATACATTCACTTTATGTCCTTGAAAAGCCATTCAGTTTCTATAACTGACTGAACCATATGTATAATCTGGCCAATACTACTTTCATCAGCTCCTGGAGCTCCTAAGATGTAATGTATGTCAAATGTCTTTTATCTACTATAAAAAGCTATTATTTAGGCTATAACATCTTACTTGCCAAAGCAAAAAAATATAACTAAGCAGTTAAAATGTCAGACTGCATAGTTAATTTAATCTTCATTCAGAATGTACTTAGTCTTGTGTTAGAAATAATGCTAACAAGACTACTTATTTGGTTTTTCATCCGCAGCAAATGAAAAGCTAGAAATCAAGGAGGTAAAAGACAGAGAAATTTAATGGCAAAAATAAAAGGCAGCCAACTAGAAAGAGAAATCATTCAAAGCATCTAAACTTCAAAGAGAGATGACATTTATTACAGAAATAAACAGACGTAAATACCCCCAAGGGATTCTTGAAGACTCTTGACCAGTATTGGGCAATAAATTAAGATAAACTATACACACACACACAGTGATACATGTCATACCCTAGTATAAGCCCTTTACAAATCTGAATTATTCCTTTCAGTTTACGAAACACTTTCAACATTTTCTCATTAGGTCTGAATAACCATCAGGTAAGTAGAGCAGAGATAAATCTACCCTCAAAGCTGTTGTGAGGATCACACATAATCTAACCAAACCATCCTGCCACAGAGTCTTGTAAACAGTAGGTGTTCAAACAACATTAATGATTTTTCTTACAAATAAGACATTGACACTTAAAATAATGAAGAAATATGTACAAGTTTATGAAGCTAACTGGTCTTCTTTCTAGCCTCACTTCTGTGCTCTTCTCTCACCAACACACTATTAATTTCTAAAAAGCATTTACTAACCTAGTTTCCTCATGATTCATTTTAAAGAAAATTTCTGTACCACAGGACAGTATTTATTCATTCACTGTACCTGAGTCACTGTTCTAGGCACTTGCAAATATTGCAGTAAACAAACCTGACATTGGTCCTGCTCTCAGGAAGTAGATATTTCAGTGTGAGAAGACAAGCAAATAACAAGTATAAGACAATTTCAAACAGTAACAAGGGCCCAACAGGGTGATATAAGGATCAGTGAACAGATGGGGCCACTTTAGATCAGTCGGAAGGTCCCTGTGAGGTGACATCTGAGGTGACACCTGAATAACAAAAAAGTACATGTAACTTTTTCACTTATTAAAAACATTCTCTACCTTACTTCCAATAAAGGAGGAATGAGGTAGCTAACAATTTATATAATGAGGTAACTTTCTCATAAAGGAGAATACAAAATTTTAACGGTAACAGATTTCGATGGCAATAGGTTTTAAGCACTGGAAGTATGAGGGACACAAATGTTTTTCATTTTAG
Source organism: Pteropus medius (assembly GCF_902729225.1). Taxonomy (NCBI): domain Eukaryota; kingdom Metazoa; phylum Chordata; class Mammalia; order Chiroptera; family Pteropodidae; genus Pteropus; species Pteropus medius. Next base: position 8,935,851 of record NW_024354502.1, on the reverse strand, counting down.
CCTTCGTATCATCTCAGTGACAAAGGAAAAATATATAAACAGTAAACCATTAATAGCATATAATCACATGACAAGATGAACAAACAGGCCATCATCATAAAAAGTTCAGAGAAAAGATCAATGTGAACCACAGCAGTACTTCTCAAACACTAACATGCTATAAATCACCTGATACACCAGGTCAGGAGAGGGGCCTGGGATTCTGAGATACTATATTTCTCCTTTTCCAACAAGCTACCCAGGGAGACTAATTCTACTTGTTTTGCTGGTCTATGGACCATATTTTATAAGTATAAAAAGTATAATGTACATGAGAAAGGTAGGATTCTAATTGGTTTGGGGAAACAGAGCAGGTTTTATATGAAAAGTTCACCAGGAAGGATTAACTTGATCTTGTCTAGGAACAAGACAACTTGACTACAACGAAGATGTGCTCCTCCATCCCAAAAGGATATACTGCGTACTGACTTTGTACACAGTACAGTAAGACACACTGACTGAGAAACCATTTCGCACAAGGAAAATAGCCATGTAATTGTCCATTAACGGTCAGATGAAGAATATATGTTATATGCATGCAATGAAATGTTATATAATAATGAAAATGAAGGAATTACGACTATTCACTCTAGAACGGACTAATCTCCATCATGGTATGAGATGAATGTATATAATTAAGACAGGAGAACATACTATAATTTCATTCATATTTATTAGTATAAACGGGCAAAACTAAAGTTGTTTAGGAACACGCTGGTGAAGCTATAAAGAAAACCAAGAAATCACTGAAATAAAGCTCACAACAGTAACAGGGTGGCAAGAAGGGATGGGAGGAAAGGATGAAGTGGGAAGGGTTTCTAAGATACTTGTAATGTTTTATTTCGCAAGCTGAATGGCAGATTGACAGAATGGATATTTTGTGATTATTGAAATTATGTATACAGACACTATTTTGAGTGTATATTTTTATCTTTTTTTACACTTCTTTGCTTATGTTATCAATGATCTTTTTAAAAATAAGTCGGGAAATTGGCGGTGGCATATTCTAATAGCAGCGAATTAAGGAAACAATGGAAGACTACCAATATAGACAAGTTTTGACCATGACTTTAAGAGGAAAAAAGTGGGGATTAAGAGTGGAACAGAGTGCTAAGAGGCAGAGCTGAACATTTTAATATGGGTAAGTCCTGACAATACTAAGATGTTGAAGGAACAATAATGGTAAAATACAGAGGAATTGATGAAACAGGACCAAAGGTAGGAAAGGAAAGATTCAAGAACACTAGAAGAAAAACTGGTCAAAGTGCCAGAAACAAATGTGATTAAACATCAGGCTTACCAAATAGTTTTGGTGGTTAGAATGCATAGTTCCTAGGAAGCTTGGAAATACTAGGAAGTAAACCTAAACACAACATCTTGGTGGGCCTTGAATTCACTGCGAGGTCAATGAACGTGGAATCAACAGGGTTTTCTGAGGGGCTGGATGTTGAAGGTTAAAAAGAAAAAAAAAGAACCAAGTAGGTTAATGCCTAGGTTTTCTGACTTATTCAAACCGGTAGATGATGGTTCCATTTACTAAGATGGGAGAGTCTAGGGTAGGACCAACAAGGGGGATAGAGGAATGAAGGGGAGAAGTCAACAATTTTATTTTGGACATGTTAAATCTGAGGTGCCTATAAGATATTCAAATAATGATGTCAAGCAGACAGTTGGGTATTCAAGAGTGGCATACAACACCCAAGTCTGGTAAGAAAGATTATGCTAGGAATAATATAAATATTTAAAGCCATGAGAAGGGGCCTTAAAGGTCAACTATTACTACTACAAATAATAGCAGCAGCAGCTAAGAGTAAGTGTAAACTTACTATGTCCCAGACAGTGTGCTAGTTATTAACACATTCAGCTCATTTTAATTCCCAAATTAAAGGAAAAGGAGACATAGAGATTAAGTAATTTGTCCAATGTCAATTCAACTAATTAGAGGTGAGATTCAAACCCAAGCAGTTTACCTCCAGAGGTGTGCTTTTAACTACTTTTTTACACTATGTCAGGCAGAGAAGGAAGCCTAGACTCAAATCCTGAAGCACTCCAACATTCACAGATGGGGAAAGGAGAAGCCAACATAAAAGATGTTAATTCCAATTATGCGCTTTCAGGTAAAGCTCTGAACCACAGGCTCCAAAGTGGCTCCAAAGTAAATAAATCTCCACCTGGGAAGTTACAGATGTCATAGCCCAGCAAAGAAGCATTAAAGTTTACCTTCCTCTCTCCTTCCAAAAGCCCCAGGAGTCCTAGATCCTTCTCGACACCTCCGTCACCTACTTGTCTCCCGAAAAATTCTTTCTCCAAATCCCCTCTCCCAGGCATCTCAAAACAAAACCCAAGGAACTTGTCACACACACCCTAGCCTCGGTCCCCTTCCTCAACCCTCAATTCCTCCGTCAGATGGCAGAGAAGTCTGCTGGAGTCTCCCAACAAAAAGCGAAGTTGAAAAAGGAGGATTTTAGGAAGAAACCTTCGCCCAACCTCACCAAGCCCAAATGGGAGGCTGCCGGGAAGCGCTTCTGGCGGGACCGGGCTAGGAACTACGCTCCCCACGTGGGCCTGGAGAGACGGATCCCCACTCACCAAGCCATCTATCTGCACTTGCTTCACGGCCGAATCTCCGGACCCGCCTTTGCCTTTGCCTTTTCCTGCCGCACCTGTGGTGGAGCTGGAAGAGGTGGTGGCAGAGCCGGTGCCTTCCTTGCGAGACGCCATCTTTCAGCCAGACAGGAAGAAAGAGAAATGTGAGTGCTCGAGAGCGGAAGTACAAGCTTCTCGTGACGTCATGCGCAGACTGGCGTTTGAGGGGCGGAGCTGGGAGGAAAGATTGGCGTACGGCCCCGCCTCCCACCTGTAATCCTGCCTCCACTCTTACCCCAACGGAATCCACTGTGCATGCGCACTGTGCGCTTGCAGCTTTTTTAAGGAATGCTCAAAGCCGAAAGTGGACTTTTTAAAATGTTTTTCATTTTATGTTTAGTCAGTCTCCATTAGGCAACTGATCATAATGACATTATAGCTCACATTTATATAGCGTTCCATGAGTAAAAATGCTTTCGATTCTAATTTTTGGATTAATCTTCGTTCCCATGAACAGCTGTAGTCCCATTACACGCATTAGGAAACTGAGACATGATTTGCCCAACGTCATTATGTTAATTAGTGGTGAGCGATATTGCAGTTTGTCTTATGTAATTTTAGATATCGGTCTCCATGTAGATTATATAGAAATTAAAACATGGGAACTTTGATCAGAATTACGAGAACTAAGTCCTTTGCTGCTATTAGTTTCATGCAGGATTTACTTAAGGACAAAGAAGTTATTTTATGTAAAGTGTTGAAGGGTGGTGCAGAACCTGTTCCCTAAAAATCAGGCTGACATAACACAGTTTGAAAGACTTGTCTCAAGTTTTTAAAAGAATACTGGACAGCTTTAGAAAAACTATCTTAAATAAGGAATTTAAAACATTCTCTCCTTTCAAATACATTTTGTCTGCTTATTTTTTAAATGTTTACTCATTCAATAAATATCTAGACAGAACTGATTAAGTAGTTACACCAATGAAGGGTATTTCCTACCCTGAAGTTTTTTATTGTGAGGGTCTGGTGTTACAGTACAATCCAGGAACAGAAATAATTACACCTGACAAATTCCTAATGATACAAAATAAAAATTAATATTCATTTTTTTCAAGTGCACATGAAATGTTTATCGAAATAGACCACAACCTGGGCCACAGAAATGTCTCCACAAATTTAGAAGTAATTTGAAATAGAAATCAATATGATCACCCTACCTAGAAAGGGCTATGAGCAACATCACTTGCTTCACTTGGACTCCTGGTTTCCTTCTTATCTTTCTGGCTGTTCCTTCCTTATCAGTCACCACTACTGATTTCTCTACCCTTCCCAAAGTTTAAATATTGAATAGCCCAGAGTTCAGTCCTTATATATCTTTGTTCCTGCATCTTTACTCCTATCATGGTGATCTCATCCACTCTCAAGGCTCTAAACTTCATACATATGATTCCCAAATTTATATTTCCCCAGACCTCTCCACTGAACTCCACACCAGCATGTCTATCTGCTCTTTAAACATTTCCAGTTAAATGTCTGTCACCTCCAACTGAACCTTTCCAAAATTGAGCTCTAAATGCCCTACCAAAAAAAAAAAAAAAAAATGTTCTTTCCAATCTTCCCCATCTCTTTTGATGACAGCTCTATTCTTCTAGTTAAGACCAAAACACTTGGGGTCATCTTCAACTCTTCTATCACACACACACGCATGCACACACACAAGCACACCTGATCCATTAAAAACTCTACTAGGCTCCATGTCAAAATGTATTCAAAACCCAGACTTCTAGGAAGAATAAGAGATAACTTTTTCCTACCCCTCCTAATAATTACATCTAAACTCCTGGACATTATATATAAAAGAAAAATAAGAAGACTATGCAAGAAGAGAGAAGGAAGACTGGCTAGGGATGTCAGGACCCAAGGAACAACACAATGGTGATTTCCCAGGGTTTCTATTTGCCACGTATATCCCACACTTGGAGCTGAAGTCCAGTGACCTAGAAACACCAACAGGGACAGACAAAAAAAGCTCCAGCAAAAGTCTGCTCTCTGCACACATCAGTGGAGACCATGTGGGAGTTCAAACTTTCACCCTTGCCAGACAGTAATGAGACAGCCACTCTCTCCCCCAATGGTGTGATGTCAGAAAAGGCCTACTGGTAAGTCAGAATTTCACAACAGCAGTAAGGACACCACCAGCCCATGAAGGAAAACATGGAGAGCAGTAACAAAGAACTCCTACACCAAAGAAGTATCAGTGGCGGTCCAGTGGGAGCTGGAACTCCCATCTCTCACCAGTAACGAAGAACTAGTCTCACTCCTAGGGAGTCAATGGAGGCTGAACATAGAACTTCTATTTGTACCCTCATAGGGCAGTACCAGGAAGAACTCCCTCCATCCATCACCAGAGCTGAGTCAGAGGAAGCCAGCTAAAACAGAAGGTCACAAGATCCAAAGTTCCATAACAAAATACTCAAAAGTCTATGCTTCACTAAAAAAAAATAACCATTTCATCAAGAACCAGGAAGATCTGAAACTGAATGAAGAAAGGCAATAGATGCCAGCGCTGAAATGACAGAGGTATGAGAATTATCCAAAAAGTTTTAAAGCAGCCACCATGCAATGTTTTAACTGTTACAGACACACTTGAAATAAAAAGTTTCAGCAAAGAAATTGCAAGTCGCAATCAAGATATAAAATATATAAATAGAAACCAAATGAAAATTTAGGACTTAAAAAATATAATAACTAAAAAATAAAAATAAATAAAAAACAAGTGGATGGGCTTAACAGCAGAATGGAAAAGACAGAGGGGAAAAAAAACCAGTGGACTGGAGATAGAACATAGAAATTACCCAGTCTGTATACAGATTAATAGAATAGAAAATGATATAGTCACTGTGGGAAAGAGTATGGCAGGTCCTCAAAAAATTAAACACAGAATTACCAAATGATCCAGGAGTTCTATGTCTAGGTATGTACTCAAAATTATTGAAAGTAGGGACTCAAACTCATATTTGTACACCAATGTTTACAGCAGCATTACTCATAGTAGTCAAAAGGTGGAAACAACTCAATGTCCTTCAACAGATGAATAAATGAACAAAATGTGATGTATACATACAATCGAATATTATTCAGCCTTAAAAAGAAACAGAAATATTGTACATGCTACAATGTAGATGAACCCTGAAAACGTTTTGCTAAATGAAATAAGCCAGATACAAAAGAACAAATACTGTGTGATTCCATTTATATGAAGTACCTAGAATAGTCAAATTTGTAGAGAAAAAAATTAGAATAGTGGTAACCAGGGCATGAGAAGAAGAAGAATGGGGAGTTATTATTTAATGGGTATAGAGTTTCCATTTAAAAAGATGAAAAAGTGGTAATGGCTGCACACAATGTGAATGCATGTAATGGCACTGAAATGTGCATCTAAAAAACATTTAAATGTTAAAGTTTACATTACTTTACCGCAATAAAAAACAAAGTGGATTGGAACAAAAAAATGCACAGAGCCTTGAGCAACTGTGGGACTATAAGAAAAAAAATATAGCAATCCTGTCATCGGAGTCTCACAAAGAGACAAGAAAGTGAGCAGGGGTTAAGAGGTATTCAAAGTAATGATGACTGAAAACTTCCCAAATCCTAGAGGGAAAGTCATAACTTATAAATTCAAGAAGCTCGAGTGAACTCCAAAGAGAATACATCCAAAGAAACTCACATCAAGACAGCACAGTTAGATTTCTGAAAGCCAAAGGAAAAGTCTTGAAAGCAGTGAGAAAGAAACAATGCCTTATAAGAGAAAAACAATTAGAATTAAAGTGAATTTCTCCTCAGAAACGACAAGACCAGAAAGAAGTTGCATAATATTTTTCAACTGTTAAAATAAAAAGAATTCTCAACCCAGAAACCTACATTCAGCCAAATTATTGTTAAAGAATAAAAAGGAAATCAAAACATTTTGGATGAAAATAACTGAGAGAATTTGTTTCTAGCAGACCTACCCTAAAAGAATGACTAAAAGTTCTCTAAAAGAAACAGTAAAAAAAAAAAAAAAAAGAACCTTGGAACATCAGTAAGGAAGAAAGAACAGAGTAAACAAAAATATGGATAATTACAGTAGATTTTCCTTCTCCTCTTGAATTTTATAATATATTTTCAAGGGTTAAAGCAAAAAAATATAACAGTATCTAGTGTAGTTCTAAATGTATGTAGAGAAAATATTTAAAACAACTACATTATTAAAAGGAGTTGGTTAAGAGACATATAGGAAGATAATTTTTCTACATTTTGACTGGTAAAATGACTCAACAGGAATAAGTTATTCAAAGTTAATATAGTACCTAGGAAACCACTAAAAAGCTTTATCAAGGAGTACACTCAAAGGCACCCTAGATAAGTCACTATAAAATTTTAAAGAATATTTAGTAACCACAAGAACACAATAAAAATAAAACAGAAATAAAAAGAGAGAGAATAAATAGAAAAAGAACAAATAAAATAGCAGCGTTAAGCCTGAATATATCAATAATTATATTAATATAAATGTTCTAATTATACCAATTAAAAAACAACTATTGATAGAATGGATAAAAACATGACTTAAACCACAAGCTGCCTAAAAGAAACTCACTTCAAATATAATGATGTAGTCATATTGAAAATAAAACGATGGAAAAACCAGACCATGCAAACATTAATCAAAAGAAAGCGAAAGTGGGTACCTTAATATCAGATAAAGGAGAATTCAGAGCGATGAAAATCACCAGAGACAAGGAGACATTTTATAACTATAAAATGGCCAATCACCAAAAATATCTCGCAATTCTAAATGTGTACGCCCCCGCAAAAGAGCTAAATTTATGTGAAGAAAAATTCTTGCAACTTTTCTATAAACAAAACTACAGTCATAGTTGGAGACATCAACTCTCCTCTCTCAACAACTGATGGAAGAACTAGAAAGAAAATGAGCAATGATGTAAAGGAACTAAGCAACATCAATCAGTAGGATCTAATAACATTTATAAAACATCCCACCAAAAAACAGAATACATCTTTTTAAACCCTATGGAACATATAAATCATATCATGAGCCATCAGCAAATCTCATCGAATTTAAAAGAATTGAAATCATTCAATGTTCTCCAACCACAATGGATTCAAACTAGAAGTCAAAACATAAATGTAACAAGAAAAATTCCAAATACTTGGAAACATACATCTAATAACCCTTGAATCAAAGAGGAAGTCTTAAGGGAAATTTAAAAACACACATACACATTGAACTGAATGAATATGAAAACACGAAATGTCAAAATTTATGGGACTCAGCTACATCAGTGCTGAAAGCGAAGTTTATAGCTTAATGCACACATTATAAAAGAGGAAATGTCTTGAATCTATATCCTAAGCTACCTCTTCCAGATTCTATAAAAATAAGAGGAAAATAAAACTAAAGCCTGAATAATAGATTAAATAATCTAAATAATCTAATAATATAAAATAATAGATTAAAGAAGAATACTGTATTTATTTAATCACCCAAAGGAGGTTGATCACAACCATTAAGCTGTATTTCTTCCCCGCCCCCAACAAAAGGCAGTTTAATATTGTGGGTATTAGTTTCACTGAGGATATTTAGATAGTGAATAAAATGAATTTACCCCAGTTCCCAACAATAATGTTCTCCATTCTCTCTGCCACAGGAGCTAACATTTTTAACATACTTCTAATTTCCTGGAAATATTTCATATTTAGTCAGAAGCAAAAAGAGAAAGGATGGAGAGGGTCTGCCCAATGGTGAGCCCTGCACAGGGGCAAGAAGCACTCGGGTTTAGCCTGCCAAACCCTAGTGAAAAACATGAAAAAAATATACAGTTCTGCGTCTGTGGCATAGTAACTCTACCCACCAGGAAAGCACAAACCAGTGAACGCCAGATTGTGACCATTCCGTGCTTTAGAACCAGTCGATGTTGGAGCTGCTTTTCCTTGCTTGGCTAAGACTTAACTTAAATCTCTTTTCATGCAGTAAAATGAAGGAGTCGAGATACTAAAGGTGAGCCAAAGAATTTCTTCAAATGTCACTTTATTCCTATTCAGTATGCAGATGAGCCAAAGGATTGTTTTAAATGTCAATTTATTCCTATTCAGTAGTTGCCTGCATCAAGACCTCCACGGAGGGCAAGGTTCCTTGGAACATGTGATAGTTTGGGGCCTGAACTGAGCAACGTTCAGTGTTCTTGGGGCTGGTGTAGATAGACATAGAGCACTGCCACTCAGGACTCCTAACCAACCTTAACAGGACCAACTTAGCATCTATTCCAGCCTTGGGGTGAAGGAAAAAAGTAGAAAGTAATCTGACTTTTTTATCCACTGTCCCTTTGGGAAATAATTGTGCATTCATGACATACAGCTGACGTTTAGTCTTCTCTAGTACTCATTAGAAACAAAGGAAGCAAGGAAGTACAATTTTCAATAAAAGTTTAAGCAGGAGATTCTGGGAGGGGTGTTTGTTCTTAGCTCTTGTGTGTTGATTATTTTCTAGGAAAGGAACACAAATGTCTTTTTTTTTTCCCTTGAAAAAGAGATACTGTTATATGATGGTTGTAGGATCTCCCAAAACATTAGTCCCTCCTTCTAACAGTCACAAGTAACAAGATAGAAGCAGGAAGTCCACCCTCCAACACTACTCACTCATGAGAAGGGGGTCAGAACCTCCTTACTCTGTGGAAATGGAAGGAAAAGGCAATAACTCTCCCAACTACTCCTCTCCAAGAAAATATATGGTGCCATTACAATTAATGAGCCAGGTCTAAGACACAAAAATTAGACATAAGCAAAACCAGAAGAAATAACATATAAATAGGACAAAACTAAAGTTCTGGATTCAATTAGTACATTTTTTAGAAGTTCATAAATATTCATTTGGCCAAAGAAAATCATTTGGCTTAAAACACTAAACACTTTGCTTTAATATTTAACTAGAGTGAAAAAGACCCCTTTGAGAGATAGTTGAAAGCAGCTAATTGCAACAGTTACTTCTGCATTCCAGCCACTTCACTATGTTATCTGACATAAAACAAGAGCATATGAAGAGCATCTTAAATTTCTCTAAAACAAGGTACTATACAGGTAATACTATTGTTTTTCCTTTTAAAACACATCTTTTTTTTTTTTGCCTAGATTTAACAAATATTCTACCAGTTAATATGCTTTGGGCTACAAATAAAAAAAAAAAAAAAAAAAAAAAAAAAAAGTGAACAAAAAATCCCAATATAAATTATTTTAAGCAAAAGGGAATGTACTCTACCACATAATAAAATGTCCAGAGGGGAATGTACTCTAAATAAATAAAAGAGCATAAAGACTCTAGTTCCATATCTTTATGAATCTCCTGACTCTGTCTTCTGCCATGGTTTGGTTTGGTCTACAGACTGACTACCCGTACAATCTCAAAATACCTGCCAGTAGCAAGGGACGCATGCATTTATTATTATTATTTTTATTATTGCAAGAAAAAGAAAACCTCTCCCCGAACCATGGAAAAAAAATCTTTCTCTTTAGTCTGATTTAAGTCATATGCCCCCTCTGTGTGAATAAGACTATGTGAGGTTATACATTGAAGAGCTAAGTGATTTGTTCAGTATTAATAAAGGAACGACACAGAGGGTGAAGAGAGAGCCAATAAAAAGAAAATAATACTCCTTTATACATACGACTCAGCATGTGAATATTTTCTATATGTTTACTAAAATAATAATAATTTTTAAAACGATATTTGACCTCCTCATCCCTGTATTTTGATTTATGACTTACAACTAATATTAAAACAAAGCGATCTTGCATGAAAACATTTGCATGGATCCTATGAGGATCCATGACTTTTATTTGGTACCTCATGTAATTAATACCTCCTATTGGTGTAATTCAATTATAAATATGAGACTTTAAAATAATATTCTACCGGATTATTGAAAGCCTGTTTAATTTCTTGCCATCAGGAGTTGTTTCTGCCCTGAAGTCCTCCTGCTGCTTAAAAATATATACGAAACCATGAGTGAATTGGTTGTCTTCAACATTTTGTTCAATATAAATAGTGTTTTTAGAAAATCCTTTTAATGCCATACTCTGACATAATTTTCAATCTTCAAACTCCTTTAATAACAGTAATATTTACTTACCTACGGTAATTTTTTAAGGATTCATTAATCTTCTAAAATGCTTTGATAAGTTAAAATGAAAGGCCTCCATACAGTATGAATGATTCCAGCAGTTTGTTATTATTTAATTAAATTTCAAATGGCGATTTATGTGTGTCAAAGTAAAACATTTTGCACATTGTTGCCACTTTTTAACTTTTTTGCTCCTCTCTACTAGTTTTTGTTTTTATCACTTTAATTAATACTTTTAATCATTTGGCAACAAAATCTCAATGGAGAGTACTATTAGATCTGTTATAGTGAAAAGCTGAATTCCTTTCTACTTAGACCGCATGGCAGTGTTTGTTCTCTGTATGATTTTGTCCAAATAAACTCTTATACCAAGAAAATTTGCTAGTCAATTTTACAGCCCTCTGACAACAGTCATCTGATAGCCCATGGTGAGCACCTCTTGATTGCTATCTGGTTTAGAAGTATTCTTGACAAACAGAAATCCTTTGAAACTTTTTTCTAAGAGACGGTTTCTCCTTTGTCATTTACCCTGTAGGAAGAGCTCACTGGTACCAGCTGCACCAACAGACAGAAAATCTCGCTTGCTTTCTTTAATTGACAACTGGATGACACTAACATTTATTTGATGTTTTTTGCCTAAGCAGCTGGGGTTCTTCATATTTAACTAAATTTTCTCAACAGGAGATACATCCCACTGACATACCCAGTTCAAATCAAATTGTTTATACTTTCAAAAGAAACAAATGTCAAGATAACTTCTAGAGTATATAAAAAGGATTTAATTTATTTTATTTTGAAAAAGTATTCTACCTTTTACAGAAAACTTACATACTAGGATTTTGAACCTGTTCAAAGAAAGGGCAATTGTACTGGCAAACACTAACAAACATCAAAGTTTCATCAAATACATCTGTCAGTATAAAATTCTAATTCTGGCAAGTAGTTTTAACTGACTCTATCAATTATGATTGGATTTGGCTGCATATAAAGGAAACTTCATGTGTCAATGTGGGTTTATCCTTGGTAAAAAAATAACTAATTAAAAAAATAATAATAATACCATGCTGGTGAATGATATGATAATGGGAGAGGTTATGCATGTGTGGATGCAGAGGGTCTATGGGGAATCACCGTACTTTCCTCTCAATTTTGTTGTAAACCAATTACTGCTCTAAAAAAAATAAAGTTTTGAGAAGTGAAAAGAAACTTAATATTTTTAAACCAAAGTAGAAATTTATTTTTCTTCTCATGTAAAACAAGTCTAGAGGCAAAAAGTCTATATTTGGAAAGATAGTTTCCCAGTCACAAATGACCCAGGCTCCTCTTACTCACTTTGCCAGCTATCCACGTGGTCTCCATCCTCAACGATGCCTCATGGTCTAAAATAGGCTGCTAGCATTCTATTCATCACATCCAAGTTCCAGGGAGTAGGAAGAAAGGAGGTGGAAAAAGACAAAAGTGCCCATCACCAAGCTAAGTTGGCGCCCTTTAAGTAGCCTTCCCAGAAGTCCCTTGTAACACTTACAGTGTTGGCTAGAACTTCGTCATCTGACTACACTTAATTGCACGGAAGGCTGAGAAATGGATTCTCTGGGCACATTACTATCCAGAACAAACTTGGAATTCTGTCACTAAAAAAAAAGAGGAGAGATACTGGGTGGCAATTCACAGTCTGTGCCACATCCATTATGCTACATGTGGTGGTTTTGTGGGAAATTTCATGTAACTATTAAAAATAATAAATGAGAGCTCTGCCAATTGATTTGGGGTATGTGCGGGAGGAGGGTTTCCACAAAGATTGTTGAGTGAAAAAAAGCAAATTCATAGAAGTGATAAAATATGATTCCATTTTTGAGTAACAGAGTGACAAAAATCTCTATATATGTATGCATATATGTATGTAAATGATGAACAGTTGACCCATGAACAACACAGGTTTGAATTGCGTGGGTCCCCTTACATGTGGATTTTTTTCAATAAACACATATTCAGCCTACCAACTATCCCCAGGTTTCTCATTTCTGGATTCAGTCAACCATGGATCAAAACCAGTATCTGTAATCTGCAAATCCTCAGACTTGTAAGGCCAGCATTGTTCCACACCATTTTATATAAGGGACTTGAGCATCTGTGAATTTGGGTATGGGGGTCCAATTCACTGTGGATACCAAGGGATGACCGTAGTTAAGTTTGGGGTAGTCAAAAGTTATACACAGTATATACAAAGTATGAACACAGCTCTCATTTATTATTTTTAATGGTTACATGAAATTTCCCACAAAACCACCACATATAACATAATGGATGTGGCACAGACTGTGAATTGCCACCCAGTATCTCTTCTCTTTTTTTTGTGACGGAATCCTATGGGGGGCTGGCATCCCTAAACCCCACAGATTCAAGTGTCAACTGTATAAGTAAATGAAAAGGGAAAAATTGCAGAAAGATACTCAGTAGTGGTCAACATATGTTATCTGTGCGAGGAGAGAGGGGGTGAATGTCTTTGTGTTGTTCCATTGTTCCACTCGTTATACTAGGCATGTGTTATTTCTGTACTCTGAAAAAAACATACAAGTTTTTTTTTTTTTCAATGTGGCAGTTTCCAGGTCCAACCTTTATAACACCTTCCACTATATATGAAAATTCACGCTGAATCCAGGATGCAGTCTATCCTGGGGGATTTTAGTGAAGAACTTAATAGGCCCTCAGTACAAACCAGTTTACCTAAGTTGTTTTAAATGATTTATTTAGCAAAATTTTTTATTTAGAGTATGTTAGCTAGATGTTAGGAGGAATATACTATTCTTTTTTAGCTAATGGGTGTTAAGTGTTTATAAATATTTAAACATGGATGTAAAACTAATGTCATAGATATCTTTGTTGTATTATCTGATATACTACATTTATGAAATTAAACAAAGTAATCTTTATGAATTGTATTTAATGTTTGCCTATTTAATTCCATTTAGGCCATGAATCTTTCATGAAAAAGTCTCATTTGGAAATTAGTCACACCTTGCAAGAAAAAATCATTCTCATGTCAACTAGGCTTCATCAAAATTTCATGAAGAAAAAACTTCTCAATTAGGTACAACATCACATTATAAATTATATTTGATCCAGACATCATAAAGAATATGAAGAGTATGAAAAAATAAAAATTAATTAATTATACCCTACTACCTCGGCTGAATGTGTATTTGGCATGGAAAATGTCCAATGTACTGACCTAAGAAAAAAACTAGCAGCTAGCAATGCTGAGACATTACTCTTTCTACAGTAATAATCATCAAAAAATTTTTCAATGACTATTAATTTTTTTCTAAGTCAAACCAGATCCAGCATTATTAAAGATACTTTTCATGAACAATCATGCTATTTCAAGCAGGACATGGGCAGACATCATTAACAGTATACAATGACTTTCAAACTCCCTTCTTTAATGGGCTACCAAAATCAGAAAGCTGCCGTGAAACCCAGTGAAGTCTTCACCTGATGCTCTGAACAGCGAAAGTTTAGAGTGAGGTTTGACATTTGAGCGTGTAGTTTAACAACTTTTCACAAGCTAACCCTGACTTTCAGGAAATGAAATTAAAATGACAGAATTATTAATCTGTAGATCCACAATCTAAAAAAACAAAAAACAAAAACCAAAACATTGTCTTTTGAGGGATGCCATCTCAGTGGGGACACTAGAAAGTTTGGATTGCCTGACATAACCAATTTTGGTGGGGCAGGTCCCAACAGGTCTGATTTTAAGGGAGTCGAGTCTGTGTTTAAGGCGGAGAGAGAGAAAAGGACACAAAAACGAATTTTAGTTTTTCCATCCCATGGGGTGTTTGTACCAATGTGTATCAACATCAAGGGATCCCTCCTCCCAGGAACCAAGGGAAGTCTCTCAAAATTAGTTTTTCCTCACATCAATCCAGCTTTGCAGACATTCTTCTCCAAAAAACAACAATGGAGTGTTCTATAGGCTAATGATATAGCTTTAAAAATAAAAAGTAAACAAAATTCTGCATTTTCAGAAAACTTGATAAAAAATAGTATTTCAAACTGTACAGTCACCACAAGTTATCCAAAATGCACACACTTCACTTGGCATCTCCAGCACCTTCAGCTTTCTGTGCCTGGTCTGTTTTGGCATCTCCGTTTTCTGCAGGGTTATTCCTATCCTTGCCAGCATCGGTTTTCCCCTTTTCCCCCTTGGGTACTTTCTCTCCCTTCTTTGCAGGGACCTTTTTTAGGCTTGAGCTTGGGCTTTGGAGGAGCAGGTTCAGCAGATAATCTTGAGGATTTCCTCTGTGGTCCAGCCCTACCTCCTTCAGCATCCCCTTCAGTCTTTCTGTTGGGCATGATGGCAACAGCTGTGGGATGTAGGCGCTGGACACAGGGATGCAACGGCGTGAGGCCTTTGCTCTGTCTGGGGTCGTTCTTGCCTTTTCTTCACATTGCTTGCGCTCCAGGGGGTTTATAAAGTTTTTACCCCAAATTTTTAATAATAATTTTCAAAGTAAAATTTCAAATTTAAACTTATATCAAAATATTTTATTCAATAATGGCAATATTTGGCTTCTGCCTTGGTTGTGGTCATACTAAGTCATTTGGCATCATGCTAAAAAGTGTTCAGTGGACCACTTAATGAAAAAGTCTCACTGGATAAGCAGTGATGCTTTATTGCAAATGGTCCTTCAGGAACACTAATATACATAATAATGACTTGAGGAGACTGTAATAAATATCACTTCCTGTCTAAATGGTATTCCTCTTTAATACTCATTCTGAATCAGAAATGGGCATTTTAAATAAGCACATTAAGAGCTTTGTCTGCCTGTCCCAGGATCATGTTTTGAAAACACTGCTGTAATAGAAAGCTCTGTTTTAAACTTGATCTTCACCATTATAGACTGTCTCTATGTTTGTAAAATAAGGGTCATGTTTGCAAATGGCACTGCCATACACATAGAGCTCGAAGAAAATTATGCTGTAGTTTAGTAAATTAAAAAATAACTAGAATATGACTCAAATTCTTAACCTGGATCACATTTTTCTTAATAGTGAAATGTGGCCAAAAGGAAGGAGCTAGTAGATAAATCTGTGAGCTTATTTTTGTAAATGTTTTAAGTGTTTTTGCAAGGCCGGGGTGGTAAAATTTCTCTTTCTGTGGTGGATATATAGTTAGAGCGGGGAGTTGGCACACAGGGATAAAGAGAGGATTCAAATTGTAAAATAGTGAGTAATGATATTCAAGAACCATGAGCTCAATTCTGCAATAACTCTTTATGGCTTCCAATTCCTAAATTTACTTTCAGTTAAATAAAAGCAACCATCTAAGCGATGTTGTGCTGGGAATCAGGACATTATAGAATATTTTAGTTCCAATTCCACAAATCTATATCTTCAACTAAAACCTCAACTGCAAATAATACATCTCAATCACTTTGTAAATCATTTTTCTGTTAGTTCTTTCTATCTTTAGCCAAAACTAAATCTGGGACAGATTCCAGGCCAGGACAAAAATTCAAAATACCATACTCCCTATTCTTTGATTATTTTTCCTTGAAGTGGATACTTGGCAATTAGCTACTGGGGGACTCAAAATTTTCTGATTCACTTTCATTAATCAAGTTGACCAAACGATTCCTAGATTCCTAAACTTTCTGTCGACTCTGTACTTTCCTGTTACTAGCCCAGTATGTAGTCTTCCTGACTCAGAATCTATAGACATAAAAAGGGTTTTAAAAAGAACTCTAGTCCTGCCAACTTATTTGACAGTGAGGAAGCTGAACCCAGCTTTCTCGGGGAGTTGCTCAAGGTCAAATGGCTAGGTTTATGGGCAGAACTAGGACTCTAGGGATTCTGATTCTTAGAAAACTAACCTCTTGAGTTCCTCCCAATGTTGTGCTAGGAAAAGTATGCCGTTTGAGTGAGTTAAGATAGTCTTGAGAGGGTGGGATCCTATTGGGGGATTGGGGATAGGGCTAGCAAGAACATTTGACCTTCAGGCAGGAGGGCTGGGCTCCAGTGACTTCTGACGCTAAAGAACCACGTGTCCTTAGTACACATGCTTAATTACTTAAGTTCTTTACAGAAAGGCAAGCAGCCCAAACCGGCCCATAATTGCCAATATACTTTGATCCCTCGCCTTCCTACACTTGGGAATTAAAAACATTAAAGGGAATTAAATAGGGTAAATTACTTAGAATAGTGCCTGTAACATATTAAGGCTCAATATTATCGCTGATTATTACTATATTGCCAATCTTATAGATGCTTGCCCACTAAAGCGCTAATGTCAGCGTGCAGATTTTTACTCCGGCCCACGACTGGGCATGTGCATCCCCGTACGCATTCGCACACCCAGTGGTCTTCCTGCGCAGGCGCAAGCTCCGCCCCCCAGAGCGCGCCCCTTAAAGCGCGAGCACCGTGGCTGAGGCGCGCGCTCGCCTGGGGATGATGGTAACTTGCCGGCAGGCGCGGGTGACGGGGGCGTTTGCTTCCGGGGCAAAGGGAGCTTCATATCCGGGGGAAGTGGGTATCGCCGGTAGCTGGCCGTGCGGAAGGCGTTTGTTGCAGCTTCGTGGTCTTGGTTGAGGGAAGCCAGGCATGAAGATCACGAGGCAGAAACACGCCAAAAAGCATCTCGGCTTCTTCCGCAACAATTTTGGAGTCCGCGAGCCGTACCAGATCCTGCTGGACGGTACCTTCTGTCAGGCGGCGCTGCGGGGCCGCATCCAGCTGCGGGAGCAGCTGCCCCGCTACCTCATGGGGGAGACACAGCTGTGCACTACCAGGTGGGTCGGGCCGGGCTGAGCTGGGCTGAGCCGAGCCGAGCCGGTGGCGCGGGGGATCCGGCGGGTGTGGTTGAGACGAGGCCGCTGCTCACACGAGCCACCAGGTGTAAGGCGCCCCGCCCACGAAGAGTTGACAGTCAGGTGGTGGTGGCCTATGGAGCTCAGGGGTGTAGCTATCATTTAGGCAGAAGATACAATGCCTTGAATATTCACATGTCGTTAGCCTGGGGAATAAGACCATGTGCTTCGTAGTCCGACTTGACTTTGATTCTTGGTCCCAGTTTTACCAGCTCTGTTATTTCTGACAAGTTATTTAACTTCTCTGAGCCTTGGATTTCTCATCTGTTAAAAACAAACAAACAAAAAAACATAACTACTTGCAAGGTTGCTGTAAGGACTAAACGAGTAGGTATAGTGCATGTAGAGCGTTTGCTGGTATCTAAAGCCTACCTCCTTTAAATGGAACTGTTGTTTGCATAAGTCTTACTAATTTAAATTTTAAAATGTCCTCACAACTGCCCTGTTAGGTAACATCTTCGATTCTCAAAAAGTTAGTCAGAATTTGAGATTACGAACTTTGCCTAAGGTCATTTGTTTATTCACTGTCTTGTATTAAGTTACAAGCCACATTCCAAGCACTGTGTAGCAACTGAAGATAACTTAGTGAACAGCAGACTCCCAGTCCTCATGGCCCAGATAATGCATGTCATTCTCCAATTGACATGTTTTGACTCTAGGTCTAGTTTCCCCACTTCATCAGTGTGGAAACATTAGGATGGAACTTTGGGGGGAGCGGAGGGAGGGTGGTTGGAATATGGAGATTTCATGAAGGAGATAACTTTAGAGCCCAGCCACAGTTCATTTCTGACGGGAAGGACTATTTTGAGTGACAGAAAAGAGAAAAGTGGCATTTCTTTTGAACAAAGGAATGGAGTTGTGAAGTGCCTGGGAAAGGGTTTAGAGCACAGAAATAGTTGGAAATGAAGCTGGGAAGAAGGTAAATTGAGGCTAGAGCATGAAGAACTATTATTAAGAAACTTAGTAAGAATATTTATTTTAAAAAATCGAAAAAAGGAAGTTAAAATGACCCATAATATCACAACAGTGAGTAACCACTGTTAACATGTGCTGTATCATACATCCAATCTTTATAGGTATACACACACACATGTGAGGGGCATGTTAGAGAAGCAAGAGAGTGAGGACAGGCAAACCCATTTTGTGGTTGTCCAGTCAAGAAATGATGGGAGCCTGAATCTGGGCGGTAAAAGGCAGAAACCTAACGGTTCTACAAGGTGACAGTACTGAGATAGATACCAAGGGCTAAGATTGGACTAACAGCTATTGGAGTAGGAGTAAAGGTGAGGGATAAAAGACCAAATAGGATTTCTAATTTTTTTCCCCCCAGTGTGTCTGGGAGATAATAAATTCAAGAAGATAGCGAGCCCTGGAAAAGTTTGGAGGCAGGAAACTAGTTTGGTTTTAGACATGGTGAATTTGCAAAGCCGATGGCAAGACATCCATAGGAAATATGCACTAAATAGCTGGCAGTTCGGGCCTGAAACTCAAATAGAGGTCAAAAGTGATGACGGTAGAAAACAAAAATCTCTTTTCTTAAAAAAAAACAAAAACTAATGGGGTGATAAAAGGAGTCTGGCAAAGGCTGAGTAAGTTTAAAAATATCTTTGACTCAATTCCTTTTATCTTTGTTTTTTTCTAGTGTTATGGAAGAAGTGCTAATATTTGACTCCACAAGAGGTGCAGATTTGGGGATGAGAAAGAGGAGCTAGAAATTAATACACTTTAATATCACTGTCATTCTGATCTGAGTCATTTATAGGTGATATTTGGAAAAACATTGGCTTATATTAATATGAAAATATAGAATGAAAGGAATTTGTAATTTTCAACAACCCGATGACTTGAGAATTTTTACTTTTCATAACTGAAAATATTTTGAAGGTGTACCAATTTATACTTAAAGTACAAGCACATAGCATTATGGTTGAGGCAAGGCAACCATTGCCAAACTACTTGTATTTACATTTCAGCTTTACCACTTACTAATTTGAATTTGGGTATATTACTTAAATCAGAATGAGGTGCTCTGAAATCAGGATAATTTTAAAGTAGGGCTGTTTTGAGGTTAAGCAAGAATTTATGCTGCCTCCACGTAATAAGTGCTCAGTACATTTTAACTGTTATCATTATTCTTTCTATATGGTGTGTGAATCTTCCAGGTCTTTTAAGAGTGAAATGGCTCCTATATGTTTGTGGCTATAATATGACATTCAGGTTATGTTGGTATAGTCGTAGTTTTTAAAAATTATTTTTTATACTTTTATGTGAACAACCAATATGTTTCTGTTAAAATTGTGAGCCACTAATAACACTTTATTTTTCAGGTGTGTGTTAAAAGAGTTAGAAACATTAGGAAAAGACTTATATGGGGCAAAACTGATTGCACAAAAATGCCAGGTTCGAAATTGTCCCCATTTCAAGAATGCAGTGAGTGGATCGGACTGCTTGCTCTCCATGGTTGAAGAGGGAAATCCTCATCATTATTTTGTGGCTTCACAGGTGATACTACTTTAAAACGAGTACATTTTAATCATTTCTATTTATACTTCATATGGTAATATTTATACTCAGAAAAAAATTAGTAGACGTGGTTTATCAAAGTGTTTCGACTTTTTAAAATACTAGCTTTTAAGTTAATTTGCAGTCAATGAAAGCAGTTGTCATTACAGACTTTCGTAATCTTAAACATACTGATTTCATAATTACCGAAGTTTCCTTTTTTCAAAATAAGAAATTACTGACATAGAGATGTGATGATACATTTTTGGGTTCTTGAAAGGAAGGTAAATAGAGCAAAGATTTTACATTCTCTGTTCATAAATATGTTTTCATGTTTCTGTATTTTATACTATTTCTCAGAAAGTCATGTTTCATATTATTTGAGACAGTACCACCAACGTGGAACTGCTTCAGGCTTTTAAAGAGACTGGGAGGTGGGGAAAGAGAGACTCAGGGTTGATGTTAATGAAGTTCTTCACATTCATACAGATTTGCTTAAATATGCTTTCAGAACTGTGAAATTACATAATTAGAGGCAAAGCTGAATCTAGAATCTGAGTCAGCTAACTCCTACTTTACTTCTGTTCATCCTCTGTAAGCATTCTTGACCCCTTCTAGAGCACATCTTAGAGCAGAAGCAAGGGACGCCACCTAACATGTCTACCTTTGCATTAGTTTGTAATTGATGGTCCTAGAGTATTGATAAATCCATTTCACACTGTTACCACTTAACTGTTTGTGCTCAGTTTTTATGCTTTTCCTTTATCATAAAATATACTGTACTCCCATTATGAGAGATACTGACTTGAAAAATAAATTCTGTGATCTCTTTTTAATAGAACCCTCGTGAAGTCCATAGAAACCTATCGAAGGCATCTTATTTAATTGACAAACTTGAACTAAATAATTATATTTTTCTTTTTAATAGGATCAGAATTTGTCTATGAAAGTAAAGAAAAAGCCTGGAGTTCCTCTTATGTTTATTATTCAGAACACTATAGTCTTGGACAAACCTTCTCCCAAAACAATTGCCTTTGTTAAAGCAGTAGAGTCGGGTCAGCTCGTCTCAGTCTATGAGAAGCAAAGTATCAAGCAGCTCAAAGAGGAACAGGGTTTAGTTAAAAACCCTGAACAGAGGAGAAAAAAGCGCAAGAAAATAAGTGGCCCCAATCCTCTTAGCTGTTTGAAGAAAAAGAAAAAAGCACAGGATACAAAACCATCTGCCTCTGAAAAGAAAAGAAAAAGAAAAAGAATCCGGAACAGATCGACCTCAAAAGTACTTTCTGAAAAGCAGAATGCAGAAGGATGAGGAATCTTTCAGATGCTTTGAAAGACATTCAAATGTGAAAACTAAATTTCTTTTTAAAACTGTGGACATACTTAGGATAAAAAACTGATCTTATTTTTGTAAATGAATAATGACCTATAAGCCTTTGCCTAAAATTATATGTAAAAAAAAAAAAAAGTGAATGTGTTTAGGTGTGACAGTGTTCACTTTTCTTAGTGATTTTTGTGGTTTTTTTGATCCAAAGTTGCCATCTCTTCCTGCCTCACTGCCATCCCTCAGCCTCCAACATTATGTGCAAGTAGTTTAAAAAAGTCAAATAGTGTCAGAAAGTTTGTGACAAAAACATAGTAGTCCTTCTTTCACATTCACAAAAGAAACTTCCTCTTTCAACTCATGTAGTGGTTTTAGAATTTATATTTCTAAATATGAATATGCTGCTACCTTTTGATCCATTCATTACTATTGACTTCCTACTGGAGAGAATAGTAGTTTTGCTTGCTTATATTACTCACCCCATTTTTCCAACATATTAATATTTCAATCTTTATGCATCCTCAATTCAGTATTTTTATTATGACTAAGCTTTATAAATCACTGAACTAGTTAGCATGCTATACTACCTTTTTGTTATTCCGGATGTTAATAATGACCTCATTTTCTTTCAGCATCTGACAGTATCATGCCCCATATTCCATGAACTCTGTAAAGGATCTCATCATGTAACTTCCCGCGTGATATCAGCACATTTCTTACTCTTGGAGGTACTTTTGCAGCCGACTGTCATCCAGTGTCGAACGGCTTTCTGCTGAGCGTGTTGCTCAGCTGTCACCCAGGCACTTCTTGCTTTTTCACTTACGTTTCCTAGTTTCTTCATTTTACTCTTTCTTGGTTTCCTCTTTTGCTGTAGTGGAGCAAAAAGTGTGTAGGAAGTACATTTTGGGGGTTCAACCAGTGGGTCTGCCCTCATGTTTGTCGCACTGGTGACCTAGCAGGATAGAGAATTCTTGGTTGGAAATCATTTCACTCAGTTTCCCTAGAAAACTTAATTGTTTATAAGATTTATAAGGGGGTGGGGAACGATTTGCTTTTTTTTGAGTTCCATTTGTTCAGTAAGGAGGAAGATTTTCTTTTAAATGTGAATGTTAACTTCCAATAACAAAAATTTCAAAAGAGTACTCTCTTTAAGGTTGGCTGTGAATATGTTATTTTAAAAGTGTCTAAAACATCAATGGGGAATTGAATAAAACTTGTCTTTTTTAGCCTACACCCCAGTTGTTTTAATCATCCATCAGGACAAAATTACAATGTTTTCACACTGTAAGATTGAAGTATGAGGTTGTTGGAAAAGCAGAGCCTGACTAGTAGTTCCTGATTTTGAGCTCCCTTCACACAGTCGTTCTTAACCTGTACCATTAAAATGTGATCGGGTACGAAGTACATCACAAATAAATTCTTAGTAATGGCTGAAACGAATGACTTCTGAAATTTGAGACAATTCAAATTTATTACTACAGAAATGTCATTCTCAGCTAAATTTTTTGGTGGAAAGTGGAATTATAGCTTTAATTACATTGAGAATAACAGGCTGTATTATCTGGCAAGCCAGGTTAGTGTTAGATTGTCATTTCACGATTCTGTTTAAACAGGAACATTTTTTAAAAGGCAAAATTTTTGGAACAAAAGGGGGATATAGTCTGTAGTTCCTGTGAGAAAAGAACATTTGTCAATAAGATTACCAAATCAAATGTAGACAAAATGATAAAGCAGGCGAAATGTACACCAATGGTATTCATTTCACCATGCTAATATGCACAAATTTTAGGTATTCTTTTAACGAAGCCTTGCCTCAGGCCCTCGCTCCAACTCAATATACCCCTGTAAGTCCCTAATGCCCCCCGTGCAGCCACTTGGCGCTGGTGCTCAAAGCGAGTGAGTCTGTCACTATGGAAGTCCAGTGGCGGACACAACTCCTTTAAGAGGCATCTACAGCTGCCGCTGCTATGGCATCCGTCCCACTCAGCCGCTCTACCTGAGCAGCCTCGCATCTTCGCCCCCTTCTACCTCCTACTGTTGCAGGGTGATTTCTTATTTTTCTCCCTAGTTGTAAGGCTGTTCATCTAGACCCCAGGTGTCTCTGCTTGCTGTTTGCTCCATGTTTCCATCACAACTTTGATTTGGTCACAAGAGGGGAAGAACAAAGCCTCTAACATCTACACTAATTTGTCCTAGCTTCCTAGCTCCCGAGAGATTATATTTTATATCTCTGCATCCAGGTAAGGCAAGATGGCCGTGATTTGACAGGTTTAATTAACAGGTTTTTATGGGTAGGCAGAATGACTTAGTTTGTATTCTTTATAATGTTTTAAAAATAATGTCATTTAATCGTACTACAGTTTTCCTTAAGAATTCTTAGTTTAGGTGTAAATGAAAACTTGATATAACTCTGTATATAACTATCTAACCATCTAGTTTGAGATCCAGAACTAACTGGGAATAAAGGCAGAAGGTTAGGTGCCTAGACTGAACTTAGGAACTAATTTCTCATGTGATTGTGGTTTGGTGCTTCCAAACACTTCATCAGACATTCTTGCCAGTAAAACACTTTTGCGTACACCTATAACATGTATATTTATAATCTACATAGATTTACTACTGTACATTTTTAAATATACACAAAAAAATGTAAAGGATGGTAAAGAAATTACTTTAAAATTTTTGCCATTAGATGGCTTAATTAGCTACTATTTCAAGACAAGTTTTATCAATAGTATTGGATATGGATCTACTTGAAAGTTTTTATAATTACATTTTTCATCAGATAGACTAGATCATTAGTTTTCTTTTATAATGTTAAGGACCAAGTGTACTAAGAGTAATGTGTCGATACATATTAGTTGAATGAATGAAAATAAGTTCAGGTCTACCACAAAGGAGAGTCATAGCCTCTCATTCAGTTTCTTGACCTAAAGCAGTTCATGGGTCCAGAGCCCCTTAAGTTAAGGGAAGGCTGGGTTCTCTTAAAGACCTTGAAACACTTTTAAAAGTTTTCCTCTACACCATCCCTAAGGGACCTGTGGCCATTTTCTAGAGTGAATGTGCTTTGGGGTTTAGAAATACCCAGACCTGTGTGGGGTTACTGGACACTGCCTCTGAGTTGATTCCAATTGCTAGGGATACAAAATGCTGCTGGTCTAACATAAATTGAGTTCTAGGCCAAGTCTGAATCACAGTAGGTTTAGTGGATCCATGAGCCCACACTGTTTTTTCCCCCAGTTCTTGAATGTATAATTGTTAAAGACTTACTAAACAACTGGTTGTATCCCCTATTAGCTCTCTCACTTATGCACTAGGAGTCATTAGAGTAGGAAGGGTGGAGAGGAAGCTGTTGGAATTTCTCCTCCCTACCAGGATAGTAAACCAAAAGAGTAAGGCCATCATTAGAATTGCAGAGGTAACTACCATCATAAAATACTTGAATGATGCAGAAGTATTCATTCTTATTACATCTCCATTTACTTCATCTATTTAGTCCATGCAGATGGCAGATGGATCTTGAAGCAGGACTGTGGATTATTTTACCGTTAATCAGAGGGTGACTTATTGGCAGCAGCTCTCCTAGATGTAATATCTTTGCTGGAACAAATTGACACAGTTCCTGAGAAATACTTGTTCTTCCCTTCCTCAATTTTAACAATATGCTAGGACCACCAAAAACAGTTTGCATTCCCCTGACAGGGTCAGTAGTACACCTTCACAATCTTGCTTCATGCTAAGGCAGCTCATCTGCTCTCAGCCATATTATAGTCTGCAGTGATCTTGGTCATCTTGACACCATACAACATCACACTGGCCCACTACATTGATGACGTGCAGATTGAATCTGATGTGCAGGAGATAGTAAGTAGTAAGTACTGTAAAGTCAAGCTTTCTGAACCAGAGTCTGGGAGATAGACCCCATGAAAAGTCTGCCATCTCAGTGAAGTTTCTGAAGGTCGAAGACATGGTTGCATTACCACCACCTATCACTCAGAAATAGGCACAAAGCTTGGTAGGCCATTTCAAGTTTGGGAGGCAACACAAGCCACCTTTAGTTTGTTACTTTGGCCCAATTACTCGGTAACCCATATGGCTGAGAGTTTTGAGCGGGGATAAGAGTAAAAGAAGGCCCTGTAGCAAGTCTCGGGCACAGTGCAAGCTGTTATTCTGCTGGGGCACCCGGATTCAAGGATACTTAGAGAGTCTAGTGTGGAGTCTCTGGCAAGTACAGTAAAAGAATCACGTCACACATCTCTAAGGTTCTGGAAAAAATTCATATGCTCTTCTGCAGATAGCTATTATCTTTTGACAAACAGCTACTTACTACTGGGTCTTATAGACACCTAGCGTGGGACAATAAATGACCAGGCAACCTAAACTCCCTGTGGTTAACTGGATATTATCTGTCTGTTAAACCATGAAGTTAGATATATGCATCAAGCAGAACTACTACAAAGGGGTCAGGCTTAAGCAACTCTGGCCTGCACAAGCAGGGCGCGTGAGCGAGTGGCTCATTCTCCTTTGACACCATCCTGGTTGCCTTGCCTCCTCTCCCTCAACTCACGACTATGACTTCGAAGGGTTTTCCTATGATCGGCTCACTGAAGAGGTAAAAAACTTGGGCCTGGTTTGTAAATGTTTTCATACCATTTGTTTCCAACAACCGAAAGTGAATATCTGCAACATTATAGCCCCGCTTACTGGCGGCCCAGAAAGGGAGTGACAGAGGGGAACTCTCCTATTGGCAGAACTTGGAACAGTAAATTTTGTTGTCCACTCTGTTTGGATTCAGAAGTGGCTAGAATCATAGATTCTAATGGCTTGGCTGAAGAGTTAGGTCTTGGAAAGAATTGATGGGAAGATTGCTGGGAAGGCTGTCTGGTGAAGAGGTATGCGGATGGATCTTTCAGAATGAGCGCAGAGGATGAAGATATTCGTGTTCCATATTAATGTCCATCAGTAGGCAGTCACTGTAGAGGAGGCTCTCAATAATCAGGTGGGAAAATGGCACTTTCTGCAGATGTCAGTGAGCCTCTTTCTCTGTCAACTGAGTGCTTTTTCATTAAGTTAGCAAACAAAGTAGTTATAGTGGCAGGAATGGAGAGGATGCTTCAAAAACATAGCTGACTGAGCTACCTCTATTCCCGAGTATCTAACATGCTAAATGGAGAGACCAACACTGAACCCTTAATATGGCACCATTTCTGGGGGCGGGGATGTGAAGAGGGAAGAAATTAGTCAGTCACTTGGTGGCAGGTTGATTATACTGGATCCTTTCAATCTTGGAAGGAGTAGAAATTTATCCTAAGTGGAACAGAACCTATTCTGTATATGGATTTTTTCTTTCCCATAGTACTTTTTTCAGCATCACTTAACAAAATGCTTTATTTGCCATCATGGTATTCCGTCAATATTGCTTCTGATTAAGAAATTTGTGGTATTAAATGATCCTGCTATATATACATCATTATTTACATTGCCAATTTGGAGACAACAGCCTGAAAGGTTAGATATTCCCTCTTAGGAAGTATAGTATAAGTTTCAAACTGGAGACCAATATGTGGTATGCCTCTCCCACAGCTGGGTTCAGGAATTAAGGGATGGAAGTGGGAGCAGCTCCTCTATTACATCTTATAACCCACTGGGAGAAGTTTTGCTCCCCTCATCCCCCAGACTTTGAGCTCTGCTGGTTTAGAGGTCTTCTTCCCGAAGGAGGAATGCTTCTTTCTATCAAGGGTGCAACAATAATTCCATTGTTGTGAAAGATGAGACTGCCACTGGGTCATTTGGGGGTCTCTTTTTTATGTTTATGAAAGGAGTTAATCTACTGGCTGGAACAACTGATCCGGATTTGCAAAAGCAAGTGGAATTGCTGCTACAGGATGAGAGGAGGGAGGCCTGCTTCTGAAATCTAGGAGTCTCTAAGAGCCTCTCGGTGCTTCTATGTCCAATAGTAAATATTAATGGAAAACTACTACCAACAAGAGGAAGCAGAACTACTGTGTGTCCAGACCCTTTGGGAATGAAAGTTTGTGTTACCTCACCCAGTAAAGAACAAACTGAGATTCTGGCCAAGGTAAAAAAACAAAAACAAAAACAAAACAAAAACACCGAACATGTAGTTGCGGTAGTCAGTCTCCAAGATGGTGCCCAAAGTTTCTCACCTTCTGGTATGCATAGCTTGTATGTCCTCTCCCACACTGGACAGAGCTGACCCAGGTAACCAATAGGATATTAGTATTACGGAAATGATGGTATGTAACTTCTGAAGTGAGGTCATAAAAAACATGGTAGCTTCCGTCTTGCTTTCTCTTGGATCACTTACTCTGGAGGAAGCAGCTCCCATGTTGTGAGACTATTAAGTAGCCCTGTGGAGAATTCCACGTGGAAAAGAAAAGATGCCTCTTGCCAACAGCCAGCATCATTTTACCAGCCATGTTCGCGAGCCATCTTGGAATAGATCCTCTAGCTCTTCTCAGGCCTCCAATGACTGCTTCCCAGCCCACATCTTGACTGTGATTTCATGGGAGGCAGAATCACTTGGTTAAGCCTTTCCCAAATTCCTGACCCAAAGAAACCGTGTGAGATAAATGTTTGTTGTTGTAAGCCACAACGTTTAGGAGTAATTTATTATGCAGCAAAAATAACTAATACAATAGTGGAAGAAGGAAGTTTAAAATATCAACTATGGCCTATGACCAGTTCCAAAACTTAGGTCTGCAACAGCTATGAATATTTTCTTCCTTGCTTGTTATGTGTATATGTATCTATATGTACATATGTATGTGTAACATATAATAATGTAAATATATTAATGTAATATAAGTAATATAAATATATGTGTGTATACATTATAATACATATACTATATATTATATATAATAGAATCATACACTCACACATATATACTATTTTCTTTTCACTCCTTTTTTCCTAATTATTTTATGCAAGTGGGTTTTTCCTTTTATTTGAGGTTGACTACATCTTCTCATTTTGTGAAGAGGGTGAGAATATCTTCATTTGTATGAAAGAATTGCATCATGTTAGGTGAAACAGGGGTTTTTAAATTGTTGTATGAAAGTTAAAATACAGAGAGAAGGGTGCACATGGACGTGAGTAGCCAAAGGAGTGGATCGTGCCAGCTCTAACTCACCTTTCTACGCTCCTGGTGCAGCCAGGGCTGGAGCCCTGTAAACCGCAATTCAGCTCCTTTCTCTTAGATTCTGCCAATGAGGGGCGCTCGAGGCAGGAAATGGAGAGAGTGTAGAGGATGAAAAGACATGCTTTTTTAATGCATAGTGCTACATTATAAACTGTGGAGTATTTGTTGAACACGTCCTAAGCACCAGACACTATCTTATTTACAATCCACATTAACCCTATTTTACCCCTAAGAAAACTGAGGCTAGAGAAGTCTCAGCTGATTGTTTGGACCTGGTTTTTGTGTCACTTTTTCACTCTTGCAGCAGCAGTTGCTTGTCCATGGTTCCCGAATCCAGCTTGGAACACGTACAGAAACAGCTCCGTCGCCTCCACCCCAGGACCCCCACCGAAGAACCAGGCAGCAGCCCCAGCTGGATGGAGCCCGTTTTCCCGAGATCTGTCTGGGTACCAGACCCAGGGGCCCATCCTCTGAGCTGAGAGATGGCAGCACCGGTGGATTGGAGCCTGCCTCCTCAGGGGTTTCGGCTCCACAGGGCCTCTCTGCCAGGCCCCTAAGTTTTGGAATCCCAACCTCTTCCTTTTTTTTCTCCCTTGCTCTAAGGGCAGGAACTGCTTCCTACAGTTGCTACCTCCAGAATTCTTAGAGTTTTCTTTTGACCTATTTGGTTACCCATTAACAACTTGATACCTAATTACATACTTGTTGATATTAAATTTTTTCCGTTCACATAACTAGCGTGGTTTCTCTCTCTCAACTACACCCTGATCTAATACAAGGGTTCTCATTATCCAGGCCGGATTCATGTGTCCATTCTGGAACTCAGGGGGAAGGGACCAGCCCCACTTAAATTAAACAGACTGACACTGGATAAAAGATAGTTCGCCAAAGGAGCAGAATGAGGTACTAATCCAAAGAGAGGTGAGGAGGAATCAGGGGGAAAAAAAATCACATCTAAGCATTAAGATAATACTTAAAGATTATAAAACACTGTCTGGCAACCGTTCTCTTCCTTCCAAAACCTTCTTAATAAAATTATCGTGAGAGCGAAAAGACAAAAATGAGATGCCATTTCATACCACTAGCGTGGTCCCTATGATGTTCTAGCTAATCACGCTCTGGGCCTTCTGAGCTTTTTGGTGACTGGTAAAATTACAAAAGCGGGGAGAAGAAAGTGTCTGCTAAAGTCGAGGAAGGAAAAAGAATGCCAGAAACAGGTATATATACAATCAACCTGAGGAGCAGGATGCCATAGGACCATTTCTTAGCCCTCACTGTGCATTAGAATCAGGGGAGCAGGGAGAATCGGAACAGATGCTCAACCTCCACCTGAGAGATATAGATTCCTTTCACCTGGCACGGGGTCCAGGCATTCATGCCATTTAAACATTCCCCTTCTGGTGTGGAAAAGCACTTGCAGCTGGGAGTCAGTTCCAGGTCCAAACAATCAGCTGAGACTTCTCTAGCCTCAGTTTTCTTAGGGGTAAAATAGGGTTAATGTGGATTGTAAATAAGATAGTGTCTGGTGCTTAGTACGTGTCAACAAATACTCCACAGTTTATAATGTAGTACTATGCATTAAAACTCGTCTTTTAGAAGGCTACTTAATGATTTAAGAAAATTAATTTTTGTTCTCTTACTTCCATTCTCCATTCCCGGCTCCCCTCCAACTTGGGGGCTTTAGAAATGCAAATCAGCACTGTACTAATCAGAATCTCTTTTGGTTGGGGCTGAGGCACCTCTGTTTTAACAAGCTCCCCAGGTGGTTCTTACATGTGCTAAAATTTAGAAACCACGCTTCTAAGTTAGAGCAGAACACTAAAGCAAGACAGAAGGCAGCACCAGGAATCTGGGAACGCCACCAGGATTTCAAATGTCTGACCTGGGAACTAGAGTCTCAAGCCAGCACCAGAGAAAGCACAAGGAGTAAGTACAAGTGAGAAGAGGGTCCTCTGAGGAAACTCGGGGGCCGTTACCAAAATAAGGGGAATGAGTGTCAGGGAAAAGCATAGCTATGCCCTACAAATACGGAGGGATAAAGGTGTTATGGCATTGTGTTTGAGGATGAAATAAAATGATGCATGTAAAAGCAGTTTTCAGTGCCTGGCATATAAGTATTTAGTAAATCGTATGAATCATTTTTATTAAAGCAGCACATTGTGGCACTCAATATGATAAGATTAGGAAATATGTATGTCTCTGGTGTTAAAAAAGATTAAAGAAAACAGTACATAATACAAACAAACTTTAACGCTTCATGAAGCAGACAGTCTTGTTTTGGAGAACTGCAAAATGGGGCGAAGGCAGAAAACTTTTATAGGATAAAGAATAAAGAACAAGGAAAAGAAAAATAGAAAAATACGTGATTGGCTGGGGCCACAGAGTCAAACTTGTTTGAGGGGAGAAGGAACAAGAAAGGAAGTACAGAGCCCAGAGTTGGCTTGGCGTCTGGGGACTGGCTGACTGGCTATCCTGCATTGCTGGTCAAGCAGAGCGTTTACAGGGACACGAATGTTGTCTAAATTTCGGTTTGCTGACATGACACCCCGGGCAGGAGTGACTCCATCTTGGGCCTACAAATGATTTCAACATTGGGTTTTATGTTTAGGTCTACAGTCCATCTCAATTAATTATTGTTTATGAAATGAGTTGAGTAAAATTTCTTTTTTTTCTATATAGATAAAGCCAGTTGTTATAGCCGCTATTTTTTTTTTTTTAAAAGGACCGTCCTTCCTTTTTAAATTGGCTTCTATTTGCCCATTTTGATTGAACACTCCTGGACAGCTGGGACTAAATCTTATGCTCCTTTGTATCTGAATTAAGTAGGATTGGTTTGGCTCTGAAAAATAGAGAGGCAAAATGACAGTAGCTTGAATAAGTGTATCAATTAGTGTTCCTAAATAACAGACCATCCCCAAACTTGATTTACATCAGTAATCCTTTACAATTGCTGGCTGTGGTTTGGCTGGTGTAAGCTGAGCTCAACTAGATACTGCTCAGATTTTGGCAGCTGAGGCGACTCTGCTTCTCACTCAGGTCTGGTCTGGCTAGGATGGCCTCCTTCCACCTTGAATTGGGGTGGGAGCCAAGCTAGCCAGGGCTTTTCTTGTAAAGGAAGAGGCACAAAACAGCAAGCAGAAATGCTGGAGGCCTTTGTAAGGCCCAGGCTCAGAACCAGAACACTGTCATTTCTACTCGTGAAGAAGTCACCTGGCTGAGCCCATATTCAGAGGGTGGGGAGTATGCGCTGCCTGTGATGAGGCCATGGAAAGGATGTAGATATGGGGAGGACTGAAGAATTAGGGACAATTGTTTAATCTACCACAACAAGTTAGGAATTTATTTCTTTCACTTAAAAGTCCAGAGGTAGGCAGGCAGCGCAGGGCCGGTGTGATTCACAAAATTCTTAGGAACTCGGGCTGCTTCTTTCTTATTGCTCCTCTGTGCAGGACCTCACTGTCAAGATTGGCTCAGGAACTGAGGTGGCTTCTTCAGCTCTAGCCATCAGGTAGCAGGAAGGGACAAAGTAGAAAGAGAACAAAGGGCACATACCAGCTACCATTTAAGGGCGATTTCTAGAAGTTGCCACATGACACTGCCAGGAAGGCTGAAAATGCAATCTTTACTCCAGTTAGCCATGTGCCCAGGTAAATTAGAACTGTTGCTAAGAGAGAAGAGAAAAATGGGGAGCAGGCAAGTCATGATTTGCGGATATAGCCTTATCTAGAGAATGGCTTCAAGAAATCTTTGTTGCTTTCGTTTAAAAATTTTACATGCTCTAAAACAGTGGTCGTTCATTTTTTATGGGAGAATAGTCATTCTAAATAGTAACATAATAAGAAAAATACATTTTTTAAATTCAGTGATTCAAATTTGTATAGCACTGTAAGTACTTTGAGGTTTCACAACTTGTGACTGAGAAACATTTTATGTATAAATATAAGTATTTCTAGGTCTCTAGGCTTGACCCGGTGGCTTCAATAATATTTCAATCGAGGGATTAAAACTAATAAAATTCAAAAGCACAATGAAGTACCACCATACACCTATTAAAATGGTTAAATTAAAAAAAAAGTGACAAAAATGTAGAGCAATTGGAACTTTTGTATATTGCTGGTAGGAACACAATATGGTACATCTATCATGGAAAAGTTTGGCAGTTGCTTATAAAATGAAACATTCACTTATCATAAGACCCAGTAATCCCATTGTTAAGTATTTGCTGAAGAGAAATATTGACGTATATCCACGCAAAAATCTGTAGGCAGATGTTTATAGCATCTTTATTCATAGTCACTAAAAATGGGAAACAATCCCCTCTATAGGAGATCGGATGAATACATTCTGTTACATTTATACAATGGAATGAATACTCCTGAGCAACAAAAAGAAATGAATTACTGATACATGCAGCAACATGAACAAATCTCGGAATTGTGCTAGGCGAAAGAAGCCAGAGTCAAAAGGCTAAAAACTATGTGATTTCATTTATAGGACATTCTCAAAAAGGCAAAGCTGTAGGGACAGAAACAGATTAGCAGTTGATAGGGGCTGGAAGTGAGGGAAGGAGATTAATGATAAAAAGGCACAAGTGAACATTTTGGGATGATAGAAATATTCTTTACCTTGGGTAGTAACAGAATTTGTTGTCAGCTTTCACAGAACTGTACACCTAAATTTGGAGAATTTTATAGTATATAAATTTCATAATAAACCTAAGCAGAAAAAATTCTTTATTTTTTTACCAAAAAAAAAAAAATGCTGATAAAACTCAGGAGGAAAAAGTGGTTCTGATTTAAATTGGCACTTGAAAGTTATTTGTTTTAGATTACGAAAATAGAAAAGCCAGTTATTTCTAAAATCAAACATTCCTTTATAGCATGGAATTAAATCTAGATTCAAAGAATTAATTTCTTTTACAATTTTCATTTTAGTCCAATATTTGCAATTGCTCAGTGTGAAGCAGATAAACCTATTTAAAATGCCTGTCTCAGCATTGTTTGAGAGTGACTCAGGTTATAGCCCACTGGGTACTGAAGGGCTAAAAGGAATTGTTTCTGTAATACAAAATGACATATCCTGGAGCCACTGAAAACGATATGAGGAAATTCTATAAGAATAATTGTTCAGTTCTGGTACAAGAAAAGATTAATAACAGCTCTCTCACATTTTCAAGATTTAGTCCTTTGCTTTCATTACCACTTAGGCTTACTATACACTAGAACCAAAGATTGTCCTGAAGGAGAGCTGAAGAGACCATGGTGTGAAGAAAT
Organism: Pteropus medius; assembly: GCF_902729225.1. Taxonomy (NCBI): domain Eukaryota; kingdom Metazoa; phylum Chordata; class Mammalia; order Chiroptera; family Pteropodidae; genus Pteropus; species Pteropus medius. The sequence goes on along the minus strand of NW_024354502.1, from coordinate 8,901,916 downwards.
AGATCCACTTGAATGGGGATAGATAAGAGATGGAAGTGTGGGCTGAGGGAACGGAGAAGGTATAGGAAGAAAGATAGTCTCAGGGAGGGACTTATTCTCAAAAGGTTAGGTCTAGTACTAGAGGAAGACACACAGTGACAACAAGGCAATAAAGTGTCACACTGGACAGACATGTTAAGTTCCATCTCAGGGTGCCTTGGAAGTCACATGGCTTATGAAGAAGAGGTAATTCTAAAACTAAGGCAGGAGAGAGTGTGTTCCATGCAGCTGGTATAACTGAGCAAAGCACTGAAGTAGGGAAGGCTCCAGAATGGACAGTTAGTTATGTGGGGCTGGGTTTGGAAAACACATAGGGTGTGGCTGTTGACGAGACTGGTACACTTGAGGAGGTAGGCAGGGGTCAGCTCTGTGAGTCCCTATAGATCTTCTCTCAATCTGTAGGCAACGGAGAGCCACTGTGGAAAGCAGTACGATATTTGAATTTTTGAGTCCATCTCATTGTTAACTCTGAGTGTGAGAGAATATGTAAGGGAAGATGTAGGGAGCAGACAGTGCAGATGGGTGACCCGTTTAGAGACTATTGCAGAAGTCCAGGTGAGAGATGATGGTGGCCTGAAATCAAAGGCGGTAGCCATGGAGTGGAGAGGAACAATTTTGATATATAGACAGTACCTTCATCAGAATAAAACTCTGAGGAAGATGTAGAATCTCGAATAAGGTTCAGTTTTTAAAAACATGACCAAAGCTGTATTATCAGCTGGCTTCAGCTTCTGTAACTTCATCCATCACCTCTGTCTCTTGTTTCATACCCTTGCATCCAGCCTCACACCTTTTTACTACCTTCATTCTCAGAGTCTCTAGACAAGGCCAGAAACATGGCCCAAATTTTTTTAGGCTTATGGGGAAAATACTAAGAGTTGGGGATGCTGGCCAGTCCTTGATCAGGAGCCACTTCTGGGACTGGGGTCACAGTGTGAATTGTGTGAATGAATGTGTTTCTTATAGAGAAGAGAGATGCTATCAGGAGACGGGTGAAAGAGACGAGGCAGGAAAACACAAGCCAATTACATAAAAGGCACCTGTTGCGTGTTCCAGATTTCCATAATAGGAGGGTTTTGGATTGGCATAAAATGGTATAAAATATAGCATCATGTTACTACAAAGTTAAATGCTTACGCCTCTAGCTTGGAATCCCAAGGTGCTGTTACATCGGGCATCACTTAATGGGCATAGGTCTGTTCTGTCTTAGTATCTCTCAGGATATTTAATTTATTCTCTAAACTGATACAGGTTTTGCTGAGATAAATGCTAAACTAGACCAAACTCGGGTGTCAGGTGTAAAGAGGATAGTCCCAAGCAAACTGGAGCACATGGTCACCCAAATTCTGGGTCCTGTGTCTGGCTGAGACTTCCAGGGGTCACCTGGTTAGTTGATACTTGCTTCCTTTAGTCTGAGAGAGAACTCACTCTAGGTAGGTCACAGGAGAGAGTGTTGGCATAAGAAGGGAGGATAGATCTCATAGAATATTATGAGGACTCTGGATTTTACTCAGAGGAAATGGAAAGCCATGGCAGGCAGAGCAGAAAGTGACATCGTTTGAGGTAGATGTTAAGAGTATCACCCCGGCTTCTACGCTAAGAACAGACTCGAACTAGGAGACCAGTTTGAACGTGGTGAGAAGCAGTCTTACTCTGGATGTGTGCTAAAGGCAGAGTCGAGAAGATTTGCTCACCAGTTGGATGTAGGATTATAGTCATACAATTGTTGTCATTTGCTAGAGTTGCCGTAAAAGAGTACTACAAACCGAGTGATTGTTATTGTTTCATGGTTCCGGAGACTAGAACTCTGAAATCAAGATATTGGCAGGGCCGTGCTTCCATGGAAACGTGTGAGGAGACCTCTCTTTGCCTTTCCTAGCTTCTGGTGGTTTGCCAGCAATCCTTGGCACCCCTTGGCTAATGGCTGCAGCCCTCCATTGTCTCATGGTGCTCTCCCCTCAAGCGTGTGTCTCTTCCTCCTTTAAGGACACCGCTCATATTGCATTAAGGGCCCATCCTATTCCAGTGTGACCTCACCTCAATTTAACTAATTACATCTACAACAACCCTATGTCCAAATGAGGTCACATTCTGAGGTACTAGGGATTAGGACTTCCACATATCTTTTTGGGGGACAAGATTCAACCCAGAACTGAGTAGAATTAACAATGACTCTAAGGTTTTTGGCCTGAGCAATTGGAAGGATGCAGTCGCCCTCAGGTAAAATGGGGAAGGCTGCAGATGGAGCAGGTTTTGGGGGGAAAGATCAGGATTTCCAGGGTATTCCAAATCATACCCGCATAGTCAATCAGCTTAGTGTTCCACAACTTAAAAGAGAGAACAAAATTCTTATAAATGTATAGAGATTACGGCAAAATAACCCTGAGAGTAACTGCTCTCATAAGAAAATCACATTATAGATTCTGAAAACTCTTATTCAGCCCCCTGAATAAAAACTTATAAATTATTTAAATTAATGAGAAGGTATAAATATTGCATTTCACTTTTGTCGGAAACATTTTTTTTGTAAATTCACCCTTAGTGCACAGATAGTTTAGGCAATGGGGAGGAAAAGCCCTTTGAAAACCTATAAAAGCCTTCTGAACTCTTTAGAAAGGCAGAGATGACTCTTACGGGATGAGTCTAAGTAAACATTTGCCCCATTATGTAAATTAGGTGTAGGAACCAGAGCCATTATAATAGTTCAGTTGGAAGTTACTAACTGTTCCTAGTTTTGAATCAGTTTCAAACATTCTCATCTTTCTTTGCACACCTTGATACATTTGTATTGTTTTAGGGATTATTTGATTGTACAGACTGAAACCATTTCAAACTGACATAAACAAAGGGTAGGTTCAATGGAAGGACACAGGAATATGGTCCAAAATCCCAGGGAAGTGAGAGAAGCCGAGGTTTGCGAAGTTCAGGAAGGAAATGGAAATGCAGATCCAAGGTAGCTACTCCCTCTAGTTCTGTGTCTTTCTCTCTGGGGCTTCAAAATCTCTTGTCTATGTGTATCTGTTGCATTTTTCCTGTCCCAGATGGCCAGTTGCCTCTGTCTTGCTTGCCTTTGCCATCTCCCTCTTGTTTCTGTGATGCCCTTAGCCTCAGTTTATAGCGCATCACAAAGCCAGGGCTGACTGCTCATAAATCCATACCCTCCAGAACCCAAATGCAAATTTTTGCAAGAGGAAATCTGATTGGGCCAGAGTCTGATATTGTTCACCCTCAGTCTAAGCAAGTGTGTGAGAGGGAAAAGGTTATATTCACTCTTTAAGCGAATGCATCAAATGCTTATTGAGAGCCTACCACGTGCCACTTGCTCTTATAGGTTGTATGGGTGCTGCAGAGAGCACAGCCCCCACTCAGTGGAGCTTACAGTCCACTGGTGTCGGGAAAGAGTGCCTGCATTCTACCTGTGTATAGGTGTATGCAATGGGTTGATGTTAAAGAAAGGTAGCCAGGCATCCTAAAAGGAATATCCTGTTTGGGGATCTATCAAGATAGATGTCACATCTCTCTGAATTAGTTCGCACTTTGATTCTTCTGAGTATAATTGCAGTAAAAAGTTTCTCTTTTCCTTTTTTCCTACCAAAAGCCAAACATTACACTGCGTTCATCTCTTTGCCAGAAGGTGGGACTTTTTCATCATTCTCACGGTCCTGCCCATGCTGATATAGTGCTCTTTGGGATGGCAATGACACAAGGTGTGCTCCCATCTACAGTCAAACCTCTGTTCAGCCAGCTCAGTGTTTGTTCCGTCAAATAATAGCAATAATGGCTAATTGTTTCCGAGGGTTTACAATGTTGCTTTGCAGTGGTCTCAGTCCTTTATGTGCTTTATCTCATTTAATCTTTACAATTTCTAGGAGAAGGTTCTTGTTTTACAGAAAAGGAAATTTAGGTTAAATGACTTGCTCAAGGTCTCTCAGCTAGCAAGCGGTGAGCGGGGATTTCAACCTAGAGTCTATGGAACGACCACTAAATTACGTGCTCTCTAAGGCACTCCTGGTGACGGTGATGTTTGGGGCTTCAAACTGTTTTTAGTGCTTCGCCTTGGACAGAAATGACAGGTCCATGGAGATCCCCAGTTGTAACTTTCATCAACCTTATTTGGATGCAAGGTGACAAGCATTCTGATTTGGAAATATGTATTTCAAATGAGTAAGCAAGCAAGATTTTTAAACAAAGGGCCTCAAGCAGAGGTTTTGAGGGGTTATAAGTTCTTCTCTCTCTAGATACAACTTATTTTTTCAAAAAGGACACATCAACCTTTAGAGTTAGACACCTTGCTTCAGTGCCTTCTCCAAACTCATTCAGCTAGCAGGTGGTAAAACCAAGATCTGAACCTAGAGCCTATGGTCTTAACAGCTATGTTGCATTGTCTTATAGGTACTTGTAGTGATTGTAAGGAATTCTAAGACCACAATAGTAGTTGTGGTCTGCTAATCCCATCTGATTTTTGATAGAAGGAAAAATTTTGATGATTTCGTATTGAGGTGGTGGTGATGGTGACTGGAATCTCAGACCCCTTACAGTGGATTTTGCTAAGGGCCTCTGCTCAGTCCAAGCCTCATAAGGCATTCTCTGAGCATCCATCTCCTTAAGCAGAGTTGATCATTCTTTCCTATGTCCCATGATGTCCCTTCGATATATTTCGATTAAATTATGCAGTTATCTCACCATAATACTCTTTTTGAATTCATGGTCTGTGAGCTCTTCAAGGTCAGGGATTTTCTCTTTTCTCTTCATCGACCCCTATTGCCTAAGGACTGTCGTTATTACGTGTAGTAGACATACAGTAAATGTTCGTCAAAGAAGAAAGAAAAAAGGAAAGAAAGACATATTAGCACTTTATTGATAATCATCTTCTGCGGCTACTTTGGAAATTGTTTCTGTCTGTCTATGTATTTATTGGAAACTTTTTCAATTACTAGTTCCTCTATTTCTGGCACCAAAACTTTCCAAAATGTCCAGAGCTCTTTCACATCACCAAAGGGGAAATCTGATGTCTTTGTGGTATCATTTATAACCCTGTACCAAGTCCAAATCCAATTATTGTTGGGTATTCTTGTTCACATTGCAAATTTTTTCTCTCTTCTTCCTTTTATAATTTATAACAACCATCACTTACAAGTTTATGTATTTTATCATGTTCTATCTACCATTTACTCAGAGGTCAAATTGAATTTCAGTTTAGGGTAGTCTGCCATTTGGTTTGCTCATAAAGTGTCTAGTTAGCAGAAGTGGAGTTTATTAAGCTAATCATAAATTTACTCATGGAATTTACTTTAAAAGATATCAATCTTATTATAAATGAAGCTATGTGCTTTAGGAGGGTACCATTATTTTAGTTATAATTTAAGTTTAGGTCGAAACAGAATAGGCTAAGTTTAAGGTGGCTAGGGCCTGGAATGGGAGCAATCCACAAGCTTAGAACTAGTGAATGGAAATTTACATTAGTCAGGACACTGTGGTTGCAAGTCACAGAAAACTGGTTTTAGAAAGGCAGAATTTATTGGGTCACATAACTGAAAAGTCCAGGGGTAGAGTTAGCTTCAGTCTCAGCTGGATCCAATTATTCGGTTTCATTCGGACCACTCTCTTCCCTCTCTCAGTTCTGCTTTTGTTTATTCTGGTTTTACTCTCAGGTAGGTTTTCTCCACCTGGTGGTCTCCCAGAAGCTGCAGTTTCAAGATGAAGCAGAAAAAAAAAAAAAACCCATCTCTCCTTTTCGCTCCAGCAAGAGTTCCAAGAATGTGTACATCCTTGAACCAATGGTAGAGGTCAAGAGTGTGTGATTGATGGCTAGCTCTTGGTTACATGTCTGACTCTGGATCTGGGAATGGAGTGAACTCTATCTGAACCACATGAACAGAAAATAGTTAAGAGGTATTTCCCCATGGAAAACTGCAACTCTGTTATCAGAACAAAGGTGACTAAAAGCTGGCAGGTAAGGAATGAATGACCACTATTGATATCTGTGCTTTATAGTTGAATTAAATTTTCACATGAATTATTTTTTATTCTCATTAGAGTTTGTATAAAAATGTGATATTACTTAATGTCAACTCTTATTATGACAGGCTGGTCTTTTACTGTCATCATACAAACACCATACCTGCCATCTTTATCTTCACTCACTGCTCATTCTTCTTATTTCCTTCACCTAGCTTTGGTCCAGCGATGAAATTACAGGAAATGGGTACAATATGGGGGAGTGCCATGAAAAACGAGTTTGTTTTTCTGTAGGATTACATTTAGAGAGAACTCTTGAAAATTCACTTTCTCCCCAGTCTACTTTAGAAAATATATTGAAAAGAATTTTAAACATGTAGATATTAAAAATATTTAAAACGCAGAAAATAAGGAACTCTACTGTGGTCTCATGGTTAGAAATGGTTATGTAATGTGGGGAATTTTAGGAAATTCTGGGTGGTAGAAATAGCTATCTTTCAAGAGTCAATTTAATTCTAATATTCCATAAAACTATGTATAATATACACAGAACGACTGCTATTACATAATATACAGCATAAAAGTGATTTAAAAAAAACTTGAACATCCAAATACTCTGTACCTTACACAAAGGGTGCCTCATATATAATAGACAGTGTTTGCTGGATGACTCTAATCAAAGCAGTGTTGTTAAATCTATCACTCTGTGAGGACATTCTGATGATGTTGCTATATTTTAAAACATCAAAAAAATTTTTAAACAATTTTTTCAGTTTTCTTGAGAAATTGACAAACAAAAATTGCACATATTTAAGGTGCACAAAGTAATTTTAAAAATTTATATTTATTGGAATATAATTGATAATAACATGGTATAAGTTTAAGGTATGCATATGTCGTTTGATATCCTGTTTTCATTCCCTTTGGCTATATACCCAAGAGTGGAATTGCTGGATCATATGGTAATTCTTTTTTTAATTTTTTAAGGAATCGCCAAATCATTTTCCACAGTAGCTAAACCAATTTGCATTTCTATCAACAGTGTACAAAGGTTCCCTTTTCTCCATATCCTCTCCAACAGTTGTCATCTCTTGTCTTCTTGATGGTAGCCATTATAACAGGTGTAAAGTAACATTGCGATTTTGATTTGCATTTCCCTGATGATTAATGATATTAAATACTTTTTATGTACCTGTTGGCCATTTGGATGTTGTCTTTGGAAAAATGACTATTTCCTCTGTTCATTTTTTAATCAGATTGATTTGTTGTTGTTGTTGTTGTTGTTTTTTGGCTATTGAGTTGTATGAATTCTTTATACATTTTAGATATTAATCCCAATCTGTTATGGTTTATATATATTTATCTCCTATTCAGTAGATTATTTTTCATTTTGTTGATTGTTTCTTTTGCTGCACAGAAGCTTTTTAGTTGGACATGGTCCCACTTGTTGATTTTTGCTTTTGTTGCTTGTACTTTGTGTCATATCTAAAAAAATGACTGCCAAGACCAATGTCAAAGAGCTTCTTTCCTATGTTTTCTTCTAGGAATTTCACAGCATCGGGTCTTATATTTATGTCTTTAATCATGTTTAGTTAGTTTTTGTGAGTAGTGTAAGTTGATTTTCATTACCTGAATGTAAAATCCAGTTTTCTCAACACTGTTTTTCGAAGACACTATCCTTTCAGTATTGAGTGTTTTTGGCTTCATTTTCAAACATTAACTGTAAATGTTGGAGTTTATTTCTGGTCTGTTGATTCTGTTGCATTGGTCTATGCATTTTTGTTTTCTGGCCAGTACAATACTGTCTTGATTACTATAGCATTGTATTATAGTTAGAAATCAGGACGTGTGATGCCTTTGTTTTTCTTTCTCATGATTGCTTTGGCTACTTGGGGTCTTTTGGGGTTCCAAACAAATCTTTGGATTGTTTTTTTCTATTTCTGTGAAAAATGCTATTTTTTCACAGCATTTTGATAAGGATTACATTAAATCTATAGATGGCTTTGGGAAGTATGAATATTTTCACAACATTTATTCTTCCCATTCATGAACATGGGATATCTTTCAAATTGTTTGTGACTTCTTCAATTTCTTTCATCAAAATCTTGTAGTGTTCATTGTACAGATCTTTCACTTTCTTGGTTAAATTTATTCCGAAGCATTTTTTTGTTTTCGATGCAATTGTGAATAGCATCAAATTGTGAATGGGATAGTTTTCTTTATATTTTTTCAGATGTTTCATTGTTAGTGTACAGAAGTGAAACTAATTTCTGTATGTTGATTTTATATCCTGCTAATTTACTAAATTTGTTGATTAGTTCCAATAGTTGCTGAGTCTTTAGGGTTTTTTATATATCAGATTATATCAACTGCAAATAACAACTATCTTAATTCTTCCTTTACGATTTGAATGCCTTTTATTTCTCTGTTGCGCCTAATTGCTCCAGATGTGACTTTCTAGTACTATGCTGAATAAGAGTAACGAGAGTGGATACCCTTGTCCTCTTCCTGATCTTATAGGAAAAGCTTTCAAGCTTTCACTGTTGAGTTTATTAGCTGTGGGCATGTCATATATGAATATTACTATGTTGTAGTATGTTCTATACCTAATTTATTGAGTGTTTTTATCATAAAAATATATTGTTTTGTCAAATGCTTTTTCTGTATATTGTGAGATGATCATATGATTTTTGTCTTCTATTAATGTGGTGCATCACATTTATTGGTTTGTGTATGTTGAACTATCCTCGCATCCCAGTGATAAATCCCACTTGGTAATGGTATATAATTTTTTTTTAATTCAGTTTGCTAAAATTTTCTATTGCACTTTTGTATCTATCTTCATCAGGAATGTAAGTCTACAGTTTTCTTGTTGTGTCCTCATCTGGCTTTGGTATCAAGGCAATGTTGGCCTTGTAAAATGAGTTTGATGTGTTCCTTTCTCTTCTATTTCTTGGAAGAACTTGAGAATGGTGTCAATTCTTCCTTAGATATTTGGAAAATTCACCATTGAAACCATCTGGTCCTGGAGTTCTATATTGGGAGTTTTCTGATTATCGGTTTAATCTCCTTACTGATTTTTGATCTGCTCAGTGTTTCTATTTCTTCATGATACAGTCTTGGTAAGTTGTACGTTTTCTAAAAATTTATCCACTTTGTTAAGTTATTTAATTTGTTGGCATTTAATTGTTCATAGTAGTCTTTTATGATTCTTTGTATTTCTGTACTATCAGTTTAATATCTTCTCTTTCATTTCTGATTTTACTTATTTTAATCTTCTCTCTCTTAGAGGAGGTAAAATTTGTCAGTTTTCTTTACCTTTTTGAAAAACAGCATTCACTTTGGTTGATTTTTTCCTATGGTTTTTCCAGTCTCCATTTCATTTATTTCTGCTCTCCATTATTTCCTTTCTTCTGCTTGCTTAGACTTAGTCTATTTTTCTTGTTCCTTATGGTATAAAGTTGGGCTTTTTTTTTTGTGATGTCTTTCTCTTCATATATACATTTATTGCTATAAAATTCTCTCTCAGAATGGCTTTTGTGGTATCCCATAGATTTTGGTAGTTGTGTTTCCATTTTTGTTTGTTTTGAGATATATTTTGATTTTCCTTTGATTTCTTCTTTGACCCATTGGTTGTTCAAGACTGTGTCATTTACTTTCCATATATTTGTATATTTTCCAGCTTTTGTCTTATTGTTAATTTATAGCTTCATACCATATGATCAAAAAATATATTTAATATGTTTTCAATCTTCTTAAATTTGCTAAGACTTCCTACGTGGCCTGGATCTATCCTGGAGAATGTTTCATGTGCGTAGAGAAGAATGTGCATCCTGATTCTATTGGATAGACTAATGTCTGTTAGATCAATTTGGTCTAATGCATGGTTCAAACCCATGTTTCCTTGCTGATTTTCTGTCAGGATGATCTATATACTGTTAGAAGTGGGTTATTAAAGTCCCCAATTATTATCATATTATTGTCTATTTTTCCCTTCAGAACTGTTAGTATTTGCCTAATATATTTCAGTACTCTGAAATTGGATGCAAATGTATTTTTGATTGTTATATCTCCTTGATGAATGGACCCCTTTATCATTATATATTGACTTTCTCGGTCTCTCTAACCATGTTTGGCTTATAGTCTATTTTGTCTGATGTAAGTGTAGCTACCCCCATTTCCTTTGCATTTTAATTTGCATGGAATATAGTTTTTTATCCTTCCACTTGAGCCTATGTGAGCTGAAGTGAGTCTCTTAAAGGAATCATAGACTTGGGTGGGTCTTGTGTTTTTTAATCCATCAGCCACTCTATGCTTTTTGATTGGTAAATTCAAACCATTTGCATTAAGCATTATTGTTAGGTAAACACTAACATCTTGTTAATTGTTTTCTGGTTATTCTGTATTTCTAATGTTCCTCCCCCCTCTCCCCCATTTTTGCATACCTTTGAAATTGGTGAATTTCCATGGCGGTATCCTCTGTTTCCTCTTTACCTTTTGTGCATCTACTCTAGGATCCTGCTTTGCGGTTACTGTGAGGTTTACATAAGACATCTCATAGACAAAACAGTTCACTTTAGCTGAAAGCAGCTTAACTTCGATTATCTACAAAAGCTTCACTCTTTTACTCACTTCTATTTTTTGATGTCATTATTTACCTCTTTTTATATTGTGTATTAGTTACAATTATAGTAATTGTAATTATTTGTTAACCTAGCATCCTATTACGGAATTCGTTTTCTAGTTTGTGTGTTTATCTTTACCATTGTATTGTATATGTTCATGTGTTTTTATGTCTTTGATTAGTGTCTTTTCATTCCACCTTGAAGAACTTCTAGCATTTCTTGCAAGGCAGGTCTAGTGGTGATGCAGGTCTCAGCTTTCTCTTGTCTCAGAACATTTTTATTTCTTCTTCATATCTGAAAGATAACTTTGTCAGACAGAATATTCTTGGCTGGCATTTTTGTTTTTTATTATTCAGCACTTTGGATATGTCATTTTACTGTGTCTTAGATGCCTGAGTCTCTTCTCTGGTATTATTTTCAGCTATTATTTTCTTTAAATCAAGTATCTGCCCCTTCCTTTCGCTTTTCTCCTTCTGGACACTGATTATGCTCATATTTGTTCTTTAATGATGTCCCATAGATCATAGAGGCTTTCTTTGTTCTTCATTCATAATTTTTTCTTTGTTCTTTAACTGTGTTATTTCAGAATTCCTATTTTCTAACTCACTTATTCTGCCTTCTATTTGTTCTACTCTACTAAAGATGCTTTCTATTACATTTTTCATTTTATTCATTGAATCTTCAGCTCTAGAATTTCTGCTTGGTTCTTTTTTATGATTTCTATATCTTTGGTAAACATTTCTTTGTGAACCTATATTTATTTTCAGATTTTGTTGAATTGTCTGAGTTTTCTTGAAGCTTGTTGAGTTTCTTTAGAAAAGCTATTTTGAATCCTTTATCAGCTGGAATATAAAATTCCATGCCTTCAAGTTCAGTTATTGAAGAATTCTCTTTAGGTGATGACATGTTTCCTGATTCTTCATGTCCTTTGTAGATTTTTTGTTGCTACTTTCACATTTATTGTAGCAGACTCTATTTTTAAATCTTTGCTAGTTGCCTTCAGATAGGCTTTTCTCTTCACTGGTGCTCTTATAATGTGGGGTTTTCTCTGCCTTTGCGTGGATGCACCTGTTTCACTCTTCTTGCTCCCTCTTGTGGCAGAATTCTTAAGATTTTATGTCTTCTCTGGTTCCTACAATTCACTGGGCCGGCTACTGGAAACCTCTCTCTTTTTTTCCAGAAGTGGTGCTATATCTTAAATTTTAATTTCTCTCTTGTCCACAGACCTTTTCCTGTTTTCTGAGAGCACTCACCATCTACTGCCACACTTGGTAGTGGGCACAGGAAGCCAGACACAGAGTGGGGGATTAGCACTTGGGGTGTTAGGCATGTCTGTGGACCTGGTAGGGAGATCCCTGAGTGTGGTACTCCCATGGGATCTTGGGTGGACTTCCTACTGAGCTAGTCAGCAGGAACTGAGTCCCTTTAGTGCTCTTTGATATTCCTTTCTATCTCTTTTCCAATCTCCTCCCTCCTTCCAGTAATGGAGGTCCTATCTCAGTCCTTTGAGTGCTGTTGGAAAGAAGCAGTTTTCTTCAGCTACCCATTACTAGGGTAGCTGGCATTCACTCACCAGTCTTCTGTTGCCCTGTGGGAGGGGTGCCACCACCTGACAGCTCCATGCGGTATTGCCTTGGGGCAAGGAATGAGTGTGTATGAATGTATATGGCACCTGTAAAATTGTCATAATGTCTGCAACATCCAAACGTTTTTTTTTTTTTTTTTTTCTAATGAGGTGCTGGAATCTCTCCTCTGGTAGTCTGAGCTTCTGAAATTTTTCTCTTGACTAAGGGTATCTTCCTAGGTCAGCACTCTCTTTTTTCCCCAACCACAGTGAGAGTAGTTGGAGCAGGTTTGCTGCCCTGCTGGTTCCACACTGTCCCAAGGTTTGTCTGCCTATTACTGGATTCACACAGGTGGGCAAGATCCTTCTCCAGTCCTTTAGCATATGTTGCTGTATCCCACTGATCCTACCAAGGTTCTTTTGTTCACATATGGTATATAGTTCTTTGTCAAAAGGAGGACAAAAGGGAGGAATGTCTTAGACTGCCATGATGCCGATGTCACCCTTTCTACAACATGATGTTTTTATGTCATATACATTGTGAAATAATGACCATAATCAAGCTAATTAACATATTCATCATCTCAGATAGTTCTCATTTTTTATGACAATTAAGATTTACTCTTTTTTGCAAATTCCTTGTATACACTACAGTATTATCAACTGTAGTCACCATGGTGCACATTAGATCTCCAGAATTTATTCATCCTGTATAACTAAAGCTTTTTACCTGTAGATTAATATTTCCCCTTCCCCCCACCCTCTCCACCTGCCCTGCCCCCGGCAACCACCATTCTATTCTTTGCTTCTATTAGCTTGACTATTTTAGATTCTACATATAAGTGATACCATATAGTTTTTGGCTTTGTGTCTGGCTTATTTTATTTAGCATGACATTCTTCAGGGTCATCCATGTTGTCACAAATGACAAAATTTCCGTCATTTTTAAAGACCGAATGACATTTTATTGCATGTGTATATACGTGCGTGTGTGTCTGTGAAAAACATTTTCCCTATCATTCTTCTGTCAGTGAACACATAGGCTGTACCCATATCTTGGCGATTGTGAAGAATACTGCAATGAACATGAGCGTACAGGTGTCTCCTGAGATACTGTTTTCATTCCCTTTGGACATGTTACAAAGAAGAGGGATCGTGGATCATAAGGTGCTTCTATTTTTCATTTTTTGAGGAACACCCATATGATTTTCTGCAATGGCTCTACCACTTTACATTCCCACCAACAATATACAAGGGTTCCCTCCTCTGCACATTCCCGTGTCCTCAAGGCAAATATCCGAATACCCTGTACTTTACACAGTCCTAGTCTACAATAGAGTCTTAATATTTGCTAAATGACTGTATAATGAAAGGAACATTGTTAAATCTGTCCCTCTGTGGAGTTGTGCTGGCGATGTTGCTATATTTTATAATGTTAAAATTTTTTTTTCTTAAAGAGATTTGTCTACTGAGCCAGAGCTGCATTTTTGAGGATTCTCTTTTTGGCCTCTAGAGGGAGCTCCAGTCTCCGAGGTCTCCTCAGCACTCTTCTGGGTTTTCTTAGTTCATACCTAAAGGGAAGAATTAAGAAGAATCTGTTAAAGGACAAATACATTTCTAGGAATGTGGATCTCTCTATCCTGATCATACAGCCAAAGAAAGACTAGTTCCGGGCTATTGATCTTTGGAGCTGCTTCTCTTAGGAAGGCCTCGAGCTATCAGCTTAGTCACCCATGGAACATATATTACTTGAATGCTTGTGAGGTGCCAGGGAGAGTTCTAGAGCTTGGAATACAGCAGTAAACAAGTGATAGGAGAGTACCGTTTCATGAAGAGCACAACCTGGTATATTTTACCTGTTCTGCCTTAGTCCTTAGAAAGAAACTAAATACAGGTCCAACCTCAGCTTGCCAATTCCATAAACTCCTAGTAATCTCAGGGAGTCTGGGCCTCTGCTACCCTGTTCTCCCTGATAAGGGTGGTTTCTGAAATATAAAATGCTGTCGTGTTAACACGAGACCCACGCCTCCCTACTCCCCACTGCCAATTTCCCTTGAACAAAACCGAATGGCCAGGTATGGGAATCTGATCAAATAAGCCTATCTATAGGTTAGATAATAGGGTAGCCTGGTCTGAGAATTTTGTTCAGCAAAAATCAGTCATTAACTTGCACCCATCGGATTCTCTTTCATTGGAATTTGATTATGAAATGTAAAGATAATTGATTAGTAGGGGAATATTATCCCAACTTAGTGCCATAAGGAAATAAGAACTGTGAATAAGCAGGAATGATCATAATAGTACCCACATCATACAAGGGTTAAAGGATTGAGATAATACATAAAAAATATTTAGCACAGTGCTAGAATATATGGCTCTTGTTTCCCCTGTTTCACAGATGTGGAAACCGAATGTATTAGAGTTATCCAGAAAAACAGAACCTATAGGAGATATATAAAAAGAGATTTATTAAAAGTAATCAGCTCCCATGATTATGGAGGATAAGGAGTCCCCTGATCTGCTACCTGCAAAGTGCAAACCCAGTAGGTAGCTCTAGTCTGAGTCCTGAGGCCTCAGAATCAGGAGAGTCTATGATGTAAGTCCCAGTCCAAGTGCAGGAGAAGACCCACATCTCATCTAGAAAACACGCAGAGACAGGGAAGTCTCCCTTATTCCACATTAGAGAGGACAATCCCCTTTACTTAGCTCACCACTTCAAATGTTTATCTCATCCAGAAACACCCTCATAGACACATTCAGCTTAATGTTTAACTGAGTATCTGGGTACCACATGGCCCAATCAACTTGACACATAAAATTAACCATCACAACGAAACTCAGAGAACTCAAATAATTTAGCTATGTATGCATAGACCTGGGATTTGAACTCAAGTTTCTAAATCAGAGTAGCTGTCTGAGTATGTGTGGGGGAAGGGATAGGATTGTAGTCACTGAGGCAAGATAGGCTTAAAGTAATTTCTAATGAATTTTGGAGGAAAGATATTTTGGGGAAAACCAAAAGGCAAATTAAAATATTATTTCTTGTTCTCTTATGTGCTTTTGAAACTTGCTCTGAAGATCATTTCAAATTTGGGAGGGAGTCTATGCAGCGTCAGTATTATTAGAAAAGTGTACTAGTTTGAAGGACAACATTCACTTAATGCTGTTCATATGTGTGTGTCCGTATTTATTTCCTGAATACCTAATGTGCTGGAATTCAATGACGAATAAGACAGTCTCCCCTCATGAAATTTGTAATCCATTTGGGGACAAGATATGTAAATAGTGCATTTTATTACATTGAGATTAGTGTTATAACAAAACTCCTCCCAGTCATAAAATTCTTTGGTTGTATAATGTGTAACATTGATCTGAATTTTTTGGGGTGCCACAAGGTGAAGTATAACTGTAAGTGAGTAAATACATTATTTATAAGTAATTTTTAAAAATTCATTCTGCCTGGGGGCTTTCAGAAAAGCTTGACAGGGGTAGTGACCTTGGAAGTAAGACTCACAGTAACCTAATGAAGATGTATGCCAGAGACAAGGAGGTAGTCAATAAATGTTTCTTAAATGAACGAATGACATAGAAAGCGCTAGTCTTCCTTGATGCCTACACACACACACACTGTTGTGCCTTTATGAAAGCCGACCATCCTATTTAAATTATGTCTGCTCTGGTAGACAAAGCCTCTTTGAATCTTTGTTATAAAGTAAACAGTTAGCTGACTAAATGACTGAATGTAGCATGAACTGCCAAATATATGCCAAATAAACTTGTTGCTTGCACTAAAGCTTTGACAGGTATCAGCAGGGCCTAGTAACCTTGGTTTCATGCTTCTGGCCATTTCATTAAGTCATCTCTAAGGACTCCCTACTATTAGGCCACAGATGTAAAGGAATTTACACTTTCCTAGATTATGCATTCGGAATTTGCTTAAGATTAACTGCCCATTAGTGTTACTTTTCTGAGTATTTTCAGGTCCTCGTGACGTGACGAGGACAGGACTACAATGAGATCTGGACCACTCTTCCTCATTCTCACCTCGTTAAGCTTGGACGTCACCATGGCTGCAGAGTGGCTCCCGTTCTGACTTAGCTCTGATGGGGCCAAACAGGCTCTTTCCAGTGTGGTCCACGGCCACATCAGCATCACCTGGATGTTCTGAACATGCAGATTCTTGGCCCCGCTCAAACCTGCTAGATAAAAACCTTCGTAGGTGGGACCTGGAATGTACAGTTTTAATGAGCACCCTAAATGAGTACGATTCTTACGTGCCTTAAATCCAAGGTCCATTAAGAAAGATAGAAGAGATTCTTACATTTTCCTTCTGCAGTTTCTGATTTTCTTGGGAGATGGCCAAAAACTTGGCAGCCCTTGCCTCAAGGCTGTCCTTTACGTCAGCCCTGTCCTCACACAACAACCCTGTGACATGACATTATTAATCTTGCTTTATAAATGACAAGACTGGTTGCAATGGGTTGAGTGTTCTTGAAATTCACTGGTAGCTCAAGGCCTTTAGGATTGGAGGGTCTAATTTGGGGGATATTAAATGATTGTTCTAAATGATTTGCCTACAGAAGAAGGGCATGATTGACATTCTTGGGGTGCCAGGAGCACCTCCAATGTTGGAGGGAGACTATTGCCAGCTCTTTAAAGATGGTATTATTGTTTGTTTTTAACCTTTCTTTTTTTTTTTCCATAGAAAGCATTACACATTCATAGGAGAAATAAAACAGTATAGAAATGTAAGTTGGAAAATGAAAATTAACAGTTTAAATGTGCTCATAGGAAAGTGTTTAAATAAAACATATCTTTCTTATATTGAATTCTACGTTGCTATTAAGAAGATTGAAGTAAAGATATATATCAAGAGCTTAAAGTGTGTAAGGTAAAAAAGCAAGTATCAGAACATGACTATGGAATCATTCCATGTATGTTTAAAAGACAAAAATACATATATACACACACACACGTATGTATGCAAGATACGAAAGTGCATAGAAAGAGGAAGAGAAATTTGCTCACCAAACTATTGACAATGGAGTAAAAATAAATTAGAAGAATAAAATGGGATTTTCATGTTTGTTCTGTTTGCTTTAAAAAAAAGACAATTTTTTAGAGCACTTTTAGATTCACAGCAAAATAGAGAAGGTACAGAGAGTTCCCGTATTGCTCATGTCCCCACGCACGCACAGCCTCCCCCATTATCAACATCCCTCACTAGAGCTGTGCGTTTGTTACAAATGATGAACCTACACTGACACATCATCATCATGCAGAGTCCAACATTACAGTTCACTCTTGGTGCTGTTCATTCTATGGATTTAGATAAACACATAATGACATGTACCTACCATAAGAGTATCACACAAAGTAGTTTGCCCTAAAAATTCTCTGTCTTTACTCTTTGTAGAAAAAATTTTTTATTATAATGTTTTTAAAAACAGTTAATTTAAAAAAAGCTATGATTTTTTTTTTTAAAACGAAAGACCTTATGGGAGACTATCTTGAAAGCTACCTTTTAGGGAAGAACTTAAGAAAGGAACCTAGCTAGAATGAAAATGCATAGCTTGAGATGTGTGTTCACTTACTCATTATATAAAAATTTGCCAGGTACTGGCGTAGGCACTAGATCCAAATCAGTGGTATCCAAGACACCATCCCTACCCTACTGTGGAATCTTGGGGAGAAAAATGAATAAAAACACAATTAAAACACAAATTGACAGGTGCCAGGATTGGAATACACAGCAGGTATTAGGGACGTGGGGTTCAGGCAATGTTTCTAAAAGAAGTGACATCTGCTGGGCCCTGAAGGATGTGCAGGGGTGAGGAAATGACGGGAGGCAGACTTCTGGTTGAGGTGGGTGATGGCTCAGAGGAATGACCAAGCTTGCTGAGCCGATTTCCCTCAACCTAATGGAGAATACTTGGGCAGGGCTTCCCTGGGGGCCAGGGAAAGTCCGTTTGACGCCTGGGGTTTCTGAGTGAGAAGCTGGGAAAGGGGGAAACAGTCTGGGATTCTGTTGTCCCGAAATGCAGAGCACTGTGGCTGGTGGCTAGGGATATAGTCATTGTTTGTCTTTTGCTCTTGAACACCACTTAAAACATGTTGATCTGGTGCCAACGTTTAAACATTGTGGAATTTTACATAAAACATTCATTTCTAGCTTTTCTCTTTTTTCCCTCAGCGTTATTGAGAAATATTTGACACATAACATAGTGTAAGTTTAGGGCATACAACGTATTGATATGATACACATGGATATTGCAAAATGATTCCTACTTCAGTGTTAGCTAATCCCTCCTTCATGCCACATAATTACTGAGAACATTTTAAGATCCGTTCTACTAACAAATTTCAGGTAAGTCATACATTATTGTTAACTATAATCACCATGCCATGCATTACATTCCCAGAACTTATTCACTTTCTAATGAAGTTTGCACCCTTTGACCGGCATCTCTCGCTATCCTCCATTCCTCAGCCCCTGACTACCACCATTCCTTCTGTTCTCTGTTTCTATGAGTTTGGCTTTTTTTTTACTTTCCACATGTAAGTGATATACAGTAGTTGTCTTTCCACTGACACTTAGCATAATGTCCTTAAGGTCTATCCATGTTGCTGGAATTGTCAGAGTTTCCTTCTTCCTTGTAGCTGAACGATATCCATATCTGTACATATAACTCACATCTCCTTTATCCATTCATCTGCCAACACTTAGGTCCGTTACCCTATCTTGGCTATTGTGAATAATGAGGCAATGAACGTGAGAGTGCAGATATCTCTTTGATATCCTGTTTTCATTTCTTTTTGATATATACTCAAAAAATGGGATTGCTGCATCATATATGTGCTAGGTCTATTTTTAGTTTTTTGAGGAACCTCCATACTTGTTTTTCATAGTGGCTGTATCAATTTACATTCCCACCAGTAGTGTACAAGGGGTCCCTTTTCTCCACATCCTGGCTGACTCTTGTTATCTCTTGTCTTTTTAATGACAGTCATTCCACTGGGTGTGAGGTGAGATAGCTCACTGTGGTTTTGACCTGCCTTTCCTTGATGATTACTGATGTTGAGTGCCTTTTCCTGTACCTGTTGGCCATTTGGTTGCCTTCTTTGGAAAACTGTCTATTTAGTTCTTCTGCCCATTTTCTAATTGGATTGTTTGCTTTTTTTTTTGTTTTGTTACTGAGTTCTTTATACATTTGAGTTCTTTACCTATTTTGGATATTAATCCCTTATAAATATGGCTTGCCAATATTTTCTCTCATTCTGTATGTTGCCTTTTCATTTTGTTGATTGTTTCTTCCACTGTGCAGAAACTTTTTAGTTTGCTGTAGTACCATTTATTGATTCATGCTTTTGTTTCTTGTGTTTTGTGACATATCCAAAACAATCACTGTCAAGACCAATGCTAAGGAGCTTCTTTCTTATGTTTTTTTTTCTAGTTGTTTTATGGTTCCAGGTCTTATGCTTAAGTCTTTAATTCATTTCAAATTCATTTTTGTGAGTGGTGTAAATTAAGAGTCAAATTTCATTTTTCTGTATGTGGTTATCCAGCTTTTCCAACACCATTTGTTGAGGAGATTATCTATCCCCCAATGAGTATTCTTGGTTCACTTGTTGACCATATAGGTTGGGGTTTGTTTCTGGTTTCTCAATTTTGTTTCATTGGTCTCTGTGTTTGTTTTTATGCCAGTACCATACTGTTTTGATTACTATAGAGTTGTATTATAGTTGGAAACTAGGAAGTGTGATACCTCCAGCTTTGTGGAATCTAAAAAAGATCCAAATTCATAGAGGCAAAGAATAGAATAGTAGTTACTAGAGACAGGATTTGGGGGAAATTGGGAGATGTTAGTCAAAAGGTACAAAGTTTCAGTTATGTAAAATGGGTAAGTTCTAGAGTTTTAATGTACAGATGGTGACTGTAGTTAATATGTAGATGGTGATTGTAAATTATGGATGGTGACTGGGTTCTGTACTGAAAATTTGCTGAGAGAGATCTCAGGTATTCTCATCACATACACACACACTCACACACAGGTAACTATGCAAGGAGATGGATATGTTAATTAGCTTGACTATAATAATCATTTCACTGTATGTGTATATATATATATGTATATATATGTCTGTATATATAAAAACATCATGTGGTATATTATATGTAATATATGCATAATGTAAAACTTTATATATATTAAAATACTTCGTTATTTACAAAAGACTATATTTTATCCACCAAATTACCTTTGCACCTTTTCAAAAATCAATTGAAAATCAGTGTGTTCATCAGTTTCTGGTCTGTTTGTCCTGTTCCTTGGTCTGTTTGTCTATCCTGATATCAATAACACGTTTTCTTGATTAGCTTTCTATTAAGTCTGAAATCAGGTGGTACAAGTCCTAATATTTGTTCTTTTTTCCAAGTTCCTGTGGCTATTCTCAGTCCTTTTTCATGTGTTTTCCATATAAATTACAGAATCTGCTTGTAAATTTTTGCAAAAAAAGGCCTGCTGGGATAGTTACTGGGATTATACTGAAATTATAATCAATTTGGGGAAGACTGACAACAATATTAAATCTTCTGACCCATAAACACATAGTACATCTGTCCCTTTATTTAGGTCTTTGATTTCTTTTAATAGTATTTATATTTTCAGAGTACAGTTTGTTGTTGTCATTGTTGGTGTTAGATTTATCCAAAATATTTCATATTTTTGAGGCTAGTGTAAATGGTATCATTTTTGCAATTTCAATCTCAAATTTTCATTTGTGCATTGCTAGTATATGTAAATACAATTGGTTAATATGTATTGATTTTGTATCCTGCAAACTTATTAGACTCACTTATTAATTCTAGTAGCTTTTTTTTTATTCCATGACATTTCCTACAAAATTGACTATGTTGTCTGCAGTTAAGATAGGTTCACTTCATTTTCAATTTAGATTCTGTTTATTATTATTATTATTATCATCATCATCATCATCATTATTAGCCTTATTGCATTGGCTAGAACTTTCAGTGTAATGTTGATGTGATAAGATTACATATCCTACCCTTGGTCCTCATCTAAAAGGGGAAAGCATTCTGTGTTTTATTATTAAGTATTATGTTAGCTATGGGTGTTTTTATGGTTTTTTTTTTATCAGGTTGAGAAAATTACCTTCTATTACTTGGTTGCTGAGAGTTTTTATTAAGAATTAATGTTGTTTTCAAATGCTTTCTCTGCGTCTGTTGGGATTATGGTGAGATTTCTCTTTCTTAGTCCTGGGATAAACCCTACTTCAGCATGATATATAACCCTTTTTATATATTGTTGAATTCCATTTTCTAAAGTAGGGTCTATGTCTTATTCCTCTGCGATTTTCTAGCCTACCAGTGCATAGACAAAGCATTTTATAAATGTTTGTTGGATGAAATTAAATTGGATTCTGGCCTTAGCAATGGAACCTTAGAACTCTTACTTACCTAAGATAATAAAAATTCAATTTTCTTGATTCTATCTTCAAAGAACTTGCTGAAGTAGACATCTTGACCAATTCTCCCCCAGGCTTTGGACAAACATGCAATTCCTTCTAGGGGAAACCTGTTAACTTATGTTTAACTTGAGTTTAGATTTTAAAGGATAAAATTCAGGCAATGCTCTGGACCGATTTCCAAATGAATTCATAATGAACAAGAGCTCCATTGAGTCCCCTTGTTTCTCTTTGCCAGGATTGATTCAAGCCAGGCCAATACTGGTTGATGACAGCTCTGTCCCTCCTTGCTCAAGATGCTTTATTGAATGCGGGTGGAAATAGAAAAAACTTCTTGAATTCTTGGTCTTTTAAGATTTTTCAACAGGCTCTATTGGCTGGCTGGAGTGCCTTCAACATACTGTACTATTTAAGCATTTTGGCTTTGGAATCATACTGATCTGGGTTTAAATCCCAACTATAACTTTCCATAACTGAGAGATACTGGGCATGTTATTTTATGTATCTGAACTTTTGTTCCCTCTTTTAGAAATATAGGCTAGCTTAAAGGCATACCGAAAATGATTAAATTGTTTCCAAGTAACAAATATATTAAAAATTCTCAAGAATATTTGTAGAAATACAGAAATATCTAGCCACCCAACAAGGTACAATTGTCAATGTTTGGCACCCAATAAAAAATACCAGGCATGCAAAGAAACAGGAAATATAACCTACCATAATGTGAAAAACTAATAGAAATATACCCATATGTAATATAGAATTAGTAGAGAGGAAAATTAAAACACTGAATCTAATTGGGGAGATGGATGCATCAATAAATAATTATGATAAGATGGAATAAGTATGACACAAAAAGTGCACAGGGGACTATCAGGGCTCATAGAGGGGCCAGTGATCTCAGCGTGGGGCTGGGAATATCAGACCAGAACCCTTCAGCCTCATTTAGTTGTTGCATGAGCAGCACATAGAGTTCCAAGACCTTTAATATTATACTAGACGTCCCCAGGCATGTAGCAGTCATGCCACCTTTTCGCTGTTCTCAGTGATCTCAAATGTGATTCAGAGTCACAACGCTGGAATGCACTAACAGGAGAGTAAAGAATTCCAAGTGGTGTTCTGCCTTTGACATACTCTATGACTTGACTATGTCTCTGGGCCTTTTGGTTTTCATTAGGTGTCCATCTTGTGAATGCACTTTAAGTCACCTGTTGGATATTAACAGCAGAAGTCAGAAGTTTTCCCAGGAGAATCACAGGGTCAAAATTAGCGCAGAGTGAGATTCTCCTGAAATATGCGTTGAATAAGACTTCACTGTAATTACATTCTATAGTACTAGAAAATAACAGTAACCAAGCTATGTTAAAATGCAAAAAAAAAAGTATTATTAATATTACCTCTTATAGCAAGCAATACTTAGTCTTTTTACAATAGCGTTTCTTATAAAAGGAAACTGTTGATTAAAGGCAAATGCAGAGACAACTAATGTGTTAGTTTCCTATTGCTACTGTAACAAATTACCGCAAATACAGTGGCTTTAAGCAACATAAATTTATTATTTTACAGTTCTGGTGAGCAGAAGCCTGAACTCAAGTTCACTGGGCCAAAGTCAAAGTGTTGACAGGACTAGTTCCTTCTGGAGGCTCGGAGGGCAAAATACATTCCCCTGCCTTATTCAGCTGCTTGTAGCCAGCCACATTCCTTGGCTTGTAACCTTCTTCCTTCATCTTCAAAGGATATGACTCCGGTTTTGTTTCTGTCATCATATCACCTCCTCTGATGCTGACCCTCCTGCCTCCTTCTTATGAGGACTCAGATAACTCAGGATGATTTCCCAATCTCAAGATCCTTAAATTAATCATGTTGGCAAATTCCCTTTTGCCATATGTGGTACATTCACAGGTTCGGGGGATTAGGACATGGACATATTTGGGGGTCCATTATTCAGCCTACAATTACTATTGTTTATGTTTTTGAGTATTGACTTTTAATATTCTTTAAGAATTTATATAATTCAGATTATTCTGTAATATACATTGGTATTATGCTTTATTCACTCAACCCTATATTATTTGTCCATCTCAATATATATATATTTTTGAAATAATGGGTTTTTTTTTTGGCAGCTGCATAATTCTTCCATAAGGATATATCATAATTTGTTTTGCCATTACCTTCCAATTTTTAATTGTTAGGAATCTTGGTTGTAAGTAATGTAAATCTAACTCTAGTTGGTTAAGCAAAGAGAGGAAGTTATTGGCCCTGGCAATCTGCAGAAGTGTTGAACAACCAGGCTTCCTGGGATTGAGCTGGGCTTCGGGAGCCAACGAAATCAGGGATTCCAATAGAGCCAGAACACACCTTGTCTTCACATCTCAATGAAGCCTCCTGTTTTCCCCACATGTCATGATTTCATCCACTGGAGAGAGGGGCTGGGTGACCACAGGCTCTCTATTTCACCTGGTCATTGCAAGCCCTCTGACAAAAAGCAAAACCCCAGTCTCATCAGAGCCAGAATTTAATCTCGGAATTAAATTGCAGGTCCCGGTATTAAGGGTCCTTGCTACTCAGAGCGGTCCACAGATCTGGAGCATCAGCAACTCTTTGGAGCTTGTTAGAAATGCAGAATTCAGGCCCCATGCAGGACATAATGAATCATAATCTGTATTGTAACAATATCCCAGGTGGTTTACATGCCATGGATGTTTGAGAAGCACTGTTTTAGTAACGGCCTTATTTCTCTCCTTTCATTTTTGTGGGTGTTGACAAAGCCTGTGTTGAATGACTAGCAATCAAGGTTTATAGCTGGATGGGGAATAGATGAGGAATGTCCAGGAAGACAGAGTGAAAACAAGCAGCTCCACAGGCATTGAGAACCATACTCAAACCAACTGATCATTATCTCTGCATGGCGGTTTCTTGCACCATGGGTAGCTGAACCAAAATAGCCAAGATCTGCAGCTGTGTCATCCATAAGTTGTCTAAAGCACTCCAGGAAAGTACGGGCTTGCCAGGTAGAGCTAGGATCTCTCTGGTTTGGACTCTGTCCCTGCCTGGCTTACTCCAGAGAATCAGCTAATTTGTCCTTCCATATGTTTATTATTACAGTAACACAATGGACAGACAAGCACAAAGCTTGTGTGATGCAGTGTCATTTTGTTGTACCTGTGAGACTTTTTCCATTCTACACAAATCACCTGTGGGGACTTGCATCTGGGACTGCTGTGATTCTTTCCTATGAAGCAGCACATACAGGCATACCATGGTTTATTGTGCTTCAGTTTATCGTGCTTCGCAGATGTTGCATTTTAATTTTTTTACAAATTAAAGGCAAGATCTTCCACCAGCAAAAAGGTTATGGCTCGCTTTATTGCAATAGTCGCTTTACTGCAGTGGTCTGGAACTAAACCCACAATATCCGCAAGGTACACCTGTAGCTTTCAAAGTGTTGCTAGCCAGGGAAGTGACACTTAAAAGGAAAACCGAAAGAATTTGCAGAATGATTTTGTTTAAATATTTTTTTTATTTTTCAATTACAGTTGACATTCAATCTTATATTAGTTTCAGGTGTACAACATAGCGATTAGACATTTCTATAACTTAGAAGTGCTCACCCTGGTGCATCTAGTACCCACCCGACACTCTACATGATTATTACAATATTATTGATGAATATTATTTCTTAAAATGGCATGTGAATCTACACATAAAATATAAAGTACAATTAAAAGATAGCAGTAAAATAGTCTTCGTCTTGATTACTGAGTTTTTTTCACCCATCCTCAAATTTTTTTCCCATAGCAGGTGCCTCTCTTGCATCTCTCAGTCACAACACACACGCAGGCTGGATGCTACTTTCTTTTCTCTTTTTTCTAAAACAGTGCCATTTCATGTGGTAAAAATACTTAACAAAAAATTTACCATTTTAACTATTTTTAAGTGTGCAGCTCAGTGGCATTTAAGTACATTCACGTTGCTGTGCAATCAGCACCCCATTTAGCTCTAGATCCATTTCATCTTCCCAAACTGAACTTCTGGATCCATTAAACAATAACTCCTCAGTGCCACCCCACCCCCAAACTCCTGGCAACCATTCTACTCTGTCTCTATGAATTTGACAACTCTAGGTACCTTAAATAAGTAGACTTCTACAGCATTTGTCCTTTCGTGATGTGACTAGTTTATTTCAATTAGCATAATGTCTTCGAAGTTCATCCATGTTGTGTGGCGTATGTCCAAATTTCCTTCCCTTTTAAGGCTGAATAATATTCCACTGTATGTGTTCACCATACTTTGTTTACCCAAATATCTGTCAGAGGACACTTAGCTCACTTCCACCTTTTGACTATTGTGGATAACTGCTATGAACATGGGTACACAAATAGCTGTTGGACTCCCTGCTTTTACTTCCTTTGGGTATATACCTAGAGTGCAATTCCTGGATCATATGATAATACTATAGTTAATTTTGCGGGGGGAACCACCACATTGTTTTCCATAGTGGCTGTACCATTATACATTCCCACCAGCAATGCACAAAGA
This sequence comes from Pteropus medius, assembly GCF_902729225.1. Lineage (NCBI taxonomy): Eukaryota > Metazoa > Chordata > Mammalia > Chiroptera > Pteropodidae > Pteropus > Pteropus medius. The sequence continues at coordinate 8,875,702 of NW_024354502.1, read as the reverse complement.
TTTCAATTTCTCCACAACTTCATCAACACTTATTTTTTTAAATTGAGATAATGGGCATATAACATTGTATTAATTTTAGATGTGTCACATAATAATTTGTATGCCTATTGTGAAATGATTGCCATTAGTAGTCTACTTAACATCTATCATTACACTACTTACAATTTTTTCTCTTGTAATAAGGATGTTTAAGATTTACTCTCCTAGCAACTTTCAAATATACAATACAGTATTGTCAGCTATATTCACCACACTGTACGTTACATGCCCAGCACTTATCTGAAATTTCGTACCTTTGACCACATTCACTCATTTTACCCATCCCCGCAAATTCTGGCAACTACCAGAAGTTTTATCTAGGAGTTTAGGTTTTGTTTGTTTTTGTAGATTCCATTTGTAAGTAAGATCATACGAGATTTGTCTTTCTCTGACTTATTTTGTTTAGCATAATATCCTCAAATTTCTTCCATGTTGTCACAAATAACAGAACTTCCTTTTTTGTAACGATTGAATAATATTCTACAATGTGTATGTTTGTATATAACATATTTTTTATTTACTCATCTGATGAACACTAATGTTGTTTCCATGTCTTGGCTATTATAACTAATGCTGGAATGAAATGAGAGTGAATATATCTTTTTGAGATAGCAATTTCATTTCCTTCAGATGAATACCCAGAAGTGGAATTGCTGAGTCACATGGTAGTTCCATTTTTAATCTTTGAAGAAGCTCATACTGTTTGTACCAAGTTACATACTGCCAACAGTGCACAAGTGGTCCTTTTTCTCCACATTCTTGCCAACACTGGTATTTCTTGTATTTTTGATAGTAGCCATTCTAATAAAGCGATATCTCATCATGGTTTTGATTTGCCTTTCCCTGATGATTAGTGATGTTGTGCACCTTTTCCTGTACCTGTTGGCCATTTGGATATCTTCTTTGGAAAAGGTCTATTCAGTTTCTCTTCCCAGGTTTTGAGTTGTATGAATTCTTTCCATATTTTGGATATTAATCCCTTATAGATGATTTGTAGATATTTTCTACCATTTGGTAGGTCACCTTTTTATTTTGTTGACAGTTTCCTTTGTTGTACAGAAGCTTTTTAGTTTAATGTAGTTCCACTTATTTTTGTTTTTGTTGCCTTTGCTTTTGGTGTCAAACCCAAAAAATCGTCATCGAGACGGATATCAAAGAGCTTTACACCTATGTCTTCTTCTCAAAGTTTTATGATTTCAGGTTTTAAGTTCAAATTTTTTAATCCATTTTGAGTCGATTTTGTGTATGGTGTAAGATAGTGGCCCAGTGTCATTCTTTTGCATGTGTCTGCGTGCACCATTTATTGAAGAGACTATCTTTTCCTCATTGTGTATTCTTGGCCCTTTGGTCTTTAATTAATTGAGCATATATGTGTGCATTTACTTCTGGCTGTCTTCTGTTTCATTCTTCTGTGTGTCCGTTTTTATGACAATGCCATACTGTTTTGATTACTACAGCTTTGTAATATAGTTTGAAATCAGAAAGCTTTGTTCTTCTTTCTCAAGATTGCTCTGGCTATTCAGGGTATTTTGTGATTTCATACAAATTTTAGGGTTGTTCTACTTCTGTGAAAAATGTCATTAAAATTTTGATAAGGAGTGCATTGAATTGATCACTTTGGGTAGTATAGACATTTTAACAATATTAATTCTTCTAACCCATGAGATGGAATATCTTTTCACTTATTTGTGTCATCTTTATTTTCTTGCACCATGTCTTATTGTTTCAGTGTATAGGCCTTTCACCTCATTGGTTAAATTCACTCCTAAGTATTTTATTCTTTTTGATGCAATTGTAAATGAAATTGTTTTTTTTAAATTTCTCTGATAGTTTGTTCTTAGTATATAGAAATACAAGCAATTTTTATATATTGATTTTGTACCCTGCAGCTTTACCAAATGTATTAGTTCTAAGAGTTTTTTGGTGGCATCTTTACAATTTTCTGTATATATCATTATGTCATCTACCAATAGAGACAGTTTTACTTTTTCCTTTCTAATTCGTATGTCTTTATTTCTTTTTCTTGCCTAATTGCTCTGGCGTGGACTGCCAGTACTATGTTGCATAAAAGTGGTGAGAGTGGGCAGCCTGATATTGTCTTGCTCTGATAGTAAAGGAAAATCTTTCAACTTTTCACCATTGCATATGATTTTAGCTCTGGGCTTGTCATATATAGCCTTTATTATGTTGAGGTATGTTCCTTCTATACCCACTTTGTTGAGTTTTTATTATGAATGAACATTGCTTCTGCATCTATTAAGATAATCATACAGTTAATGTCATGTATCATATTGATTGGTGTATATTGAATCATCCTTATATCCCAGGGATAAATCTCACTTGTTTTGACTTTATGTTGATGAATTTGATTTGCTAATATTTTGTTGGGGATTTTTGTATCTATATTTATTAGGGGTATCAGTCTATAGTTTTTTTATATCGTGTCCTTATCTAGCTTTGGTATGAGGCAACACTGGCCTTGTAAAATAAACTTGAAGTGTTCCCATCACTTCTATTTTTTGGAAGACTTTGAGAATTGGTATTTTTATTTGGTGGTTTGGTAGAATTCACAGTGAAGCCATCTGGTCCTGGGCTTTCGCTTTTTGGGGTGATTTTGATTATTGATTCAGTCTCCTTACTAGTAAATGGTCTGTTCATATTTTCTATTTATTCATGATTCAGCTTGGTAGGTTTATGTTTCTAGAAATTTATCCATTTTTCTAGGTTGTCCAATATGCTGGCATGTAATTGTTCATAGTCTCTTATGATCCTTTGTATGTCTGTGTTATCAGTAATAATATCTCTTTCAATTCTAATTTTATTTGAGTCATCTCTCTTTTTCTTGGTGATTCTAATAATAGATTTATTTTGTTTATCTTTTAAAAAAGCTCATTGATTTTTCCTGTTGTTTTTTAAATCTCTATGTCTTTTATTTCTGCTTTGACCTTTGTTATTTTCTTAAAATTTACTTTTTAGTAAATGACCTTAGGCAAATAAATTATCCCTAAGCCTTAGTTTCCTCACCTGCAAAATGGGAATGACAATAGTTCTTACCTCCTAGAGGTTTTGTCAGGTTTAAACAAGAGAATGCATAGAAAATAATTAGTCCAGGGTCTGGTATATAGTAAGTCCTAGTTAAATGTTAGTTATATAATCATATTATAACATGGTAACCAGAGCATCCATGTAAAAATATGTACACATGTTAGCAGGGGATGGGGTTAGAAGGACAGTTCATTTATTTAATACCTTAATTTTGAAGTGACACGGCCAGTGTAGATAGTAAAGATACCACCCTTCTCCAGGGTAGGCTTCATGGGTGTGCAACCTGTGTAGTCTCACAGCGTCTCATATTTGGTTTAATGTTTTGTTGTTGTCATCTTGAAATTCTTATTAGATTTTGAATAAGGGACCCAACTCATTGTTTTGCATTGGCCCCCAAATTAATGTAGCTTGTCCTGCCTCCCCTTAATCAAATCTTGACAGGACAACTGCCTCCTCCCCAGTAGAGAGGAGACCAAAACTTCTTCCTAGTACCCCAGCAGCCTGGGCAGTAGGTTCAACCTGATTACAGGAAATACTGCTTTCAAACCTGTCTTCAATAACCCCATCTCCGTGATACTTACTCATTCCAAGATGTTCTCCTAACTACTGCCTCCCCCAGGTAATGCCTACCCTTCACTGGAAATCTCCTTGGCATTGTGAGTAGGTGGGGTGGTCTGTAGAGGTTTTTTTCCCTCCAACTTTGTGGGTTTAGGTACTTTGCTTGATCATTTTTCATTAGGCAGAAGGATTTTGTGGGCAAGATCAGGGCTCTTCTCGTTTACAGTAAAAAAAAAAAAATCTGTCTTGAAGAAACAGGAGGCTCAAGAAGAAAAACACATAAAATCATTAAACTACCACTTTCGTGGTATTGCCAAATTGTCAAGACCATTCTGAAGTCTGTCTTGGTAATGAGAGTCATTCTTGGGGTTTTACAGATACTGAGTTGGGAAGGAATTTCTCCGTGAGGTGGCTGAGGTTGGAGCCAGTAAAGTGATCTAGCAGGGCAGTATTGCCTTTGGAGCCAAAGTTACATACTGTTTGTCCAGGTGCGGCACGCATGTGCAAATCTGTCCACTCAGCCACTCTGCCACAAGGGTCTGCTAAGACAGCCAGATGTACCCTGGGCTGGCGGGCTCAGCCTTGGGGGGATTGCACCTCGTAGAAAGGTGGGGACAGCCAGGGAGGGAGTCTGTGGCTCCTTGTGGTAAAATGATGTGCCTGGAGCAACAAAGGGAAGAAATCAAAACAAAACAAACCCACAGCATAGGGGTTCCAAGCAAGCCTAGAAGTGATGAAAGTGAAAAGAAAATATAGTTGGAGTCAAACTGTGGCTGGGGTTATGACAGTTAATAAATCAGTGAGTCTGGAAAATGTTAAGTCTCAACAATTGAATTAGAAAGCAATACTGTCATTCAACTAGTGTTATTTTTAAAAACAGTAATGATTAACACGTGTGTGTATCCTCTCTGCAGATATATTTCATTCATCATTAGGGTTTGCCTACTCCCGGAGATAGTATGGTATATTCATAAAATGGGTACTGCCTCGTACTAGCTATATGGCCTTGAGTGAATTATTTAAGATCTCTGAGCCTCAGTTTATTCATCTGGAAATTGGATTTCATAATAACTTCTTTTTGCATGCTGGTTTTCAAATATTTTGGCAGTAGCCCAGAGTAAGGAATATAATCTTATATCACATGGAATTTGCTACATATATACTACACGCGTATAAACAAAACGAAGCTTTCCTAAATATGTCCCATTACTGCAGTTAATGCATATTTTATTCTTTTTCTCTATCGTATTTTAAGAAATACTAGTTGTTACCCACTAAATCAATTTCAAAACAATGTTTCATAAACTTAATGTTTCATAAACTTAATGTTTCAAAAATACCATGGTAGGTTCATTTGTCCATTAAAAGATATAATATGCATATAGAGCCTAGCTCACAGAAGGTAGCCAATAAATATGAGTTTACTTCTTTCTTTCTTTTTGGGCAATGAAACATAACATTAGCTACAACTTGTACTTTGTGTTTCTGTGACATCAGTACATGTAATACTTATATAGTTTTCATAATTCAGTGAACTAAACACTTATTACTGTGGATTTCTCAATGTCAATGCTGATTTGATTTGGTCCAATGACAATTGATCACATTTGACTCTTCGCCAAGGAATTTATATGATCCTGGGTCATTTTTAACCTGCAATAAACATTTTTAAAGGATTGCTACACATCAGTTGTTATGTGAAAATATGGCCTTATATTTACATAAAACATTATTGTTTTCCATATATTTTCACATAAACTATTTCATCGATCCCTCATAATAATTCTCAGATGCTGCTAAAACAAAAGCTATGACTCATTTTGGATGTGATAAAACTGGGGTGCAGAGGAGCACACTGTGTTATTGACCCTGGCTGCAGATTAGAATAACTCAGGGAACTTTAAAAATATATCAGTGCCTGTGGTCCAGAGATTCTGATTCAAATGGTTTGGATGGAGCCTGAGCATCATCAGTATTTTCCAAAATGGCCTTAGGTTAGTCCAATAGGTAGTAAGGGGTTGAGAGGCACTGCATAACACAGTGCTGAGATTAAGACTCTGATATGATAAATAAAACTAGGTATCACCACTCACTCAAGCCCCTGACTTCTATTAAATGTAACTGGGAGAATCTGCGCGGGAAAACAGGTCTAGTCACGATTCGTTCGGATCATTTTTGCATGCATTCACCAGTTATAAAAGTTTCCTAGAAAGTATTCTCAATGCAGACTTCTAACTACTTCTGACTGGCTTGTTATCTGAGTTTGCGTGAACTATGATCTCTAATCTCTTGCCATCCTATCTTCACGGTAAGGCTCCAAGGGTAGAGACCGACCTGCTGTCTGAAGGTCGCTGACAATGGCAGCTTACGTACATCGCTCTTTCCTCTTTGTCCCCACCACTTTTGGTTCACTTCTCTGCTGTCGCTCCACAGATTAAACTGTACTTGATTTTTTTTCTGAGTTTGCTTCACTCATGCGCTGTGAGTCCTTCAAAGAACACAGCATATTTTAGATAACTTTGTTTCCTGAACCTAGTGCAAGGCCCGAGCCGGGGCAGACACTTTCGAAATTTCGTCGAAGGTGTCAGTGAAGGGCTTTGGAGCTCAGAGCAGATCTGTGGCTCTGTGGGAGGAGGGGACAGAGTTTGGTCCCACCACACCTCCTGCTCTGTTCTTTCTCTCTCTCAGCACTTCTGCTAAAAAGGTGGGTTTTCTTTATTATGATGTCAAAGGAAAATTAGTTGAGACCTGATGTCTTCTGCTCACCATTAAGAAACCGTAAAGCATAAACCCCTCCGCAGTTGAGTTCCTCAAACTCCAAGATGGAGCTCTGAGTTCTGAGCACCAGCAGCACTGCCAGCTGCCTCCCCTTTTGGAGGCAGACATTATGCTGCAGAAAAACCAATCACCTGAGAAATCAAGGCTCCCAAGTGCACACTCCTCTCCCAGGCTGGAGCTGGGTTTCTACCCAGGGTTTGGGGCTCTGGCCATTGACAATGATTATTGGTCTAATACACCAGACTGGTGAAGTAGCAATTCAGAAAATGTGGTTCTCAAAATCAATCAAGAAACTTGACTTATTTCTCCTTGCTGTTCAAATCCCACAACTTGAGAATGAGTGAGTCTGGTTGACTCTGGTCCTAGCAGAAAAGCAAAAGAAAGCGTAATGTGTGTGTTTATTTCTCTCCCTTTTCCTTTCTCAGGAACATTGTTACATTTCACAGCCTTTTATTTAAACAAAACGTTTTTATTTTTAAAACTTTTTTTTCCCTTTTTTACTTATCTGGTCATAAATGCATTATACATACAAAACCTATGAAAGATACTAAAAACTAATCATCTCACTATAGAAAAACTTGATAATGTTTTAGTGTGCACATTTTTAGTCCTTTTTATTGTTTGTGTGCATGTCTATGTTTGTATATATGTATATATAACAACATTGTCCCCAAAGTGTGGCACTAAATTTTTCATTAAAAAGTATACTATGAACACACTCCTATCTTTTAATTCTTAAAATTTCCCTCATCCTTAAATATCCCCTCAAAATTATCTTTGCCTAGACCAGCATTCTGTTACCAGGAATTAGTCATGGTCTTCGGTACAAAATTCATCTCCTTTAGGGCCATTTATGTCCCTCCCTGTTTATAGAAGTCACACTATGTGCTGGGTGCAGTAGGTACTCAGTGAACGCAGTAGATGCTTACTAAAGTGAACGGACCTGAACAATGCACCTGTCTTCCCCTGAGCTAAAGTGTTAAGGTGATCGGGAATGCATTTGGAAGGTGTACCAAGGGATCTTTCAGGAGATGAGGTCACATCTTAGGGCATATTCCACAAGCCATCACTCCAGAGTTTGAGAGACAGAGTCGGATGTATTTGGTCCACTGTCACCTTGATGTAATAGAGGACCCCAGGGACTGCTCCACGAGGAGTTTATTCTCTAACCTAAAGCTCTCTTCATTCACAACAGCGATTGAAGACAACTCATACCCTCACAGGGAGATGACGTAATGAATGTTGTAAAAACGAGTTCTCTATAAACTCACAACTGAGTGGGATTTCTGTCCTTTGTAGACCACATGCCATATTACAGTTCTCTCAAGTTCCCTTTGATGAAGTATAACGAAATAGGCATCCTACAAATACTACTGCTTTTCCAAATTAAAATTTAAATTTTACCTATAAATATATTTTTATTGATGTTTACGACTCATGCAACCAAGGCACCTTTTGGTCTCCTGGAATCTGGTTTGTTTTATAATGGCATCTTCTGGCTGGACTTGACTTGCTTCTGGTGAGAGAGCTCCCTCTAAACATTACTGGACATCCTCGACTTACTACTAAACATAACTCTAGGTTATGCTGACAGAGGAAATCCTGGAAGGCTGTATGGTTCATTTTTTTATTTGCCTGTGCATCAATTCATTCAACAAACATTGAGCAGTCATTTTTTGCCAGGCACTGTGATAGGTACTGGAATACAGAGGTGAAAGAGATTAGTTTTGCCCCAGGAGCTAGCATTCCTTTGGAGGAGGCAAACATGTCAGCAAACAACTATACTGCTATATGATAGGACTGTAATAATACAATAACTATTTGTTGAGCTCCAACCATGCATCAGAGACTGTTCAGGGGCTGAGAATATGTTATGTACGCACAGCACCTGCCATCAAGAGCTTAGACACTACTGTTAGGGGAAAAGTTACAATTTGACTGTTACAGGCACAGAGGTAAAGGCAGCTAACTTTGCTTGGGGGAATCAGGGAAGACTTCCCAGAGGAGGTGATAAGTTTGAGCTGAGCCTTAATGATTGAGTATAGGCTTTCCAGATGAAGGCTATGGGAGGTGGAAGCTGTGGGAGACGTTATGAAGGAGAGAGAGGGCTTTCTAGTCTGAGGAAATAGCATCTGCATGTGTAGTTACATCTGAGGGAGTAGGAAGAGATGAAATGGTCAGATCATAAGGGATTTATGTATCTTCATAAGGAGTTTAGACTTCATTCTGTAGATGCTGAGGCTTTATGCAGAGGCTCAACATTGTAAGCTTTGTGTTTTAGGATGATTTTTCAATAGCAACGAGGAAAGTGAATTTCAAGGGTTAAGAGTAGGCAAGAAAGTCGTCAGTGAGAAAGGATAGGAGTCTGATCGAGTTATCTAAAAAGGAGTTGATTAAGTGCCTGAACTAAAAGCAGTGGTGTTGAGAATGGAGAAGAAGGAATAGATTCAGGAGAAATCTCGGGTATAGAATCTATAGATCTGTAGAATGTTGGAGCACTGGATGAGCGTTAGAAGGGGTGGAGTTACAAGTGACTGCTAAGTTTCTTGTTTCAGCGATTTAAGTGGTTGATACATGGTGATGCCAAAGGGAACATAGGAAATTACCCTGAATCTTTACTATTTTTCAGGTTGCTGTTTAAAGAAGCCAGCACTGTCCGCAGTACAGGCAGATAGCTGGTTGACTTATGCAAGTCCTTTTAGGCTAGAAATATAATTTTGACATATATAGTTCTATACACACACACACACACACACACACACACACACAGCATTTGTATATAAAGACATATTTACATATATGCTACCTATATTTATTACATATATATGCTAACATATATGTGTGTGTGTGTCTGTATACACACTGACCTGTATGTATACATATTTACATATATACTACGTATATTTATTACATATATATGCTAACATATATGTGTGTGTGTGTGTCTGTATACACACTGACCTGTATATGAATGTGTATGTGTGTGTGTGTGTGTGTGTGTGTGTATGAACTGGCATATATACTAACCACACTTGTTTAAGTGGCCACCCGAGTATTTAAGGATATCACTTTATACTTTTAATGCCATGTTACTGGAGCAGTTACGTGCATGGGTTCTGGGGCCAGACTGGCAGGGCACACGCTCTGCCTTCATCCTGCAGTTGGAGACTGACCTGGTGGGAGTAATATCAGTTTCTTCCCTGAGTCTCCTCCCTTTATAAAATGATCATGACAATTCCACCTGCCTTATCAGGGCATTGTGAGGATTAAATAGTTCATTCTTGGTAATGCACTTAGAACATGGCCTGCCTGCTACATAGTAGGTGCTCTGTGATTGTTATATCTTACTGTCATGCCAAGAACATCTCAATGGAACAGATCCTTGAAGGGTTCCCAATGCTGCTTGAATGCCATCTACGCCTACTGTTGACATGCAGAGTCCTTGCTCTGGTCCAGGCTCCGTGCCACAGGCTATGTGTGTATTACTTCTTTTAGTTGCACAACAGAATTACGAGGTCCTATGTATAGAATCATGATCCCAGCATTACAGATAAAGACAGAGACTAGAGATGTTGAGCAACCTGACTGAAATCACCCAGCGAGTCGAGAGGAACCAGGATCTAAACCCTCAGGACTGCCTGGCTCTAACACCCTTGGACATAACCCAGACAGTAGCTAGGACAGCTGGTGACCAGAGCAGTGAGCCATTCCTAGTATGACATTGGCTGGAGGGGCCTCATTATTCCAACAGCAAGAGTGACCTTGGTTCTCTAAGAGCCTATCCAGTGCCACACAGTGATGGGCTGCAACCTAGCAGGTGTCTTTCAGTGTTTAAGAGAACGATTACGCTTCTTCCTTTATCTTTTCTTAGCTGCCCAGCCCACCACAATCACGTCCCCCTCCTCACCTTTTAAGGTTTTAGCCCTGCTTCTAGAAGCCTTGAAACAAAACATCCAATTTACCAGGTTGCAAAACATTGTAAGAATATGATCTGGAAAAGATCATTTAAATGGCAATTACCTTGACTGTGTTTAACTGAACCATAAAAGCCACTTAGGGGAGACTATACTTTGAATACACATCGCTTGTACGCTCAGCTTATCCATTTCCACATCATCGCCTTCACGTCTTGTTGGAACTTGGTAAATGTCAGGTATCATCTTTCATTTTGCTTTTCAATTAGGTGCTGCTCATGCTGCCGATGATTCAGACCAGTACATCTCCATCTTTCATGAAGCTTCCTCTGATGCACAAAGATCATGGGTTGTTTGATGCAAGCATGAAATACGACTAAGCACACTGTCTTTTTCAATTGCAAGCTGAGATACTTAAGGAGAAGTTAGGAGTAAGTTACTGATTTACATTATTTCCAGGGTACTGAAGTCTGAGAACTTTGTACCATCCTAGGTCATTCTTTATAATCTCAGAGCAGACTCATATTTCTAAGAACCTATTCCAGCCAAAAAGTCTTCTACAGACAGCTTTTCCAAGACTGTGGAAGTTGAATTTCCTAAGCTTTGAATCTGCCATGGAAAAAAGAAACCCATTTTTCTAGGATACGAGTACCCTTTGTGGTCTCTCAGATTATTCTTCTGGAGACAAAATCTGGCTTCCACCCAGGCCAGTTGCGCTATTTCATTTCAGTCGGATATTGACAATCTACACATTAAATGAAGGTAAAATGGACAAACTGGGTCAGTCTAGCATCAATCCACTGCTTTTCTGACAGGATTCACTCCTAAGATTCTTTATATTGAAACTTTCCTTTGAACGTTAGGTGATTTACAAAAACTTAATGTACACAGAACTTTTCAAGAGCTCATATGCTGAGTAAAGCACTATTAGTTTGTGTCGTTTTGAAATCCCTGGTTAGCGTAGCTAGAGTGCAGATATGAAAAAAAAAAAAGCAAAATAAAAACCCCATGCCTATATAAATTTATGGTATTTTGGCGCTGTAGATTACAAGCAAATGAGAAGTTCATGGCACTGGTCTAGGAAGGAATGCATCCTCATGGACTCAGATGTGGTTCCTATATTTCATTTCTATACATGTTGATATAGGCATGGTGTCATGTCATGAAACCAAAGGTGACTTGGGGGCTTCATGAAAAGTACTCAAGTACGAGTTGACAAAACTGAGAGAAGGATGTATTGCTTTGTTTTGTTTTCTTTTAAAGCTACCATTTTATTGGGTGCTTATTATGAACTAAATTATTTGCAAAGTGCTTTATATGCATCATCTCGTTTTATCCTTGCCAGAAACCGATGCAGCCAGAATTAATTGTTCTCATCTTGATCATGAGAACACTGAGGCTCCGGGAGGTGAAGTCATTTGTCCAAGGTCACATTGTTAATTAATAGTTCTTGATTCAAATACAGGCTTATGTAATGTCAAAAGTCATTCTCTGAGTCAGGACACTTGCCACTTGACCTCAACTGCACCTCCAGGCTGAGCCACTAAGTTGCTGAATAGAGATTCAGTTTATATCCATATAAACTGAGTCTGTTCTCTAGCAGGTTTGATGGGGGCAATAGTATTTCTTATGATTGTGAAGGCCAAGGGAGATCCTGGATGAGAAGATGCTTTAGAGTACCTTGATATTATGTAGAGTGACAATATGAACGTGATGTCCTCCTCTAAAAGATTAGAGCATTTATACCACCTCGTATTATGGTTTTATGCATGTTCTCTTATCTTCTTTCTTGAGAGGCTAGAAATGCATCTCATAGTTTTTTAATATACTTCATAGCATCTAGCCAGTTAGTGGGCGCTGGGTAAATATAATAAATGAATGAATGTAGTGTTACTAGCTAATATTTTTTGAGTTCTTACTGTGAACTCAGGCACGGTTCTACATACTTTATAGTAAACTCATTAAATCCTTACAACAGCCCTATGTGTGGTAGGTTTTAACATCTTTCTCATTTCACAAAGAAGGAAGTTATGGCACCAAGAGGTTAAATGGCTTGTCTGAGGACACACAGTTAGAAATGGGAGAGGAGGGATGAAAATTTCTATCGTTTGGTCCAGAACCTTCTCCCCAACCACTGTGCCCTAACACTTCTCTATAACGTCCTACCTCACCGTTTTCCACTTCCTCTGCACTGTGTAGCCCCTTCCCTACTTTTCCCATAGTATTTCTTATAACTGACACACTTTATACCTGTTTAATTATGGTGTTTTGTTTTCTTTTTTGGGTTGTCTCCCATCGCTTGCATGTAAGCTCCAAGAGAGCAGTCATTTCTGTCATCTTTGTTTACCACTTTGTCCCTGTGTTGTTACTTCCTGGCACATTATGACCTACTGATGAATACAGGACCATGCCTGGCACATGGTAGCCAGTGAATAGATCTTCATTGCATGAGAGAGTGATTGAGTCGTGGATATATCTGTAAGCTCATCAGATATAGAGGTTTTTCGGGATCCATCTTGCTATAATTCTGCTTGCAGTGGTGATTTTGAATACAATGTAGTAGTAGAATGGTAGGTATATAAATGAATTTCTCTGGGCTGAAGAGTAAATAAGAAGTCAAGAAATAATTCAGCTGAGGGGAGGAAAGATATAGGACAGTAGCTGGAAGGGGTGGAAAGTAGCTGTGGGTGGAAAGATTTGCAGACTAAGGGGAAGGAACATGTGGGAAGCAAGGAATGAAGAGAGGTGACCGACGGCTCAGCAAAGGGAAAGAAGAACTGGGACTGACAGTGCAGCTCAGGGACTGCACTGCTCCTGTGACAGGGCGAAAGGAGACGTTTATGCAGAGAGATTTGAAGTGCAGAGAAACAGAGAGCCTCTTGTCTACCCTTGATCTCTCAGGTAAGAGCAGTGCAAAGGTCTCTACAGATGATATTGAAGCCAATTCTGATTTATAAAAAGGATGGTTTGCCACTATGGAAACAGGACAGGGGACTGAATTTCGCCTCATTTAAGACATTCGTTTCATGTAGACAATAAGTAACAATGACAGCAAATCAAGACCGGGCTTAGTGCGAAACTGCTCTCCATGAAACTGATAACGAAAGGAGACCATGTTTGGTCAAGAAGCACCGACTTAGGCCGTTCGCACAGAGCGCCTGTGTAGAAACAAAGCAATTGCCCCATGCCTCACTGTTCCTATGGGATCAGCCAAAGATTCAAGCGAGGACAAAAAGAGACACCTTCTTCCACAAAGTGATGCGGTCACTGACTTTCTCAGACCACAAGGACACTTGCGATTCCTAGTTTCTTGTGGCAATCAGCTGCTGCTCTAAGATCACTATGTTTTTCCAGTCAGCTTGAGATCTGCTTCCAATTTATTACTTGAAATGTGCTTATGCCCCCTTTATCTTCCCAATATTCTCCGAGACACTAGTTTTTTCTCTTTCTTCTCTTACTGATAATTATTTATGTTCTTCAGGAATTTTTCTACTCAGAAATTCACTCCTTGTGCTAGTTTTCTATTGCTGAGTAACAAAATTACCCCCGAACTTATAGGCTTAAAACCACAAATGTTTATTATCTCATAGTTCATGTCCAAAATTGGTCGATGCCTCTGTCTTAGGGGTTCTCACAAGACTGCTCTCAGGGTTTTGGTGGGGGCTGCTTTTGTAAGGTATAATTTATGTACAATAAATTGATTTTAGAGTAGGCATTTTGGTGAATTATGACAAATGTACACACCTGTGAAACCACTGTCAAAATAAAGAAACAAAGTTTCCATCACAGCAAAAATTTTCCTTGTGGCCCTTTACCAACCATTCTTTCTTTTGCCCCTAGCTCTAGGCAACAACATATCTGCTTTTTGTCACTATAGGTTACTTTACAATTTTTTGATTTTTTTTAGAATTTTATATAAACTGAATTCTTTTGAGTATATCTTCTTTCACTTAACCTAATGAGCTGATTTTGAGATTCGTCTATGCTGTCATGTTAAGCCTTCTTCATTGCTGTATGGTATTCCATTGTGTAGATACACCACAATTTGTTGATCTAGTCACCTGTTGATAGAACTTCGGGTTTTTTTGTTTTTGTTTTTTCCACTTTGGGGCCATTGATAATTAACTTTCTGTGAACATTTGCATGTAAGTCTATGTATTAATATATGCTTTCATTTCTCTTGGGTAAATATCTAGGAATGGGACGCCTTGGCTATTCAGTAGATATATGTCCAACTTTTTAAGAAACTGCCAAACTGTTTTCCAAAGTATAGTTGCACCATTTTACATTCCCACCAACAGTGAATGTAACTTTCACTCACTTTATGTCCTCACCAATCCTAGATATGGTCAATCTTAATGTACCCACTCTAGAAGGTATATATGGTATCTCATTGTGAATTAAATTTGTGCTTCCCCAACAACTAATCATGTGATTATTTGCTGTCCAACTCTCTCTTCTCAGATAGTTTTATTTAAACTTTTAATTGGATAATTTGTCTTATTATTGAGCTGTAAATGTTTCTTATATATCTTATATACAAATCCATTGCTATATGTGTACATATTAATATATTTTTTCTAGCCTATGGTTTGACTTTTCATTTTAACAATGATTTTTGAAGAGCAAAAATTTATAATTTTAATGAAGTTCAGTTTGTTGATTTTTTCTTTTATAGTTCATATTTTTTGTATTTAAGAAATTACAAAGGTCGTGAAATTTTTTATTTTCGAAGTTTTACAATTTTAGTTTTACTTAGGTTTATGATTTATTTCAAGTTAATTCTTGTGTAAGGTGTGAAGTAAGTGTTGGAGTCCATATTTTTGCTTATGACTAGCCAATTAACCCAGTACCATTTATTGAAAAGATTATCCTTTCTCCATTGAATTAACCTTACACCTTTGTCAAAAATCAATTGACGACATATATATTGGTCTAATCCTGGATTCTCTATTCTCTTGATTTATTTGTCTATCCTGATCCAATATGATATTGTATTATAGCTTTACAATAAGCCTGAAAATCAGAAAGCGTAACTCTTTTAACATTGTTATTCTTTTTCAAAGTTGTTTCAGCTATGTTCAGTAGTTCTTTGTATTTCCATATCCTGCTGGGCTTTTGATAGAGATTACTTTGAGTCCATAGATTAGTTTGAGGAAGAATTGACATCTTAACAATGAGGAGTCCTCTCTTCCAAAAACACAGTATATTTCTCTATTTTTTATGTCTTCTCTAAATTCTCTTAGCAATTATTTTATAGTTTTCAAAATAACAAAGCTGTCGCACATCTTTTCCCAGATCTATCCCTAATTTTTCATATTTTTAAAAGCTATTAAAGATTTTTTTTAAAAATTTATTTTCTGATTATCTGTTGCTGGCATATAGAAATACAAATGATTTTTGATCTTAATCTTGTATTCTGCAACTTTGTTAAAGCATTTAAAAATATATTTCTTAGGATTATTTTTTTTCCTGGAGAGTCATGCTGCCAGTAAATATACTTGCAGATTATTTGTAAATGCCCTTTATTAGGTTGAAGAACTACACTTTTAGGCTTAGTTTTCTGATAATTTTTTTCAGAAAAAAATTTCAATTTTGTCAAATAATTGCTTTTTATGCATCTGTTGAAATGATCATATGACATCTTGATTTTAGTCTTAATGGAGAGAATAACATTGATTGATTTTCAAATATTAAAATAATCTTGAACTCCTGGGATAAACCCCACTTCATAACGGTTCACTATGCTTTTTAGGAGTTACTAGATTCAATTTGCTAAAATTTTGTTGAGAATTTCTGCATCTATATTTATGAGCGATATTGGTCTACAGTTTTATTTTTTGTTAATGTTTTTATCTATTTTTCTCTTGTCTTTTATTTTCTGCTTTTTATTTTTTTTTATTTTTCCCATTTTTACCTTGGGTTTAATTGGCTCTCTCATTTCTAGTTTTATTGTTGTTGTTTTTTAGGCGAGGCAACCCTTGGTTGACGTCACAGATTGCAAGGATCTTGTCAATTTACAATCCCTTATTTTTTATTTTTTATGCCTACAGCACCTGGTCTTCCTAGATGGTCTCCCATCCAAGTACTAACCATGCCTGACCATGCTTAGCTTCCGAGATCAGACAGGATAGGGCATGTTCACGGTGGCATGGCTGTAGACTCTGTTTCTAGTTTTTTAAGACAAAATCTTAGGTCATTGATTTCAGACCCTTATTCTTAAGTGCTATAAATTTTTTTCTATGTACTTATCTAGCTGAATTCTACAAATTTTAATAATTTCTGTTCTCATTTTTACCAGTTCAAAATGATTTCTAATATTTCTTTTGATATATTCTTTGACACATGGATTATTAGAAGTACATTATTTAGATTTGAAAGTTTTCAGCCCATTTTTTTTTGTTGATTTCTAATTTAATTCCAGTGCAATCTAAGAAATCCTTGTTTTTTTAATCCCTTTAAATTTGTCAAATCTTGTTTTGTGACCCAGAATATGATCTAACTTGACAAATGTTTCATGTACATTTGGAAAGAATATATATTCTGTTGTTGATCGGAGAGTTCTATAAATACTTAGTCTTGTTCAAATCTTTCATAGTCTTACTGATTTTTGTCTACTTTTTCTACTTTTTCTCACAAAGGGATGATGAAATCTCCAACCACAATTGTGATTTTGCCTATTTGTTTTTGAGCTCTATCAGACTTCTCATATTCTGAAGCTATGCTATTAAGTACATAGATATTTAAGATTCTATACTCTTTTGGAAATTGACCCCTTTATCATTATGAAATGACTCTGGTAATATTCTTTGCTCTAAAATCTAATTTATCTGATACTAATAGGGTGACTCCAGTTTTCTTTTGTTTAGCGTTTGCACGTTATACCTCTTCTCATTATTTTTACTTTTAATCTATGTATGTCTTTATAGTGAAGATTTCTTGTAGGCAGCAAAAAATTTGGCTTGCTGTGTTTCTGATGAAAATTCTGCTATTATTTTTATCTTTATTCTTTTCTATATGGCATATTTTTATTTGGCTATTTTTAAGACTTTTCTCTTTATCGGTGGTTTTAAACAATTGACCGTGATATACCTTGGTGTAGGACTTTTCATATTTCTTGTATTTGGGGCTTGTTGAGTCTTTTTATGGTTTTCATCAAATTTGAAAAATTCTTGGCCATTTCCTGCCACGTCCTCCTTTTTAGGGATTCCATTTGTATATTAGGATGCCTGAATTTCTCCCAGAGCTCACTGATGCTCTGTTCAATTTTTTTCAGTCCTTCTTCTACCTATGTTTCATTTTGGATAGTTTCTATTACTAGGTCTTTATATTCACTAATCTTTTCTTCTGCATTGGTTATAGTCTCAGAGTTAGTTTCATTTAGTGAATTTTTTAGTACAATAATTGTATTTTTTACTTTTAGAAGTTCTATTTTGATTTTTTTAAATAATTACACATCTTAACATGTTTAATCTACCTGCTTCAACTTATGGAAGATAGTGACTATAACTGTTTTAACGACTTTGTCCACTAAGACTGCAATCTTTGTCATTATGGTTCATTGTGTATCACATTTTCCTTAAGGCAAGTCTGGAACTTTTGGATTAATTCTTGGACACTACAAATTTTATGTTATTGGATATTTTTGCATTCTAATATTCTTGAGTTTTTTTTTTTAATAGGATAAAGTTATGTTACTTAGAAACAGTTTGCTTCTTGCAAGTCTTGCCTTTAAACTTTATTAGGCATATACAAAACAATCTTTAGCCTCAGGCTAACTTTTTCCCACTACCGAGGCAATTATTTTCTGAGGGCTCTTCCATCCTCCCATATACAAGGTTTACGAGTATGGACAATGAAACACAAATTTCCCATCCCGGTGCAATGTCTAGATATTGATGCCCTGCTTCCTTTGCATGGTTATTTTCATAGTCTCAAATAATTTGCTCACATGCACTCACTGATTAGCTTTCAACTGAGGATTCAAAGGGGACACTACAGAATGCTTAAGTTCTTTCTTTGTGCAATTCTTTTGTCACAGGTGGCCCTGTGAATTCTAGTTACCTTGATCTCATTAGATTATCAGATCCATCTTTTCAACTCAGATAGACATTCAGGCTCTGCTTGGGTTTCCCTATCTTCACAACAACATGGAAGATCTCTCTAAGCGGAAGCCTGGGCAATCAGAAGCCTCATCTCATTTATTTCCCTTCTCTCAGGGACCACTGACCTGAGCTGCCTTATGTTCAATGTTTGAAAATTGTATCGTAAATTTTGTCTGCTTTTATTTTTTTAAACTTCATGTAGGAGAATAAACCCAATATCTATGCTCCATATTGTCCAGAAGATAACATATCTCAGCGAGGTTTTAATTTGTTTCTCTCTTATTCTGTGTGAAACTGAGAATCTTGTGACTCTCATATTATGTTGAAGACTCATTTGAATTTTTTTGCTTTCCTGTATGTTCTTGTCCTTGTTCTTCTGCCCCACCCACCCCATTGAATTGTTGGTGTTTTTCCTTCTTCATTTCTAGGAGCACTTTGGATATGGCAGTTACTCCCTCTTTTTTGTAAATCTCTTCCACTGTCTTGTTTGTGTTTTCACTTTGCTTATGATGTTTTTTTATTCCAGGCATACGGTTTTCATTTATATGTACTAAAATTTATCAATATTTTCTTTTATTACACCTGGATTTTCAGACATATTTAGGAAGGCCTTCCTGTGGCAAAATTTTAATATCCTCAAAACTACAATTCTTTGCCGAGAATGGATTTTATTTTTGCCAATAGTCTAAAAGTATTTGGAACAAAACCTGGTATTCAATAAGAGGAGAACGATGAATTGAGTAATGACAATTTTGATTAAATCATAAAGTTGCTGTGTAGTTGAGAGATTGGTTTTCATGTCAAATGCATACATTTTTTTTTTCTTGAAGCTCATTCCAAAGTGGAATTTTAGAAACATGGCTAGAGATGTTTTTAGATATTAATTTTCCTCCTACTACAATTTCTTCTTTCCCTCCTCTTACCCATTTAGGCAGGTAGTCTGTTCTATACTTTTTGGCCTTGGAAGAAATATGTGACAGAACACTCATGGGTTAGTAGAAGGCTCTAGAGAGGAATAGATGTGGTACCTTTTAGAGGAAAATACTTGGGCAGACAAAGGAAAATTTCTGTGTCTCAAGCAACAGAGAACCACTGAACCCAAAGAAGCCATCAGAGGGGACAGTGGACATCATATGGGTAGCCTATATGGACAGACGATCAGCTGGAGGGACCCTGCTGGGTGATGTGGGACTGAGTAAGACTCTGGAATTGTGACAAATTCCCAAAGCTGGTTGGGTAGAAACACCACAAATGACTGACATGAGGTTTCTTACCACTTAGTTAAAGGGAGTCTTGAATTTGAAATTTAATTTATAGAAAATAAATACATCTTACATATTTAGAAGAGATCTCCCTTCTTTACAAATATTCTGAGCAATGGTTAACAAATTTTTGTAGCTTTCCAAAGAGGGATTTGAACAGTTGCTTTCATTTGCCTGTCTGTTATGGGAGGAGGAGGGGTCAACTGAATTAGTTTCTATCACCTCATCACAGGAGTTTTTAATTGAAGTCCTCAGATCCCAAGGGCTCTCTGAACTTGGAAGGTAAGAAGAGTATTACTTTACAAACTTCCAATTGGAATATAGAGTTTCCTTTTATTATAAACGTGGGCAATAAGCCACAGGAGAATCAGCAATACCTATAATTTCATCAACTACAGAAACCACACAGATTTTGACATCACAACATGGTTGCTGCAGGTGCCTCAGCGTACTGTTGATCCGCCTTAATACTCATCACTTCTGTAATTGTGGAAGTTTTCAGGCTTATCGCTAGATCTTGCTATTTAATTTATTAATAAAGAAGCACGATTATGACTACATCACAAATATTTTTAAATTTTGATAACATATTTCAACATAATTAGTTTTCTTTGTATTCACATATTTTATTTTGAATACTTATAAACATTATTCTGACCAGCAGTCTATAGGCTTCAGCAGGTAGTCAAAAGTGTCCATGGCATAAAATAGGTCAGGACCCACTGTTTTTGTTAAACTTTGTATAATTCCTGGCTGGAGTCACCTCTAAAAGAGACGAGATAGCAATAAGGCAGTTCCTAGCTTTTCATTTCCATCTCCTCCTCAGCTGGAAGATTTGAGGATATAACTTAACTCTGAGAGAAGCTGACTTCTATACTCATTTCAGGCTCAATAAACTGCAGGAGGCTAGCAGTTTATCCTTCTGACTTGACAGCTTCCACCAGGAGTAGAGCTTACTAGGTTTGGGGGCCTGAAACTTCTCTGCAAGGCTTAGCCGATGACAGATTTGCCTCTCTTCTTTCCTTATGAGCTGGTGCCAAGATGACTTTCCACATCAGTGAAAGAGCTTTAAATCTGACATTCTGGACTTGGGACCTCCTCTCATTTAATCAGCACCAATTTCATCCTGTCTTTAAATCTGTTCTATTCAGGGCACAGGGCCTATATCCCCTCTCTTGCCTCTAACTCTGCCTTCCCAATATTCCTTCTCTGTCCACATTCCCTCCAGCTGTGGCAGGTGATGATGCCAGCAGACTGGAGGATTCCAGCATCCAAGCCTTGCAGGCCCCTGTGGAGAGAAGCTATCAGCTTTCACCATTTGACAAAAAAAGGATGGAAACAAAATCAGGCCAAAAGCAAAGTCCATGCTGAGTTAAAGTCTCTGATCTTGTCTTTTTTTTTTTTTGAAACAGAAAACTTTCTGACCCAGAACTCACTTTTTTTCCTCAGATCAACCTGAAGACAAAACTTTTCAGCATCTGTTACCTGAGAACATTTTACTGCATGCAATTCTGTTTTCTATTTTAACTGTAATAATGAGAGCTAACATTTTACAGTTTATGAACTGCTTTCTTAGCTACGATTTCATTTATCCTCAAAGCAATCATGTACATCAAGTTTTCTTGCTCCCATTTGACAAATGAGATATCTGAGCCCAGAAAGTTTCAGGACTAGCTCTGTAAGGTGCCAGAACTGGGAGTTAACCTCCAGAGGCAATGCCAGTTCTGTTGCCCTGGACTTCCTGCTCTAGGAAGAAGTAAATGAGCAAACACAGATGAGACGTGTGGCTTGTTGGTTCTTTGTGTTCTGCACACAAAATTTTAAAAGAATTCGTATGGGTTCCTAACATTTAGAAATTTTTACGTTTCACATCAAAATCTAGATTCCGGACTTTTTCCCACTTTGGATGAATTAAAAGCTCTGGTTATATAGAGCATACCTGACTGCAGAACAACAATTAGCTAGAGCTGAGTAGTGGTGCTACCTTTAGATGGTGTGTGAATTATCCGGGTGGCTGCAGTTCTCACCACTCCCTATTATCCCCAGCTTTAAAGCTGGGCATCAGTTATCATTTATTATTCTTTTTGTTCTGTTTTTCTTATAGCAGAATTAAGAAGAGGAAAGGAAAACAATTCTTAAATTCACTTCTCTCTCAAAAATAGGAAAATGAAATACAGACCTAGAGAACTTTATTTTTAGCCTGATTTGCCTGAGTTCTGTAGGAATTTGAGTTTGTGATTTCTTATGGAGATAATTGTTCCCAAATCTGGATGCCCATTGTAAACATTTGTGAAGCTTTAAAAAAATTTGTGACTCTGGACTTCACCACAGATCCATTGAGTCAGAATCTTCCAGAGATATCCCCAAGATCAGTAATTTTAAAAATTCTCCACATTATTCTAATCAGAAAACCACTGATTTAAAATTTCATAGCATTTCTTTGTGATATCCTCTCTTGGAAAGCAGACTCCACTTTCCTCTAAGACTCCTTCAACAAACAGAGCCAGGAAACCCAGGTAAGCCAGAAAATGACCAATAGCCCAAGGAAATCAGGTAGAAATGGTCCATTCTGAGTTTGTAGTAAGTGGAATATCAGTTGATTGACCAGTTTTGCCCTATCAAGGTCACCAACAAGAAAGGCAATAGGAGATCACTCAGCGCTGATTCCCACCACCCCATGGCAGAATGTACAGAACCATATCCTGATTCCCTCAGAAATCATTCAGCATTTTGAGAAATCACTTTCCCTGCTTCTAGCTTCCTCAACTCAAAAACCAATATGTAGAAAGAGATAGAGACAGAATCAGAGCCTGAACATTTGTTTCCTGAGTCCTGGACATTGTTCTTCCACTGTGGATTTCATTTCATAGAATTTGATTTTTTTTTTCCCCTGAGAATTTTAAAAACAAGATCACAATAGTCTAGATTGGGTTAATTTTTTTTTTATGGCCCCAAGGCAAAAATGGAAAATTGGAACTTTCTTGTAATTTATTCACTACCACTTTTCTCAGATCTCAAATTACATATTTCTCTGTTACAATGATGACTGCCTTGCCATCTGAGCAAACTATTTAAGAAATAAGGGATGTGTTTTTCTCATTCTTTTTAGGATCATGAGAGTGGTAGTAGTAGTCGATACTCTTTACTGAGCACTGATTCTGTATCAGACACTTTCCTAATCATTTTCCATATATGTACCTTATTTAATCTTTATGCTAACCCTCTAAAGCAGATTTTTACTTTCATACTTTGCATATGAAAATTAAGGAACTAGGTTTATTCATTCAACCACTATTTACTGACCAACTATCACGTGCCAGGTCATAGGGCACATAAGTAGCAGAGCTAGGACTTGAATCTGATTTTCCAGTTCTCAAACCTATGTTTTCCAACAACTCTGTGAAACTTTCCTGTTTCCAGGGCTTCCTCCTATTTCTCTCTTGGGCCCCAGGTTGATCCTCATTCCAACATTGGTTCTCATAATATTCCTTTTCTTAATATTAATTGAATTCTATTTTATTGAATAAATATCCAGGTTAGTTCTCCTGAGGCTGGAGCCAGTATGTGGATAAATTTAAAGGGAGGAGAGTAGTATTGGGGGGCCCTGGCTCTGGATGTTGGGGGCACATGCCAGGAATAGCCACAAAGAGGCTGCTGGGCTGGATACATCTCCATGATGTCAGGGTTTACTTCCTGTGAATGGATTATTGTATCTTAAATCTAATAGGTCACTGGTCATGAAATACTCTAACATAACCTGGAAACAACTATACTGAAGGAACAAATAAAGGTAGGAAATAGCTTATAACTCATAATTATGACTCATTTCATTTCGGAGTTATTTTCTAAAGCGATTTTGCAAATATGGTTTTATTTTGTGCTCAGATGAATTCAGTAGTATAAGTAGAGATTCTTTAGTTATAACTGGTCAGGGATTGTTGATAACTGCTGTAAGTCATTGGTAGCCTCTTTAGAGACCTTTTCTCTACAATTAAAACATCGTAAACACATTACATAGATAATAGTATACATGCTAAAACTGAGTTTGGGAGAGGATTTACATTACGTGTATATCACAGTGAAAACAGTTCTGGGTAGGAATGAGGGTGTTGTGTTCAAAAGTAAAATTTTGGCCTGGATGTGGATGGTTGATGAGTATGAAGGTACTGAGATTATGAGAACCATGGTCAAAAACATAAAACTTGGGGAGAAAAAATATTAGAGTATTGTTATAAAACAAGATAAGCAGCTTGAAAAGGCATTTAGTTATATGCCAAAGGGAACAGAAAGTTGGAACGTAATTGCCCTGGATTACACTTTACAATATAATCCTTTGGGAAAGCCACGTATAACATAGCTTCTGTGTGAGGATAAGCCTGTATCATCTTAATGGATTTTTGATAGAATACCAAAATTTAAAAGTAATGGAGTTATACTTCTATCAATAAGTAATTCTCCTCACGACCATTTTTCATTTTAATGTGATGTGTGGTTACTTGCTCATCACTCTTTTCTTTTTTTTTTTTCTCATGGTAATCCTAAGTGTATCTTTTCCAAAAGACAACCGTTGACAACCCCAAAGTCATTGTTCTGAGTTCTTACTCCTGTGAGTGTTCCGGGTAATACTGTTCTTAGTATTCTGTATCATCGTTCTTATCCTTTCATTTACTTTCTTGGCTGCCAAAAGTCTCTCATTTATTTGTCTCCTTTTCCTTCTGTCAGACCATTCTGAGTGGTAATTTTTCATTCTGTCTGTTTCCTTATCCCAGGGGTCCATTCATTTTCTTCAGGCTCCTTTCGCTTCCTCCTTCATGGCCGCTTCATGACAGCACTTTCTCTAGTGAAGTTCTGAAGCCTTTCAAGAGTTGACAGCTAAAGATGATGATTGGGCTAGACTGAGAAGATGAGTTTCTTTAATAGCTATTACAAGATTTCCAACCAGTCATAGTTTTGGGCCTCAGATAATGGAAACTCAACTTTAGTTAGCTTAAGAAAGAGGGAATTCATTGGTTCACTTATCAGAAATGGATATTAGGGTAAAGCAGAATAGAATGAATTTCCACAGGAACCTGGACCTCATAAATTGGAACCGGAATTCAATGCCACTGGGTCAATGCCTTGTTTTTCTCCACTTTTTTTTTCCTGATTAGTTTCATTCTGCAGACAGGCTTTCCCTATGTGCTGGGAAATATGGCCACTGACTTTCAGCTCCAGATTCATATCTTCCAGCAGACAAAGGGCATCCTGCTCCCAAGCCCAGATCCATATGTCACTCCCGGGGAAGACATCTTATTGGTTCTAATTGCTCATGTGTTCTCTTCAGGACCAGCCTCTGAGTCTTAGCCAGACGTGAGTCATGAGTGTGGCATGGAAGGGACTAGGATGTGGTACCCTAACTGACAACCCCACAAGAACCATCAAATGACAAAAGAATTTTTCTCTAAAGGAAAGGATGCTAGGGAGACAAAAGCAATGTATAAGCACTGCACAGTAAAATATATTTTAAATCATTTATTTTCCTGCAAAATTGCACAAGGAAGAAGTCCCTTCTTCTGGTGTTACCCTTATCATAAAAGAATTACTTTGAGGAGAATTGTAGCAGGGGGACTTCCCAACTAGTCTTTTTTTTTTAAATAACACCATGCTATATATTTTTTATATTTTTTAAACATGTCCATGATTATCCCCTTCTCTGAATCCACACTGATGCCCACTCCTAAACTGACTCTGGGCCTGGCAGTTTGACTTATTTGGGCTAATAGGACAATAATAAACATGGTACAAAACAGACGCTTGAAATGTGTCTGGACTGGGACTTGCTCTCACCTGCTGTTCTTGGGAACTCAGTTAAGCCTAGATTACGAGTAGCACATGGACTAGTTCTATCTGTTGTCCCTACCAACAACCAGACATGTAAGTGAGGCCATTGACCACAGCTGACCACAAAAATGTGAGTGAGCAAAGATGACACCACATGGAACAGAAATTAACCATCCCAATTGAATCAAGCACAGAATTTCTGACCCACAGAATTGTGAATAAATAAATGTTTGGTGTCTTAAGCCATTCGTTTTTTGTGATCATTTGTTACACAGTAAAAGTAAGCGATATAAACACGACGCGCTATCTTCTAGGCTCTGTTCTGACTTGGGAGGCCCTTTTAGCTCTTCAAAAGTTGTCATTCTGGATTCTTGATTGGGTATCTTGTTGGTCGCCTCTACACTGTAGCAAAAGAGTTTCCATATTATTCCACTATCTTCTTTGATATGGCCCGCTCTCTTTAATCTATTTCTACCCGCCCCCGCCACCCACCAAATCAAGAAAATCGATCTAATTGTGGTATTCTTTTCCTAGGAGCCAAGCCTATAATGAGGATCAGGGAATTCTCAGTCACCACTCTGGTTCTTTAAGATGCCATTGACCTAATTAGGACACCCATTTAGAATTGTTTTCAGTCCGTAGAAATGTTCGCAGCTAAGGTTTGTTTTTGTGAAGTAGCTGCTTGATGATATCTGAATTTTTTTCTCTTTTAATTTCATTTTTGAATTTAGTTTTATTTTTATTAAGAGTAAGACAAGCAGTGATCTGAGGATGGAACCATGGTTATCACCAATATTTAACAGGTGGGGATAGAAGGGAGGCGAAAAGAGAAAGAGAGGAGGAGGGGGCGTCGCAGTGCCCAAGGGAATTCAGAACTTCCAAGAGGAGAAAGTTTCAAATCAGTTTTAAATCCAGGAAAAAAATCCGGTGAGATAGGGACTAAATATAATCACTACATTTGGCAATTTTGAGTGACCTTGGCATGAGTGACGAGCTACGAGTGATGTCCATAGCTTTGGGCCACAGTGACTTGTGGAGTCAGTGGAATGTGAGAAAGTACAGGCAGTGGGTACTGATGTCTCATCCAAGAGGAGTATGAGAGAGATAGGATGGCAGGTATGGGGCAGACAGTGCCACTGGCAGGCAGGATTGAGATTTGAGATATATATACATATATATATATATATATATATATATATATTGGTTATTACATACATATATATATATCCTTCCTGCCATCATATCAATAGATAAATGATGGGGTGGGGGGCGGAGGGAGGGAGGATGAATGCAGAAAAAAGGTAGAGTCATTAAGGAATAAGAATTTAGAGGGAGTAGAAGGATAAAGAAAGGAGGTGATTAAACTTTTTCTTAGTTGGAAAATGTCTTCTGAGACTGAAGGAAAAGAGTTAAGGATGGATGTGGGTGGAGGAAAGTTTATAGAAAAGTGGTAGTAACTGAGGTATAGTGAAGCTAAGGGTTTAAATTTTAAACCCTTGTAATGGTATGTTATCTGCTAAGTATGTAGCAAGTTGTCTGCTAAGTGCAAGGAAGAAGAGGATGGTGAGCATGAGTGGAGGATCTGGGGAATGTTTTTCAAATTAGTCATTAAAAGTACAAACGTTAGTCATAGGATTGACCAGTAGTATTGACCAGTGCTAAAGGTTGAACCCACTCAGCATAATTCTCTGTGTGTGGTAAGGAGGTGCGATTTCCCCATCATCATTAGTCATAAAGTTTTATCCCTCACCTCAGGAAAGCAAAGAAATGAAGGGAAAGATTCAGACTGTCAGATGCCCTTGTAGTTGAAATTTGTACAAATATCTATTTGACTCCAATGATAAAGTGATGTCACATAAGGATGCCAGCTCATTTACATAAACACCCATCGCCATCTTTGCCAGATGCCACAATAAGGAAGAGCTTACCTCAGCTGAATGGAGCCTAGGTGAAAGATATGAGCATGAACCCTCCCTACCTCACAAAGGGCAGTGCTCTCACAAACCTTGAAACTGGGAATTTTAAATACAATTGTCCTTTGAGAGTTAAATTATGCAATCAGCACAGAAAGGATGCAGTGCAACTCTATAGAAGCTAGCAGAATGGTTTCTAGATGGAAGCAAGCTTTGGCTATCACCTAGCTGGTCTGAAAAAAAAAATAGGTCAATTTGTCAGGAGAATTATATTAGCCATGGAGGTGGAAAAAGCTGCCTTTGGCAGTGGAGAGTCAGTGGCCACAGTCTGGAACACTCTGGTCTCTGTGACAGGTACATCCTTATTCTAAAATGATGTCATTAAAATATTTGGCTCACCAGATACTGTCGCCTGCTCAAATCCATGCTCAGCAAAAAAAAACTTTCTGAAAATAGTTCAGATTTTATATATATATAATATATATATATATATATATATATATATATATATATATATATATATATATATATATATATATATATATATACACGCTGTAGGATAATTATTCATTCACTCAAGAGAAATACCAAGTATCTACTATGTGTCAGGATTTTTTGTTTTGGTTTTGGAGACATAGAGGTGAATTAATGAACCAAAAATCCCAGTCTTCATGAAGCTTACATTTATTCTAGTGGAGACACACACACACACACAAAATACATATTACTTTGTACATGTTTGTGGGTGAAGATCAGGAGGGCAGCCTCTGACATGTGCAGTTTGAGATGTCTAATAGATATCCCAAGTGGAACTATCAAACTGGCAGGCACGAGTTCAAGTTTAAAGTAAGAGCTGGAGAGATAAAGTTGAGAGTCATCAGCATATGGCTATTTAAAGCTATGAGAATGGAAGAAATTACCAGGGGAATGTGCAGATAGAAAAGAGAAGTTCAAGGACTGAGCCTTGGGGCATTTCAATGTTAATAATAGGAAGATGATGGAAGAATCAGCAAAGACCTATAAGAATGAGCTGCTAGTGAGGTAGGAAAAACAAACAGCCAAGAGAGTGAAAGTAAGATATTACCGAAGCCAGGTCAGGAATATATTTTAAGAGGAATGAGTGATCAATTGTGTCAACTGTGAGAATGCACTGATTCGTTAGGTCAACAAAATTATTTGGGCCATGTTACAATTATGTTTCTTATTACAAATTAACAAATTGGATTTCTGGTTTAAGTCTTCTGTGGACCCAGGGCAATGAATCTGCCTAGGGTTTGCTGACCAAGTGGGTAAGCCTGAAGGCCAGACCTTGGACTATGGTAAATTCGTATCACCTTATGGGGCTTGTACTCTGGTTTCAGTGACATTTCAGCTTTGTCACATGCAGGGTCTGCTTGTGAATTCAGTATTCACATCTGCCTCTAACCAGCCTGCCCTGCCACAGCTAACCTATTAGCTGCCATTATGAGACATTCCATATGGACTGGGTCTATTGTGGATAGGTTTTTGGAGTCGTTCCCACGCACGTGGTGAGTGCTGCAAGAGAAACTATGGCCCTTATCACAGTCAGATTTGAATTTGTGTAGTAGGAAGAACTGCCTGGGAACCAGGAAATTTGGGTTCTGGTTCCAACTCAATCACTTAACTAGATCTGTTATTCAGGACAGTTTACTAAGCCTCTAGGACCTCAGTGTATTAT
The DNA here is from genome assembly GCF_902729225.1 of Pteropus medius. Taxonomy (NCBI): domain Eukaryota; kingdom Metazoa; phylum Chordata; class Mammalia; order Chiroptera; family Pteropodidae; genus Pteropus; species Pteropus medius. The sequence goes on along the minus strand of NW_024354502.1, from coordinate 8,846,569 downwards.
CAGGATAGGTTAGATTATGCAGCAGTAATAAATTAACATTGAAATCTCAGTGGCTCAACACCACGAAAATCTACCCCTTGCTCCTGTTAACATTTATCCCAGATTTATGAGAAGGCTGTGTTACCCATAGCCACCCAGGGACCAGCTTGATGGAGGTTCTACCAGTTAGTAGCTTCTGTAGCACTCCTACCCTCTTTAATCACTTGAGCTCAAAGAGAGAGTGATGGCGGGAGAAATGTATATGGGCTTTTCACTGTCTCAATTCTGAAGAATTATGCTTAATTTCTGCTCAGAGCCCATTGGCCAGAGTTAGTCACGTGGCCTCACCTAACCACAATAGAGGCATAAAATGTAGAGGAAAAATGGAATCTTTATTGATCGTGATAGCCTATGCCACACTCAGTTTCCACATCTGTTGATGAGGTTATTATTAATAATAATAATAGAATTTATCTCATAGAAATGTTGGGAAGATTCAATGAGATAATGCATGCGATGTGCTTAATGTAGAGCCTGGCCCATAGAAAGTGCTGTACAAATTCTACCCATGATAAATTTATTATTATTAAGTGGGCAATAGTACTACTACTACTACTATTATTATTATTATTGTTATTATTTATTACTATTATTATTATTTTGTGATTCTCCTAAGAGTGAAAGTGACTGTGCCTAAGCTCTTAAACATTTGTCACCTTTGGGCCATTATGAAGGCATTCTTCCCAGAACTTTGGCTCTGCATCAAGATAAGAGCCATTGACAAAAGATTCCAGGAAACCAATTGTTAAGGCAGCTGCCCTCACCTGCTACCCTTGGCCAGTATTTCTGCCTCTGCTAGCAACGCAGGAAGAAGTCTGAAGACATTGGAAGCCTCCAGCTCTTTCTTGTCCTAAATGATTTTCCAGGGCCCAGCATTCTTCCTGTATATCCAGGCTCTCAGAGCATGAGCCATGGGAAGCGTGATGGGGCAGGTCAGTTTTCCTGGCATTAAGGCTTGTATGTAAACAGGTGGAACCAGAAGGCCATAAAAATTATACTAGTCAACAAGCAGACTTACTCTTGTCTGCAAATGTTTTCCACATTTCTGCCCTCTGTTTGGTTTGTTGAGGTATAAAGATCCCCACACGACCTCATTAAAAGCAAAAAGCAGGAAAGGCTGTTGAGAGGTCATACTTGTCGGTGAGCGTAGGAAGTAGAAGAGACAATGCTGAGGAAAGGAGAAATGCTAGGTGGTCCTTAGGCCTAGACGTGTAGAGAGTCCAGCACGATTGCTTGGCCAAGAGTTAATCCTGTCCCTGCCTGCTGTCTTGGCTTTGCTTCTTTATATTCAGGCTTCCAAATCAACCTTGCTCCTTTTTCCCTTCATGCCTTTATCTGTGCTAGTCTTTCTTCCTGAAACACCCTTCCCTTCTATCCTCTGTACTCTACCTGTGGAATGAAATCCCACTTGTTCTTCAAGATCTAGTTCAAATGCCACTCACTGCTTCTTTGAAATCTTTGAAGGTATAATTCAGCGGTCATGTTTTTATATGCTGTTAGCATCCAACATAGTGTCTGTGTTTAATAAACGTTTGTCAAATTGGAAATCCCCCTCTATTAGTTTTATCCTGTAGGGTATGTTTATGAAGGCTGTCGACTGTGACATAGTTTCAAAAAGTTTTGGAAGAGTTGTTTCTGCTCCAGAGTTTCATCAAGAAGAGCCTAAAGGGTTGAAATGCCCCCAAACTTTTAAGTTCCTAAAACTTGCAAGAGTTACCCCAACATATCAACCTTAACCTTTTCCTTGCTGAAATTGACTTTCAGATTAAGGCCTAACTATCTTCATCTAATATGGCATCTCTTCTTCCCAAGGAAGCTGTGTCATTACTTTAATGGCATTTGTGGAGCTTGCCAGATTGCAAAGTATGTGCACATATGTCACACCTCGTTCAGTGCTCACCATGATCAGAACCTGGTAAAGCAGGCGGTAACATTTCACATGCAACTGCTGTAATCAAGCAAATATGGCAGTCTCTTGCTTCAGCAGAGTCATTTAAACACATTGGAGCTTAGGAAAGACACGCAGGTCTCACTAGCTGCTATTATCTTTCAAGCGACATGAAGAAGGTGACACTTATTTCCTGGAAAGCAAATTTCCATACCAAGAATTATTGTGGGGACCTGCAGTCCCAAATCAAGTGTTCTCCTGTATTTTACCACTTCAGAGTGACCCAATTCAGAGTCACTTATTGACCTAAGAAATCTGGGATTACAAACAAGTTCTCCAAAAGTTCATAGTCAAAAAAGGACAGAGAAGTAGGTAAATTACAGTACATTTCGATAAGTTTCATAAAAGAAGTAAAATATTGTGGAAACAGAGAAGACACGTGGAATAACTTCTTTGGGAGACTCAAAGGAGAGTTTATTTCTTTGGAGAAGCTGTCCCGATTCCCTTGAACTTCTGAGAAACCTTGTTCTTTGAGGGCAGGGACCATGTCTGTCTTGTTTATGTTGGTATACCTGGCAGCTAGCATCATGCCCTACTTGGGGTAAAGCTCTCAACTATATGTAGCCTGAGTAACAACTAATAGATATAGAGCAGTTACCGTGGGCCAGACACTACGCTAAGTGCTTTACTTGCATTATGTTGTTTAATCATCACAGGAGCCTTGTGAGTTTCTGCAGGAGAGAACCAAGACAGAGAAGTTAAGACATTGACCATGGCTTCTGGATAAAGGCAGAGCTGATAATGAACCCAATTTTCTCTTATTCTAATCCCATGCCTTCGACCAGTAGGCCAAACTTAGTTGACAAAGAGAATTCGTGGCTGTTTTGATTATTACTGTTGATATGACGATTAGCCATCCATCAGCTCCCTTATTTTCTTAGCACATGGGAGACTGTGATCAGCCGGGATAATTAGAATGGGAAATGAGAACCCCTTTGGCCAGATGTTCTCTGGAAATAACACTGCACCAGTTTGTTCAACTCAGAGAGCTTCATTCCGTCCCTGCACTGTATGAGAATGCCCCACTGAACAGCTGTTGGCCAACAGAGAGCTCGTTAGTCTTAGAGCATAAATAATAGCTGATCATGGAGGGCTCCCCACCTCGCCAGTCAGGGCCAGATGCTTGGTCAAGTGTTCAACAGGGCAACTTCCAGGATAAGGGTACATACATTATGGTATCTGAAAATGTCAGCCGGCACTTTTCTGCTTCAGAACCACAGGGATGCTTGTGAAAAATGCAGGTTTCTGGGCCAAATTTCAAGCCTACAGCTTCCTGGCCTCCCACAGGACTCAGATGTTCATAACATCTGAGAATCACTGCATTGTTTGGCTTTGGGAGATATGAGAGGACGAGACTTTTATCTCTAGGTTTAAATTTTTCTAGTCCTGCTTCTAAGCAGAGGTTTCCATTAGGTTATATGCTTGTCCGATGCTTATACAGCAAGATATTAGCAGGGCATAACCTGAAGTGTAAAGTCAGGTAAGAATTCTCCCTGTGGGCCAGGAGAATCAAATAAAGGCCTTAGGGAAAATAAAGATGGTGTTTTGTTTTTTTTTTTGTTGTTTATTTTTTTAAAGAGGAGGCTGTGGCGTTTGAAGCAGTAACTGAGAATAGAGTCCAGGAAGCTTTGCTTTAGAGACACAAAATTGCTTTCCTTATAGTTGTTACTCTTGACGTGAAAGCAAGACTATAAGGCAGGAAAAGAAGGTAGTCCAAATAAGTGACTCCTTATTTTCAAAACTGCCTAGTTACCCACTAATGTCTCAAGGTCTCCAGCTACACCTCGGAGGTCATGTCCAGGGCTTGCTCCTGTATGGATCATGGCAGTTCGTGTATTTCCCTTGGCTTCGAGGTTTTACAAGTGATGATTTTTTAAAATTTTTATAGGATGGACTTAGATATTTATAGAAACTAATCACTTGTGATAATATGAATACATGTAATGAAAAAAAGAAAGAGAAATGCTTAGAGGGATGTAGCTACGTTACCTGATACTGTATTGGTACCAGTTGATTTGGCTTGATGCCTGTTGTGTTCATAGAATATTTTATTTAATTATCACAAACTCTATGAGGTAGATATTGCTACCCAGCTTTACAGATGAAAAAACTGAGGTTCAGAGAAGGGAAGAAGTTTGCCCAGGGCATATGAGTGGTCGGTGGCAGAGTTAGACTTGAAATCCAAATGTGCCTAAATATTCTGAAGTCTGTGATTTTTATACCAGGTGGTCTAATTTAATATTTTCTAATTTTTTTACATGGTTTCAGGAGACGTAACGTTATGACAGGAGACATATATCATGCTACTTAGCAGATTGTATTATATTAACCAGTAGATCATACCATCTTAGAAACTTAACAGGTGGGACATTTCTAGATGGTATAAATGTTCACCTGCCTTTGGTGAGAGCTGAGGACCCCTTCTGACTTCTAAGAATTTGTGATTATCTTCCAATTATCTACCACTGCATAGTTTGTTTAGGGAAATGTTCTTAAAAGATATCTTAAAACCTGCAATTTCTAAGATGGAAAAAAGTGTCAATTAACAATCATTCATTCATTTCATTTGTTTTTACTTTCCCCAACATTATTGAGATGATATTGACATATAATATTGTATAGATTGAAAAATACAATGTATTGATTTGATACATGTATATATTGCAAGATGATGATCACCATAGCATTAGCCAACAGCTCTGTCTCATCACATAATTACTATTTCTTTGAGTGGGTATGTGTGGTAAGAACATTTAAGATCTACACTCCCAGCAATTTTCAAGTATATAATACGGTATTATTAACTATAATCACCATACTTTACATTAGATCCCCTATATCTTCAAGATTCTGTTTTCATTTCCTTTGGATACATATACCCAGAATTTGTTCATCTTATAACTGAAAGTTTATATTCTGCCCAACATCTCCTCTTTACCCCACCTCTACCTCACCTTTACCACCACTTTGCTCTCTGCTTCTATGAGTTCAGCTTTTTCAGATTCCACATGTAAGTGATATAATTCAGTATTTATCTTTCTCTGACAGACTCATTCCACTTAGCATAATGCCTTCTAGGTTCATTCATATTGTGGCAAATGGCAAGGTTTCCTTCTTCTTGTGACAATAATATTCCACTGTGTGTGTGTGTGTGTGTGTGTGTGTGTTTCATTTTCTTTATCTATTTATCTGTTGATGGACACTTAGGTTGTTTTCATATTTTGGCTATTGTGAATCATACTGCAAAGAATATGGGAGTACAGCTATATCTTCAAGATCCTGTTTTCATTTCCTTTGGATATATATACCCAGAAGTGAAATTGCTGAATCATATTGTGGTTCTATTTTTAATTTTTTTAGGAACTGCCATACTGTTTACCACAGTGCCTGATCAATTCACAATCCCACGTACAATGCACAAGGGTTCCCTTTCTCCCACATCCTTGACGACACTTGTTATCTCTTATCTTTTTGATGATGGCCATTCTAACAGGTGTGAGCTGGTATCTTATTGTGATTTTGATTTTCATTTTCATGGCGATTAGTGATATTGGGCACCTTTTCACATACCTTTTGGCATTTGTATGTCTTCTTTGAAAAAATGTCTATTCACCTCCTCTGCTCATGTTTTAATCAGATCGGTTTTTGGTTTTCTTTTTTTTTTTACTTGAGATATATGGGTTCTTTGTATATTTTGGATATTGACTCCATACCAGATATATGATTTGCAAATATTTTCTCCCGCTCTGTAGGTTGCCTTTTCATTTTGTTAATGGTTTTCTTTGCTGTGCAGAAGCTTTTAGTTTGATGTAACCTCATTTATTTATTTTTGTTTTTGTTGCCTTTTGCTTTTGGTGTCAAATCCAAAAAATCATCACCAAGACTGATGTCAAGGAGCTTACCACTTGTGTTTTCTTCTAGGACTTTTATGATTTCAGGTTTTACATTCAAGTCTTTAATCCATCTGAGTTTATTTTTTTATGTGGTGTAAGATAGTGGTCTAGTTTTTCTTTTGCACGTCACTGTCCAGTTTTCCTAACACTCTTTATTAAAGAGACTGTCCTTTTCCAATTGAGTATTCTTGTCTCCTTCATCATAGATTAATTGACAATATATGCTTGGGTTTTTTTTTCTGGTCTCTCTATTTTGTACCATTGATCTATGTTCCTGGTTTTACGCCAATACCACACTGTTCTGATCACCATAGCTTTATATAATATAGTTTGAAATTAAATAGCATGATGCTTCCAGCTTTATTCTATTTCCTAAGATTAGTTTGGCTCTTCAGGGTCTTTTGTGGTTTCCTACAAAATTTAGGATCTAGTCTTCCATTTCTGTGAAAATTGCCATTGGGATTTCGATAAGGATTGCACTGAATTTGTAGATTGCTTTGGGTGTTATGAACATTTTAACACTATTAATTCTTCCAATAATGAGCATAGAATATCTTTTCATTTACTTGTGTCTTCTCATTCTTTTAATCAATGTCTTATACTTTTCAACATGCAGGTCTTTCATCTCCTTGGTAAAATTAATTCCTAGGAATTTTATTTTTCATGCAATTGTAAAAGGAATTATTTTCTTAATTTCTCTTTCCGATAGTTTGTTATTGCTATATAAAAATGCAACAGATTTTTATATATTGATTCTGAATCCTGCAACTTTACTACATTCATTTAACAGTTTTTTGGTGTTTTTGTTTGTTTGTTTGTTTTCTATATATAATATCATGTCATCTGCAAATAGTGTTACTTTTTCCTTTCAAATTTGAATACCTTTTTTTCTTGCCTACTTGAGAACTTTAAATAATATATTGAATAATAGTGGTGAAAGTGGGCATCCTTGTTTTTAGAGAAAAAGTTTTCAGATTGTCACTGTCGAATATGATATTAGCTCTGGGTTTCTCATACATGGTTCATATTATGTTGAGGTACATCCCCTCTATATCCACTTTGTTGAGAGTTTTTATCATAAATTGGTGTTAAATTTTGTCAAATGCTTTTTCTGCATCTATTGAAATTATAATTTTTAATTTTTTAAATGTGTATTACATTGATTCGTGAATGTTGAACTATTCTTGTATCCTTGAAATAAATCACACTTGATCATGGCATATGATCTTTTTAATGTATTGTTGAACTTGGTCTGCTAATATTTTGTTGAGAATTTTTGCATCTGTGTTCCTCAGGGATATTGACTTATAATTTTCTTTTTTTTGATGGCATTCTTATCTGCTTTGGTATCAGGGTGATGGTGGCCTGGTAAAATGAGTTGGCATATATTCAGTCATCCTCTATTTTTAATTAAAAAGTTTGTCAATTACAATTGACATACAATATTACATAAGTTTCAGGCGTACAACATAGTGACTAGACATTTATATACCTTACTAAATGATCACCCCCATAAGTCCAGTACCCATCTGATACTGTACATAGTTGTTACAGTAATATTAGCTGTGTTCCCTATGCCATACTTTGCATCCCAGTTACTGTATTTATAACTGGCATTTTGTACATTTTAATCCTTTTTTCCTTTTCACTTATCCCCCCACCCCACTGATCTTAAATTCCACATATGTGAAATCATATAGTATTGGTCTTTCTTTGTCAGACTTATTTCATTTAGTATATTAACCTCTGGGTCCATCCATGTTGTCACAAATGGTAGATTTCATTTATTTTTATGGCTGAGTGATATTCCTTTGTGTGTATGTACCACATCTTCTTTATCTGTTTGTTTATTGTTGGAAACTTAGGTTGCTTCCGTATCTTGGCTATTGTAAACAATGCTTCAGTGAACATAGGGGTGCATGTCTTTTCAAATTAGTGTTTTCAATTTTTTCAAATAAATTTACAGAATTGGAATTGCTGGGTCATATGGCTGTCCTATTTTAAATTTTTTGAGGAACCTCCATACTATTTACTACAGTGGCCGCACCAGTTTACAATCCCACCAACAGTGAACAAGGGTTCTCTTTTCTTTGCATCCTCACCAAAACTCATTGATTATTGATTTATTGACAATAGCCATTCTGACAGGTGTGAGGTGATAGCTCATTGTAGTTTTAATTTGCATTTTCCTGATGATTAGTGATGTCGATGTTTTCATATGTCTATTGGCCATCTGTATGGTTTTTTTTGTTTTTCGTGTGTGTGTGTTTTGGGTTTTGTTTTGTTTGTTTGTTTTTAGAAATGTCTATTCAGGTCTTCTGCCTATTTTTTAATGAGATTGTCTTTTTGATGTTAAGTCGTATGAGTTCCTTATATATTGTGGATTTTAACCCCTTATCAGAAGTATTATTGAATACCTTCTCCTATTCAGTATGTTTTCTTTTTGATTTGTTGCTGGTGATCTTTGTTGTGCAAAAACTCTTTAGTAGATGTAGTCCCATTTGTTTACTTTTTTCCTCTTGTCCAAGGAGACATATTCAAAAAAAATCTTACTAAGAGTAATACCAAAGAATTTACTACCTATGTTTTCTTCTAGGAGTTACATGGTTTTGGGTCTTACATTTAAGTATTTAATCTATTTTGAGTTTATTCTTGTATATGGTGTCAGAAAGTGATCAAGTTTCATTCTTTTGTATTAGTCCAGTTTTCCCACCACCATTTATTAAAGAGACTATGTCATAGGTTGACCATATAGGTGTGGGTTTATTTCTGGGCTTTCTATTCTGTTCTGTTTCAAACAGATCTGTTTGTGTTTTTATGCCAGTACCATGCTATTTTGATAACTATAGCCTTGTAATACAATTTGATATCAGGTAGAATAATACCTCCAACTTTCTTCTTTCTCAAGATTGCTTTGGTTATTTGGGGTCTTCTATAATTCCATGTGAATTTAAGGATTATTTGTTCTAGTTCTGTAAAAAATGCCATTGGTATTTTGATAGGGATCTTGTTGAATCTATAGATTGCTTTGAGTATTATGAACATTTTAGCAATGTTAATTCTTCCTATCCATGATCATGGTATATCCTTCCATTTATTTGTATCTTTTTCAATTTCTTTCTTCAGTGTCTTATAGTTTTCTTAGTATAGGTCTTTTACCTCCTTGGCTAAACTTATTCATATATATATGTTGAGGATTTGCATCTATGTTCATCAGGACTACTAACCTATAATTTTCTTTTTTTTGTAATGTCTTTGTATGGTTTTGGAATAAGGATAACGGCTTCCTGAAATGAGCTTGGCACCTTACCTCTTTGATTTTTTTGGAAGAATTTGAGGATAGGTGTTAATTCCTCTTTGGTAAAAATCACTTCTGAAGAAATCTGGTCCAGGACTTTTGATTGTTGGGTTTTTTGATGACTCAGGGGAGAATCAGTCAGCCCCTATAGGAGGAGTGCTAGAAGAGAAGCCTGACCCTTAGGCAGTAGTTTTTAAAGTATGCAAATAGGGCCCTTTCAGGGGATGATTGGGAAGATGGGTTATTTTGCCTGAGGGGTAGCCATGGTGAGAGCTCACTGCACCTGTTAAGGATTTGTTTACTAAGGCTTGTGGGTCTCCTGGGCAAATGCCCTGTTGGTTTTCAGTTAGGTACTTTGGGGGCCCATCCCTCTGGGAGTCTTAAAAGTTGTGGTACTAGATGTGGGGATCTAATTCCTTCACTGGTCAGAGAAGATAGGGGCTGTGAGTTTCCTCTTAAATGTTTATCACTGTGCCGGGGGTGGGCTTTATAGTGGGAGCGACTCAACCTTTCCTGTTTATGTGGGTATTTTCTTGTTCTCCAAAGCGTAGGAGTCACTCAGCTAGTTTCTGGATTTCTTTCAAAGGAAATCGCTCCATGCGTAGCTATACATTGGGGGCGTCCACAGAAGCTGGGGAGTTTAGGAGCCTCCTGTATTATCTTTGCAGCCCAGGACTGTTCACTTTGTACGGGATTGCAGACAGAGGGAAGATAATGTGCTGAAAGGGAGGAAATGTTCAGAGAATGACCATCCTCTAGGTTCCTTCTGGCATTTCACTCAGATTCCAGTGTTTAAAACTACTGTTAATATCTTCATTCTGTTTTGCATCCGTCAAATTCATATTCTGAAAACTCCATTATCTAATGAATATCTTGCTTTAAACATTACCCATTTATTGAATGCCCACTGTTTTAGGCACTTTATTTCATGGAATCTTCACAAGACTGCAAGTTCTGCACCAATGGCCCAAATTTACAGTCGAATAGTGACAAGTAACCCTGTCCCATTTAACTGCAAGTTTACTTCTCACTTGACCTGTCTTTCTCAAATCAGGTACTGGTGCAGCATGTCAAGGTTTACTTCAAACCATGCAGTAAATAAGATCGAGCTTCCAGGAGTATTAACATTACTCAAAGATTGTGGTGTGAGATCCATTACTGTATAAATTCTTTCCACCAGTGCCTCTATTCAACTATTTTACAGAGGGCAATAAGAACCTGGAGAAATGTTCCACAGGGCGTCAAACCCAGATGCACTTTTTCAAGCTCTCTGGGTAACTGCAAAGGGCAGCAAGGTTGGGAGCCTTTGTTCTATCTCATATTTCCTATTACTTCCTCACTTTGTTCTAGTCAGTGTCTGGTCTTGCCTCCTATCTTGAACATGGCAGGCATGTTTAAGTCTCAGTTTTTGCTCTAGTCATTCCCTTTCTGAAACACTCTTCCCTTGTACATCCTTGTCTAACATTCTTCAGGCCTCTGCTCAGAACTTTGCTTTCTAAATGAGGTTTACTCTGACAACCCTATTAAAACTGCAAGCTATCTTAACATTAGATTTTTGACATAGACTCTAAGCACCTTGCATAGGTTTGAGTATTACCCTAAGATTGTGTGACCTTTTAATGTCCTGCTAGAGCTGTGCTAATAACGCTAGCCACTAGTCACATATGGTTATTGCACATCTGAAACGTGGCCAGTCTAAACTGGAGTTGTAAAGTACTGGAGATGTGGAAAGTGAAGGAGCCACTCACCAAGGTGAGGCATTAGGGGGTCTGAAAGAGTAAGTAGAATTAGTTCAGTTGGGATTTAGATGGATTGAGGTGCCCTAGATCAGAAAGAACCTTGCCCAAGCATGTGCACCGGGGTGACCTGGAAAAACTGATGTTTATCCCCATTACATAAAGGTTAGCTGCCTTTCAAACTGCTTTTAATTAGTTCATGGGATTTTCACAACTCCTGGGAACAGGTATGATCTCACTTTCATTAGAAGTCGGCCGGGTACTGAGAAGCTGTTTCCAGGGTCTTGGCCTACGGCTTTCTACTGCAGGCATCTGGTAGGTCAGCATTTTAGGGACGATCATACTCTAAGTCTCCACCGGTCCCAAACCAAATACTCATGGTCCTGCTGTATGCAAAATGAAACCATTCACTTTACTTACTACGCTGAACCATCTTTCAAATCTTAGCATAAGCTTTTTATCACGTGAGAACTTTCTGGACTAACCCTAGGTATTTTGGCATGCTGTGTTCCAGGGTCCCAACAATCTCAGATTAGATTATAATTCTTTAAGTGGTGAGCCCTAAAGTTTTTCCGGTTTTAGGATAATTGATGCTTAGTCAACACTTTTTCCAATTATCAACAGCAATAAATTCGTTATGGTTTAAGCCCTGACTTAAGCATAAAGTCTTAGTTTGTAAAGCTCACAGCTGGGGGTGAGACAGATCAGAGGTTTGAATACAAAGGTGGGAACATTCCAATTTAACAAATGTCCTGGCCTTCAGTATGCTTTTCAGGACCCAGGAAATCTCCAGAACATGCTTATCGGCTTTGTTTAGAGCTCAAGGATATACACCCATTGGCATGTCATAATGTGGACGTACTTAGGCGTTAACAGGGTGTTGTTACCTCTTTTTAGGCGTTCTGCTCCAAAGATCCTTCAGCACCTGTTGGTTTCATTTTAGAGTCTACATCTATCCAAGTTTCAGATCACGTGGCTCTTCTCTTAAACTAATAGTCTTTCACTTTTTAGTCTAAGATATTTTGAAAAATTCATTTATAATTTGCATGGATAATTATTCTACATAAGGCACAATGAACTTCTTCACCAATGTTTTCCAGGGTTACTAACTGAATAACCAATACTCCAAAAATTTACAGCTTATAACACAACTTTTATTAGAAAAGTTATACATAACATAGCATCAACTATTTTCAAGAACAATATTAAACCCAATAAGCAACAAAAACCAGACTAACAAAATGTGTAACAAGAAACTAATGACCTTCTATAATCATTCAATTATCTACAATGTCTTTTTACAAAGGGAGAAAAATCCATGGTTTACAGGCACATCATATTGAAAATAAAGCTGCAATAGCAAGTTTATACAATTACCATCTCAAGAAAATGAATCATCAAAACAGTAATTACGAGTTCACAAATTTAAAACATTTCACATAATTTTAAATTACTGGATATACACTGAAGTCTGAGTTTCAAAAATGATTTTTTTCTCCACAAAGTGCCAACACTTAAGCTAGAACTTTCAGTGTGAGTAATTTTGCCCTAAAAAGTTAAGACACGTTTTGATAATCATAATAGTCACATAATTTCTGGTGCTATCTGATCTGTTAATAATAAAGCCTTTATTTGGATGTTTTCACTTAAATTATAGGAAACTGGATATAGGATTTCTGTTGCAAAGCTATTAAAGTTCCAAGCACAGGAGTGTGCAGCGTTGGAAAAAGAGGTCAGTAATAAAACTTATAATAAATATCAGAAAAGCCATCCGTTTTTACAGCATTGTCTGCTGAAAGGTTAAGTCAACCAGGTGTACAATTTCCCATCAGTCTGTCCTTTGAGTTGGCATAGCAAATTCTATTTTCATGATCTGAATACTCAAATATATCCAAACATCTTTTTAAAACTTTGATTTATAGCCCCTGGAAAGTTATAAAGGTTTTTAAAATTCATTCTATTCTAAAAAGTCTATTTCTGCTCATTTTAGAGCTTCACTAAAACAGATTTCAGGATAGTACGGTCCATTAAAAAGATTCGAATGGAATGATTTATCAAATAGAACACTTTAAAGCAAGTTCTATCTTTTTGTAGCTGAAGGGGATTAGTTACAACACGATTTCACACACCCCCTTGGTCATTATGGAATTCTACTTTAAAACCTATCTCAGTATTTCAAGAGGACAATCTGTGTTTTGGAAACCACGCCTAAGTACTGGTTACCAAGAAGACTGCCGGTATTACTGACGGGAAAAGACAATTCTTTCTGTCAAAGACAGACGCACTCCATAGTTCTTAAACTGTCGGGATTTTTCCTGACAAGTTTTCTTTTCCAGTGCAGTAACGGAGAATTAAGATAAAAATCCTGATTTTTCAACTGCTACTCAAAGTTATACGTGCGCGCCAATATTGCACACATCTGTTCTGAGCTGTTAATCTTCTGGGTCCTTGAGGTGCTCGTTTTCTCCATCAGAACACAATCTATAAAAGCAGTTTCCCTTAAAGATGAAACTGACAAATTTAAAATACTGGAAAAAATGAAGGAAAAAGGCAGAGAGAGACTTTGTACAGACAACAATCTAGATTTTCTGAAAGGGTTTTGTGTGCCCTACACATGGGGGCAATTTGTACACTCTAGTGACCTGAACACTAGCTCTAGTGCCTCTAAGCTGCTCAAACCATGTGGAACCTGGGCCCAGGTGTGGCGATGATGTCGCTGTAGGGCTCTTCCTGTGCCAGCTCAACAGCTTGCTGCTTTTTCAGGACCAGGAAGCTGTAGAACTTCGCCGCAGCCTGCTTCCTGTTCGTGTTCCGACATAACTCAAGCAAACTGATAGACTCGGCACCTGTTTTAGCAAGAGCTCGCTGAAAAGAAAAAAAAAAAAAAGAATTAAAAGTGATCTGCACAGGAAGATGCCAATTTTGGATTCTAGAGAAAGCACACTGCTTCTTTATTCTGTTGGGAGTAGACTTTTTTGAGCAGCACAAAGTGATTCTCATTAATTAAGAAGGTAAAGTATGCTACAGTAAGTCTAAAACCACAAATACAAGAAATAAGCAGTTTCGAGAAATATTAAAACGACTCATTTCTTTGGACATTTAATATGATACAATAGCAAAATCTGGCACTTATAGTTCTCAGTCTATCTATCTTTTGAATCTATTTTGGGAAACCTTGAGCAGCTTGCCTAGTATGGCAGATGCTCAAGCAACCTCCTCTGATGCAGTAAGGCCCAAGGCTAAGTGACATCTGATACTACCACGAATGGACAAATTTAATGTTTGAAACACATTAAATTTGCTCAATCAAATATAAGATGGAGACACATAAAGGAGTACCATAAATCACCACCACAGTTCTGTTTTGCAAGAGAACCACAGGAAAGTAGTCACTGGAAACCTGCCAGGCTTCTTACTCTTGGCCTAACAGTTTAAAATATGTTCTGGAAAAAGTTTCACAAAGGTAGGTTTTCTGGTTATAGCATATAACTTTTTTTTTTTTTGAGTGAGCAATGCCCAAAATCTGTGATGAAAACTTTATCCTGGCATACCTGAAGACCATGAAGCATCTGCTGAGTCCTTTTGTTCCATCTTCGTTCTTCTTGATCCTGATCACCCCCCGAAGCATCTTCATCCTGAATAAAAATGAACCCCCAACACGTACTTTAAGAAAATGCTGACAAACCAAAATATTTCTACATCGCTTGAGAGCTCTAAATTAAACTGTATCTTATTTTGAGTAGGAGAAATTATACTTGATGCTGCTGAAAAAATCACATAGATTTAGTAGAAGTTTGTCTTTCTTAAATTACAAAAGAAAGTCCTCTGTACCTGCAAGCAAACATTTGGCTGAATATATGATTCTGTACTGGTCTATAAGGATGTGGTCTACACAGCGTGGTCCATGGACTATTATTGCTGGTTGGTGAGCTGTTGGTTATTTGGCCCCTGTTAAGATAAGGAACTTATGCTGGGATATAAATCAACTATGCCACTAAACACAGTTTATTTCAACTGAATTTTTTTTTTTTTTAATAGCATGGCATTGTAGATGATTCCTAATCTCATTGTGGACCAGTACCAAAGAACCCACAAACTAGCAAAAATGAGTAAGCAGTACTGGTCTACATGATGTTTTAAAAGAAATGATATACTTCACTCAAGCCGCCTAGCTCCTAGTCACCTGCTACCTACCTAAACGACTTTCTGAAATTGGTGTGGGATGCAACCAGGCTAAAACAATATATCACGTTCCAAAGAGCCAGAAGTAAAAAGCTTTACACATAACAGGAAGCACAATTTTAAATGTTGATTCCGTACTAAGTCTACAATACTGGCACACACTCGCACCTACGCTCCAGTAGCTCCGGGCTAAGTCTGACTTAAAACAACGTAATGCTCCTATTACATTCTAAGCACTAAGTGGTTATGATATCTATAGCTGGCATAATAAAAAAATCACAAATATAAACACATGAAAATGTGTCCAATGCATAACCTTTAGTCTTGGAAGAAATTTTAAAAACTTCAATGCTACCTGGAAGACACTTTAAACTTAAAGAATATATTCTAAGTCTTATACAACTTCAAGACTGAACAGCCAAAACATGCCTCAGGAAAAGGAAAATCCATTCCTAAAACACTTCTACTGTTTTAAGTCATTCAAGCCTTCAATCTATTTTAGCCAAGTCATATCCCACCCCGGTCTAATGAAAACAAAATCCACACATACAAATGAGAAATGTTTGGATAGTTGATTTCCAGGCCACAGTTAACAGTAAGAAATGACCAGAAGATAAAAGCAGCTACAATTTAGAAGCCAAGCAAAATATCAGTGAAAGGCAGTCCCATGTCCTTCAAAAGCCCACAAGGGAGCCAAAATTTGATGTTCTTAAGGACGAACTAGATCACTAAGAATGTGACTACATTCTTACATTTTGCTTATGTCTGAACAATTTTCATCACTCTGATGCTCAGTTATCTCCAATATGAAAAGTAAAAGAGCTGGATGGAGATTTTCACTAAAGCTTGAATGGGAGTTTATTCATTAGAGCTCACTACAACGTTACTTTACCTCCTCCTCTTCGTCATCTTCTTTCTCCTTCTCTTTCTCCTTCTCTTTTTCTGGCAGAAGTTCTAACTCTGGAATTAACTGACAGATGTTTGGAGGCTCTTCCGGAGGCAGCTCTACAGGAGGTATTTCCATCTGCTCTACCTGCTGAGGCTTAAAGTAATGAAAATAAGGCATTTAAGATGTACACTTTAAAAGCAGCTTCTTTTAAATATGCAATATATTCTGCTAAAGTTTTCAAAATGAGAAATACTGGGGTCATATTGCCATAATTCCTCACAATTGAATACAATATACATCTTTTTTTTATTGTAAAGCTACAACAGAAAAAAGAAGCGTCATCTTAGAAAAGTGGTTTTTATACTTTTTAGTATTTTCTTATACTTACTTAAAACTCTATGTAAGAATTTGCAAATAAGAAAAATATAGTAAAAATCCCCCAAATTTTCTGTAGTGGCATTTTAGGAAAAAAACACAAAACCCACTGAACTCCAGGACAGTACAAAAAAGCTTTACCATCAATTAGCCTGGTACTACCAACCATTACTGCATAAAATTGCCTGAAGCTAGCACAACTCAGCTTGGGCTCTAAATAAGAGCCTTGGAGCTCTTATGGCAGCAAATAGGAATAAGGAGACTTATTTTTCTAGGTCCAGCTCTTGAATTTCCTTCCTCAGGCTTTAGTAATAGTTGAAAACATTAAAAAATAGTCTGTAACAAACCAAAGGAATGGTAAGGGAACAATACCAGGAGAGTGGTACTAAAATAACTCATTTACCTATTCCCATTCCTATTCCTGAGCTCAAAAGAAAAATGCTCTTTTTGACAACTCCTTAGCACCAGAGGACACAGAGAAGTGGTTCTTAAAACTGGCAGAGTATTCTTCTGCAATTATCTCTTAATGGAGGCTAAACCAAGAGCCTAAGGTTCCCAAAGAGCTTCTCTTTGCTCAGATTCATTTATTCTATAGACTTAAGGTTGGGAAATACTAAACCAGACCTTCTTTCCTTTATGCTTGTTTTAATTTTCCTATTTTAAGTGAACCTAATGATAGCTGGTCTGAATAGAGTAGCCAGATGTTACTTTAACTTTTTTTTAGTAATTTGAAAAATACATCGATTACTTAGTAAGAAAGCCTAAAACTGCCTAGTACTAGAGATATGCAGGAATGTTTGCTAAAGATTAAGCCAAAAACTGGAACAGAATAGAGCTCCCAGGAATAAACCCACACATATAGAGTCAATTAATTTACAACAAGCCAAGAATATACAACGGGGAAAAGATGATCTCTTTAATAAATGGTGCCAAAAAAACTGGATCCCTGATTTCTGCCACCAAACACAAAATTAAACTCAAAATAAAAAGACTTTTAATTAAGACCTGAAACCATAAAACTCCTAGAAAAAATCTTAGGCAGTAAGCTCCTTGACAGTGATCTTGGCAAATATATTTTGAATCTGACATCAAAAGCAAAGGCAAAAATAAACAAGTCAGACTATATCAAACGGAAAAGCTTCTGCAAAAGATACCATCGATAAAATATTTGCAATTGATATTTTAGCCATTAACCGCTTCTCAGATAAGGAACTCGCACAACTCAAAAAATAAAAAAATAAAAAATCTGATTCAAAATGGGCAGAGGATCTGAACATTTCCCCAAAGATATAGAGATGGCCAACGGATACATAAAAGATGCTCCAATCTCATTAGTTATCAGGAAAATGTAAATCGAAACCACAATGAGATGTCACCTCGTACCTGTTAGAATGACTATTATCAAAAAGGCAAAAAATAAGTGTTGGCGATGATGTGAAAAGGGAACCCCTGTGCATTACTTGTGAGCGTGTACATGACCGCAGTCAGTACGGACACTCTTTAAAAAAGGAAAACCACAACTACCATATGATCCAGCAATCCCACTCCTGGGTATTATCTGAAGGAAATAAATTCACTACTACCTCAAAAAAATATATGCACCCCCATATTCATTGCAACATTATCGAAAAAACCTAAGCGTCAGTCAGTGGATAAAGAAGATACGATATACACATACAATAAATATTATTCAGCCATAAGAAGGAAATCTTGCCATTTACAACATCATGGATGAACCTTGAGGGCATTATGCTCAGTGATGGAAGTCAGAGAAAAACAAATACTATATATTATTGCTTACATGTGGAATCTAAAAGTGCCAAACTCATAGAAGCAGAAAGAATGATTGTTACTGGGGGCTGGGGGAAAATGGGGAGACGTTGGTCAGAGGATAACTTAGTTATAAGATGAATAAGTTCTGGGGCTCTAATACACAGTATGGTAATTACAGTTAATACTGTATTATATACTTAGAAGTGGTTGAGAGTAGATATTAAAAGTTCTTATCACACAAAAAAGTGAACTATGTGAGGTGACGAATGTTAACTAAACTTATTGCAATCATTTCACAATATATATGTGAAATCATTGTTTTTCACCTTAATAGTGTTATAATGTTAATTATTTCTCAATAAAACCAGAGAAAGAATGCTCAATCTTGCTGATAAAGGAATGAAAATAAAATAAATAAAATAAACCAGAACCCAGTTCAGTGTTAAGCATGTCACACTAACTAAGGATGCTCACTTTAGGCCACCATGAAGCAAGACTATCCAATAAGAGTCAGAAAGACTGAAAATTCCCAGAGCATGTTCTCTCATTTTAGGTGCATTGTGCTTGAATCCTCAGCTGCCATTTTTCCTCTCTAGGCTCAGTCCTTTGCATTTTCTGCCTAAACTATTTTACAAGAGCTCCTTAAACAACGCCTTATTTCTAGGGATTTAAAATGAATACCCCCCAACACTATGATGGAGAGATATGCTTGCTTACAGGGATCACAGGCTCTGGGTCAATTTGTCCCGCTTTTCGCTTAACTCCCTGAGGTGGTGGTGGGGGCATGGCTGACTCATCCAAGTTTGTTCTGCTGGTTTCCATCACTGACTCCTGGAGGCGGCTTGGCTCTTCCAAAATGGGCTCATCTGCAATTGGTCATATGAAGAGAAGAGTTAGGTCATACAGTCTTAATATTTTAGGACCATTTACTTTTATCATTAATACACAGGTACTTTCTCAAATGAAGATGGCCGAATAAAATTTTACCTCCACAAAGATAATTCACTTTATAACAATACAGTTAAAGGTGGGAAGAGGCCTTAAAAGGGCAAGTCCCACCTACAGTCCAATGCAGGACAATCCTTTAGCAGACTATCACTCATCCAGTCCTAAAAAGAGACAGCTTCATCTCTAACAAGGCAATCACATGTAATAATATAATAAGGCATGTATTTCCCTGTCCAAAAATACGTGAGTCTACTTCTTTGTTCCTGATTTCTTTCACTCTGTCAATACATAGATAAATTTTAAGCCGAATGTTTATGTAAAACTTCATCAGGAAAACTATTCCCACAGAACAGACCGATAACATCACGCTGCTGATGTTGTTGCTGCTGGTCCTCTCTGGGAACCTCTGGATTTTCAAATTCTTTGAGGAATTCATCCAAATTATCAGCCTCTCCTCCTTTCCTCCTTTTTCTAAGGTCTTCTGGAACTAGAGGTGTAAGACAGCGTGTAAAGAGCTATAAAAAAATGTTAAGAAAACACCTCAATTATAAATCACATTAACTGATAACTCGCCACTGACATTTCTATTTTCCATGTTTTAATAAACAGTTGTAATCAGTATATATATGATTTAGAATGATTTCTACTTAATGTTATTAACATTCACACTTCATTCCATCTTAAAATGATTTTAAATACAGGATTTCAAATTATAATGGCAATTTTAGAAAAGTTGAAAAAAATAAAATTTTGATGCATTATCTTGTAATTCAGAGATAACACCTAAGTTTTAAATTTATTTGCTTACAGTTTACTTTCATATTGATACACTTAAAACCCAATCTAACTGTAATCGCCAAATAGTTTTCTTTACAAAGTGCTTTTTTCACTTAATAGTATATGGTACTCATTAACTATCATTTTAATGTTTTTCATGACTGCATAATATTCCAAGTGGAGAAAGGTGTGTGTGTGTGTGTGTGTGTGTGTGTGCGCGCGCGCGCGTGGGTGTGTATAGGTATCTCAAAAATGAACCATTTTTCAATATTTTGTTTCTTTTTAAAAATTTAACTGTAAATAACAATGCAATGAACATTTTCACAGAAATGGCTTTTCTGTATTTTGAATTACAGAAAATTTCCTCTTTCTTAGGAAAAACTGTAAGACAACTGAGTCAGAGAATACAAATCTTTCAAATCATTTTATGACTGTGCTTTCAATAAATAGCAGTTTACCATAGTCTTGCTACTCTGAAACACTTAAATTTAGAATATAGTAAAATATAAAGTAAAATCAATTGGCTATATGCATATTTCAACTTTAGAAAGAGTAAGAGCCTAACAGCACCATGCCACTCATCAGATGCTTCAGAACCTTGCTTTGGAATATACTGGAACCTAAAGCAAGCAGAAAAGGGCTTATTCTCATAAAGCCAGAATTCTTAATTGCGGGAACACTAGAACTACCACGTTTTGGCCAGAAAGCAACATCTAAAGATTGTATAGACTTGAAGCACAGTATACACTAAGGCAATAGAACAGTTTATCATAGGAGGTTGTGGAGAACTATTATTAAAAACGCTAGTAGCTTTTTCGTACAGAGAAAAATCATTCTACATTTTTTAGAGATGCAGGTGTCACTTATCATGATCTTTTAGATCAAGTTATGTTCAGAATACTGTGGTTTAAGAAAGTTACCATATAGCTGAAAAATAACTGATCAAAAATGGTTCACATGAAGGTTTTAAAAGTATTTTTTTAAATGGTCAAAATGTATATGAAATAAAAAATTCTCCAAATTATATTACCTTCAGTAGTCTGTTATTCCACAAAGGCTGGGCAGGTAAAGAGAAGAGTTTTTCCACTCCCCCCGTCTCTTTCCACATCATCAATTTCTTGGTGGGTGGTGCCAGGTCCAAAGTAGTAACAATATCAGAATAATCACTAAGTTGGGCTCTAATTGTCTTACTATCCAGCTCTTTCACACTGTCAACAATTAGCTTCCTCTTCCTTTTGGCTTTTGTTTCTTTGACTTAAATGATAAAAGAAAATAAAGTCATTTTCCTGACAGGGCAGCATGAAAGGCACAACAACCAGACTGGGTCTCATTGTATTCCAATGTTCTACACATTTACTAGAAAAGTTAAGCCTTATGAAGGCAGAATTGGTTTTAAATGAGGTTTCCCAAGCACCATATAGAAAAGAGGCTGGCATACAATAGGTGCTCAACAAAACTTTGCTGAATAACTAAATGAATATGTATTTAGTACAAAATGTGTAAAATAATTTAAGAGCTAATACATATTCGCCCATGGAGCTTTATACTGTAAACATGGAACATAGCATACTTGGACTTAAGTACTGGGTTCTGCCAATTATTGAGTGACCACTAAGAAGAGTTAACCCTATCTTCCTTACCTCTTCATTTTCCCACTTGAAATATGGCCAAGCACTTATAGGAGTTGTAAAATACTTAGTATACTGTCTGGCATATGGACTGAGACCTCCATAAGTGGTTGCAATTACTATGATTTTTATTGGAAAAGTTACAACTCGTATATGGCAGTTCTACAAGCGGCCTGACGAAGTGAAACAAGCTCAAATACAGTCAGATGGACCTCGGACTCCAGGTCCAGGACTATCACAGATACCTTTCATATATTCACTTCTAACCTTTACTAAAACCTTTGCAAAGTGGGCAGCATTATCTCAATTTCTGAAGACATAAAAAGCTCATGGGATTAAATAAACTCCTCAAGATTCCATCCAATAAGACATATTATATATCACAGGTTTTATATATAAAATATTCCTGTGGTTCAAAGTTCAAGATTCAAAAAGATGTTACAGAGTGACATTCTTTGTCTAATCCCTGTCCTCCAGCTACTGAAGAGTTTCTGTCTCTGAAGCAAAAGTTCAAGTTCTTAAAACAGACGGCCAAGCCCAACTTCCCTATGTTATAAACACTGCAGTGTATCTCCCTTACCTCGTTTAGAATTCTCTGTAATATTTGTCACAGTACAGGTTTTACTTAATCACTCATGTTCCCCTAATTAGTATTTAAGTTCTGTGAGGATAGACTTGTTCATTGTTACATTTTTAGTTCCTAAACAGTCAGGTAGATAGTAAACACTCTTTATAAACCAGAAGCCCAAGTCACAGCTTTTGCCAATCAGATTCTAAGTAGGAAAGTCAAAAGGTAATCTTGTTTCTACTTACAATAACTACATCATGAATTATACTGTAACTTTACAAGTATTCTAGCCCATTGTACCCATAAACCATCTAGAAATTTTGAGTTTCACGTTCAAATTATATATCTCAAATTGCTTCTCTTAAGCAGCACTCTCACCCCATTAAATGTTTTCTATGTTTCTTAATAAGCACTGAAAGAAATAGGAGATTGCTTTTAGAACCTTTACTATTAAAAAAGTATTTTTAGGTTTTCTTAAATTGCAGCCCTACTATATAGAATCCAGAACTTTGGAAAATAATTGATTAGTCAGTCCTATACTTTACTATAAAGTTTTCTAATTGTTACATATGTGCCCTGCTAGCATTATGGGAATCCCAAAAGACTAAGATACATATTAGAAAACTTGTTCTATATGTTTATATTTCACAGCAACTTATATATTCTATAATTATATATGAATTAAATAAAGGTCCTACGATAGGTGACAGAGAAAGCAGCTTAGTTATCTAAAATGAGAGTAGCAGAATGATCAGTGAACAAGAGCCAGAGCTAGGACCTTATGTTCTAAGTTTTGTTAAGTCGAAAAGTATGCTTACCAGTGATATCAATAGGTTCCAAAGCAAAGGCTTCTTCTTCATTTGGAACAAGTGTTGTTTGATCAGTCATGGTTGGCATAGGTTCAACAGGATCCACTGAATCAGGACTATCAGGCCCACCCACTATAAAAACAAAAATTTGGTCACAAAAGGCTCAGGTATTTGATATATATCCTACAAATGGGGGAAAAAAAATCCATCTGTGAAACAGAAAGAAACCCACTGGTACCAAGAAAAAAGTTTTCTAGCTATGAGGATGTCCCTCCAGAGTTGAACCCACTGGCCAAAAAAGGAGGAGTGGCATAAACACCTAAAAGAATCAGAATAAGCAATCAATCATAATCACTATTTTTAAGAAGATTTATAGTTCATTAAAAGCTTAAACTTTTAGTCTGTGGTCTTCTATGTTAAATGTCCTTCTGGATATCATACACTCATGCCCAGATCACTGAACCTGAAATGCTTACTTGATACGTTATCATCCTCATCCATATCATCATGTGCAGGCTGTTCGGGCAACATAACCCCTGTCTCAGACAGGGCAGGGGGATCATCAAAGATACCACCATCATTATTACTAATAAGTTTGTCATCTGAAATAGAGAATGTAATTGTTATAATTTTTGAAAAAAATACTAAAAGAACAACAGCTAATCAC
Organism: Pteropus medius; assembly: GCF_902729225.1. Taxonomy (NCBI): domain Eukaryota; kingdom Metazoa; phylum Chordata; class Mammalia; order Chiroptera; family Pteropodidae; genus Pteropus; species Pteropus medius. Next base: position 8,823,039 of record NW_024354502.1, on the reverse strand, counting down.
TAGAAAAATGTTAAAATAGATTAAAAAATTTAAATCTATTCAATTTGCATGTTTCTCTTCATGGTCGTGTACAAAAGTATAAACAGTATATAAAAATATTCCTCATTCCTAATTTATATTTTCTAGTTTACGTCTCTATTTTAAAGCATATTTACTTAACATAGATATCAAACACAAATATAGCAGTTTTAAGAACTAGGAAAATTAAAAACCCTGAGAGAAGCACTTTTAAACAGAATGACATTTTAGGCTAGTTTTACAAAAAACTTCTACTGAACAAAATGGTCACAATTTACACATATATACCTAGAGAGTTATTTACTCAAGACCCGGAATTAGCGACTGCTCTAAACACTGCATAAAGAAAATTGTTAGAATAACCAACTCGCTGTGACCTACCTAATATACCACCATCATTTCCTTCTCCAAAATTGTCATCCTTATACTGGTCTTCATATTCTAAATGGTTAATTTTCTCATTCAGATTGCTGGTGCTCTGTTCAGGCTCTAACAGGAGGTTAGAAGCATTGGTGCTTACTAACATGTCATCATCCTCAAAAGCACTGCCTTCTCTCATTATCTCACGATCATCCATTCCAAAGTCACCTGAACAAATTTTAGTCAAAATCATTAGTTGAAAAAGTTAAAAGCATCACTGTTACAAAAGAAAAACAATCTTTACAATTTTAAATCTTTAGCATTTATATTTCATAAACTGATTCTGAGGCATGACTAGCAAATTCAACTCCAAGATCCAAACTTAGGTTACTGTAAATGTCAAGTAAATCTAAATATATATGTCTGTTAGGTTGCATTAACATTCATAGACTTAAGCTTTCTTGTTAAGTTTTCATCAAGAAAAGAATGGTTTGCTACTATTCCAAAAAAAATAGTAGGTACACAATGCAACTGTTCCAAAATACTTTAAAAGCATGTAACACTTTAATGTTGGCACTTGTCACACAAATCAATGCATAGGTCCTATCACTGTGTACAGGGAGCAGGTGTAGGCAAAGAATAATCTTTGAAGTTTGGTGCATAAATGGAAATGATGCTTAATATACTGGTAGGAAGGCAAATTCTCCTGATGAAAATGCCTAAGATGAAATTTTAAGTCTTTCCGTCCATGAATGTTAACACATGCCTGGTTTTCTTTTTCAAAAGACAAACACAATTATACATTATAGCTTGTGGCTAGTGATTTACCAAAATCATTTTCTTGTAGGATACTGATGTTCCCAACTTCTTCTCTCATGGTTATCTCTTCTACTCTACTCTGGTTCAGGCTGAACTGCTGGGCCACATCGATGTCACTATAAAATTATTTCAAATACATTTTAGTCAAGTCTCATTGTAATATATTTATAAGAAAAATAATCTCAAGTGTCTCTGGAAGAAAAAAACATACAACCTATCAAGGTTTTAGGAGCCTTAAAATTTAGTACTAAGTAAATGACTTGGAAATTAAACTGTACTTAAATTTTAAAGCCATCAGTGACGAGGCAAGCAACATTATCATATGCTGAAATCACTACATAAAGCAATATGGTATAGAGAGGAAAAACTTAGCAATACATGGAACAGATAGGCATAGGTTTTTATCAGGGCCCTGCAACTTACAGGCTATGTGAACTCTGAACTTTCCAGGCTTTTCTGAGACTGTTTCTTCCTCTAACAGATAACTTTTCATATTGTTTAAAAATATTAAATAAAACGTAACGTTAAACACCAATCTGCAATATCATTGGCCACATGCAGAATGTAAATAGTTCACAACAAATCACCAGGCTTGTTTGGCAAATAAGTAGCAAGGAAAAACATAAGAGAGACGCCAAGAGCTGGTACATATTTTTTAAAAGAGACTTATGAGACATACCAACTAAGTGCAGTCACAGACTCTGCACAGACCCTAACTCAAACAAACTGGAAAAAAGGCACTGTCAACTGGGACATCTGAACACTGACTGGATATATTATATTAAGAAATTACTATAATTTTTCTAAAGGTTTGATGTTATGTCTTAAAATTTTTTTCCTCTAAAGAGATAAATACTGATGTATTTACAGATAACATATGTAATATGCTTTAAAATAATCCAGTAGCTTTTTTTATTGATAATAAAAAAAGTTGGATGATTAATACTTGGGATTCATAATACTCATCCCTCTACTTTTCTCTATGTTAAAACATTTCCATGTTAAAAAAAAAAAGAAGTAAAAGAGGAAAGAAACAGTAAAGCGGCTAGGTAGTGCCTAGCACTAATTAACACACAAAAAAACAACATAAATCAAATTTAATTAGGAATAAATCATTTTAAAAAGCAGACAATATTGTCAAAAAATAAATGGACTTGGTAACAGAGAGTTTCTTGGTTGACAACTGTGCAACTTAATTACTTGGAAAGTTAGTCACATTCCCTGTCACTGTAATATCAACTGAATTTTGAGGACTTGAGGGGAATAATATACCATAGTATTCTGCTGTAACGGCCATCTCTGTACAACTTTCTCCCCTTAAATGTGTGTTGTGACAATGACTTTTTCACATTCTTCACAGAAAGTTATTTCATGTTTATTAAAAAAAAAAAAATTGTGGCTGAGAATAGCCTGGCAAAAAAAAATAAAATAAAATAACCAGTAGATGATTTTAATGGATTCCCCTGAAGAAAAATCATGCAACAATAGTTCAAGTTTACTGACGTCATTATACAAAGCACACACCACAACTGGTCACCTTACATAGCTTTGGCCTAAGCACATCAGAATTCTCTTAACTGTGTTAAAGTTCACATCATTTACACTATTACAGAAGAAGCATTTCTAGGTTATACGTTTCATATTTACACACTGTCCTAAACAAAGTACATGTATTTTAGCTGTTAACCCAATGTCAAAACATTCCAAGGAAAACTATACATTTGGAAGGAAGCCAATAACATGTGTTTTTATAGACCAAGTCACCAATTAAAAAAAAAAAAAAGACATACTCTAAGTCAGGCAGTGGCTGATCAAAGTCATGAAACTCTTCAGGTAAAGTAATTGCATTGTAAGCAGCTTCTCGATTTTCCTCAGGCAGGTCAACGACACCTGGAAAAGAAATGGAAGCTTCAAGGCCTGGCTACATTATACATTATCCAGGGATCAAAGGAAGGTAGTCAGTATAATTTCCTAAGGTTATATTCTAGAAAGTAGAAAAGTACTTTGATGCACAATTATTTTTGTTTTTCTATAATCATAGCTATACAAAAAAGTCAAAGCACTAATTATGCGTTAAGCTAATAAGTCTTTACAAGGATATGAACAAATAGAAGTTGGTTATTTTAGGGAAAGTGAGACTAAAAGATTTTCATTTTCTTCATATTTTCCCCTATATTTTTCAGGTTGTCTATAATAAATAGGGACTGCTTCAAAAGATAAAAAAAAAAAAACAAACAAACCCCAACAATTATTTAAACAAAAGGCACTTAGTAGCTACGTGTTAAGAAATAATTCAACACAGCCTCTGCCTAAATATTTTACTTTTAAATAAAATCTTAGATCTCAAAAATGTCACTGTTCATACAATAAAACTGAAGTACTAGAATATTGCCTCAGTAGAAACTACTGTAGAAAGCCTCTCCTACACATTCGGATAATTTAGAATAAAATATCATCAATGCTTTAAAAAATTACAGAATGATATGAATTCATATATAGCCCCTAGTAATTATCTATGAAGATAAAAGTTTAGAATCATTACCTAAAACAAAATGACAAAAACTTTGAGAACATTTAATAAAAATTTTCAACTTAAAAGTGAATTTAATTTTAAAGATACACTGTACATTAAAATTATTCAGGAAAAAAAATTAAAATTCTAAGATTTTTTTTATCTGAGCTAAATTAAAAAAAATCATATAATTGGTTTTCTACAGTTTAATCTCTGATGCCTGAGTTCTACAAAAGTTGCTGCAAAAGGGGTTAAAAGAAAAAGGCAGCTACAGAGGAAGAACAAAAAGGAGTGACTGTCGTAATCACAGAAGTAGAATACTGCCTTGAACGACTGCCTCTCAGCCTCACCCTATTTTGAAGGGTCCCTTATACTGCAATGAACATAAAACAAAACATGTTGATTTAGAATATTTTTTAAGCAGTTTTACACACTGAACACGAGAAGCTCCAAAGTTAAAAAAAAAAAAAAAAAAAACTTCACTCTTCTTACCTATTTGGCAGCCATCTTTATCTTAATGAATGCTTCATTACAGTCTGCAAGGAGATATTTGGCTTTTCTGTGATAGATTCGAACTACTCCGAGTAAAAGATGTCCTGATGTTCGGAGTGCCATCTTCACCTGTGAAGAAAACATTAATATTAATCTAATTTATAAAATTAATTTTCTGGTTTTAGAGGTAATCATACTTCAAACCTTGTACTTTGTACAATTTATAGGCAGTTTTTGCTTTATATCTTCATATTTTTATCATTTATTTGAAGTTACCTCATTTTCACCTAGATTTCTCAGTGCCTTTACCAGTAAATTCCCCAAGTATCCTCAAAGGACAGACTGGCAGTTAATTCATGAATTAAACATGAAGGTAGCTATGAAGTAGGTACTAAGGTGTTCCATGGATTGCTGTTGTGATTAGCAAAATAAAAAGTGTGTGGCACTTTTGGATGCTAATCCAGAGCCACTGCTCCTTGCGAGCTAACTGAAATGAGATTCTGTTTGGGAACTGACTGTCCCCAGCCTCGAAGGATGATTGATTGTCCGAGTCTTCTCTGCTAATGCTTGTTCCTGAGTGGGAGTGTAACCTAGTTCAGCCAAAGAGAAATAAGTTTGTCACAGTTTCTACGATTTTTTTCCAATAAAAGAAAAATGCCCCTCTCTTCCTTCTCCCTTCTGTGTTGTGAGTAGGGCTTGGAGCTGTTTGCAGTCACCCTGTAAACGAGGCCATAAGTATGAGGACAAGAAGCCAACAAACTAAGAATGTGAGTCCTTGAATGACATCACTGAACTTCTGAATCAAACCAAACTAAACCTTGCTATTTCTAAAGTACTAATTAAGTAAGCCTGTTAATTTCCTTATTGTTTAAGCCACTTTTCACCGAGGTTTTATTACCTGGCTGGAAAGCATACTGATAAAAGACAATGGTACCCCAACTTTTTCACCAGAAAATATACTTTTTATCCTGTTTTTTTTCAAGGTAGATCTCGATCAATGCTTATGTGAGATGAGATACAGTAGTTGGGAAAAGAATGAGACAAGTAAACACTCAATGTAAATAGAAAGACTCAAAATTCCTCTGGCTATAAGAAAAATTTTTTGAGAGAATAAGGTAGCATGAACTCAAACTCTCCCAGATCATTTTCCAAATCACACCATAAAACTTAGCAAATGCTAAGGTAGCAAAGAACATTATTAAATATTTGCTTAAGTTATGATTAGTAAATTGTTATTTATAAAATGAGTTATTTTTAAATTCTATGTATACTCTCTGTATCTAGGAATTCTATTTATGATGATCCTCAGGCTCTACATTATGCCCATTTCATGATTTACAGCATAAATTTTGATGTTTACTGCTATATATTTTTAAGTGTATAAAATTATAATAAATTTGTGATAAAATCTAGGACTTAACAAATGATAAATATGATATGAAAAATACCCAATTAAAACATTGCTCCTAATGGAAAATGATCTACTTTTATGATGTGGTCTTAGAAAGTTTAAAATGAATATGACTGCATTTTAAGAAAGGGAGATTAAAAAAAAAACACACACCTTTGTCTGCTATTTTGTTCAGAATTAACAACCTTTAAAAGTGGTGTTTGGACAAAAAAGGCTTTCTTCCTGGGTTAGTTTGGTTCCCAGTTTAGTTGCTAGCTTATGTTGAGTGTAGGTATCATAAACAACAGGCTACATATCCAGGAAAGTTCTGCAGAGGATGCCAGAAGAGGGAAAAGAGAGAAGACATGTAGTTGCGACTGGTCATATGTCTGACACTTGCTCTAAATGATTTAACCAACATTTCCCCATAATAAGAACTACACACCAATAGCAAACATTAGAAATCTTCAGGTCAGTTAATCCTGTGGAAATCTCTAACACAATAATAAAACAAAATTGATCAAATAAAAACCTACTTACAAATGGATCTTAAAGTGTTATTCTCTCTCACATACATTCCACAATCTTTTTACATTACTTGTCACCTTTATGAATGCTTTGTTTTATGGCCGTTGGTGCAAACCTTCATATATCTGATTGTGTCATATTTTGTAGTATCCCTAACAGGGTACAAAGTACTCTGCAAATACTGTGAAAATTTTTTTGTCCTTTTAAGCTAAATCAAGCTCAATATTTGCTTATAGATGTTAAAGATTAGCCACACCTATCAATTTAAAAAAAAAAAGAGCTAAATTTCTCCTTTTCCATTCACTTATCTCAATAAGCATACCAATAAAAAAGTAAAAAACATCCTGTTTCCACATAATTTGACCAGCAGTGCCAACTGGTATGATCTCCCCACAGAGCAAATTGTTAATGTATATCAGAAATCTAAATAATATGTTTATCACCTAGCCCATCAATTATGTTCCTGAACATCAATATTAAGAAAAGACTTGTGAAATGTGAACAAAACATTTAGCAAGCAATGTTTACTAAATGATTATTATTTTTTTTTTAAATAAAGACCATAAAAATAATCCTACCACCTAGAGAAATCTTTAATAGTACTTTGGCATGCCTTCTAGACTTTTAAGTGTGCATGCACTCATAATTTTTTTTCTTTCTTGTGTGTACATAAAAACTGCACTGTTTTATAACGAGACTGTATTTAGGAAAGGCTTTGTTTGTAACATTATCATAATTTTTAATGGCTGCATTGTATAGCACCAAAGGAATTAAAAAAAAAAAAATTATCCAAAACAACACTGGTAAAATATATCACAATCAAACCACCTAATTACAGGTCCGTAATCCTTTATCTGAAATCTGAAATCCTAATGGCCAAATGTGTTTTGGATTAAGAGCTTTTTGAATATTATAAAGCTAACGCAGCGCATATGCTGTATACTGAACATTCCCAGGAGCATTTAGAGCAGCCGCCCATAAACATACACATTAATATTTCTGCAGTGAATTTATGAACATCCAAATGATCTTACTTCAAATTTGGTCAAATCTGTTTTTTTTTTTGTATTTAAGTTCTCTGGATAAGAGACTATGACATTACAATGTAACCATTTAAAATGACAGCAGAGCTATGAACAGAGCTTTTTCTAAATGCAGTCTTGTTACAAAACATTAATTAATGCACTATTTGTGCATACACATAAAAAGGAAAATTATGTGTAAAATACATGCACAAATAAAAGTCTAGAAGGCATATCAAAAATACTGAAGGTTTCTTAAGAACTACTCTTATTTATTTAACATATATGCCCGTATTGTCTAAACTGCCAAATATAAGAGGAAGACTACAGGTCACCTGTTTCCCTCTGTAAAGTTTTAATTTGAACAAAGTTTTGAAATACTGTCTTATAAATAACCTGATAGAAATGTCTTTAAAACCAGTAAATTCCAATTGTCTAAACTGCCAATTATAAGAGTAGCTCTCAATGCTGGGCCAGACAGCTGTGATGTGGAACGTTTCCACAGCGGGACACTCAGTACACGTATGCATAAAAAACAAGGTCCAGGAAAGGACTTTTACAACACAGATGTAATATATATATTATATTCAAGGACTTCCTTTGAGATTAGTCCTACGTACTTTTTCAAGACAACATGTCTATTCTTCAATGAAATGCTAATGATGTTAGATATAATTGCATCTGTGTGTTTTAAAAGGTTCTTTTTCTTGGCAACACAAAACCTTTGTATTACTTTAAGTTATACTATTTTTGAAATCCAAAGGTGAAAACCATTGCTTCAGAAGTTTCAGAGCATGTCAATAAAAGCTCCTCTAGGAACAGAGCAGGATAAGTTAAGGACATTCACGAGGCCTCTGTTCTAGCGGGAGACAGACAGTAATTAAATATTTAGGGAAAGAGCACAGCTTACAAAAGTTCTGAAACTGGGAAAATGCTTGTTATCTTCGAGAAACAACAAGTAAGCCTGTGAAGCTTAGGTGGAACAGGTGGTATGGATACTATTTGCTAGGTGGGTAAGATACACCTGACTCCTGCAACCATTTCTACTTAATGGGTCCTTATTTTGAATGTTGTAAATTCCTAAACTCACACACATATTTTACTATAAAAATATCTAGAAAGCCGAATATAAAATATTTGAGTACTGCCCAACCACATGTTTATCTGACATTAAAACAGGCAAATGAAACTATCTGTGTACTTATAAGATTTTTTAAAGGAAAGAAAATACCAAACTGGAATTCTGGATAATCTATGGATTCTCTTTGTGTCCAATATACATAGATACCTACTTAAAAAGTTGTTTTATAGAACTCTATTTTACGTATCAATAAACAATCAACAAAGTGAATAAAAATATCGACATCAATCATACCTTTGGTGAGATGATACTCTCCACACTGCTCTCTAAATTACACTCAAACACATGGGCTTTGGTCAGCTTCTTATCCCAATGGGCCGCCAGCCAAATTTTGGCCAGAGGCCCTCTTTTACTGAGGACAAAATGTGCGTAAAACATTGTTCCGGTTGACTATAAAACAAGAGGAAATCTGAAGAGGAAAAAAGTTAATATAAATACCATGTAAGAATTGAAATATTTTTTGAGACATATAAAAAAATCTGAAAACAAAATTTCCCATTCGTTTTAATATGAAAACTGTAAAAGGCTTGAATTAAATAGAGCATGCATTTAAAAAAAAAATGGCAACCTATTGCTTTAATTTTAGAATAAGAAAAAGACCCCAAAATATTAAGAGCTAAAAGGCAACGGGACCAAAGTGTCAAATTACTTTCATGCCTATCATCTTAAAATAAAAGGGCTACTTTAAAAAAAATAAATAAAAACTGTCATCAGAAAACTCTTAATTCTTTTTAAAGTTCCAAAGTGTTAGTTCCATTTCTATGCTGATTACTGCGGAAATAGTCTGCTTCTGGCCAAATGCTATAGAATATATTCTTCATGGCAAGAAAAAAGACTGTCCAAGAAGAAAACACTCAGGCACAAATACTAATAACCAATGCAGAAACTTCCATTCTTAGACCCCCATTAAAAACTGAAAATCTCAGCTTTATACAATAATTACCACCTCATGACAAGCACTGAGCTAAGCATTTCACATTCTACCAAGCAAAGATAAATAGGTGGCCTGGCCCCATTTAGAAAAGCTGAGGCTTAAAAAGGTAGTTTTTTTCAACTCAAGAACTTTAAAAGCACTTGTTTACTTATAATTTAACAACTAAATTCAGGACAATGATACAGTATAACATTTATCTTATGACTGAAATAATCTTAGTAGAAATATAAGTATGTTATTCACATTTTGTTTTTCTTTCAGCAAGCTAATTAATATATAAGAAAAAAAAGGCAGTCTGAAAACTCCAGCTTGAAGAGTATACTATGTAAATTGTTATTTCCCTTACATTATTTTCCCCTTTTCATAGATTTTTAAATCTATTTGCCAAGTGAATTTCTTTTTCTAAAATGTCCATGACTAGAATTAAGGTATACGTATGTCATGCTTTTACAGAAATAAACTTGAGCATACCCGTAACACATGAAAAGTATTTAAAAAGTCTTTAAAATTATATTCACAGAGAATCCCCCAAATAGTACAGAGGTGATGTATCCTTTAACCAGTCTCCCCCGATGGAGACGTCTTACATAACTATAATATTAAAATCAGGGCAGACACTGGTACAATGCATATGTAATTGTCTTTTGCCATTTTAACACACGTGCAGATTTGGTTAATGACCTCCCAGGTAAACAAGAGGCAGAGCTATTTCATCACCACAAAAGATATCCCCCTTCATCACCTGTCACTTCCATTCCTTGCTCAGTGCCATTCCTAAGCCCGGACAACCACCACTGTTTTTCAGCTCTTATTGTGTCATCTTGAGAATGTTGCATAAATGAAATCATAATCATACAGTTGTGACTTTTTGGAATGGCTTTTTGGACTCAGCATAATGCTCTTGAGACCCATCCAAGTTGCTGCATGTATCAATTAGATTGTATGTTCCTTATTATTGCTGAATAGCATTCCACAATTTACCTAGGCATTCACCTACTGAAGAGTATTTGGTTGTTTCCAGTTTTTGGTCATTTCAAATAAAGCTGCTATCTATAATTGTGTATATATGTTTTTAGTGAACGTAAGTTTTCACTTTGCTAGGGCAACTGTCCTGAAAATGTGATTGCCAGATAGCATGGTAAGTGTATTAGTTTTTAAAGAAACATTAACATAACTTCTATCAAAATCCTGAGGTTTTTTTTTTATAGCTATAGACAAGATTTTTCTCAAATTTATAGGAAAGGCAAAAGAATAATAGCTAAAACTATTTTGAAAAGGAATATAGTGGGAACAAATTATCCAATTTTAAGACCTCTCAAAAACAGATCCACAAAACTAAGTCTAAATGTTTTCACAAAGATGCCGAAGCAATTCAAAAGAGGAAGGATAGTCTTTTCAATAAATCATGATTGAGTCTGAGTGACTGGATATCATCCATGGGCCAAAAAAAAAAAAAAGAACCTCGATTCGAGCTTCACACAGCATATAAAAATTAATACAAAATAAATCGCAGACTTAAAACTATAAAACTTTTAGGAAAAAACACAGGGAAACTTTTGGTACCCAAAGTTTGGTAAGAATGTTTAGAGAGGACACCAAAAACATGTCCCATAAGAGAAAAAAATCTGATAAATGGCCTTAAAAACTTTTTTGCTCTACAAAAGAGCCCATAGAGGATGCAAAAACAAGATACAGAATGAGAAAAATATTTGCAAACCACATCTGACAGGGACTGGATCTAGAATATATTTAAAAACTCTCAAAACTTGAGGGAAAAAACTCCTAGAACTTTGCTTATTGTACTTTCAATTAAAACCTGTGCCCATTTTTTCCAATGATGTACAGGAAATATACATTAAACACAGTACAGGTAAAAGATTTCCTGCCTGTGCAAAAAAAAAAAAAATGTTTGGGAGGGTAGAGGGTGGTGAAGCAAGGGTAATTCAGTCAGGTTTGCCTCATCTCCAGTTTTCATCAGAGCAAAAGGTCTGGAAATTCCCTGAATAGATGTTCCTAGGAGATCATTAATTCACTAGGAAAAAATTCTCAAAAGAGAAAAACAAAACGGGCTTCACCAATTGCTTAACGTTGTGAACACTTTCTCTAAAATGTGGAGTTAAAAAAAAGGATTAAGAATGTTAAATTAGGAAGACTTCAGTTCAAACACTCTAAGGTAGAAGCATTAAATAACACCTCAAGTATATGTTGTACCCCTCTTAGCAGTATTTTACAGATCAAAATATGATTTCCATAATCAAAGAGCCTGCTATGTTGCAAATCAGTGCTTCTATTTCAAGCCTTAAAGTTAGTACAAAAATTAAACTGCCTCTACAGCACTACAGAAATTGACAGGGTTTTGTAGAAATCCAATATGGAAGTGTTCTCAGAAACATAGTCATTGTCATACACAAGTCTCAAGTTTCACTACACAAGATAGTTTTGGTGCAAATAAAAACTCTTAGAATACTGCCTGATGCATGACAACTACTAAATGTGTGCCTAACAAATAAAGAAATGGGATACATCAAGTGATTTAATAATTGACATATGTAAACAATTCTGGAGATTTTAGAAATTAAAACTACTGGCACTTGTCAACAGGTGTCAGTAGCTCATGCCAGCACTTCAGCTGCTAGGCAGAGTACCATGCCTAAAATATCCCAGCTATGCTGAGGAAGATTCCTAAATAGATGCTTTCTTGGCATGGGATGGCATTGTGGGGGGGGGGTAAATGAATGTTGCTAAAGAGTGGCCCTAAAATTATTCCGGGAAACAATTAGCAAGAGGAAATCCCCCTAATATCTAAAGGAAGTCCGAGGCACAGTGATGGATCAACTATTAGCTTATATCTAAATAAGGAGAAAGTATAATCACTGTTGTCTTTTAAACCAATTTTTTCCCTTAGTAATACCAAACTTGAGCCAATCTTAAAAGTTGATTAATTTCTGCAGGCTTTGAAGATCCTAAATTCTGTTAATACTTTACAAAAGATCTTAGCAGAAAGCCTGCATTTGGACCCATACTTTAGCAATTTCGTGATTTCTCAATTTTTTTTTCCTAAAGCAGCAACTTTTTTCAACTAGTCCTAAAAAATAAAATTTAAGTTTGATATCAAATGGCAGATCGGTATTTTAGAACATATTCAGGAATGCAAAAAAAAAAAGGGGCATTTTAAGATCTTTCCAAAAAAACAAAAAACCAGTCAAATTACAGCTCAAGTCTCTACAATAATGTTAGTCATTAAGATATTTCACTCATCCTTTAGAAAGCAAGGCAAGACAGTGATTGTATAAATTGGTATAAACCTCTTTGAAAGGCAACATCTTAAGAAAATTTTAAACACTCATACTTTCAAACCAGAAACTGCAACTGCCAGTAATAATGCCAGATATACTTAAAAAATTTCTTTTTTGCGTATTACTAAACTCTAACTATTTTACGTGTCCCTCCTCTTCATGACAGTCCTACTAGGTAAATTTATACTGGCCCACTTTACAGACCAAGAAACAGACAATTAAAAGATAAGTAATGTGCCAAAGGTCTCTAGTATTTAATGCAAGTGGAAGTTAAACTTCAGAGCCCACACCTCTAACTGTAATACTATGTTACCTTGCCAGCATGACTTTTAATAGCAAAATATAAGAAATATGGTAACCTACATGGGCGCTAAGAACAGACTTTTAACAAATTATACAGCTATACAACAGAATTCCATGCAGCCTTAAACAATGATACAGGGTCCCCAACCCCCAGTCTGTAGCTTGTTAGGAACCTGGCTGCACAGCAGGAGGTGAGCAGCAGCTGAGCAAATGAAGCTTCATATGTATTTGCAGCCTCTCCCCAGCACTAGCATCACCGCCTCAGCTCCACCTCAGATCACCAGGCATTGGATTCTCATAGGATAGGAGCACCAGTCCCTGGTGCCAAAAAGGTTGGGGACCACTGATATAATAAAAATATTAAAAAAAGAGACTATCTATATAAATTACATGCACCTGTGTAAGCACACAAATGAAACTGATGACAGGGGTTCCGTTTGGTAAGTGGCTCTTCTGGGAAAGTGAGGCATACGTTTTTGTACAGATTGTTTTTTAACCTTGGAGAATATGCACACATCACCTACTTAAAGTAAAAACTATTACATTGGCAATCAAGATACAATCTTGCTTTGCAATTAACTAGCAAATTAAGCTGCTTAATCTGTGTAGTTCACTTCCCTAACTATAAACAGGGAAGGTTGAAAATCCAGTGATTTACTATTCTTGGAAAAAGGCAATACCTCAAATAAGAATAGAACTCTCTCTTTGGGGGCCAGCGGGAATGTCTCAGGGACTGAGGTATTTCCAACCCTGCACACTAGTACGCCCCTCCCTTTTGTTACTAACATTCTTTGAACAAGAGTTTACAATCAGACAGTCTTGGGTTCAAATTCAGCTCTCTACTTAGTTGTTTTGTAATGGTTAAAAGTTACTTAACATCCGCTTTCAGCTTTCTCCTCTATAAAATGAGGATATTTACCTGACAGGATTATGAGAATTAAATTGAACAGCACATCTACCACACTGCCACAGTAGAGACAGAGTAACGGGGGGAATTCATAAATATATGCCAATCAGTATAGCATCATCATGCTCTAACAACCTTGATTGATTGGAAACTAAAACCATCAAGAATCTCCAGTAAATTAAGATAACTCGAATTCCAGGTTTCAATGAAGAATCGATTCAGGAAGAATTTAAATCGCCAAGAACATCTAAATTACGATAACCACTCTTGATGGAAAACAATTTGAGTGTACTAATGTGCTGCCTTTATAAACACAGAAAAGGTAAATAAAAGTTATGCTCTAGCAATTTTATTTCTAACTTGTGTATAAAAAAACACAAACTGTTAAGTAATTTAATCACTGAATATGGCATATGCCTCATCAATGTTTTCTCAAAACAATCATTAGTTGCCGCCAACATTAAATATAGAAATTTAATGACTCTACAACTTAGGAAAACTTTTCCAGCCTGTCTCCGAAATTCTGCAGACTCACACAGCTCATCGGCATTTACATTCATTTTAAAGAAGACAGAGATCTTCTCCTGGAATTTAGTGGTTATTCTAAACCGCGTAACGGGAGCAAATGTTAACTTTTCGCTTGCAAAGAGAAGTCGATAAACACAAAAACCCTTAAAAACACAAGCGCGTTTTTGAACGATGAAGACAGCCTAACAAATTATAAGGTGACCAGGCCCTCCAGCATTTCCTCCTTTCATATCTGAAGAAGGCCTTAGCGCCAGCACAACACGACACTGTCACCCCACACTACCGCTGCGGATCATTCGCACAGCCTTTCTCAGAGAGGAAAACGACGCTAAGCGTTTGTCAGAAACACACATCTCCCCAATGCAGCTCAACAACACTCAACATCCTCCAACGTTAGAAAATTCGGGAGATGGGGGGAGGACCGATTCCCTAAGAATCAGAAACGACGTCTCTTGGCCGCGTTTTCTATTGGTCGGACCAATAATTAATATTCCCAACGCAAAATTTTTCCTTTTAAAAAAAAGAAAAAGAGAGAGCAGCAGTAGTGCCCGGCGTGGGGCCGCCGCCGCCCTCCGGCCGCATGGGGCCCACCAGGGCAGGGGCCGCGTCTCCGACCCCCGCACCCGAGCTCGATGGAGGGTCGCTGCCCCTCCGAGCGGGCACCGCGGGCGCCGCCGCCGCCCCGAATCCCGCGTCTTCCGAGACAGCCATTTTTAGCCGAGGAGTAGGCGGCCCGGTCCCCAGAGCGGGCTCGTTCAAACCTCCTCCTCTTCCTCGGCGGCCCCGGGTGTCCTCTGATCCTCGGGGAGACGTGGCTCCCCGAGGAGCCGGCGGAGGAACGGCTTTCTGGGCCGTGGAATGGGCCAGGACCATTTGTTGCGGAACGGGCGGTGATGCGGGGCCCCGGCTGCGCGGGTCCTGGCCGAGGGCGAGCCCGGGGCGAAGGGGCCTGGCAGACGGCGGGGCGCAGGGGGAGGCTGCTCGGCCCGCGTCCCGGGGCGCGGCGAGTGCCGCCTTCTCCCGTCCCCTTCCCCCCCGAGTCCGGCTTCCCGACAGCAGGACGGCGGGGACGGGGTGGGGGAGGGAGCCGGAGAATAAGGGGTCCCCCGACTACCTTACCTTGCGGTCCGCCGGGAGCCGGGCGGGCTGGGTGGCCTGGGGAGGGGAAGGGGGTCGGGGAAGGGGGCGGGGAAAGGGGGGGAGCTCTGGCGAGATGTAGCTTCGGAGCAGCTCCCGCCGCCGCCACAGCCGCCGCCTCCTTTCCGATTCACTCAAACAAACAAGATGGCTGCCGTTACGCCGCGGCTCTTCCTGCCGCCCAAACCCTCGGTTCAAATCGGCAGGATGTTTACGGTCAAAATGGTACCTGTGCGCCTGCGCAGCTAGCGTCAGGCCCCGACGGAGCGACGCAGGCGCAATGACCATTTCCTTTTTTGGGGGGCCCGCCCCCCCAGGCCGTTTGCACAGCCCCGAACTGAGCAAGCGCAAAGGTGAATCTGTTGCTGGAGGGCCCTCGAGCGTTGAGAAACCGGGACGTAGCGCACGCACGGCGCGTGCCCATGAAGCGATTGAGTTTGGCTTTATTCTTGCGCTTGCTTGAAAGAACTGTCGTTGTGCGGTTTTGTGTACCCCTGACACAAAAATTCATTTTAATGGTTCTGTAGCGACGAAGGTAACATAAAAACCCTTAAATCCTATAAAATGCAGGGGTCGATTCATTCAGTCAACCTATATTATACATGGTCATTTCTGAACCACATAATATGATAGCTAGTGTCTGGAATATAATGATGAATATATACAGAGACAGTATTGCCTTCATGAAGCTTGCAAGAGGACTCGTAAGTTTCTTACAAATATTTATTTGTGTCACGAAGCAGAAGCCGGGTAGAGAGACCTGATAGTGGGAAGTTGGGGATGGGAGAGAAGGTTTTCCCTGAGAAACTAATAGCAGAGCTGGGATGTGAAGGGTGAATTCCAGGAAAACAGCACATGCAAAAGCCCCGTGGCAGTACAAAGCAAGATGGGGACAGAGAAAAAGAAAGAAAGCCCATCTAAGCCCTCTAAGGGAGGCTTCTGCATTTTAAAAAGACCATCCTTGCATATTGATGAGGACTAGAGTAAATGTCCAGATGTAATCTGTGTTTATTTGAGGTATTGTTTTTTAGGTAATAAAACCAATAAGAACTGATGGGGTTGTGGTGGAGCGGGGATGTGAGGCTCAGTGCTCTGGTTTGGGGCTTGCAGGATTAGTTGGACTGGGCTGGGAAGCCATACACTAAAACAGGGCAGATGGGGGAGGGTTATATGAGGGTTTTGTTTGTTTTTTTTCCTTCTTCATCTCAACGTCTGTTCTCTCATTGGCTTCCTTCACCCCCAGTGTTGTCTTTCAATTAATCAACGATCTACAATACAGTCAAAAGAACCTTTGCAAAACCTATATCTGATCACTCCCCTCCCCTTCTATAAAATTTTCCATAGTTTTTGGGTTATTACCCCAAATGCTTAAGACCATACAGTGATCTAGCCCCTGCCTCTGGCTCCAGGTTCCTCTCTTGCCCCTCACTTCCTCATTGTGCGCTCTAGTCACTCTGCCTTTAAAATTTCAAATGCACCACAAGCTCTCCTGCCTCAAGGTTTTGCATATGCTGTTCCCTGTGCTTAGAACAATCTTGCATTTCCATACCCTCTCCTTTTGTCTAATTCTTAATCTTCCACATATCAGTTCAAAAGTCACTTCCCCAAGATAGTCTTCCCTGATCCTCTGTATTACTTAGGATAACACTATTACTGTAAAAAATGGTCCTCACCCTGCCCCCAAATTCAGAGCTTTACATAATGGCCCTGCTGATTGCTGCCAGTATAACCATGAGTAAATAACTCGTTTCTCATCTGAGAGTTATGGGGATTCATTAATTAATATATGTAGAAGCATTTGGAACGGTATATAACATATTGCAAATAATCTTATTTTTATTACCACTTCCATAGTCATTATCACCATTATCCTCCTCTATAATCTTTTTTCCCCCTAGAGAATGGCACCCAGAACTAGACAAAATGCTCCTATCCAGAGAATAGTGAGTGTCATCTTTCGATGTGGACACCTAGTACTTTTAACCCAGCCCAATCATGTGCTAGTTTTTTTTTTTTAATTGTTTTGGAATTTATTAAAAGATGGAGGAATAATTTATTTCTCTGTCATAATTTTTGAAAGTAGATACATTTTAAAGTAAAGAAATATGCAGGAAAGCACATATAAGTACACACATTCCTCATTGTCACCAACAATTACCCATAAGTCCTGGACCCTTCCAGAGTTTTAACAATACACAGCACAACTCAGTTTTACCCTTCTTATGTTGCTATAACAGGTGGACAAGAAAGTGGGCAGTCTTGTATTTCACTTGCTCTGGGTTACCTGTTTTGACAGGGGCAGTGTTCGTCTCACTGCCAGAGTCCATTAATCTAGTGGCATGGCAGCCAGAACTCAAAGCTTCATCAAGTCAGTGTTTTTTTTTCCGTTGGGTAATTTTTTGGTTATTCTTTCCTCCCTCCCTCCCCTCCCTCCTTCCTTTCTTTCCTTCCTTCCTTCCTTTCTTCCTTCCCTCCCTTCCTCCCTTCCTCTCTCCCTCCCTCCCTTATGGTGACTTTAAGAAGCTGGCATTAAGGATAGTTGTTGAAATCCCAAGCTGACTAGTGAGGGAGTACAACCACTTTTACTATTTTCAATGTGATTTCCCTCAATCAATGCAGAATAAATGCCCCAAACATTTAAATCCTTTCTGCTGGCATGAGTTTAAACAGACTAAACTCCAGCAATTGTAACAACATCTCACAAACAACAACAACAAAAACACTCTCATTAACTTCACAATCGAAAAATTCAAATTTGAACTCAATTCAAAATAATTTAAATGTATCAGCTGCTAAATGAGCTAAACTAATCATCTGGGATCACATGCGTAAGGCCACATTGCACAGTGAATCTTTCTTCAGTGATAATATTAAATTTCAGTTTCAATCTCTGAGTTTCGAAATATGGTCAGGTAAATACGCACTGCCATTTTCTGTCTTATATTACATTAGCTTTTAGAGTTTTTGTTAATAGAATCACAAGTTGAATAAATTTGAATAAAAACAATTCTTTTTCCTCTTTTTCTAGT
This sequence comes from Pteropus medius, assembly GCF_902729225.1. Taxonomy (NCBI): domain Eukaryota; kingdom Metazoa; phylum Chordata; class Mammalia; order Chiroptera; family Pteropodidae; genus Pteropus; species Pteropus medius. Next base: position 8,804,623 of record NW_024354502.1, on the reverse strand, counting down.
AAGAAGACTGATTGTAACATTTAAATCAACAGGTTTACTTTTTTCTTTAAGACTTTTTTTCTCTTTCTTTGAAGGATAGTTATGAATATGGGCTTTGGGGTCAAATTTGTCTTTTCTTCATCCTGGTTATTTTATCACATGCAATTTACTTAACATCTCTGGGCTTTGACTTATTTATCTATAAAAACAGGATAATACTTTTCATGATTGTTGAAAGAATTGAGTGAAATCATATATACAAAGTACTTAGCATAGTACCTGGAACTGAGTGGTTACTCAATAAATTGTGACTATTACTTTGTTCCTTCTACCTTCTGAATAATAAAATAGCTAACAAGGTATGGCAAATATTTATCAGATATTCGACTTTTAAGAATGTCAGCAAATGCCTGAATAGTACAAATGCCCCCCTTCACTATACTTTGCTCTTTGGGCCACATTAGACTGTGAGTTTGTCAGGGACTGAGGCTGGGACAAGGGAAAGCTGCAGAGGGAGAAGCTAGGTCAGGGTGTATGTTAATCACTTGGATTTTTCTCAGAAAATTTCACTATGCTAACAATGTTTCAATGCCATGAGCAGTTTTAACACTTTAGCTGTGAGTTTTTGTCACTGACTATTTTGATGCATTTCCTCTACTCTCAAGCCCATCATCGCTTTTGCAATAATGCTGCATCTGAAAATAATGGGTACGTAAAGCAGATGGGTAGTGTTTCCTCTGAACCCCTCTAGCCATTCCAGGATGCAAGCATTTTTGTTGTAAGGTGGTATATACTGTTTCTTTCATTCTGCAAAATTGCAAACTAAAAATGGCAAGGCAAACAAGGAAAATAGGTTGGGGTAGATCTCTTAAAATCCACGCACCAAAACAAAACAAAACAAAACAAAAAAACGGTAACCTAAAAAAAAGTCTTTGCAAACTTAAAAAGATTAATCGAGGAAACAATATAGCAAATATAGTACTTTTCCTAAAAAGGCGAAGGTGGCTTGATGGGGTGTAAGGAAAGGTAGAAGCTGCTGAATTATGAGATGAGGGCGAAATGCACAAGGATAAGGGAAACTCCAGCAGTAAGCACTTCAGAGACACAGCATGTGCTCAACTCAGCCAAAGGCTGACTTGAAGTGAAAGGGCATCGTGTACAGTCCTGTGTACACAGCTAGATGCTCAGGTGTGGTAATGTGCTTTGTATCATCTTGATGCGGGCAACAAATTAATGTGCTGGGGGAATAACATGAACGGCTGTAATTTCCATTTTATTTGGAAATCATTCCCCTATCTGCTCATCATATGTGAGGAATTAACATTTAGGAACTCACACTGTAACAAAAGTCGATGTTTTATTAACAGTGAGGTCTGATATATTCAGGGCAAGGTGGAAGACAGTTATGCTTTTCCAGTTTTAATGGGCTTAAAAATCTTCTTGGGATCTTCTTAAAATGTGGATTTGCATTCAGTATTTTGGAGTGAGGTCCGAGATTCTGGTTGTGTGTGTGTGTGCATGTCTGTGTTTAGCAAGCTTCCAGGTAATTCTGAGGCTGCTGGTACGTGGACCACATCAAGGGGCAAGGATTTTGTAGAGAATAGATTTTGGAACCAGGTAGATCTGGGTTTGCATCATGGCTCTTCCATCTAGTGACTGTGTGACCTTGAGTAAGTTGCTCAACTTCTCTGAGGCTGTTTTCTCATCTGTAAAATCAGGCTAATTATATCTACACCTTTATGGCTGTGGTGTTCATTACATGAGATGACATATTTGTAGCATCTAGCATAGTGCTTGGCTCATTGTTTTAGCTCAGCAAATAAATTATTGTTTTAATAGTACTGTAGCTACTATTATTGGTATTTGAATATCTAATGACAGACTTACTTTCCTCAACATATTTACTATTCTTCTGAGAGCTACTGATTTTCTCCTTCACTATTGATCATTATTCTGTATTGAGTTCCATGACTAAAACTGAGAATTGCTTCCCAACATTGTTATCCCCACTTTTTTTTTTTTCAGTTTGGCACATGGCCCCCAACTGAAAGATTACATGTCCCTTGCATCTAGGTATGACCAGGTTAATATGTTTTACTCAATGTTATGTGGCTATCCCTAGATTTCTTAAAAATAAGTATCTCATCCTTCTCTTTCTTCCATCTTGCTGCTTAGAACATGGATGTGATGTCTAGTGCTGCTGGAAACATACTGAACTATGAGCACAAGAGTTATACTAAGAATAGTAGAGCAGCGAGATAGGTCCATAACTTTTCAGAGCCGTCATATAACCCTTCAACTCCCTACCTCCAGACTTCTGTTATGTAAATAAGAAATAAAGTTATGTCTTGATGTTTTTGTTTTTTTCCCTGTTACTTGCAGCTGTATCAAGTGGTTTACAAGATATAAGGGATATAAAAATGAATGTCTTGCTTCTAACCTCAAGTAGCCCAGTCTTCTATGTCATATCAGTTACCCGTCTTTCATAAGAGTACTATTTTATAATTTCATTGGGAGAATTTTATTCCCTATATGCTTCGCTTTCAAGCTCCCTCATTTTTTTTTTTTTTTTGTCATGCTGATATGTCTCCCAACAAATGGGTTCTTGCAAGTCTTGGTCATACGTTCTAGTCTTTTAAGAACACAAAATTTGAAATCATGGGGTGGGCAGAGGGGAGGGGTCAGGATCTGTACCTCAACAGTCGTAGGCAGCTTTTCCAGTATCTTTCTTTTGCTTTCACAGTCACTACCTTCATGGCGAAGAATTGAATTTACATGTATAATCCTAAGACTCAGCAGTTACCTAGGCTCATTGGCAATATTTACTGGTTTTCTTTGAAGGCAGCATTTCATGTTATCTGAAATTGTTAGTGGTTTGTGAATTTTTTGAGTCCTGGAAAGCTTTCTATTATCTCTCTCTTCGAGATACTGCCTGCAAAACCTAACGGCATTTCTCTTTGGCCATGTCAAGTCCATATAGAAAAGTATCTGTACACATCAGTGTAATTATCAGGTGTAATGATTATGGATTACTCCTGGGATAAGTTTGCTAGCTAGTACCTTTTCCTTCTTGGCATTGCACCTGAGTATAGGTAACTACAGCTGCTTCTCTCAGTGGTCCAGAATCAATCACCCTCCATTGGCAAAGGTGCATCTAATATAAACTCTTTTATTATGTACTATGTACTTCTTGTGTGTAATTAACTGGGTTTAATCTACGTTAAGGTGTTACTTCAACCACTGATAGGATTTTAAGTTGCCGAATAAACGTTTTCAAACTGGACAAACTCTTTTTCACTAGCTAATGAAAAGTAGGGTTCAAAAGGATATTTAGGAATTATTTATTTTTAGTGTGAAATACTATTGTGGTTATATTTTTAAAGAGTGTTGTTATCCTTTAGATTCAGACTAAAATATTTACAGGTTAAATGACAGGCTGTTTCAGATGTATTACAATATAATCCCTAGAAGTAGGAAGAGGAGTGGGTGGAGGTATAAATAAAATAGGATTGGTTGTGAGTTGATAAAGGTGGATGAAGTGTACACAAGGGGCCACTTTAATTTTCTCTCTTTACCTTTGCATATGTTTGAAATTATACAAAATAAAAAGTTAAAAATAAAAATAAAAAAGAGATCAATACATGATAATAATTTTAACCTGGAGATTTCCAGTCAAGATGGCAGAGTAAGTAAGCGCTGTGTTCGCTTCCTCCCATACCACATCAAAATTATAACTAATTATAGAACCACCACCCTTGAGAACCACCTGAAGACCAGCTGAACAGACTAAGGATATAAAGAAGCAGCTATGATGAGATGGGTAGGAGGGGTAGAGATGAAAACAGGCTGGTCCCACATCCACATGTGATGGTTAAGAATTGGGAGGGATATTTCAGCTGCAGAGGTCCCTATTGAGGAGTGAGGGGTCCCAGCTGGGCTCCCCAGCCCAGAGCACCAGTGCTGGGAAGAGGAGCCTCAACAACATCTGTCTGTGAAAATCAGCAGGGACTCAGTCCAGGTGAGATGGAGGGCTGCTGTAGACCCAGATGTCCTCTTAAAGGGCCCGAGCACAAACTTGCTCATTTGCAAACACTTGCCCTAAGCTCCAGAAAAGGGACAGCAGCTGGAAAAGTACCAGAGACATATGAGAAGGATCTAATTTGTCTGACTTCTGGGAGAGGGCTGGAGGGGCAGTTCTCTCTAGGAATGGTGTGCTGGCAGGTGCCGCTGTTCCTTTGTTGAGCCCTCCTCCCATCCAATCTGAAGGTGTAGGCGGGTACCAAACTTGAGTTTCAATAAACCTGGCTAACACTGCTCTGGCCTCGTCCTGGTGATTCTCTGAGATCCTAGCCCCCACCCCCACCCCACCCCATGCCCAACCTGGAACCTCTTCTTCAGAGACTAATCCACACAAGTGGTTGGCCTGGGCCTCTACCGCAGACTTTCCTAAAATCTCTCAAATGTCCACAAACACCAGAAAATCAGTGGCTGGCTTTGTTGTGCCCTGTACCTCTAGCCAAGCAGCTCCAAGCCCAGCGCTAGTGGCAGCTGGCCTTAGTTCACAGCATAACCACTCCTAGGCACTTCCAGGCCCAGCATAGGAAGTTACCAACTGCAAATCACTTTGTAGCTTTTATTTACCAGGTATCCCCAGGCTGGACACAGGTAGCATCTGACCTTGGCCTACACCAGAAACTCTCCTAAGAGGCCCCAGAACAAACACACCTGGTAGCCAGCTTCAGACCACACCAGAGCGTCACCCAATTAGCATCACAAATGACATAACCCAAAGGGTGGACTCAGCAAGCACCAGAGTCCTGCTAAAGCAAATCCTGCTCTATAGAGTCAGCTCCAGCACATCAGATCCTCCACTGTAGTCAAGCCAATCCTCAGCCTGAGGGCCAGTCCCACCTACTGACATGCCAACAGCAATCAAGGCTCAATTACAACAGGAGAGCACACATAATTCACACCCCCAGAAGCACCCAGCTCAGGTGACAAGAGAGACTGTGCCACTGGGCCCTATAAGACACCTACTACATAAGGCCACTCTGCCAAGACTGGGAGACATAGCAGATCTGTTTAATATATAGAAACAAACATAGAGAGACAGCCAAAATGAGGAGATATGGAAACATGTCCCAAGCGAAAGAACAGGACAAATGTTGCAAAAAAGAACTAACAAAGTAGAGGCAAGCAATCTACCAAATACAGAGTTCAAAACACTGGTTATAAGGATGCTCAATGAACTTAGGGGGAGAAGAGATGAGCTCAGTGAGAATCTCAACAAAGAGATAGAAAAATAAAAAAGGAGATAGAAAACAAAAAAGAACCAGTCAGAAGTGAAGAATACATTAGATGGAATTAATAACAGATTAGATGAAGCAGAGGATCAAATTAATGATTTGCAAGACAAGATAGCAGAAAACAATGAATTAGAAGAGCAATTAGGGAAAAAATTTAATGAGTGTAGTTTAAGGGACCTCTGGGACAATATCAAGTGTAACAACATTCACATCATAGGGGTACCAGAGGAGAAGAGAGAGAATAAGGGATTGAAAACCTATTTGAAGAAATAATGACTGAAAATTTCCCTAACCTGGTGAAGGAAACAGACATACAAGTCCAGGAAGCCCAGAGAGTCCCAAATAAGATGAACCCAAAGAGGCCCATACCAAGACACGTCATAATTAAAATGCCAAATGTTACAAAGAGAGAATCTTAAATCATCAAGAGAAAAGCAGTTACCTACAAGGAGCTCCCATAAGATTGTCAGCTGATTTCTCAACAGAAATTTTGCAGGCCAGAAGGGTTTGGCAGGAAATATTCAAAGTGATGAAAAGCAAGGACCTACACAAGATTACTCTACCCAGAAAGGCTATCATTTAGAATCGAAAGAGAGATAAAGAGCTTTCCAGACAAGAAAAAAAACTGAAGGAGTTCATCGACATCAAATCAGTATTATAAGAAATGTTAAAAGTACTTCTTTAAGAAGAAGAAAATAAAAAATATGAATAAAATATCTCAAAGAAAAAAAGTCCTTACTGACAAAGGCAAGCACATAATAAAAGCAGTGGATCAGCCAACACTAAAGCTAGTTCAAAGGTTAAAAGGCAAAAGTAGGAAGATCATATGTAATTACAACAGTAAATTAAGGGATAGATACAAACAAATGTACAGACAAAAGAAGTAAAAATAATGACAAAAACTTAAACAGGGGGAGAGTGAATATAAATGACAGTGATTTTAGAGTATGTTCGAACTGAAGTGATCCTCAACTCAATATAGAGTTCTATAGACATAGCTTGGTATATATGAAGCGCACGATAATAACCATAAACTAAAAATCTACAAGAGAAAAACACAAATAAAGAGAAAGGAATCCAAACACTCTACAGTGTCATCAACATATAAGAAAACAAGAGAAGAAACAGAGATGAATTATAAAAACAATCAGCAAACAATAAAATGGCAATAACTATTCATAAATAATTTAAATACAAATGGATTAAATGCTCCAATTAAAAGATGAATGGATACAGAAGTGGTACATATGTACAGTGGAATATTACTGGGCCATAAAAAAGAATTAAATCTTACCATTTGCGACAACATAGATAAACCTAGAGGTTATTACGCTAAGTAAAATAAGGCAGACAGAGAAAGACAAACACCATACAATTTCACTTATATGTGGGATCTAAAAAACAGAATAAACGAACAAATGAAACAGAAACAAACTTGTAGATATGGAGAGCAAACTGATGGATGCCAGATGGGAGGCAGGTCGGGAGGCTGGGTGAAAAAGGGGAAGGGATTAAGAAGTGCACATTGGCAGTTACAAAACAGTCATGAGAATGTGAAGTACAGCTTAGGGAATATAGTTAATAATATTATAATAACTATATATGGTGTCAGGTGGGTGCAACTTATTGAGAGGATCATTTGATAAGTTATACAAATATCTAACTACTATGCTATACACCTGAAACTAATATTGAATGCCAACTGTAATTGAAAAATAAAAATAAAAATGGAAAAAGAATAATTTTAACCATAAATAAGCAAATTTCCAGTTTCATAGAGTGTTTTTCAACCAGCATTTACTCTAGACCACTTGGAATTTATAAATTATATCTATATGTAACCATCGGGTTCAACAAGTTATTGATCTGTTTTATGTACCATCAATCAATTGGAAATGAGATTTCTCATTCATACGTCTTGCTGTTAGCACAAATCAGTGAGCTTTATCCACTATCTCACTATGGAAAGATGAACTGGGGTGAAATCTAATTGAAATTTTAATCGACGCATCAATCTCTATTGTCTTCCACATTTTATGTTGCTTCTGTACTGTCATCATGCATTTTTATTTTAGCACAATGAGGCCATGAGTATCAGAGGCAAAGGTGGATCATGTTATCATCTTTTAAGGATCTAAGAGATCAATAGTAGTCTTTGTCTATTCATCCATCCTGAGGTGAACGGAGCCACCTTCTGTGTCTGTCTGGTAACAGGGGATTACAATTTAGCAATAAAGAGAACTCTACAGAATACAAGAATAGCAGATATAGGGAGAAGCTACTATCTCTACAGCGGAGGCTAACAGCCACGGAAGGTAAAGACTTGGAAAGAAGCCAATACCGACATCCAGACCCTATTAGAGAAGGTGTGGCTGTGGCCTACTTAATGGCAGAGAAATCTGCTAAAGTGCCACCAGCCAGGGCTGGCTGGAAACCAACCTGTTGGGGCCCCAACTAGCTGGGAATCAGCCCTCTGGGATGCTGCTGAAACTCACTAGGAAGCCTCCCTCCGAGGAGCTAGTGAGACTCTGCAGTGGTGCTGGCAAAACTTGCTGAAAGCGTGAGTGCCACTGGGTGTCCCATATGCTGCTTGCTGTCAAGAGCTGCAGGAGAAAAAACCACAAGAAACAGGAAGAGCAGCCCCCTCCTCCAGCCACATCTCTTCCACGCCCCCTATTGACAAAGCCTAACACTGTACCAGCTGACAAATGTTTTCTTAATCCAGTTCCTATTATCACAAAGCAAGACAATGAAAGGTGGATTGGGAGCTGATAGACTATAAATTGATAAGGAGCACAGATGATGATTTGTGACTATATGAGGGAAGAATCCGAGAAAAAAGATGGTTTACGAGGTAACATTTCAGAGGTGGTTGTTTATGCAATACACGGTAGCAGTGTGATTAATTTGAGAATAAAAGCTTAGTAATGGCTGAACGAGGAAATCTGTAATAATTAAAAAATAGATATCTTGAAGATTATCTGGATTTGCTAACCAAAAAGTTCCTCGAACAGGAAATAATTTCTTGGGACAGACCCAAACACAATGTCAAAAGCAAGTGCTATACAATTAAGCGTAAGTCAATAGCACATGTGCTAGATAAAGTGTTCTATTAAATAATTAATTTTGTTTGTTTGTTTTGTCTGGGAATGCTGCTGTGAAAGAGCCTTGAAATCAGACCAGATCTATTCTTGAAAACCTAGAAAAAAGACAAATTTTTTCCTTTTAGGGCTATCAATTAAAAACACTTTTTCTGCAAATAATAAATGGCCTTTTCTCCTCCTGCAAGTAATAAATAACAGTGGTTTCAGGAATAAATAATAAAATATTTAATGATGTCACATAAATTACCTGGAAGAAGCAGCACCTTATGCCCTCAAAGACCCCCAGCTTTTACATTTTCCTACTCTATTGCCCTTAGAATACTGGCTTCTTGCTTCACGGGTTGGAACATGGCGCCTTTTGCTCTAGGCATGATCACACCATTTAAGACAAGAATGAGGAAGAAAGGAGTTACTGTATGCATCTGTGCTCAGCAGACATCATTGACATCCAACTGACAAATATTTATTGAACTATCATGTGTGTGGCAATGTATCAGGCTGTGGAATTTAATGATCAATAAAAAATTAGACATCCCCGGCCCTTTAGCAAATCCTGCAGATCCAAACATGGGACTTCTTCGAGAGTTTCCTTTTTCACCCTACACACGCCTGGCTCTGCACAGAGCAGGGTCTTTCTCCAACCCCTGCCCACTTACAGCAATTCCTCTGAGTCTTTCTGGTAAATTTTGTGAGTTATCCTAATTATATACATGTACTATATATTTAGGACATTTTATGTAATAGTGTTTTGTGACAGAATTCCTAATATAAAATCATTTAAAAATATAGTTTCTATTGATGGTAGCAAATATTTTTTTCTTTCTTCTCTCTTTGAAACCTAATAAATGATTATGTTAAACCATATGAAACTGATATTTTTAAGGGACATGCTCTCTGTTGTTAGAATCCAATTTCTACTTGAGCAGTGGGCAATTCACTGTTGACTCTGATGGCCAAGAGAGAATCTCTCCTTTCTTTTAATATCTTTTAATAATAATGACAATTTCTCATTATCTAACTTGCAACTTTAGAAGGGACAGTTCCTTTTGTACTTTTTGGGACCAATTCTTAAAAACTCATGGAATAACTCTTTAAATAAATAAATAAATAGATAAATAACACTGGTTAAAAGTGCAATATAATTAACTCATTATTTAATCACTTTGTATTACTAATTTTCAAATATCCCTGAAAACATATGTTGGCCCTATTCATCCTTTGATTCCTCCTACTCCATTTGCTTTCTATATTATGGAATCTTCTCTTACCAGGATTATCTTTTCAGAGGAGTAGCCTATCCTTGGCTTGTCTGTATAATGTTACATAAATAACGGAGAGAGTTTTTCCCCTTATGATGTTTTTCTGAGATGGGTTGCTCTCTGAAAAATGTTTTCAGATTCCAAAGCAAACTCTACAGAAATGCAAACAAAAACAAAAACAAAAACAAACAAAAACAAAAAACCCCCAAAAAACTAGACATGGAAAGAGTTTAGCTGCTTCAATAGAATGTGCAAAAGAAAGGGAGCAACAGCCAGATCCTCAGCTTCTGATTGTCCCAAATCACACGAGTCATCAACTGAGTAATCAGAAAAGGAAAACAAACCATATTTTTACTTGAAAGAATGTCTGAATCAATAATATGCACTGTAAACTCACAATGAATGTTTTATAACCAGCTGATTTTTGTGACTTAATTTGAGTTTTCAAGTACAACACATCTACAAAATTCCACAAAAATATCATACAGGAAACATTATGCAAAATGCTCAGCTATTGAGATGCGAGATTTTCTTGCCTCTCGGGAGCCGTCTTAACAGGCATCGATAGCAGGTGCAAACTATTCTAGGCAGAGGGCTGGGCTGGAAAGAAGATATTTATTCATTAGTTCCAGAAATCCATGTTTCTGAGGGATTAGGAAGAGGAATATCTAAGTATTTAGGCACTAAGTAGGTTTTTCTGAGTCAGGGATCTAGGATCTAGAAGAGGGATCTAGAATTGTTCATTTTGTTTGTCAGGTAAACTTGGGTTTGACTTACTGCTGTCATTTAATGTTTCCGATGCTCAGTTTTCTTGTAAAGTGGGGATATATTAGTATAAATAGAAATAGTATAATGTACATATAATATTAGTTAGGGCTCTGTTCTAGATAATAGGAAACATTTGGATAATCTAAGATGAATGAGGTAGATTGTGGAGAACAGTGGGCTCTAGCTGTGTCTCCAGGAGTGACTCCCAGAACATCAACTGAAAACCACTCTCTAACGAAAGGGCTACCTCTGCAACTATCAGAAAGCTGGACAGATCAGGAAAATATTGTTGGCACACTTAGTTCCAGAATCACACCACCTTGGCTATGGACTGGAGTTAGAAGCTGCCACCAGCATTGGAACTCCAGAGCCAGGCCACACTGACTAAACCCACTCCAGCAAAAGAGATGTTACTGGCATCACAATTTTTCCTTCCTTTTATTTATTAAATGAATGCAGCACATACTTTTTGAGTACTTACTACAACAAATATATAATAAATTAGGTGATAAGTGCAATGGAGAAAAATAGTGCAGAGTGTACTGAGGGAAAGTGATATTCGTGGGAAGATTTGAAGGAAGTGAGAGGATGAGCCATGTGGGTCTTGAGGAAGGAGTGTCCAGGAGAGAAAACAAAGTGCAAAGGCTCTGGGACGCGAGCTTCCCAGAAAACCTGAAGGAGCACCAACAAGACAAGCGTTGCCGCAGCAGAGTGAGCGAGGAGATGATCGCTCTGTCAGAGATTCGCCCCTATTCCAGAGTGGAAATTTCTTCAGAGATTTCTTAAGTAATTCGTTGATTGGTTTGCTACATAGATTGTGTATTTTGAAGTAAGATATTTGAAGATTTGGATAGAATTCAAACCAATATAGGCTTCTTCAAATGAAAGAACAGATTTAGTAATACCAATATATTTGAAGATACTTGCTTTCAAATAATCTTCTGAGCTATTACAGATGTCATACCTAGTTTGTTTGGTTTTTTTTTTATGATTTTTAAAAGATTTTATCATCCTAAAAGATTTAAAAATACATCTCTGTCTTTGATGTAACATTTTTGTCTGAAGAATTAGTGAGTTATGTGATTGAATTCTACCTTTTGGAGGATTCTTACAACAGGCTTCATCTTTACTATCGTACAGCTATTACATCTGAAGAAAATCTGAGTATAAGTTGTCAGATGCACCACTGAAACATGTCTTAAGAGTGAAGAATAACAAGAAGGCTGGCTTTGACATACTACTTCTTTCCAATGGCAGGATAAAAGTGGGAAAATAAATTCATTTCTGTAGGAGATAGCAACTTACATTTATCTTCTTTTTTAAAATTTATTTTCTTTTGACAAAATACTCTATCCTCACTAGTAATACACATATTCTAAGAATATTAGTCACTTTCAAGTTATGACTTTTCCCAAGAACCATAACATTGATGTTTTTCTTCTTGCTTGGTTCAAAGTTATGTGGATTAATTTGCACTAGATCTTGTATTTTTCTAACTCAATACTACTAATAGTAGCAATTGATATTTATATAATGCTTTTCCAGCCACTGTTCCAAGTACTTTTTTTAATATATATATTTTAGACTTTATTTTTTTTAAGAGCAGTTTTAGGTTCATAGCAAAATTGAGAGGAAGTTAGAGATTTCCCATACACCTCTTACCCCCACCCTTGCACAGCCTCCCCAGTTGTTAACATCCCCCACCAGAGCAGTACACTTGTTATAATAGGTGAACCTACAATGACACATCATTATCATCCAAAGTCCACAGTTTATATTATGGTTCACTCTTGGTGTTGTACATTCTGTGGGTTTGGATAAATGTAGAGCAACATGTGCCCACCTCTATGGTATCATACAGAGTATTTTCACTGTCCTAAAATCCTCTGTGCTCTGCCTACTCAACCCTCCCTCCTTTTAATCCCTGCAAACCACTGATCTTTTTATTGTCTCCATAGTTTTGCCTTTTCCAGAATGTCATGTATTTTGAAACATACAGTATGCTGCTCTTCTAGATTGGTTTCTTACACTTAGTAATATATTTTTAAATTTCTTTTCAAGGCATTATAGCTTATTTCTTTTCAAGTCATGAAAGCTTATTTCTTCTTAACACTGAATAATATTCCATTGTCTGGATGTACAACTGTTTATTTATCTATTTATCTACTGAAGGACATCTTGGTTGCTTATAAGTTTTGGCAATTGCAAATAAAGCTGCTGTAAATATACATGTGCAGGTTTTTAAGCTGGACACAAGTTTTCAACTCCTTTGTGTAAATACCAAGGAGTGCAATTGCTGGATTGTATGGCAATGGTATATTTAGTTTTGTAAGAAACTGCTAAACTATCTTTCAAAGTGGCTGTGCCGTTTTGCATTCCCACCAACAATGACTGAGAGTTCTTGCTGCTCCATATCCTTGCCAACATTTGGTGTTGTCAGTATTTTAGATTTTGGCCATTCTAATAGGTGTGCAGTGATAACTCACTGCTTTAATTTGCATCTCCCTGATGACATATGATGTGGAGCATCTTTTCATATACTTAGTTGCCACACATATAGGGGCAAATAAGGTTGTATTTAAACACTCTTTGTTGTGCTGTTGTGTTAAAATCTTTGGCCCATTTTTTAATTGGGTTGTTTTCTTTTTGTTGAGTTTCAAGAGTTCTTTGTATATTATAGATAACAGTCCTTTATCAGATACATGTTTTGCAAATATTTTCTTTTAGTCTGTGATTTGCCTTTTTGTTTTCTTGATAATGTCTTTCACAGAGCAGAAATTTTTAATTTTAATGAAGTTCAGCTTATCAATTATTTCTTTCATAGATCGTGCCTTGGCGTCATATTTAAAAAGTCATTGCCAAACTCAAGGTCATCTAGATTTTCTCTTGTGTTATCTTCTAGGAGTTTTATAGTTTTGTGTTTTACATTTTAGGTTCCATTTGAGTTTACTTTAGTGAAGAGTGTAAGTTCTGTGTTTAAATTCAAATTTTTTTTTGCATGTGAATGTCCAGTTCTAGCACCATTTGTTGAAAATCTAAGTGCTTTTATGTGTTATTTAATCTTTATGAAAACCTTATGAGTTAAGCATCATGATCATCCCCATTATACGACAAGGAAACTGACAGTAGAGGCTTAGTAACTTATCTAAGATAACTAGGAAAGGATGGAGGTTGTATTTAAACACTCAAGTCCAGCTGAGCTTTTAACCACTGGGCTAATGTTGCTAATTCTTGCCTATAACAATGATGATATTGATAATCACTTTTATTTCTTGAGCACTTGCTATATTAAAGGCACTTTGACAGTTGGTAATTGAAACTAGACATGGCATCATTTAGTTTCTAGAGAGAAATAAAATTTATTCATATATTATGCATATTTATATATACTAAGTTATTTATTCTGATATAGGTAATATTTTTATACCATTTCACAGATGGAAAAACTGTGACTTAGGAGATTTGAGTATCTGCTAATAAGTGGCAGACTCATTCTTCTGACTCCATAACCTAAGAGCTCAACTGCCAGCTTATAACTACTTAGCTTTTAGACATTTGGTTTTGCCAGTGCTTTCTGCTGAGTCCTGCAGGTCTTTCCTAGTATTAGCAGTATCTTTTGGGAATAAAAAAAACTCTTCGAAGCCCAAAGATAGGCTCAAAAACCCAATATCTTTTGAAAATTGTGCAATTTCAGCACTTCTAGTGTGGTTTACAATTTATTCCAGATTGCATTTATTACTCTGATGGCTTTTGCAAATAAAGGCCATAGAGAAGCAGTTATTTAATGAAATATGGCATAGCAGAAGAAGTCCTTTGGTTTTTTAATGGGGAAGTAGAGGATGCCAGCAATAATGGCCTATGTTTCCATTAAGAGATATTATTGGTGCTTGAATCTGTATAGCTGAATCCATATATTTATAGAAAAGTATAGTCATTTTCTTCACTCCAGAAGTCAAAGGTTTCCAAGTAGGAAAGCAAATTGACTTTCACGCAATTTTCTTAGTTCATTTACGTCGAGGAGACTTTTACTATCTGAAGTTTTCTGAGTATAGCTCAGAGGCAAATGAATCTTTCACTTTAAATAGCATGAAACATCTGGGACTCAGTTCTTATCTACTAAATTAGCAGTTCATGGAATTCCAGTTCTGTAGAATTTGTCCTAAATTCAAGGTAGAATAAAAGTTCTTTCCCGGATGGAAAAAATCTCTACCGCTATGCTGAGAATGGGTTTTGCCAAAGTTTGCAGTTTGCTCATTGATTTAATTAGGTGATTCTCATTTTATTTTACTTTAAGAAGATGTCTCTATGGGATTAAGTGATTTTTTTAAAACAGAGATATGATGCAGACAAGAATTAGTTATTAGCTAATATTAAGATTGTTGATTCAGTCATTAGACTATCAGGCTGAATGAGATTAAGAGATATTTTCAAGAACATTCTTTAGATGGTAGAAAATGGACAACTTTCCATACAAGATCTTCCCTTCATATTAACAATTTCACCTTTTTGAATTTAAAACAAATAGTAAACATGAAATTTTCTATTAAAGACTTTCTATAATAAATACTCTAAACATAGCATGGTTCTCCAGATGGAGTCTGAACTTCACAGAACAAATCTGATTAATACCCCCTCTCATTATAAACCTTTAATGGTGATATGGAGGACCCAACCATAGTGTAAAATAAGAACTTACTGAACATTAACTTCACTGGAAAATAGAATGAGTTCATGTTAGTTTTTTTGTTTTGCTGTATCCTACTTTTAATCCACACTAAGCTTATTGTCCATCAAAGATTCTCTGATTTTTAAATTATTATTATACCTGCTGCTAAGTCAAATCTTCCTGTACTTGTGCAATTGTTTCTTATATTGATCCTTAGTTATTTTTTTTATTGGTACATTTTTGTTCATCTTACTTCATGTAGTCCTTTTTTCAGTTTTAATTTGGTCCATAGTGTTATCTGGAAATTTCTGGGCTATAATTCTATTCAAGTCATTGACAATAAGCCATGAAGCAAATAAAAACTATTAACTGAATTGTACCAAGGACAGAGTCAATATCTAGTTAAAGCAGTTGGATTGATTCTGTTACCATGTGTACATATACATGCACTCAACTTTAGCATTAACATATGCTTTTCTAACTTACGAAAGACTAATTCAATACCAGAATGCTAACTGATTGATTAGTTAACAAGATTTAACTGCTGTGACAAATGTTATCATCATGTCCACCAGCTGAAATTCTCCTTCTTATTATCAAGATACCTGGAAATCCAACTCAATAATCAGAAAGTTGCAAAGAGTGACATCTGCCTCATGGTGGAGTCAGAAGATCTCTTGGTTTTTCCCCTTAACGTTACAACAAATCAGGGAACTACAATTCAACAAAAGATTTCCTGCTCAATGCACAAACATATGTTGAGACATCTGAAGGTAGGCATATTGAAATGAGCAGGGGAGGCAGGATGGATAGAAGCACAGAGACAGGAGCCACAAACGCCAACCCCACTGATATCTCTGAAGTCCCAGTAGTGCAGGTAAGAGAAAACAAAAACTAATGCTATAGGAAAACAAAAGAAAAAATCTCTACTTATCAACGTGCTGAATTGTTAAAAGCAAAACAGCACTTAAAAAAAAAAAGAGTTCAATACCTCAAATGCCCAGGCAGAGAAATAATCCATCAAGTAACATGAATAACATGTTACCAAGATAACAAGGTAGCTCAGAAAGAAAATGAAAAGTCTCCAGAAACCAAACTCAAAGATATGGAGGACTGTGACAGAGAATTCAAGATTTTAGTTTTGAAAAAAACGTGATGAGATACAAGAAAACTTAGAAAGGCAATTCAATGAGCTCAGGAATAAATTTACAAACAACGAGTACTTTGCTAATGTGACTGAAACTACAAAAGAGAACCAAATAGAAATTGGGAAGCTAAAGAACTCAATAAATGAAATGAAGAACGAATGAGGGAGCATGGGAAATAGAGCAGACCAGTTGGAAGAGAGAATAAGTGATCTTGGAGACAGAAATCTAGAAATGACTCAGGTGGACAAAGAGAGGAAACTGTGAGTGAAAAAAATGAAAGAACTCTGAGAGAACCATCTGACTCTATTAGGAAGAGCAATATAAGAAAAATGGGTATATCAGAAGGAGAAGAGAGGGAGCAGAGAACAGAGAACTTATTCAAACAAATAATTGACAAGAGCTTCCCAAATCTATGGAAAGAGCTGGACATTTGAATCTCAGAAGCTAACAGAACACTTAATTATCTCAATGCAAAAAGACCTTCTCCAAGACATATTATATTAAAACTATCAAAACTTAATGACAAAGAAAGAATTCTTAAAGCAATCATGGAAACAAAGACTATAACCTATAAAGAAAAATCCATTATGTTATTATAGGATTTTTAAGGAGAAACTTTAAAAGCTAAGAGAGAGTGGAATCAAATATTCAAACTATTGAAAGAGAGAAATCACCAGCCAGGAACAATATATCTGGCAAAGTTATCCTTTAGATATGAAGGAAAATAAAGGCTTTTCCAGACAGACAAAAGCTGAGGGAATATATTACCATCAGACCTGTATTACAAGAAATCTTTAAAGTAACTCTTCTACCTGAAACAAAAAGATAAAAGGATTCAAAACTGTAAGATGATAGACAGAAGCAGGAAATTGCAACTCTATTTCAGAATAGGGTATTAAACAATTATAAAGGTTAAAGGGGGAAAAGCATTTTAAAAAAGACTGTAGATTCTGCAGTTTGGAAATATACACACAGCATAAAAAGGGATAATTTGTGACAACGAAAACATAAAAGGGGAGTGGAAAAAGGACTGAATTTTCTCAGGAGAAGGAAGATAAGATACGATCAGAAGGAAAAGAACTATTATATGAATGAAACTTTTAAAAAACATAAACCTAATGGTAATCACAAAACAAAAATCCAGAGATGCATAACAGAAAAAAAGGGGATATTAAAAAAAAATTGTAGAAAACCAACAGAGCAGACAGAAACACAAGGAAAAAGAAATAATGGAGATACAGATCTACTAGAAAACAAAAGATTAAATGACTGTAGTAAGTTCTTCATATATTAGTAATTATCCTCAATGTAAATGAACTGAAGTCACTGATCAAAAGTCACAGAATAGAGGGATGGATTAAAAACAAGACCCGACTATATGGTGCCTTAAGGAAACCTGTCTCAGCTAAAAGACAGACAAAGGCTCAAAGTGAAGGGGTAGAGGATGATACTGCAAGCAAATGGCATCCAGAGAAAAGTGGGCGTAGCCATGTTTATATTAGACAAAATAGATTTCAAGATGAAAAAGGTAACGAGACAAAGATGGACATTTTATAATGATAAAGGGGATAATTCAGCAAGATGGCATAACACTTATCAATATATACGAGCCCAACCTGGAAGCAACAAAATATATAATGCAATTATTAACAGACCTAAAGGAAGAAACTGACAAAACACAATTTTTTCTTTTTATAGTAGGGGACCTGAATATCCCATTGACAGCCATGGCTAGATCATCCAACAGAAACTCAACGAGGAAATATTGGCCTTAAATGACACAATAGACAAAATGAATATAATCGATATGTATAGAACTTTCAAAATGACAGAATATACATTCTTCTTGAGTGCACACGAAATATTCTCAAGGATAGACCATATATTGGGGCACAAAACTAGTCTCCATAAATTTAAGAAGACTAACATCATATCAAGCATATTTCCCAGCCACAATAGAGAGAATGGTTATCTAATCTTTGCCAGAATATAGAAAGTAATGTTTCATAAAAGTCACTGATTAAGAGTCAGCTGGGAGGATGGATAACTGGTTTCTAAGAGCAAATCTTAAACTCGTTAAAGCCTTAAACCTCATGAGAATATTGTTTATGCATTTTATCAGGAGGACTGATTTCTTCTCAGGGGTAGATTTAGCATAATATTACAAAATTGAGTTCTGTCTCATGCCAGGTTTTGGGCCTTTTTTAAAAAATAGAGATAATATTTGTATATATAAACAACCCTGATTTTTTTTTTAAAATGTGAATCGGTTCAGTCCCGTTGATGAATCCACATTTAGTTACTCATTCTTGGTGATCACAGTATGTATTTATGAGGATATTTCAGAAAGAAAATGTGTGTGTGTATGTACGTGTATGCTCCCCCCTCTCTATCTATGGATTCAAGTTCAGTAAAACTCTGCCCTCAAGCCCTGTGATCACTTATGACAAGGCAGGTGGTGCAGAGCATGTTGAAACAAAACAGGAAGAATGCAAATGTTAATGACATGACATTTCAAGCCAGTAAGGGCTAGTTCAAAAATATGAAAACCTGAAAGAACTGCAAGATATTAAAATTGTCGGGAAACTGATTTTGCCTTAGCAAAGTGATACCACAGTAATGTATCCTGAATGGGAGAAGAAAGCAATTAAGGGTTTCTAATACTGCTGAGTTTTAATGCCATGAATCTGATTTGTCTTGGAAGCAGATCTTTTTTGAAATTTTTATTTCTTCTTTTAAAGATATATTTAATGCCATTTACCTCATTTTTAACTGTTTCATATGAGACCTTGATTTTTGCCAACCTAGAGTTTGACAAAAGACGTTTCAGGAAGCTAGACACCAGATGTTGACAAGAGATTACTATGTAAATCACTCAGGGCAGAGATCATACTTAATTTGTTTTTGCTTAGTAGGCAACTGGCAATCTTGGGTGAACTTATTAGGTAAAGGAGAAAATGTCTTCTGAAGTTCTTTTTAATTTATTATTGGCTAACCAATATATGATACTGTGCCAAGTCGCAGTCCTTCGGTGGAAGAATGAATGAATGAGTGAAATAATGAATGGAATTATCTACTGATCACCATCTGAGAGCTGAGGATTCTGAGGTCACAAAGGTGGTTCCATTACTCTCACCATATTAGTCTTGTTTTTAGTAACCACTAAATACTCTTCTTTTGCTGACTTAAGTGGACCTTTCTTTATGCCTGCTTCGGGTGCCGCATCATTTCACATTTCCTTTTCCCTTATTAACACAGCATTTCATCTAAAATATTTTACTTTTTCAAGAGACTTTATTATTCCCCTTTTAAAAATGGCTTAACAAAAGCTATTAAAAGAACTAGAAGGAATATATTATTGGCAAAGCAGGTGATGCCATTAGAATTGTCTTTTACATTTTTTTATACTTTTCTACAACTGGTATGCATTAAGTTTTATGTGAAAATTGCAAAAATATATTATACCTAAAGTTTACTTAGTTTCTTTTCAATTACTGAGTTTTCTCATACCCAGAGATAAATACTCACATAATCTAAATGCTATGCCCACACTTACATAGACCACAATAGAGATACTAGAAGAATTGAAATATAGAAGGGATTTAAAAAGTCAGAATAAAATTGGACTAGATTTTTTGAGTCTACAACTTTCATTACACAGCCTACATCCTACGAAGGATGTGCTAAATCCTACGAAGGATGTGCTAAATCCTACGAAGAGCAAAGTGAATAAAATGCTGGTCCTTTCTCCATGAAGCTTTTATGTTGGCAAGTACATATATTGTCTAAAATACTTGTAGTGAGTGCTAGATACATGAAATTCCTGAGATGCTATAGAGTCGAGAGGATGGTGTGACTCATTTCGCCTCCCAAGACGATCAGAGCATGCTTTTAAAGATAGGCAATTGACTTCTCTTAAACTGAGTTTTGAGGGTTTGGCTGTTATGAGGTAGATAGGGGAGGAAGGTTCAGTTCAGGTAAAGGAAAGAGAACCTGTACAAACATGTGACCAGTGTCACAGACAGCCATGGTAGTAGTGTGGTCAATTTAGACTTGGTGGCCCTCAAAATTTCAGGCTTCATTTGAGTTGCTAATAATGAAAGGAAGTGACTCTCTCAGAGGAACTGTCAATTATGAAAATCATTGAGACCCAATTGTACAAGAGAAGAGTTTAATGCTTGGACTTCTGTTCTCAGGCCATTAGAATCTCCTTGACATTAAAAAAAAAAAGATTGTGAAGTGAGGTAGGTTCTAGAGTTAGACTGCCTGGCTCCACATTTCTAGCCCCATCATCTAGTCCACCCTCAAACATGAACAAGATGACTTGACTTCTCTCTGCTTCAGTTTCCTCCTTTGTGCAATGGGGATAGTAAGGATAACTGTTTTACAGGGTGTTTATGAACACCGAAAAGCGCAGTATAAGGAAGATCATTGTGGCTGCACTTCCAAGTCTCATCCTCCAACAGAGTTTTGTCAGTAATCCTGTCTCTTAGCGCGTTCTCAAGAAGAAGAAAGTAGTGTTACCTATTGGACTCTTAAAACCTCATTCACTTAAATCTGCCATGTGGGGGTAGAAAAGATCTAATGGTTTGCTTTCCTAATTAGATGTTTGTCTTCTTGGAAGATGACATATTAACTGATAAGAACATTCTGATTGGTGCATAATTGTATTCTTTATGGCACGTTAACAGGTGGCTCTTCTGGTTTATCAAATCAGAAGGCAAAATTGTGGTTCATATTTCATTGAATCCATTTGAGGTTCAAATTAATTTTCTCTAGTATGATATCTCTCTCTAAACATGATACATAAAACTTATTAATTAAAGGTGAACCTTTCTTCCAATGCCAGCATTACAAATTGGCTCTACCTTACATTTTAAAAATTTCATCAGAATGTGGGAACATTTCTATTTAAATCAAAAAGTTAAAAGCCAAGGGTATTCTTTGAGGAGTTATTTTAATTATTAAGCACCTCTCAGTAGATATTTATGATTCTTGGACTATGGAATCAAATTTTGTCTTACTAAATAACTATTTGAGATTATGAAATCCAGTAAAAATAATTTATTATACTAATTAAGAGACATTGTAGTGACACGTTTAATAGCAATAGGAATCAGACAATATTATTAAAAATGGGGTGAATATATAAAATAATGCTATTCATGACTAAATTTATCTTGATTCACTTTCTAAAAATAACTTGATATATTTCATTTCTCTGATACTTTTACTACAATTCTCTATGAATATCATTTAGCCTAGGTAGGATATTTCATTAATTAAGCATAAATTGTACTATGTCAAGGCAGGAAATAATAAAGTTATATGTAAGTGTTAACAGATCTGAGAGTAAATGATAAAAATTAATCTAACCAAGATGCTAATCTTAAAAATAAATTACATGGATTGAAGAAAAATATGAATGTCAAATAAAATAGAGGAATTGGATTCTAAATCTAAGGCAAGGTGGATGGGTAGAGCTGAGTTGCAGAGAAAAAAGGATTTCAGTTTCTAACTATAATTAGACTTAACTTCAAACCAATAAATCTCAATTTAAAATCTTTCTTACCCTGAGCGGTAGCTAATTATGTCACCATTTCATGATGAATACTGTCAGGAAGGACAATGGAAGATAAGTTGAACCATCATGAAGCTCCTCTTGGAATGGAATGTCATCTGTATGAAGAGAAAGAAGGCAAATTAAGTTATTGTGGATCAGATATTTTCTCTCTTGATATTTTAGAATTGTTAGTGTTTGACTATAACGTTGATCTGATGTAGACTCCCCTCCCTGTAACTCTTGACCACATGTACTTGTTGGCAGGTTTCCTGCCTCGTGGGCTGGTTGGATCTCACTCATCTTTGTATTCCCAGCACCAGCCTGGGTGCCTCACACATTGCAGGTGGAGAATAAATGTCTGTTGAATCAAGAACTAGTTAAATGGTAGAGACATTTGAAGGCAGGACACCTGGATTTAGTCCCTAGTACGTACTCCGCATAGTACTCTTCTTCCTCCCTCTTTTAAAAAAATAAGTACTTAAATTGTTTTACTATTATGGGGAAGATGGATATACAGATTAAGCAATTCCTGCATTTGTTTATGTTTTCTCCAACAAC
Source organism: Pteropus medius (assembly GCF_902729225.1). Taxonomy (NCBI): domain Eukaryota; kingdom Metazoa; phylum Chordata; class Mammalia; order Chiroptera; family Pteropodidae; genus Pteropus; species Pteropus medius. The sequence continues at coordinate 8,782,272 of NW_024354502.1, read as the reverse complement.
AATGATAAACATTGCTTGAGTAGTTATTATATGCCTGGCATTGTGTTAAGAGCTTTGCCTATATTTACGTTATTCAGTTCTTCCCAAAGCCCATCATAGAGGTGTTATCATTCACTTTTTAAAATAATAGACTTTAGTTGTTAGAGTAGTTTTAGGTTCACAGCAAACTGAGCAAGAGTACAGAGATTCCCATAGATTCCCCACCGCACACACGCACAGCCTCCCCCACTGTTGATATCCTGTAGCAGTGGTGCATTTTGTCACAAGTGATGAACCTACATTGACACATCATTATACACATACATACATATATAAATATATACACACACATATACATACACACAGATATACATACATTAACATACTCATTATTCGCTTCGTGACTTTGAAGAACTGTATGTCGTCTTGTCTTACTAGTTATAATGTGCAAATAATCTTTATTTTTTTGGGAAAAAGAACAGAATGTACTTCTCTCAGTCCTAGGAACTCTAACCCCACTATGTGTAAGATTTGGTGTGAGACTTTTCTAGAATAATTCCAGGAGCCAGGTGGGAGAACTCCTCGAGCAGCTGCACGTGAATTATACAGGGCTCGTGAGAGAGAACTGGGAATACTGGGTCCCTAAAGTACATTCTCAAAACCAAATAGAAGAGCTGACTCCCACCAAAAGAGGAGAACAAAAGAAGGACTGACCTATTCTCCTCCAATAAAAAGTGGGGGGAAAAAAAAAGAAAAGAAAAAGGAAAATCATTAAATCACTGAGAAAACACTGGTGGACATGTTATATACTCAGAGATTGATATCCTGACCAGAAATTGCGTTTCTAGAAATTTATCATAAGGAATAAAGTAGAGTTGGGTATAAAAATGTGCGAATAACGCAATCATCTGTAGTATGCTTCCAATGTGCCAGAGGTTCTGCTATGTGATTGATGTCTCAATCAATCATCACAACTATGCTGAGGCTGGTGATATTAAGATCCTCATTTCATGAGGGAAGCCAAGGCTCAGGGCAGGAACTGGTCCCAAGTCATGAATCTATGAAGAGTCTAGCTCAAACCCCAAATCTGATGATCCTGTGCTGAATTCTCTTCCAAATAGCAGTCTTTTGGGTTCCACTTTCATGTGTTGTATCTTTGTGTCTTTGCGTGTATTTCAAAGTAGTTTTGTCCTAAGCAACAATCATGGTTTTGATGTTAGTTAATTTCCCCCAAACCAGTTTGAACACATTCCACCTACATTTCTCTCAGAGTCCGGTTGTTTTATGTACAGTCACCAATGCCTTGCTTGAAAGGCTTACACAACAATGGCCTGAAGGCAGGACTGTGAGTATTCGGCGTAACAGACTTCAGGATTTGTCTTGGAGGGAGAGACTAGTGACCAAAGGGACCCTTGACCTCAAATGATGACACTGGATTCCTGGGCTTGTTCTATTCCTATACCTCTGCCATCCAACAGCAGTGAATCTTGTAACTTATTCGTCAATCACTTACAGGAAATATCACCCATTATACCAATGAAAATTATTTTTAATACTACTTATGTTAATTAACACACCCTCTGATGTAGCTATCAATAAGCATATTTCAAGGACACATTAATCAACTCTTAATCACGTGTCGCAAACACCACTCATTACACAAACAAAAAATTACTTTTAATACTACTTATGTTAATTAATACACTCTCTGGTGTATTTCTCAATAAGAATACTTTAGTACCAAATAATCTATTGCACAATGTTGATTACTTTTAGAACATTTCAAGTGCTAATTAATTGTCCTTAGAATGTGGATTAAAGATAATTTGCGTTATGCTCCCAAGTGTAAGCCTGCACACATATACACACACACATGCACATGGACATCCCACTGAATGTTCATATTGATGCAATTTAAAGTAAATTATGCAGACTGCAGAATAGCTTCAGCAAATAGGAACGACTAGGATTTTCATTCTAGTGTTACTTATAATAATAAAATTTATTTAAACCTTTATGAAGAATGATTTTTAAAACGATATTGATACAATCTTGGATTTCTTGATTGCAATATCTCCATTTGATATTTTGGGTTAGAGAATGTTTTGTTGTAGGAGATTGTCTTGGTTCTTATAGGCCACTTAGCAGCACCCCTGGCCTCTACTCGCTGGATGCCAGCAGTAATTCATTTCTTCCACTTGTACCAATCAAAAATGCCCTCAGATATTGCGAAATGTCCACTGGGGGCAAAATCACACTTAGTTGAGAACCACAGGTTTGCAGGATGAAATACTATACTATGAAGCTATTAAAATATGTTATAAAGAATTTTAATGACCTAGGAAAATGACTACGATATTTTAAATGAAAAATTCAGGTTATAAAATGTAAGTATGACTCTGATTTATGCAATATAAAAATGGCAATATGCATTGAAATATAATAACACCTAAACTTTTTTGGATGCTTGCTCTGTACCAAACACTAGGCTTTCACATGTTTTACCTATTTAATTCTCAGACTAACCATATGAGGTTGGTACTACTGTTAAACTCCTCTGCCAAATGAGGAGACTGAAGCTCAGAGATGTTAAGAAATTTTGTAAGATAATACTATAATATTAACAGCAGTCATGTCTTAGTAGTGAAATTTGGGTGGTATTTATTTATCTCTATATTTTCCAAGCTTTTCTCAATAAACTTTTATTACTTTTACTCAGACCACTTTAAAAGACATTATAGAATTACAAACCTTGCTTTTAGAGAACAAAATGTATTTATTGAGTGCTTTCTGATTGTTTTCATCTAATAATCATATTCTTAGCCTTTTTCCTATGCCTTGACTTTTTTAAAAAAAGACTCTCTTCTTCCTAATTATTTAATTACTGAAAATTACTGTAATGAAGATCTTCCCCCTTATTCTAGTTCAGATGTACATATAATGGTTCAACTTAAACCTTGTTGAACTCTTTCTAGGGAAATAAGGTTCCCAGATACCTTGAAACATTTTTTTAAACTTGGAATTAGCTAGAAAACTCTCAAAAATCCTTGTTGAAGATCTTTCGAAAACATATCAGCCAATTCCCCACTCCTTGGAAAAGCACGTTAACAGGCAGAGCAAGCGAAAGAGCACTGTGGTCCTGAGGATGGGCTCATATTTCTGAACATCATGATCAAGACACACCACTGACATTGAGAAAAGTAAGACATGTTTGACTATTGGGTGCTGTTTTTATGCTGCTTCTTGCCTGTTTGAGGATTATGCAAAGTGGCAAAAGTATCTGGTTTCTAGTCATTCATGAGGGGTTTTCTGTATGTTGCTTATTTATGTTCCTCTCCTGTTACGGCAGAGAGGAGTCTTCATGATTGGCTTCACGTTCATGATTGGCTTCACGTTCCTCATTTGGCTTCGATTTTTCTTGGCAATTCCTCCACGTTCCCAGCCCTCATTTAATATGCATTAATTGCTCCCTCTCCTTGTATTTTTCTAGAACCCAGTGAACTACCATCAGAGATTTATCACAGTGCCATCAGTGGAAACTCGTCAGACTTCATAAGCTGCTTCTTTCTGGAAGTAGGTTAGGTTTTAGTGATGAGTAGGTATCACTGTTGAATAGGAAACATCACCAAAGCTCACAGTGTTTTTGTGTATTACTTGATAAAAATTTTGATTAAAAAATCCTGATATTTGACTCTGAGCTTCAAAGTCAAGTTCAAAATTACGGAACATTCAGCTCTACTTTCCAGTCCCCACAACAAACTCACCAAGAAGATATTTCTCAAAATATATATCAAACAAACACACACAGTTTTCACACGTATATTGAGTCCTTGCCCCATACTCTCTTCACTCAATACCTTTTCTTTGGAGTAAGTCTATGAGAAACACAAGTTAAGTATACAAATTTAACCAAAGGTACTTTAAAATAGACAACTATAGGGGGAAGAGCTAGATTCAATACTAGTTATTTCATTATAACACGTCTGTGCAACCTTAGAATCAGTGAGGTCATCTTGGGTTGGTTTCTGCCTCTAAAATAAACCTTTATCAGCAGCCAGGACAGCTATCTGGGGTTTGCCATTGGGAGGCCCAGATCATCTTTGTCCACCACCTGTTCCCTTCTTTCCTATCCCCCACTCTCTTTTTCTGGCTAGATGTGAGAAATTTGGAGCCATCTTGGTGTATGTGATTGGAGCGAGAAGATAATCTGGGAGTGAGAGAATTAGCTCAGCACATTCAAGTGTATTGAAATGTATCTTTTATAGTAATAAGAAAAGATCAAAACAAAATGGACTTCAAGTGTGTGTACTATTCATTTGTTTGAAATTATCTGCTAAAAGATGTTAGGTTAAAAATTAGCAAAGTGAACAATTGTTCAATCTATATTCAACCAGCATGCATTCATTAATGCATTTTGTTTGTAAAATACTCAATAATTCAAAAACATAAATTATTATTAATATCATTTGTATTTGCTCTTACAACGTTAGTTTATCTGTTATTCTGTATGTTCATATCTCACCCTTCACAAAATATTTAGTGAATGCTATTGCTGTTGCAAGTTAGGTAGTTGATATATTATAGATATTATTATTTCAAAGTTTTGGGGAAAGAGGGTATTAAGAATATGATATTATGGACTCCTTAAAGTTCATTGTTCATTAATCTGTATAATGACTTGGGTTTAGGGGGATAAAGAACTTCCAAATATTCAGTTCCATTATCAAATTAGGCTAGATGATAAGTCTTGTTCAACATTGCACAACTAACAGGTGGCTAAGCAGAGACTCCAACCTATCTGTCTTTGAAATCAACTCTTCTACCTATTACGCCAGTGCTAATGCAGGTTGATGGAAGAAGAACACAAGCATTGGAAAAGTGCTGTCAGTGTTAGAAGATGTCAGAGCAGACTCTCTACCATGTAGGGGAAGCGAGCTCGGGGAACTCCCCTGGATTTGAAACATGGTCCTAGGGCTTTAAAGATCAAAACTCCAGGAAAATAAAAAAATAATAGAGGGGAAAAATACACACACACACACACACACACACACACACACACACACACACACACACACACATATAAAAGAAAGTCCATGAATCTAAGAGTAGGTAGCTCCCTAATATTAGGGAACCATTTAACCAAATGAATAAAACCCTAATGGTGAAACGTCAGATGTCAGCAGAATGAGAGAGGCAAGAGATGAGGAACACAGCTATGATGGATCACAGGACTCACGTGTGATGTACCGAGGAGCCGAATCGTAGCAGCGTGGGCTTGAAGGGAGGGCTCAGGCTGGATGGAGAAGCAGTGACTTGGAAGGAAGCAACTGTTTAGGAGCTCTGCAGCCAGAATTCCTGGTTCAAATCTCAGTTTTGTCCCTTGTCATATCTTTGACTGAAGGCAAGTTACTTAGCCTTCCTAAGCTTCAGTTTTCCTTTCACTAAAATGAGCATAATAGCCTACTTTATTAGTGTTACTGAGAGGTTAAATGGTATATAACCCACGTGAAGAACTTAGCATAGTGCCTGGCACATAAGATAGTGATACTGCTGAAAAAGAGAAGGAGAAGCAGGGGAGGGAAGGTTTGAACCAGGATGATCTGGATCATGGTAGTACCATTCAGCAAAATTGAAAACCCAGAGAAAGGCTTTGGGTGATTCAGAAGGGGGATGATAAAAGCAGCTGATAATGATGATCTGGCATATGAAATGGTAAGTTTTTAAGGTTGCATGGTTAAGTGTCTAATGCTGCTCTATTCGTTTGCGGAGAGACTGCCGTGTTTTTTATGTTTTTGGGCAGCAGGGGGCTCCCAGGTGCTGGAAAGCAGCAAGCTAGTCTCCTATAGTTTTCTGTACTTTGCTCAGTTAGCTTTCTTCTTGCTGGTAAAAGTGAGCTAGCCTCATTTGATGGCATGGTTAAAAAGAAGTTGTATGTTCCCAGGATCATAAATGTACAATTTCCTCTATTCGGTACTTGAAATCTATTGAACCTTATAGAACTGGAGTATATCTAGTCTTTAGTTTAATATCCATCCATTGTTTTCACAGCATTTATGGAACTGTGGGCTAGACCTCATGAATAAGACAAGGTGCCCGCATCAGGATCAAACAGATTAAAGGGGATAACAAAGAAATAGAGTGTAGCATAAAAAGAGTTGGAGTTATTGATACAGTGGTGGGAATACACAATGGAGAGATGTTCTATATCTGCCTTGACAACTTGGGGAAGACATCAGAAGAGGTGGGCAAGATGAGAAGGATATGCTATGCATTGGAAAAGCACAGGTACGAAGGCGTGGAGGAGTGAAAATGTCTGAGAAATGTTCCAGGAGCTGCAAAAGTAGTTTGTAGAAAAATAACAAAGAAAAGTGAAGTCGAAATCCAAGTGAGTAAAGAGACTATGCCTGTAGGTTTCTAGTACCCTTCTCCCTTCACTATGCTGTAGAAAGCTATGATAAAACAGTATAGTACTGGCATAAAAACAGATATCTAGATCAGTGGAATGAAATAAACAGCCCAGAAATAGACCACTGCTTAGATGGTCAATTTACCTATGACAAAGGAGGCAAGGATATACAATGGGGTAAAGACAGTCCCGTCAGTAAGTGGTGTTGGGAAGACTAGACAGATACATGCAAAAAATAAAACTGGACCACTTTCTTATAACAAAAATAAACTCAAAATGGATTAAAGACATACATAAGATCTGAAACCATAAAACTCCTAGAAGAAAATGTAGATAGTAAATTCTTTGACATTTGTCTTAGCACTATGTTTTTGGATATGTCTCCTTGGGCAAGGGAAATAAAAGAACCAATAAACAAATGGGACTACATCAAACTAAAGTTTTTTTTTTTCACAGTGAAGGAAACCATCAACAAAATACAACCTACTGAATGGGAGAAGATATTCACTAACGATACATCCAATAAGGGGTTAATATCCACAATATAACTTCACATAAAAAAAAATCTGATTAAAAAATGAGCAGAGGATCTGAATAGACATCGCTTCAAATAGGACATACAAATGGCCAACAGATGTCTGAAAAGATGCTCAACATCATTAATTACCAGGAAAATGCAAATATACCCATGTCCAGTTTTGAAAAAAAGTACAACTCACTGCCGGCATTAATCTAATTTTACATAAACATACTCTTTGAGGCTGAAGTAGACCTGACTGGTTTTCAATATGAAAATAAAATATAAAAACTTCTTGGAGTTATTCTAAATAGAACTTGTCTCTAATTCTAATGTAACAGAAATTGGATTCATCAAATGAATCTTCGGCTAACAACTGTTTGAGAACGATGTTAACATCACGTGTAGGAATGCTACGTTTTCCAGGATTTGATATTTTCAGCGATCGAGAATTACTATATTTTGTAAATGGAAATACTACTACTAAAAACAGAATGCTATAAATAGAATGATGTCATTTGTTTTCAAAGACTATCGATCTACTAGAGTGATATGAAAATAATAAAAGTGAGATATTTCATAGCAAACTTTGGGGGTAAGGTTAGGACTGTAATCTGTGAGTTATCTCGGGGTAAACACTGAAGCAGCAAGTGCTGCCAGCGAGTATTCTTGGGGCGAATGGGAAATGGGTTAAAACCACAGTGAGATATCACACTTGTCAGAATGGCTATCGTCAATAAACCAACAAATAAGTGCTGACGAGGAAGTGGAGAAAAGGGAACCCTCGTATGCTGTTGGTGGGATTGTAAATTGGTGCAGCCACTATGGAAAACAATTTGGAGGTTCCTCAAATAATCAAAAATAGAGCGGCCATACAATCCAGCAATTCCACTTCTGGGTATTTATCCAAAGAAAACAACAACGCTAATTCAAAAAGATACATGTACTCCTATATTCATTGCAGCATTACTCACAATAGCCAAGATATGGAAGCAACCTAGGTATCCTTTGATAGATGAATGGAAAGAAGATGTACATATATAAAATGGAATATTAGCCAGTATTGGAAAAAAATGAAATCTTGCCATTCGTGACAACGTGGAAAGACCTAGAGGGTATTATGCTAAGTGAAATAAGTCACACAAAGACAAATACCATAGGATTTCACTTACATGTGGAACCTAACAAAAGAAAACATGAATAAACAAAACAGAAGCAGACCCATAGAGAACAAGCTGATGGTTGCCAAAGGCGGGGTAGTGGTGAAAAAAAGTGTATGCATAAACTAGCATATACAGCTAAGTGCAGTACACACAAGTCAGCATGCAAGCATACCTCTCTGCCCCTTCTTTTACTTAATAATATCGTTTTCCCTAAAGAGCACATTCAGATCTACCTCATTCTTTTATCAGCTTCACAATATTTCACTATATGGATAATCTAGAGTTTATTTAACCAGCTCCAATTGCTGAATTATTTGAAAAATGAAATGTTAATTGTGTGTCATGTTTATTTCACAGAAAATAATCAGAATAAAAACAAAAACAGAAAAATTCTCAATGGCAGTAACAATTTTTACCATGGTATGTATATTATAAAAAAAAAAAAAGAACAAAACAAAACAAAAATATGGCCAGGTCTGAGAACAGCATGAGGCTCAGTTTACCAACTCCACATAGATTAGAAGAAAAAAGAAAAATGGTTTTTGAAAAGTGATCATCTTTACAGTCTTATTGTATCCTAAAGTAGCAAACAAGCAGAATACACTCCAGGGGCTTTTCATCATCTTGGTTCACTTAGCACTTGCCTGTCTTATGCAATGTGAGTGAATCTGTAGTCAAAAAGTTCATAACAACCATGAAGCCAGGTTTCTGTGAAAACCTTGATGTCTAATCACTAGATTAATTTAAAGCAAGAAAGATATTTTATTATTGAAGTAGTTTTAGGAATGTATACTATTTTCCAGGATTATTATTTTTCAGAACTGGGAAATTCTTTTGTTCTTCACTGAGTGTGGATTTGAAAGGACAGAACGACATCTAATTAATGCATGAAAGGTGAGAGTAACAAGAAAAATGTCCATACCAGTATCTAGCATTGTGCCTGGCAGACAATAAGTACTCCAAAATACTTTCTGAATGAATGAGTGAATGAATGAATGAATGAAAGAATAAATGTCTGTACTCTGCCCCTCACTTCCACATAACCTTAAAACAGGTGAATTGGTGCACATGACTTTAGATGCTAGGCTGTTTCAATATTATACAAAAACTAATTCTCCACTTGATAGTCCTGTTTTCTTTTTTTTAATAACAAATTGTAAGTTGAAATGCCACTTTTTTCTTCTTACTTTCATGTCCATCGAAAATATCTGGCTCTTTGTCTGTTATGTGCATCATGATTCCTCAAATGTTTTTTCTATTCTGTCTGCCAGAAGCTGTCAGTATTGTTATGGCTCTGTTAATTCTTCCTTTATAAAAGGATCCCATAAAAAGTAACACTGATGTGTAAATGAAGTGTAAGAGGCAGTGCCCTTCATTTCTTCATTCAACAGAAAGGTGGTAAAAAAATAATACGATTCTTTTAGAAATTCTTATTCTCTTTCTGATCAGTTCGTTAGAGGTCAGAGAGAAGGGATCTCCTGGCAGAAGAAATGGCCCTTTTCTGCCCAGTGGAGAAAGCCTATGTGTTCCCAGTAAGCTTCATGCGGTTCTGTCACCTGTGAGCATTGCTTTAAGTTGCAGTTAAATGTCATCCTGCTTTTCCTTACTAGCAATTTAATGTTATATTTATAACATTTAATGTTAATGTGATTTAATTTTAATTTTTTTAATGTTATATTGATGAAAAGAAATGTATTTTTGGTTAAAGTCTTATGTTTAAGATATGTATAATTTGATTTTACTTCTCCATCAGGATGGATTCTATAAAGAATACAATAAAAAAGGAAGAAGGCATGTTTCCCTTTCTATTCAGAGCTATAAGAAGAGAATCTCAGATCTTGGGGTTCCCCAATCCCTTTTGATAAGTGGTAAAGGTGCATTTTGACAATATTATTGTGCAGACAGACATATATATTGGGTATTCTCTCTAAAAAATCCACTCATATAAATATTACTAGTGTCCATGTCTGGATTAAACAATGGATTCATGTTATGTTTGACGTTAACGTAATGAAGTTTCTAACTGCTTCTTGTATTCAACAATAATTCACAAGGATAAAGTTACATATGTTTTCTACCAAGCATTTTGGCTGAATTTCTCAAGTCAGGTGTATCTCTCCTACTGTTTACACTGCTATCCATGCCAAAGAGGAGTGATTCAATGGAGAGGCAGTCTGGCAGCACGTGGCTGCCAAGCTTCTGATCATACTTGCTTAAAGATATAAATTTGGGACCTATTCTAATGATTACAGGTTAGTGAATAACTTAAATATTTATATTTTATGTCTATATATAATACTTAGCTAAGCTCCAAAGAGAAATAAAAATCAATGGTCTATCAAAACAAATGAATCTGAACTTCAGACATTAGTCGATGCAGTGCACAGATGAGTTCAGACCACTGCACAAGCATCCATGTCCCCTGCGGTAGGACTCTAACAAAATCTCAGGAAGTTAGGGTATGATGGGTTCTGCCTGACTTCTCCCTTTTTTCTTCAGCCCCATGATTTTTTATTACACAAGTAATGCAGAATATATGTTGTTAAACATTGAAATAAAGAGATATATAAATTAAAGAATGAAAGACTTCTTCTTCATTACCCCAGCCTCTAGTCCCCAAAGGTAACCACCACCAATGACGCAGCTAGTTAACGTTTCTTTTTTGATAACATCGTAGGAATTCCTTCCATGACAGTACATACATATACCTTTTTAAAAATTTGGTCTATGGAATTCTACATTATGAATATACCATAATTTATCATATATTTCTACCCATCGTGTTGTTAGGAATTACTCCTGGCTATTAGTATCAAAGACTCAAAAACAAAAACAAAAAAATAGTGGTGTAAAAACAATAGAGAATTTTTTATCTATTTGATAACAAGAGCTGGGCAGTCCTGGGCAGGTGTGACACCTCCATGATATCTTCAAGAATGGACTTACTTTTAGCATTCTGATACTGAGTATGGCTCCCATCCTCAAAGTAACAACATGGCCCCAAAATGGCTCCAACAATCAAATCTTTAATACTTCTTCAGGAAGGAAGAAGTAAAAGGCAAGGAATAAAATTTATGTGCCAGTAAAGTCGGTCCTTTATTTCAAAAAGCTTTTATACAAGTCTACCTAACAATTTCTGCTTATATCTCATCGATCAGATCTTAACACATAGCCATCCCTTCTGCAAGGACTTAAGGGAAATGTAACATTTTAGCGGGTCACATAGACACCTCCAACAGTTAGAGTTATTTCAGAAGGAAGAAGGGGAAGTTGGAGGTTGATTTGGTATCTAGCAATTTCTACCACATTTATTCATAGGTATTTAGATTGTTTACAATTTTCACTATAACAAATAGTGCTGCAAAGAGTACCCATGAACAAGTTTCATTTTGTGATATTTGCTTCATTTTTTCCCTGTTACCCTGTTTTTGACTTTGATTCTATTAATTACCTTCCATTATGTTACATCATTTCATTGTTTATAACTTCACCCATTTTTCTTCTGCTCTTGGTTCAAAGTAGGAGGTGTCCTACTCTCTGCTAAGTCTGACCCACTTTTTCGCCCTACTTTAAACTTGGTGGTGAATACATACCAGGTTAAGATATTGATGTTTATATATGAAATAAAGATAAAGTAGGTGTATCCCCACCTGGTCATCTTTATTATTCAACTGGCAAGGTAGTCTGATAGCTGAGAGCAGAGACTGGTTACAACTTACTCTCTGATTTTCCCTGTGCCTTAGTTTTTCCATCTGTAAAATATTGTTAATTTTGGCACTTTACTCATAGGGTTGGTGTAAAGCACTTGGAATAGTAGCTGACATGAAGTGAGTGCCATGTGTGTTAACGGTTGTTAAATATTAGTGAAGTTAAAAAAAAATAGTTTATGTGCAGGATTACGGGAATGGAGGCATAAAGAGAAAGTGAGTGGTATTCAGAATCTAGATTAGTTTTTGTGAGGGATTTGAGATGGCCAAGATGGAATGAGTTAAATAACTGGTTGAGTAATGTTGAGAGGCAAAACCAAAAGAAAAACTACAAGCCATTATCCCTGATGAACATGGATGAAAAAATCCTCAGCAAAAGTTTAGTAAACTGAACACAACAGCACATCAAAAGGATCATGTACTATGACCAAGTAGATTTATCTCTGGGATGCATGGATGGTTCAGCATATACCAATCAACCAACATGATACACCACATTTACAGAATAAAGGATAAAATGCTTCCATGATAAAAGCACTCAACAAATCAGGTATGGAAGGAACTTACCTGAACATAATAAAGGTCATATACAAAAAGCCCATAGGTAACATGATACTCAATGGTAAAAAACTAAAAGCTTTTCCTATAGAATTTGGAACAAGACAAGGATGCCCATTCTCACTATTTCTATTCAACATCGAACTGGAAGTAAAGGAAAGAAAAAGAAGTAAATCATCCAAATTAGAAAGGAAAAAGTAAATTTCTCTTTTTACATAACATATCATCTTATGTATAGAAAATCCTCAAGACTCCACACACACACAAAAACCTGTTCGAATTAATAAATGGATTCGGCAAGGTTGCAGGATACAAAATCAACATACAAACATCGGTTGTGTCTCTATACAATAACAATGACAATAAACTATCTGAAAAGAAGTTTAGAAAACAATGCCATTTACAATAGCATCAAAAAGAATAAAATACTTAGGAATAAACTTAACCAAGGAGGTAAAATATACGTACACTGAAAGTATAAAACACTGATGAAAGATATTAAAGTAGATAGGAATAAATAGATAAATAGAAGAATTAGTATTGTTAAAATGTCCATACTTCCTAAAATGATCTAGAGACTCAGTGTAATTCTTATTAAAATCTCAATGGCATTCTTTACAGACAAAAAAAAAAATCCTAAAATTCATATGAAATTACAAAAGACCCAAAATATTCAAAGCAATTTTGAGCAAGAATAACAAAGCTGCAGGCATATTTCCTGATGTCAAAATATATTATAAAGCTACAGTAATTAAAACAGTATGGTACTGGCACAAGGACAGACTTATAGACCAATGGAACAGAACAGAGAGCCTTGAAATAAACATGCATACACCATGAACTGATCTTTGACAAATGTGCCAAGAATATACAATAAGAAATATACGGTTTTGAGAAAACTAGATATTCACATTCAAGAGATAGAAATTGGACCTTTATTTTATACCATACACAAAAATCAACTCAAAACGATTAAAAACTTAAGTGTAAGACCTGAAACCATATAACTCATAGAGGAAAACAGAGAAAAAGCTCCTTGACATTGGTCTTGGCAATAATTTCTTGGCTATGACACTAGAAGCATAGGCACAATAAAAAATAGACAAGTGGGATTGCAGCAAACTGAAAAGCTGCTATACATCAAAGGATACAGTCAACAATATGTAGACAACCTACAGAATGGGAGAAAATATTTGCAAACTATACATCTGATAAAGGGTTTTGTTCCTCACTGGTTATTAACCAAGGGCTTCCCTCCGTAACTACAGAACCAGCTCAAAATGGTCCTATTGTGTTTCTAACAAAATACTTAGTTGCTTTTCGGAGACAACAGACCAAAACCTCAAGTCACACAGCTGAAGCATGTACAGAGGAGATAACTTTGACCTCTAGTCGTACTCAGAACCAAAGTCTCGCCGCCCTCTCTCACATGGAACCGAAGGACTGGGACATATCTGGAACTTGAGCACCAGAACTCTTCAGAAGTGAAGGGTCCACTGTCCGGGAAGATCTGGTGCTGAAGCCCCTTACCATATCTTACCATAAATGGCCAAGTTCCAAGTTCCTCCAATTAAAACTTGTCCTCACAGTGCTTTTGCATAGCTGTTCCTTAAAGTCCTTGAAAGCTCGCCCTGAACCCTGGATGGGGGAGAGATTCCGCTTTCTCTCTGGAGGTCTCCTCATTTGGCTGCCTCTTGAAACAAACTTGCCTTGTTGCATATTTGATTCATGATTAGTCTTGCTCTGCACAGGGCATACAAACTTGGTTTTGATCACATCTCTGTTACTTGCTACGGAGGCCTCTCCATGGGGCAGCTCATGACATAGCAGCTGGCTTCCTTCAGAATAAGTAAGCAAGACAAAATTTACAGTGTTTTTGTAACCTAATCTCAGAAATGACATCCTGTTCCAGGAAGCTGTTTTAGAGGCTGCCTACCTCAAATACTAAAAATGTTTCTGGCAATTATCACCATTTCAATTTAAATCTGTGTCATCAGTCACAAAAGAAATGCATTTATTAACATATTTCTCTGTGTGGGTGCTCTTTGAACAGTGCACTGAACTAAGCACTGCTCACCAAACATATGCTGATTGAATAATATTTCAATTTTACTGAAAAGAAAGTTCAGTCTTAAATGAAGGTAACAATATTCTTCAGCAGATTTGTTTCCTGAGTACTTATAACTATTCATAGAATTGAAATTGTCAAAGAGAATGTTAACTTATATATCTCATGTTAAGATATAAATATATTTATCAGGGTAAGTATCAAAGTTGCTGTTTGGACACATTTGACATTTACTCTATTTCTCAAAACTCTTGCACATCACAGTACACAAAAGGCCCTGCAGAAAAGTGCCATAAATTTTCTAGTTTCTATACTTTTCTGGTGTCATGTGTTGTTGAATCTTAGAAAGCTGTAATTGAAATGTCTTCAAGATACAGAGCGTGAAGACAAGATAAACAGTCAAAACTACCCTAAAAGAAACATATCCCATTATACATTTGGTGTGGAAATGAAGCCGTGATGTTCTCCTCAGACTATAAACTGACAGTCTAAAATGATATAGTATCTTGCATATGGGCTTTTATATTGTCTCTGTCAATAAAAAAGTTACTGCTATCTATATTTTATACGTGACTTTTATAATTCAGTTAAATTCATCTAACAAAATAGCAAATGCATTTGGACAGTTACTAGACTTTTTTTTTTTTGTGCCTTCCAATAACTAGATTTTTGTTTGAGGCAAATTAGCTTCTGTATATCTCTTCACAGACAATTCAGTAGAACTTCAATTTACCAGACCTCTCAGTTGTCTCGATGCTAATACCTGCACTCTACCTTTAGAAAAAAATAAATCAAAAGGAGAATTGAATATCAGGGCTTTCAAAAAAGCAAACACACTAATCTCCTTGGATTACTACACACATTTCTCACTCAAACTGCACACCCACATCAGGCCAGCTTCCCCGCCGCTGCATGATACCTTCACTCCAGGACCCAGGGTGAAGGAGCAGCCTGCCCTGGGACACGCTGGAAAACAGAAGAGGGTGGACTCTCTGAAGGTCCCTAAAGATTTAGTGGGGAAATCGCATATGTCCTTTCTGCTCACAGTTCATTGGCTCAAGCAAGTGCTCGGGCCAAGCCTGAGGTCAGTGGAGAAATATAATCTTCCCCGCGGAAGAGGTAGAAAATATTTTGAACAATAACAACTCACCAAGTACACTTAGAGGTTGTGCATGAGATGATTATACTGGTTTCATATGGTCACTGATGATTTTAAATGGTCATCCAACCCACTGGAAAGGGCATCGTCCAGCCCCGTTTCACTGTTGTAGTTCTACTCTGACTCAGTTTCCCTTGCTATCCTGATACCAATTCTCCTGTATCTTTTAGATACATAACACTGTGATGTTCCTTCATGTAATGTTCAGAAACATGTCCCTAAGGCTGAACCCCAATCACATCCCTTATGCGATAAGCAGGAATCACATTTCTGGAGGGCCTACTTGGTTCAGTGCACTCCTGGGTGCTTTAGTCAATCTACTCAACAACTGAGTGAGATTACTTTCATTTTACTTGTGAACAAATCAACCCAGAGTCACATGGCCAGCAACAGGTAAAGCTGGGATTTGAAACCAGCATTTTGACCCTAGAGTTCTCATCAATTAAGCTAGAAAGACAATGACTACATCTTGGACAGTTCACAACCAAAAAGGAATTTTTGCCAACTCTTCTTTAGCAGAAAATGAAATGACCCCATTTTCCACAGACTCTCAAATGGCTCAAACCACTAATCTGTTCACTGAAAAGATTATAAATATTTATATTAAGGCTTATATGGAAAATCTCTTTTCTCTGAAGCCTAGAGGAGTATTTGTTCCTTTTCTCACAGAGCACGCAGGGACATCCTGTTTGCAGTGAGAACACACAGAGCCCATTGCTTAAAAAAATCGTTCAGTGTAGATGGCTGAAGCAAAAAAAGCGAATTAGATCTAAGGTTCCTGAGGCACACCGAAAGGACACATAAAAGAATTGGGACTCAGGTTTTCTAGGGGCAGGGAAAAAAGCAGACAAGAGTTGCAACAAAGGTAGATATTAACTGATGAATTTATGGCAAGGGATTTAGAGAAATTATGCTTTTTCATAAGGAATTTCAGACTTGTTTTGCTGTTGTTCTGCATGAATTAGGAGAATATCTGTGCATTCAACTTCTTCCTGATGTTCCAAAGAACTGAGAGAAGGTGGCCTTCTTATGTTATCTTCTAGGAGTTTTATAATTTTGATCATTTAGATCTATGATCATTTAGGTCCGTTACCCATTCGACCTAATTTTTGTGAAGAGTGCGAGTCTATGTGGATTCACTTTTTTTTGTGCACATGTTCTATTCATTAACAAATACTATCTTTTCTCTGTTAACTTTGCTCCCTTGTCAAAGATCAGTTAGCTGTGTTTATGTGGCTCTACTTCAGGGCTCTCTATTCTGTTCCATTGACCCATTTGTTCATTCTTCATCAGAAGCACACTGTCTTGATTACTGTAGCTTTGTAGTAAGTCTTACCGTAGTCAGGTAGTGTCAGCTCTCCAATTTTGTTCTTCTCCTTTAATATTATGTTTGCTATTCTGGCTATTTTGTCTCTCCACATAAACTTTAGAATTGGTTTGTCAATATTCAAAAAAAACAAAAAACAAAAAAACAACTTGCTGAAGTTTTGAATGGGCTTGCATTGGGAAGAACTGACATCTTGACAATATTTAGTCTTTCTATCCATGAACATGAAATATCCCTCCATTTATAAAGTCCTGTTTTGATTTCTTTCAGAAGAGTTTTCTTCTGATAGATCTGGTACATATTTTGTTAGAGACACCTAACCATGTGAGTGATTCACCTTGCAAGAAGATTTTCCAGCTCTAGTCATATTCAGCTTCAGATGACTGAAGTTTTGGCTATCACATGACAGCAATGTCATGAAAGTCCTGGATGACGACCTAAGCTGTTCCTAAATTCTTGCCGACAGAAACCGTGAGAGATAATAAATGCTTATTGTTGTTTTAAGCAACTAAATTTTGGGGTAATTTGTTATGCAGCAATGGGTAACCAGTAATTCATAACTCAAATGTCTCTGCATGTTATATTCACTCTAGTTCCCTAATATTTCAATTTGCTTTATATGTGTAAAATAAAAAAAAATACTGTGAAATTCAAGATGAACCACAGCTGAAAAAAATCAATCTATGAAAGAAAATTATTCATTTGTGGTAAAACCAGTCTGTTTTAAAACATCGCTTTATCTTTCTAGCTTACTTTTGCAGCCTGAACACCCTGTATAATACTAGGTGCATAATAAGACATTTACTAAATATTTCTTTATGAATGAATGAATGAATGAATGAATTTGTTCCAGGCTGTAAGTTACTGAATGGCAAGAACTGTGCTTCGTTCCTCTTTTTATCTCCTTCACATGATATAATGCTTAACACTGACCATGCTCCATCCACTGTTTGTTGAATTAAATCAAACTTAACTGAAAGTCTTGTTGCAGTAAATGATCTGGAGACAAGTGAAAAATCATGGCAGGAAATTCATTTTAAACATTTATACTGCACATTGACTAGTGCTGGTTTTCAAGGCCCATCAACCTATCATCCAAAAAACCAAAAAACCGTACACTTATACTCTGTTGGTTCCTGGTAGACTATATGGGTATTCATAGTTCTACTAATAGAACACATCTTCAGATGTTTCTAGAGATTCTTTATGAAGCAATATACAATAACTTTTGACTGTGCTTAGGTTGTGCACTATTGTAAGGAGTCGAATCTGGCAGATTATATGCAGAGGCCTAGTTACCTGTATTTCTCCTTATCTAATTGAGCCTTAAGCCATTTCAATAGAGCTGAATTTTATGAGCATTTGGACTTTTGAACACTTTTTCAGGCAACATGTAAATTGAGCAACTTTTTTTCCTCTTTGAGAGGTATACCAGGGTGTGTCCCAGTGGTTCGGAACACAAGCTAGACTTCCCAGGTGCATGGCCACCTGTGCCCTAAAGTAGAAGGTGAGAAAAAATTATTTTAAAGGGATGAAGTATTAAATAATCAAGGCAACTGGGGCAGCATTTGTGACAAGATATTCTACCTTTGGTCTCAAACCTTCCATCTGTACTTCAACTTCTACCTACCTGGATGAACCCAAGTCTTCCCCTTAGAAAGACGCTCATAGGAGCAAGAAAAAGTGATCCCGTTGAAACATCTTTTCGGAGTTACGGGAACCACTTCCTTGGTTTGTTGCTAGAAAGGCGAAGGACAAAGATGAGGCTGGGAGAAATGGAGCGCCTCTGAGTGGCGGAGCGACAGCGGCGTCCCACTTGGCAGGGGTTCCGCGTGTTCTGTTAGTTGCTCCCGCCCCCGCCCTCTTTCTCGCACTTAGAAATAAGGCGTTAGCAATACATGCCCGGGAGGCTGGGACCCGTTGACTCCGCGATGGGCCCGGGGGACTGCGGCCGCAGCAGAGAGGGAATGCCCCGGGGGCGCCGCGGAGTCGAAGTCGGGCTCTGGCCCCGAGCCCCGCGTCCCGCGCTCCGCTTCCCCGGGCCGGACGAGGGCGTGGACGTCCGGGAGAGGGTCGGGGCCGCCAGCCGGAGGCTGGAAGACCTCAGGCGGCGACTGGCGCGCGCCTTCCAGCGGGCGGTGCCGCGCGGGCGTTCCAGGCGCCCGCGGGAGGCGGTGGCAGCGGAGACGCCGAGCGGGGCGCGCGGCGAGAGCGCCCTGGACCAGCTGCGCGCCGAGCTGGTGAGCGCGCCCTGGCGGCCGCAGGAGCGGCCCTCCGCGGGGCTGCCGGCCGCGGGCCGCGGGCCGCGTGGCCCACCCGAGGGCTCCGAGGCTAGGGAGCTATTCAGGAACGAGGAGAGTGAGGGCGTGCAGCGACGGGGAGCTAGGCACTGGCCGTCGATCTCCCCTGGACGGTCGCCTAGAGTTCCCATAAGGTGCAGACTGACGCCCCCACATCCCCAGCATCTGGGAGGGAAGGGGTCCTACAGGATCCAAGGTGCAGGCTCCTGTGTGGTGCTGAGTCTGCTAGTGGCAAGCCCAAGACCCCAGTAACCCCTCCCCAACGTGAACTGTTTTTTTCTAACCCATAGAAAGTTACCTATAGGGCAGGGGTCCCCAACCCCAGGGCTGCGGATCTGGTATCGGGTATCGTGGCCTTTTAGAAACCCGGCAGCATAGCAGGAGGTAAGTGGAGGGAGAGCAAGAAGCTTCATCTGCGTTTGCAGTGGCTCCCCAGAGCTAGCATCACTTCCCAGTTCCACCTCAGATCATCAGGCATTGGATTCTCGTAGGCCTACGGATCCCTGGTGCCAAAAAGGTTGGGGACCCCTGCATAGGGAACACTTAGTATGTGTATGCATGGGGTGAGGAGGAGGAAATTTCAATAAAATAAACTCTCATGGGATTGATGGAGCGAGTCCACCAGTAACTATTTCTTTTATTGCCCCATTTTTATGCTTATCTTTCCCCTTGGTAAGAATTTGGAAAACGGTACATAAGATGTTATATAAACTTGTAGCTTTTAAACGTCAGGCAGGTTAGGTCCCAAGGTTAAACAGGAAGAAATAAGATATTTTACTGTTTTTTAATTTAAACAATTTTCAAATTAGAATTTGAAAAGGACAAAATGAATAAGAGCAATTCAAACTTTAAAATGGTGCTATCTATGAACGCGTGTGTACGGAGACTTGACTTGGAAATGTCTACTCTTTTGCATTGAATGTTGATAGAACATAGAACTAATTCAACCATTAGTAAATTGAATTAAGAACCTTAACAGAATATTTGTCTCATTTCTGAGTTTAAGAAGGGCAGTAAGGTAGTAAATCTAATTTTACTCGTGTTAACTATTTGAATTTGAAAAGGGTTGTATTATTTCTGACTAAATCATATTGAAGACACACCTGGTTTTCTTCCCACACCTGAGCAGTTGGATAATAAGAGATATCCCACTGGTCGAAATACCTGCCTGGAGCAGTGTGTTATGGGCCAGGAGGCAAACTGGAAGGCTGAGACATGTCGCAGCCATCTCTGTGCTGCTGACCTGGGATGTCACCATCCGCCCCTGCACCTCGGTTGATTCACATTTAAATCAAACAAAGAGATTTATTGAATAAGCTCTGAGACACCTTCCAACCTTAACATTCTAACAAATCACTTCACCAGTAGGCGTTTTAGGCAAGTAACATATCGGGGGTGGGGAGGAGGTAGAGAATAAAATTCCAAACAGGTGAGGGTTCAAATCCCAGCATTAACATTTACAGGCTCTGTTTACTTCATTTACTAGCCCTTTGGGAATGTTAATTAGCAAATCTGAGTTTCAGTTTACTAGTCTGTAAAATGGAGATAATAATCTCAGGATTGCTTTAAGGATTTGAGATAATGGTATATAAAGCCTAGAACAATGGCACTATTCAGTTGCTCTTATTAGGATGATTATTATTATAGACCTTGGAGACTGATTATACTGAAAACATGAATGCAGAGTATTTCCAGAAAGGAACCAGAGAATTTCACACATACACAGGTGCTCTGTTTGGGGCCACAGACGGTGGTCAATGTCATGGCCCACCAATTCCGTCATGTGTAGGGCCAGTCATGAGGAAGAGGCAAAACCATGTGGATGCTTTAGCTTTATATCACCACTAGAAGAAGCAGTTTCTGATAATGGGGCATTAACCAGATTTCTATAGGAACTGTCATATGTGCATGTATCTTGCGTTGAGTGGTATTTGTATAAGGAACAATGATGCACAGGTTCGATTAATTTAGAATTATGTTGCTATTTACGTGTTTTTTTTTTTAATTGCCATTATTTGTTCTTTGAAATGGCCTTTTTAGTGGGACGTATAGATTTCCAGGGTCTGTGAGTGGATTTCAGGGGTTCTAGATACCTAAAATTGCATGCGAAATTTTGTATGTGATGATGAAAGAAAACTTAAGGAAGCATTGGTGTTTTAATTTCCTAAATAGGTATAAATTACACATACTTTACTTAGATGGTGAACCATTATCAAAAATTTTATTCCTTGATTTTTGACATGAAAGTAGAGGATGGGTACTCATCAGCTCATATGCTTAGTCATTCACTGTGTGCCAGGCCGTGCAGCCACACTTGGGGATGCAATTACAAATATGAAACGAACTGTCTTCAGTCATCAGTCTAGTCTAGTCTGTGTGCTGTGAGAGGCACAGGTACAGAATGCTGTGGAAGCACAGATACGAGGCAAAAGGGAAGGGACTTCTAAGAAGAGTTTGCATTTGACTGGGTTCAGCAGGAAGAGGGGTAACAAAGGGTATCCTCAGCGGAGGGGAAGAAGATGTAGCTCAGGCCAGTGTTTTTATCTGGGGACAGGCAAGGTTTCTGACCAGCTGCAGTGAGGGCTGGTGTGAAGAGACAGCCAAGAAATGAACCCAGATTATAGAGCATCTGTGCCACACTGGAGAACTCAGGCTTCCTGTAGTCAGGTGCAGGGGCTTTTGGTGCTGCTCTATCATTACTGTTGATGTTTGTTGACTGGATGATCATTTACTTTATTCTTTGTGAATTCTTGCTATTAGAGAAATGGTTCTTGGCAGATGAAGAATGAGGAAAAAATACGTTGGAGGAAAACTAAAAGAAAATTTTATCCAATGACTTTATTTTGCAAATTGGGAGGGAACCACCAATATTTGCTTTCTACAACAGAATGTCCTGGTTCATTTCGGGGTGTTTTCTGTTGGTGAGGTGATGAAGAGTTTGAAGCAGACAGAACAGGGGCATCATGAACTGTGTTAAAAAAGATACTAATTGAAGAAATTTGCAAAGAGTTGTTAGTTTTCAACTATAATACAAAGATTATTTTGGGCTAAGCTTTGTTGGATAACCTCCTAGGTAAACTGCTCATGAGATCTATTTTTTAATAGATGAGAAGACCTTCACAAACTCCCATTGGAGAAGGGTGTATATCAGCCTTGCTATATAGCAGATTTTACTCTAGAGTAAAAATTGTTAGATTATACAAGTACACATAACTGTACATGTGCCTCTAAGGTGTCGTTAGATGTTTTTGCTTGACGGGGAGACCATTTGAAGCCCTAAAATCTTGAAATGACAAGTAATCAAGTCAACAGGCCCAGGTCCTGAATGCAGTGGCCCTGGGCAGTTATCCTGAAGCTCAGAAAGCTCGTAAAGATAAATGATTTCATTGCAGATTGCATACCATTGCTTGAAAACAGCCTTCCGCACACAGAAATTTTTCATATGGACAGCTTTGTGCATCAGCTATTTTTGTTTTCATTTCAAGGCCATTTCAAAAGTTATTTGTAAATCTGGATTTTACCTTGTCGTATAGAAAGTCAGTTTTATAGCCAGGCAAAACAGTCAGAACTGGAGAATAAGATGAAAGATACATCTTTCTTGATATCTTATTTTCCTTTTCTACAAAGTCCTTATTTTTCCTGTGTGGTGAGCAGTTTCATTTGATCCATATCTTGGGCTAATAAAAATCCTTATTCTTTTTCTAACTTTTAGTTGGAAATGCATTCCCAAAATCGTCAGCTGGCCAAAACTTTACTGGATTTAAACATGAAAATGCAGCAATTGAAAAAGGAGTATGAACTGGAAATTGCATCGGAATCTCAAAGCTCAGAAGATAATGCTGTGAATCTGGAATGAGGAAATGCACACTTGAAGATCCGAACCCTAAAAATAACATAGACAACTTCAAAACAATTCTTAATGTAATATTATGGGTGCTTTGCATAAGATTTTAGGGCTAATTTGTAAACTTAGATGTCCAAGGAAAGTGACAGAAAACATATAAGAGAGGGGAGAGAGAAGACGATGTGTTATCAAGTTTTAAAGTGATTTATTCATCGTTTTGGCTGGGAAACAGAAGCAAAAATACAAGGTACTGAAGAATGCCTCAATGCCAATGTCCAGAGTTCTGTCTTGTGCTACCTTAACTTTCTGGCATTCCCTGAACTTTCAGAATCTGTGCTTGTTTTTGTTTTACTTGATTATTCTTGGTTTGTCTCTCCAGTTAGCTGTTCAGTATTCTGTCTCACCACCGTTTTTCTTTTTCTTTTTTCTTGAGAATTACTTTCGCCTAGATTCCAATCATACCCTTTAGGTAGAGTCTGTGATTAAGGGCGCCCCACTTCCTTGGATATAATCATGCAGATCGAGGCAGGTTGATCAGCTTGCCCTTGGGAGTTTTTGAAGTAGAGATAGGGGAGTAGATGAGTATTTTCTGATGTCAGAAGCTGTAGGGTGGGGGGCTTGGAAGCTGCTGGTGGCCACCACGTATGATAGCGCAAGCTCTAATGAACGAGGTTGAACTAAACCACTGAGAGCATAAAAAGGGAGGGAGAGAGCTGCTCTTCCCTGTCCATGGGGCTGAGCTGTATAAAACCCATCCTTTCTTATCACTAGAATACATGAAAATCCTCTAGCATCCTCCTAATAAAATTTATATTTGCATTAAGTCAATTGAGGTGGAATTTTACGACGTGTATGCAAAAGACTCCTTACTAATACAATTCTCTCGTTAAGTTTTTAGGAGTTAAAATAGTCTTTCTCAAAGTAGATTATCTACCTCTACCCTAATAATGATGCCTTCTTAATGGAAAAAATTAAATTGAAAATAGTCGCAGATCTGAGCAATACTCATAACGGTCATTATCTGTAAAAAATATTTATAAAATGTATGTAATTTTAACATTGAATTTGCAATAAAAATTAGTTCTTAGAGACAAAGGACAACAGAATGGACATGGTCTTTCTCTTAAAATAAATACAAATTATTTTATGTATGTGAGCACTTGAGAATTATCTGAACCAAGTTTAGTTTGTCCTTAATTTTTTTTTGGGGGGGGGGTCACAATAAGTGAATTATTCTAGCCCTGTAGTACTTAATTTCTCCCTTTTGTAAAACTAAGATATTACTATGTTCAACTTATAGGACATTGTCAGTGAGCAGTTGGCAGCATCCTGATATTTGACCACTGTATTTCTTGAGACATTCTGCATATGAGTTCTTGGCTTATAAATATACAGACTGATTTCTTAAATTATATATGTAAAACAAATTTCTTATATGTTTCTTCCACAAAGTTACAGAAATTCTCAGGTAAGAGCTGGTGGAATTCCTTGTGATCTGTTCTTTGAAAAAGATTCTACTTAAATGTTGAAGCAGTCATTCTCAAGTACGTTTTAAAATTTAATATTTATAAAGTGTAGTTTTGTGTTTAGGACACACTCACGATTCATTTTAAAAGCTCAGTTCCTTACAGAATACAGAGAAGTTGACATTGGTTAGTATGCATTTGAATAATTCAATTATACTGAGAAAGTTTTCTTTGGGAATCAAAAGAATGGAACTTAGAGAGCTTCTGAAAAGGGATGCATTGTTTCCCACTTTTTCAGACCAAAAAAAAAGGTCTAACAATTTATTGTAAAGTTCGTTGGTTATCACTTTTTTTCCTTCCTATCTTTCAGTGATAAACTTTGGATAACTGTATCTTTTAAGAATGACAGATGCAGAAACAGAATAAGAAACTGTTTCAAAAGTTTCTTACTTTTGGAAGGCTCAGTCAGTGGAGTTGGCCTGTGATATTGTCAGTAGGGAGATACAATGAGAGCTTGATATATAGGACACCATCATTATTAGATGTTTTTGCTTTGCCCCTTTAAAGTGAATTCTGCTCTCATATGATATCCCTCACTTTTTTTTTTTTTTAAGTAGAAAAAGCCAGATTGTTTTCATCTCCATATATTTTCTTCGTAGAGCACTTAGCTGTTTGTTGTTAGCTTGCTGGGTTCTGGTCCTGTCTTCTGTGGCACATGGAGAGACAGCAGGGACACCCTTCTAAGGGATGTGGGACGTGCCTGCGATGGCTACATTTCCCTGCTTTCTAGGGTGTTTAAATAAGCTAGAGCAACAGCATGACATTTTAAAGAAATACGAGGTGAAAGGGACCAAACTACTGCCAGCTGGAGAGGAAATGAGAAAGTAATTATAACTTAAATTATGCAACAGGGAAGCAGTAACTGGTTAAGCCAAAGAAAGTAAGGCGTTCGTACCAACTGTGGATAGAGAAGGCCAAAGGAAGGGAAACTAAAGATTACTTCTGGAGGAAAATGTGGTATTAAGGTTTTTCAAATGACACAATTTCTCACAGCTTTAATTATGGGGGAGAAAAAACCATGTTAGCAGGAAATGGGCTTTCGCTATATGGTATTTGTTTAACACCTACCAGTGAAGAGGTGCCAAATTGATTATGACAATTAGGGGCATTACACAGGTTGTTAGGCATTAAATCCCTTTACAGGTGGCTTGAATGAATCCATGTTTCATTTGGCTTGCCAACCTACTTCTGCTGTAACAGGTGCTTCTAGCGCCCTCGGCCTGGGGACAGATCAGAGTCCAATGTGGGTAAGCCTGAGATGGCTGAGCCTGCACTAGGTAATTACGGGAATCCCACCTCGGCCCCTCCCCCCCCCCCCCCCCCGGCAGGGCACAGAGCCTTGGCGCAGCCATCAGCTCTGTATTTAACTCTGCAGTCACTGCTGAGGCTCTGGGCACAGGGCCCTCTGGTGCCAGCTGCTTTCTCTCCTGGTTGCTTTCGTTGTTGCCGCTGCCGCCATGGCTGCCAGCTCTCCTGCCTCTTGGCCATGTTATTAGTGAGGGTTATGAGACGATTAGAAATATGGGTAGGTTTAGAGTTGAGCCCATGCCACGCTGCCCAGCTCTGTTCCCCTTGAACCAAGGGCTGGGCAACATGACCGAGATAGGCACACACCTCTTCTCGCGGCCCGAGTCAGGTGCTGCTTCTCAGCGCACCTCCCGCTGCTTCCTGATCCTGGCTCTGATGAATGTTGGGGGTTAGGAGCTGCCACCACTCCCTTAGGAGCAATGGTGCCACCATCTCTCTCTGCTGTGTCCAGTGCAGGAGGGACAGTGGAATGGAAGAATAATGAAACCGGCAATGATATAAGCTACCACTCCTGTGTCAGGCGTGTGCCAAGCCCTCCAGGTGTAGGCATGTGGGACATGTTTCTGGAGTCATCTGGCCTTGGCATTTAGTCCTGGCTCTGCCACTTACCAACTATATGACCTAAAGCAAATTGCTTTGAATTCTTTAGATCTGTCTAAAGAAGCTAGTAAAAATGATACTTGCCTTACTTAAATCTTGAGGAGCCCAAACTGAAGAACCTCGAAGCAGGTTTGAGAGA
Organism: Pteropus medius; assembly: GCF_902729225.1. Lineage (NCBI taxonomy): Eukaryota > Metazoa > Chordata > Mammalia > Chiroptera > Pteropodidae > Pteropus > Pteropus medius. Next base: position 8,755,671 of record NW_024354502.1, on the reverse strand, counting down.
CTGAGTGAGTGGTGAAGACTCTTCCGTCCTGTGCTTCTTTCTTTCATATCTTCAGTTCGACATGACTGTGCTACTGTTTTGGACTCAGACTTTTCCTGTTCCTCTGTCTTCAGCACATCTTTATGTCTAACATTTTGCTGCCTGCTCTGTTATCATGTGGACTCCGAATCTCCTGTCGATTGATACACTGATTAACCCAAGTTGGGAGTGGGCATCAGGGAGATATGAAATGAACAGTAACCTGCTACTTACCAACCCCTGAATCTGCCTGGCACACACTGCTATGTGCCATTTAAAACTTAATTGTCCCAATAGGACTGTGAAGTTGGAACGATTGCTTTCCCCCATTTTACAAAGGGGGAGAAGGAATATTGGAGAGGCTCTGCAACTTGCCACGGGTCACTCAGCTGGCAGGTGGCAAGGTTCCAGGGCTGGGTATAGTCTGGCTGTTGAGCCCCTCCTGAAATAACAGAAGCACGCACGAAGCGCTAGGGGTTCTTTCTGCGAGGGTCACACCGAGAAGGCTTCGTTGGGGACATGCCCTCACATTACTGGCATCTGCCTGGAAAAAAATAAAACCCTCATTTTGTCTCACATCCTACATAAATTAGTTGGGTGATCTGGGACAAATTACCCTATTTGGACCTCATTTTTCTCATTTGAAAATGGGAAGCAGAGTGGAAATGGCCTCCAAAAACATTCTTCTAACTTGGAAACCCCATTGTATTCACATCCTCTCTGCTTGTAACTGGATTCTTCAATCATGCACTCGGACTAGCTCAGACTTTCTGATACCTGAGGTGGCACAGTGGGCGGCTGACTATTTATTACTGGACCTTGACCATGAAATGGACTCTCCTGATCTCAGCCCCTGCCCTGATCATGGCTCCAGCTGTTGCAGCCTTGATGATGACAGAAAGCAATTCTTGTCACTCTTGGATGTCTCTCTGCTCTTCTTACCCACACCTTGACTGCAGCCAGGGGAAAATGTCACATTTGCACTTCAGAGGGAGAGATAAGCATTGCTCAGCCTTTTATGTGTTAGATTTTAGGAACAGCCTGGTGGGTTGCCTGCTGTGACAGACACTGCAGGCTGAGAGCTGTGCGATATGTAGTTAGAAGTATAACCTCTGGTGTCAGGCGATGCAGTGGAAATCTTGGCGCCTTCACCACCTCACCGTGCTACTTAACATCTCTGAGTTCAGTTTGCATCTCTGCAAAATAATAATAATCACACCTACCCCGTGAGCTCGCTGTGAAGACCTAATGGAGTAATACATGTGACGTATTGTATTGTTTATTATTACAATAGCCTACCCAGCGAACATTTTGCTCGTCCTTCTTGTCTATTAGAAGTGCCTAATCACAAAATAGAGACTAAGAATGACAGTTCCACTTCCCCCAGCCCCTCTGGGAGCTCTGGATGGCTATGGAATCCAGTTAAGTCCAATAGTAGAGGCAAGTTTGCCGGGAGGGCTTCTGAGATAGGAGGTAAGCTCTCTTTCTCCTTACCTCTTCCTTTGTTGCTTAGGAACCTTGCCACATGAGGTTGTAAAGCTCGCGCCTACCGCAGCCACCCTGTGAACAAGGTGTCCACTTTGAGGATGGGAAGACAGAAAGATGAAAAGAGGCGGTGTCTGTCTCTGATGGTGCTGTTGAGCTGCTAAGCCAGTCCTGAGACTGACTGCCTTTCATGAATCCTGACCTGTGAGGTGACAACGAGAATAAAAGCCAACGGTTTAAGTCACTTTTATTTGGGTGGTCAGGTCCTGGCACCTGAAGCACCTTACTGGACGCAACTGAACTCCAGCAACCTCCTGAGATGAAGGCGCAGGAAGGGGCATTGTCTGACTGTGACTGTGGGTAGCATCAGAAACGGTGGGTAAAAGACTCCAGAGACACCACTTGGTTGCTTCAATGCTTCACACATCCTTTAGTGAGGACTCATCCTATTCAACAGGAGACCGATTAAAGCATGGTGGAGGGAGACCTGTCAGACGGGAAACTCATCCTGCACCCCGTGGAATTCACGGTAAATGTTCTGATGGTTGAAGTTATTTTCCAATGTTCACCCTCCCTCAAGGATTTGCAAATGCCTGTGGAACCTACCACCTGTCTGATTCTGTCAGAGAGGTCACTTTATTTTTTTAACAACTGAAAGAAGTGGGGATGAAATAATCTCCTAAAGTGTCCCAGGAGTGGACTGGCAGCAAATCCCAGCTCTTACATTTTTATATAAGGGAAGATTAGCAAACTGTTAAAAAAAAAAACAGCCCGAAATTGAGTTTCTACAAATTGTTTCTAAATTGATGCTGAGGATGCTGGTCACCCTAAACTTCTACATGACTCAGTTAGGAATTCTCATGCAAAGAAATTTCTCAAAAAAAAAAAAAAAAGCCTCTCATCTGCTGTTGATTGGATTGCAAATTGGTGCAGTCACTATGGAAAACAATATGGAAGTACCTCAAAAAATTAAAAATAAAACTACCGTATGATCCAGCAATTCCACTTCTGGGTATTTACACAAAGAAATCAAAACCACTAATAAGACAGACATATGTGTACCTAACCATTACAACATTATTTATGATCGCTAAGATATGGAAGCGACCTAAATGTCCCTCGATAGATGAATGGATGAAGAAGGGGCAGTACGCACATACCTCGGAATATCACTTAGCCATTAAAAAGAATGAAATCTTGCCATTTGTGAAAATGTGGATAGACCTAGAGAGTATTATGCTAAGTGAAATAAATCAGACAGAGAAACACAAATACCATATGATTTTATTTATATGTAGAATGTAAAAAAGGGAATAAACGAACACACAAAACAGAGACAAACTCATAGGTCAGAGAACATACTGATGGTTGCTGTATGAGACTAGGTTAGAGGGATGGGAGAAAAAGGTAAAAGGGTAAGAAGTACAAATTTCTAATTACAAAATAGTCCTGGGGATGTGAAGTACAGCACAGGGAGATAGTCAATAATATTGTAATAACTATGCGTGGTGCCAGATGGGTACTAGACTTATTGGGGTGATCACCTTCTAAGGTATATAAATGTCTAATCACTATGTTGTATACCTGAAACTTACAATATTATATGTCAACTATCACTGAAAAGTAAATTTTAGAAAAATCTAAAAAAAAAAAGATTAAAAAAATTTCTCGAGATATCAAGGTAGAATTGTCAGGTTGTTGAAAGCATTGGACTAACGTCCTCTGGAATCTACCAGCATTTGTACTGATGTTATGGTTTACAGCAGGGTTCCCCGACTCCAGGGCCTCGGACCTGTACCGGTCTGTGGCCTGTTAGGACCGGGCTACACAGCAGGAGGTGAGTGATAGGCAGGTGAATGAAGCTTCATCTGTATTTGCAGCCGCTCCCCAGCGCCAGCATCACTACCTCAGCTCCACCTCAGATCATCGGGCATTAGATTCTCATAGGAGCACTGGTCCCTGGTGCCAAAAAGGATGAGGACCACTGGTTTACAGTTTACCAAATGCTTTACAGTTTACAATTACCACATGCTGTCATAGGCAATAGCACATTAAACTTACAATAGCCCTCTGAGGTAGGTGTTGCTTGAGGCTGTTAAGAACAGCAACAAAGCTCGCCTGTCTGATGTTGGAAACATCCCCCTCATCCTGCTTCCCAGGATGTCATTCTCCCTCCCTAAGTGGGTGTGTTACTTCCAGGAGGAGGTACAGTGCGTGGAGTCAGAAGACCCAGCTGTGGGTGTCGGCTCTGAGCTGAACTTGCTGTGTGACACCTGGTGAGTCACTGACGTGTCTGGGCTTCAATTTCCTCATTTATAAAGTGGGGGCTTTAACTCAAAATGATCTTTAAGATTGGGTAAAGCATTATTGCCTCCAGCTAATGCTTTTTGAAGCAATGTTTTCACAAATTCCTTTATGTGAATTTGCTTAGGTGGTGATATGAAAACACTAAGCTTTAATGTCTATAGTGAACAACTAAAGAGGGGAAAGGAAAAGGAAAATCTCTGAATTTAAATGCTTTGTACCTTTTATTTTGGCCTTGAGGTAAGTTCAGTTAGCAACACGAATCTAACTGTCCAAACAGTCTGTGTTTCTCTGTCCCTACTCTCTCTTTCTCACTTCTTCTCTCCTTCCCTTCATTTCTTCCTTTCTCTCATTCGACTTTGCTGCTTCTCCTACTGGGTGTCAGGCACTATTAGAGGTATGTGTTCAGCATCATCTATGAAATAAACATTTTGCTGGATGCTGAATATAGGACCATGAACATGAAAGATGGGGTTCTAGCATTCATTGTGCTTACACTCTATACGAGGGGGCAGATAATTTAAGAAGATGTTATAGTATAATGCGGTAAATGGTATGGTAGGGGAAAATTCAGAGTTCTAAGGGAATAATTAGGAAGCACACTTAACCTGGATGTTATGGGAGAGGGAAGGCTTCTGGAAGCATAGCCAAAAAAAAACGCTGGGAGCAAAGAGGAGAAGCAGAAACAACTGCTGATGAAAAGTCCCAGAGATGAGCCAAGTCAACATCAACTAGGAGGAGGTGATAGGAGCTCAATATAGTTGGAGATGAGAAGGAAGGGGTAGGAGGTCGAGGAGAATGGCTATGTCGTAAGCAGAGGTGGCTATATGATGACAGGCCTGGTAAATTATGTTCTGGATTATCCTTAATAGCAAGAGTCGCCATTAAAGAATATTTTTAAATTTAATTTTTAACATAGTAATTCATGCATATAATACCTAAAACATGATAAAATCTGAAAGTCTTACACAAAAACTATCAGTGCTCTGATGGCATCCCCCCTCCCATCCCCACCCCAAAGGAAACCTCTTTCCATTCTTTTACCTCCTAAATAATGTGAGTATGCATCTTTCTTTTTGTTGATTTTAGACATTTTTCTTTCCTATTAAGAATTAATATTAAGAATTTCAGCTCTCTTATACCCTCTTTTTCCAATCCCTTCACTTTTCTGAATATTAGAATAAGGGGGAAAAGATTCCTTTTTGTAGAAATCCACAGATAGCTCTCCACACACAGCATAGTGGTGGGGTCAGCAAATGGTTGAATTTAGTCATATGTCAGATAATGAACTCTCTAAGTTCATTAGCTCTTTGCTAAATATTTTGAGGTAATGTGTGTGCTCATAATTTTTGTCTCTTTATTGAGGAAACTCAAATGGATAGAATCTAGAGGAATTCTTTAGAAATTGAAGCAACCACATTTGAGGAACTGAGGAAAATGCAGAATTTAATGTGAGAAAAATCTTTTTGATTTTTGTCTTAAAGAATGTAGAAGTTATTAATACCTGCATACTGTTGTCACTTGTTTTATGCTTATGCTCTTTATGGCTCTCCTATCTTAAATAATGAGTATCCTTACGATCTTGTCAGTATCATTAACATAAAAGGGAGAAAGGAAGGAAAGAAGGAAGGAAGGAAGAAGGCTGAAAGATGGAAGGAATAGCTGAAGGAAATAGTTTAATGAAAGAAGGAAGGAAATACATGAAGGAAATAATACATGAAAGAGGGAATGAAGGAAATAGAAGCTGAAAAGGAAGGAAAGAGTGGGAAGGAAGGAAGGAAGGGGAATAGAAAGAGGGAAGGAAGGAAGGAAGGAATGAAGGAATGAAGAAGGAAGTTTAGGCTGATGGAAGGAAAGAGAGAAGAAAGGAAAGAAAGAAGGAAGGAAGGAAAGAGGGAAGGAAGGAAGGAAGGAGGCTGAGAACAGCTATTTATTCACTTACTCTTTAATTCAAGATATAGTTGAGTCTCCTTTCTCTCTATATATACCACACTTTGTTTTAAAAAGATTTATGGCAACCTACAAAAATACATATATTGTAAAGGCACACACAAAAAAATACAAGCATAGTTGACACCAGGGTAAGGGACACCAGCGAAAAGTAAGGTCAGTACTTGAGATAGTAAGTCTTGAATACTTGCAAGTGCTTGGTTGAATAATGAGCCCTAAGCTTCCTAATGGCTAACAACAGTAATGACAAAAAGATAATTTAATCTGTTTATCTGGTGTACCATCAAAAACAAATTGTTTGAAATACAGGTGCCTAGAAACTAAATAAGCTAACTCATTGTACTGGTTCATTAACTGCAAGGCAATTAGGTCCAATGTAATCTGCCAAAAATGATGACTTCTGGCTTTAGGGTAGTTGAATAAGCAGGTCTTAGAGAGCAACTAAAAATAAGGACCAATATTTTGTGTAGGGCAGTCTTCGTTTACACCAATATAAGCCATGCCACCTCCATATTTAAAAATGGTTATCTTAATTCTTTAAAGTAATCCCCCCCACTTTTCTCCACCTTCATCCTAACCTCATCATTCTACACTGATGACAAGACACTAACATAGATTTTTACCTCGTCAGAGCTTTTGTTTTTTCTCCTAATCCATCACAAAACAGTCCTTAACTGATGCTTGCTCTAGTCGTGGCATTAAAGTCATGACATTTTATGAGCACCAAAAGGCTGGGAGTAGTTGGAGTTTATTCAATTTAGCCAATAGTTGATTCATTTTCACAGCATTAAAAATTGAAAAAAAGATCAATAAAAGTCACAAAAATCTCACGTTGCTCCTAACACATTTGTGCACCAGATAAGAAGTAGTATAACCACGGCCATGTATAAAGGCACTGCTTTTTTTGTATGACATTGTCCTACAAAGATCTGGTTTCATTTTATTGAAGGGAAACCGACATACCGTTTTATTAAGGTTATTTAGTGCATTAACAGGGTGATTATCTTGGAGTAGTGTATGCTTGTCATTTTAATACATGAGGTAGAGTAATTTTGGAAATCCCTCCCACATGCCAAGACAGAGTGCAAGGACCACAGAAAAAATTACAAGATTCAAGAAACTCAGAGTCTGGTGGAGAAGGGACATAAGCGAACAGATAAGACGTAAGTAACATGGTGGTATTAATATAGGTATTGTGTAATACTACCTATATTTTGGGATTATATAAGCACCTAAATTGGACTGGGAGTGGGAGAGGTAAGGACACTCTTAGTTTAAAAATTTAGATCTTCGAGCTTGGAAGGAAAAAGCTCACTTTATGGAATTGGAGAAATTACTTGAATTGGACTTCATTTATTGCTCTGGAACACCAGATTGGAAGTAAATCATGAGGCTATCTAAAGTTTCCCTCTTAGATTTCAGGCAGGCTTGTAGTTACACTCTTTCAGAAACATGAGAATCAAACTTAATAAAGATAATTCTTTTACAAAAATTGTGGTAGAATACACATAAAATTTACGACGAGTGACGTTTAGTACATTCACAATGTTATGCAAATATCATGATTCTCTAGTTCCAGAATATTTGCATCACCTCAAAATGAAACCCCATACCCCAGTCACACCCCTTTACCCCGCTCCCCACAGGCCCTGGTGACTGGTAATCTGCCTTCTGTATCTATAGATTTATCACTTCTGGATATTTCACATAAATAGAATCATACAATATGTGGCTTTTTGTGTGTGGCTTCTTTCACTTAACCTAAATGATTTCAAGTTTCTTCCATATTGTGGCATATATCAGTATATATTACATTCACTCTTATGGCTGAATAATATTCCATTGTATGGATATACTACATTTTATTTATCCATTCATCAACTGATAGACGTTTGGGTCTACTTTTTGGCTATTGAAAATGGTGCTGCTACAAAGATCTGTGTACAAGTTTTTGCTTTCAGTTCCTTGGGGTATATAACCAGGAATGGAATTACTGGGTCACATGGTAATTTTATATTTAGGTTATTATAGAACCACAAATTATTTGCCACAGCAATTGTGTCATTTTACTGAACTTACTTTTAATGAGAAAGTATTTCTTTCAAGGCTACCCTGTGCCTTGGTAATTTATTCTCCCTCCCAGCTTCAAAAGATTGTTCTGAGGACTAATAATCTTTGTGAAACTGTTAAAGGCTTTTTGAAAGTGGCCTTTATATAAATTAAAGGTATTATGCACTCAGGCATTCATTACAGTGTACTTTGCAAGGAGTTTGATAGTTCAATAAATTTACATGAAAATCTATCTGTATAGGTGTGAGCTTTACAATCTTAGAAGACCTGAAGCTGAAAGGAGACAAATTGAGTTGAATTAGTTTGCCTCCATTTGACCTGTTTTTTCTAATGAGATATTGGAGGCATAAAAAAAAAAAATGCAATCCTTTTGAAGTATGGGCACGCTGATCTTGGTTGTTAAACCTATTAATTAATTTATCTATATTCGGGACATTCTAATGAACTGAAACCCAAGATTGCAGTTAATTCAAAGCAAAATTGCAAAAGTGTGGCTGAACAGACATGTTTTCTGTGTTTTAGCAGACTTTAATAGTGGTTTCTGAGAGATAATCAAGTGAAAAACAAATTAGAACTATTTTTGTAGCTCTAGTGTTTTAAAAACTCTCATTAAGGGGGACAGACAGCTCCTCTTACATATTTGGCTCACACAGGGCTTTAGAGAAAATCATCAGCCTAGCAAAGTATTTCTGTAGCACCTCTCCCTATAACATCTGGATTCCTGAATGCCAGACTCTCTGAGAAAAACCTGTTTCTGAGGACTGAATCGATCCAAGACTTGTATAATGAACCAAGGTGTCAGCAAAAGCTCATGCAGCAGGCACAGAAGCCAAAATAAGATATCGAGAGCTCCGTCTCTGATTTTCTTGACCATTTCCAAATTTCCTGATGCTATACAAAAATCTGTCAATAAACTACTCAAGCATTTTGTTGAGTGGAGTGCTTCACATACTTTATGTACTTTAACCCAGTAAACACACGTGAATGAGTTGTAAAAGTATCAAGTTGTTTAGTACCTATTATGTGTCATGCATTTTATATTTCCTATTTTAGATCCTCATAACAACTACGTGAAGTAGACAGTGCTTTTATGTTCATTTTAGAAATGAAGAAACTGGGTCTCTGAAGGATGAATTACAAGCAAAGATGAAACACAAACTGAATGGCAGCTTATTCTAAAGTCTGAGCTCCTGCTAATATGCCAGTTACCTTCTAATGAATAAAAAGCAAATGTAAACATAATAATATTAAAAATGAAAAAAATATGCTCCTCCAAGCCAAGATATAATATACATTAGATTATTTTTAAAATATATTGCATTAATCTGCCCACTACCTAGATGTCAGCTGAAATCATTCTCTTTTTCGAGATTCAAATAAACTTGACTGTACCCCTAATCTTCCATGTAGTGGGAGCTCCACATCTTCTCAGGATTTGGAGGAACTTATAGTTTACCTATTCACTAAGCTCCAGCTTCTTCTGAATTAGTTCAGTTTATGGAGTGGAAGTTCTCATTTCTTTCCTCCAGCGGTCTCTGCTAGTGGAATAAAGAAAAAAATACTGATAAGCTCAAGTCAATTTTGGCTCAAATAACATTTTACTCTTCCTTTTATGTGAACTTCGAGCAGAAAAACTTCCGAATCATTCTCGTCAATCACCCTCTTTCTACTACTCTGAAATCTCCTTACTAGAGGTTCTTCCCTAAGAATGTTTTTAATTCTTAATGAGATAAGGCAAATTAAGGGTGCAGTTGAGGGCTTGATATGAATCACTGGGAGTCTATGAGAAGAGCAGGTGAAGAGATGGAAGAGACATGAGAGGTTTGCGACTTCAACATCTGTGTTTTACAGTTGAGAACACAGTGGATCACAGTGGACTGTCTGAGTTGCTCAAGTTCAATGGCTAGTTAGATACATGACTTTTATTTCTGGACTCCACTCATTATCTATATTTCTCTACTCCCTTTCTGATTGCATCTGCCTTCCTCAGGCTTCCTCTAGGTGAGAGTTGGAGCTTCTAGCACTCCCAAATTCATTCAGCCCTTGGGGACAGAAGCAAGAATTGAAGCTATAATCCTGGAAAAATCTTCTGCCTTAAAGGCAATCCTAAAAGTCTGTAATATCTGAATCACTTTACAAGGTGTCTTCCTTCTTCTCCAACTTTCACATTCAGAAACAGTCTTTTAAACTCACATTTTAGGTTCTCCAGGATCAATGAATTATAAGGAGATGCAGAGTCCAAGGAATTTGGCCATGCATAACCTATTTTAGAAAATAGGAATGAGAATACCAATATTCCCAGGGAGACATCAGATTCTAGTAAAATACTTGTCCAATTGTAGAAGAAAACTACCAGGGAAATGAGAGAGGAGAAGGTGTTGTCACTCAAGTATGAAACAATGACAATAGAAAACCTGTCAGTGCCCTGGAGGTCCAGGAGCTGAGTCCCCAAAGTCACTTTATTGCCAGCTTCCCATGCTCTTGACATGGGACTAAATACAACGACCAAAATTTTGAATGAAATGAATTGCTGACTCATTCGCCAAAGAGATTCAAGGTACTTTGCAATAATCTATTCTCGTTCCCTGACTATTTCTGATGGTTCAACTGCTTCTTTTAAGCCCCGAAGAGTAATAAACAGCTATATCTTGTTACTGCCACAAGAAAAAAGTAAGAGTATATATTATATAAAGGACCAAGATAGTATCATTACTCAAATAAAAATCCCCCAGGGTCAAGAACTGGACTTTTAAAAATGAAGAGTGAATACATTTTTTCAGATTTCTCAGTCTTAAGTGATAGTCTAAATTTAAAAACATAAATAAAACCCACAAAACGGTGATTCCAATTTAGCTTATATTAAAAAGGAGATCAAAGAGAGGAGACAATGAAAAGTTAGCATAAAAACACTGAAGAACCATCAAATATCTTTTCCATATGATTTTTAAATTGCTGGGGAATTAATTTAATATGTACTAGTGTATATCTACTCCTTGAAGCAAGTCATCCAATCACACATTTTTCTCCATGTCGCCATGGATATTGTCCACGTTGACAGTTAACAAGAGTGATGCCGATACGTTCTGATTTCTGTGTTGATCAAGCTACATTTCACCTTGATAACTTCAAAGCATCAAGTGGAACTAGAGTTTGTAATCTCTAAAGTGCAATGTTTTGTTTTTCAGAATTCACAGGGGTTAATGAGTGCATACCTGAATAAACTAAGTCCATAAATGAAAATGATTACTATTGATAAAATATATAGCCATTTTCTCAAGGTGGCATATAGGTTTATAAAGCATAACCAGGTACAGTGAGAGGTGATAGTTCTTTTTAAACAATGTAATATAATTTAAAGTAGCTTTTTAGATTAGTAAAGGGAACAAATGCTGAGACACATCCAGCAATTTAGGGCACTTCTGGCTCTGGCTGGTTGAAGGTTGGAGATTCTGAGTTTCCAAGATTCAGTCTCACAGACTCTCTGTAGGTAACATGGGTTTTCTGGGACGTTCTCCTGGAAGAAGATGCAATGTACCATGGTGAGAAAGATCTGTGCCTTGAAGTCACACAGACAGGTTAGGGTTGAGAATGGCTTTGCAACATTAATTCTGTGGTTTTGGCTAAGTCACTTAAACTGAGATTATGTGAAGATTCTTGGTTTATTTATATACACAGCAATTACCCTTTTGAATTCTGAAGAATGACATATACTTGTAAGATTCAAGAAATCATTTAAACTCATGCTGGCACTTGGAGATGGTAACTGTATTAATCAGCTATGCCACACTAATGAATAAACCTCGAATTTCAGTGGATTAGGACATTTATTCTCACCCGTTACATGTCAATAGCTACAAGTCAGATGAAGTAGCATCCATGTGGGACCTGTTTTATTGAGAGAATTGTAGGAAATACATGATGACTCTTTAAGCCTTGTGGGAACTTGGCAGACTGATATTCTACTGGTCAAAGTCAGTCACATGACCAAGCCTGCCATTAATGGAAAGGGAAGTCTTCTTCTCCCCCAAGGACACCGCAAGTCTCTTGACAATGAATGAGTACATTTAATTCACTTATAGGAACAGGGAGTGAATATTCAGGAACAATGATGCAATTTCCCGTGATAACTACTGCTAGTATCAGAGAGGCTGCGTTGGACGGGAATGAAAGCATAGACTCTGAGTCTGGATTTTTATCTTACCTCCAGTATTGCTTTCTTTAAGAACTTCACCTTTCTGTGCTTATTTGCTCAATTGGAAAATTGGGATAATAGTAGTATCTATTCTGTATCATAAGATTATTAAGAAAATGAAATGAGTTTGTAAGTGTATGTATATACATTATATATAAAGGTTATATATACATCTATATAGTCACTTAGAACCAAAGCCAAAAGACGTGCATATAAGTACCATGTGTTAGCTATTATTACTATCACTAGTTACACTGAGGAGATAGTAAATTTACAGAGACATTCTCTGTAGAAAAACAGACCAATTAAATTAAAGCAGCTGTGGTGGGGGAATGTTATATAAATTTCCCCCATCTCTCAATTAAGTGATGTTCTCTGTGCAATGCAGTTGGTCCGTGACACTGATTCTTTATCACTTTCTTCTTTCATTTTATAGACATCGGTCTTTGGAGGGGGCTGGTGGAAAAGGTAAGACAGAAGATATGATGGCTAACATCACGGCATGAGCCACTAACTTTGTTTCCTTTTTTTTGAGAGCTTTTGATGATATTCTTATCTTCAACAGCTTTTGGGCAAAGCAATTTTAAAACTCTTTTTCTGTGTTTTCAAAGAATCAAGTTAAAAAAGATATTGGTTTCTGGTAATGAACATTAGTCTTTCTTTCCCCATGGGCTTATTGTCTTAGTCAGTGAGCACTGTATTTGTCTACGACTTCGATATTCTATTTTGAAGAATAATCAAATAGGCAATTTCCCAAGTAACACTGTAACAGTAACAATGCACATGGCCTCCCCGGCAAAATAATGGAGGGTCTATCATGCAACATGTGTATGGTTTATTGCTTCTACCTATATCACAGATTCTACTTGAAAATTTAGCCTTAATTTCCTTTGATTAACACTGCTGAAATTTACTAGGTAAGGAGAGGTAATGTAAACCAAGATACACATGCAAATAAATATTTCATCTAAAACGATAATTATTTCTCCTATCATAAGGCAAGCAACTGAGTGAAAAACTTGCTCAAATCTCATAACTGTTCATTTCAGATACAAAAGCACTGCTGAACGAGAAAAGAACCATTTACACAACTTCCTTTCTTTAATATTTTTTACCCCCTTCTTCCCGTGAAACATACCTAATTATACATCTATACCTCATCTTCTACTCATTAGAAATATTATGCAATATTCTTCTTACTTTTAGTGGCACAGGATTAAGGCATCTGGGGAACAATTTACAAATGTGCTGAAAAGGCTGTCTAGGCACCACACTTGAATGGAAGTCTGGGACCTGCTTTCTGCAGGCCTCTCCACCAAATAAAGAAAGTAGCGCCTGTGAACTCTTGCTGAACTGAGGCAGGGAAGTGAGTCAATAGGTGAATGACTTCCACTGTGGGTGATAAGTGACTGCCATTTTTGAGCTGAGTTAAGATGCTTAAGAGTACAAGGAAGAGAAATAGAAAAGAAGCCAACTGTACACTCTTTTATCAATGTAGGTTTCCCACTTTCAGTAGAGCTGAGGTCACAGAAGGAGAAGTTTTAACTTTTAATGGATGTTAAAGTTTTAATTATTATGATGGACTAGACATATGAATTATTAAACTAAAAATATTTTGAGGAACTAAAGTGACCAGTAGATTTTTTAATGTTTGAGAGTGACCAGGAAAATCATAGGGCTGATTTTATATTTCACCCAAGTGGTCAAAGAAGAACTGCTTCCTGGAGCTGATATCCAGATGCTGACATATGATAAACAGTACGTTATTTTCTATTTAGGCCTGTGCAGGGACCACTAACTGGTCACAGGTTTCCATTCCACTTGTTTCTCTTTTAGAAATAAGGCTCCTAATTTTCAGTATATCGTATGGGTGCCCATTAGCAACTCTACTCCTCAGCCTCTGTTGCAGTGAAGAGTGGTCATATGATAAAGTCTGGACCAATGAGGAGTGGGAAGTTCTATCTGCAATTTCTAGGTCACTTCCTTAACATCAATCTACTTTACCTAGACCTTCTTTTTCTTATGGATGGGAAATGGCAACTAACGAACCATAACAAACCATATGAATTTCTGAGCTATGCCACCAACATTAGACTGCTTAGCTCTGGGATAGCACATGAAAGAAAAATAAACCATTTATTTAAGACAATGTATATTTCGGTATCTTTGCTATAAAGCTTAACCTGTCCCCAACTTACTAGAGAAATTAGTATCTGAAACTATGTTCCTGCCTTAAAACCTAAAATATGTAGCCATGTAGAAGGCAACCAAGAAACCTATTAGGGCTGGAAGGCTTGTGACCCTTCTGTAATGCCTTGGGAATACATTTGGTAAAATTGTCACCTGCGGTGATTTGGAGGGAAGACCACTTAACTTTAGAGAAGTGGTTAGAAAAGGGTAGACTCTCGTGTGTTGACTGTTTCTTACTGCTTTTAGCAAGATCGTAGAAGAAAGTAATTAATCCAGGCAAGAATTGGCTAATTTGTTGGTGGAGATGAAGGGAATGGATTGTGCTTAATAGAGTCTTTCTCTATCTTTAGTCAATAGTCTAAAAATCAAGAGATTTGGGGTCTGCAAAGTTGGAAAAGTCAACGTTATCTGCACCTAGAAAACAGTAGGAGATAAGACTCATTTATAGCCTTTTTCAGGGTGTTCTGTTAAGACTATTCAGCTGGTTGGAGTTAGTTACGACCTTCCGAGTCAGGCATTAAGGTGGTTATTATTGAAGCAGGAGAGAGGACAATGGCTGAGCCTGAAGCTAATAAAGAAGGAGAGAAAAGCGGGCTTAGGAAGGTATTTCCAGAAGAAATCTTGGCTATGCAGACTCTCACAGTGAACCAGTGGTGTGCTGGTAAATGGTTCATAGACAGTTCTATGTTAAAGAAATAAAAAGCCTTCATGTTTAATGTCTGCTGATTTCCATGGTGTAAATACTCCCACTGTGGTCTATTCCAGCTACCAACATGGTGCCACTAACCATGGGGAGTTGGGAAGAGATTTGCACAGTCTGTTCTTGTGGGCTGGTGCAAGCCAGACTCAGCGCTGCATGAAACTAGCTGGAAGAAGACAGGCAGCCTTTTGAGTTTGGGGAGTGGTTGTCCTGCTCAGGAAATAACAAACTTGGCATACAGAGGCCTGTGAATATTCTCATCTCTAAAGAATCCATCAGGCTTTCGAACTCGTGGCTTTCGAACCCGCGAAAGTAGGAAATGCACTGTCTAGAAGGGCACGCTCGCCAAAAACTTCGGATGTGTACAGAGAGTAATAGACAAGGAAGATTCTCACAGAGGGCAGAGCCCAGGTCACACGCAGCAGCAGAGAGGGGCTTTGCGCCCAGAGTTCATAGTCCAGGTTTCTTTCTTCTCTGCCAGAGCAGGAGGTTCTCACAATTATTACTCAGCAGGAAATCATCAGGGCGATGGACCAGTATCTCCCAAGTGCTCCCTACCTTTTCCTTTTCTAAATGGTTTTTGGGTTTTTTTTGTTTTTTTTTTATGGATATGCTTTTTTTGTTCTACTGGGATCTACTGCATGTGTGGCTGCCAGGGAAGGTGGGGAAGTGCAAATTGCCTGTCTATTGGTTTGTAAGTCACTGGTCTACCAGGAGCCCACCTCAGACCTAATGCAGATCACTGTGCATCACCTAGGATTCATGAAGGTTGGGCTGGATGCAGTAACTGAGTGGAATTTGGATTTATTTCCTTAAAGGGGAGAGTAAAGGTGTTCTGTGAATTGGAAGAGTGATCAGGAAGACTTAAGTGGCCAGCAAGGCAGGGTGTGGAAGGGATCGATAATTAGTCTTCAGCATCCTTTCTCTCTCCCTATCTGCTTTTTGGGAATAGAACCTCCCTGAGTTAGAGTTGGACACGGGGACTCTCAGGCCACAGGCATCACCTCCCAATCTGCCTTGCAGCGAATATGGTCACACGACTTCTGTAGCAGCGATCATGAGTGGAAGAGATATGCACGGCTTCCAGGTCATCTCTTCATCAGATAAAAATTTGCCAAGTCCTGAGAATGTGCAATGCCATCGTGGACCTCTTTGAGAACTCTTCCCATTCTTTTGTGATAAGAAATCTGAAAAATGACCCATTCTGAAGGAGACTAGGAATCCTCTCCTTAACCAATCAAATGATCCCTTCAGACTCTTGCCCTATATGAGTAACACTTCCTCCTTTCATGTTACATCTAACCTTCTACTTGTAACTCACTGAACTTGATTTTGAGGGCTGCAGCTCTCTTTTGCCTGGCAGGAGATAAACTCAGCTCAGTTTTTCGGCTCTGCCACCTGGAGAGGTAAGCTGCTTGCCCTGACTCTTCCTTTTCTTCCTTTCTGCTTGCTGGGGACTGGCTGCTACTTGGAGAACCCTGGAGGCCACATGTTGAGGATGGCAGAGCTATCCTGCCACCTTTGGCCAGCCTCCCTCCGGATTGTCCTGAAAAAGAAAAATAACCTTCTCATTTAAGCCACTGTAATTTGATCACTTTTTTTACACCAACATAGCCTACTCTATAAGCAGTTCTCGGCATAAACATCCTGGTCTTTCAACGTGCTGGTCACATGTGTGAAGTCTTCGCACAGTGCCTTGCATATTGTATGTTCTCAATGTTTGCTATTGTTGACAACAAACATGCCCATTGACCGAATGAACAAAGAATATGTATGAAAAATCTATAATACCATTAAAACACAGTGATATCTTTTTTGGGGGTGGGTGGGAATTTTGAACAGTATTTGCATCATTAATGAAAGCAGAAGAAATGAACAGAAAAGCATCGGCCGTGAAGAACTAATATTTATTCTGATCCTGCACTATGCTTGGTGCTTTATAAAATGTAACAAAAATGACCTCTTAGCAGGCTCCTGATCTAAATGAGATGATCAGTAGTACTGCAAACTCAGGATAAAAATGCAGGTGGGTCTGACAGGCGGCAATTGTTTCTTGATCATTTTCTCCCCTCATCTCTCTTCTCTCTTATTATGTGCGCAGATTAAATATACCTTGCCAAAAAAGTTATGAAAGAGAGCCACATGCTGTGTATTTAGGACAAATTTGTCCAAGTGTTCAGGCACAATCTGTATTGGAGACATTCTGCATACAGAATTATCCCTGATCTTCTGGAAATTTCTGGGACCAGGCCAATGGCCTTATAAATGCTTCAGTATGTACATTTCTTTTGTTTTAGAAGCACCTGTGTTTCATCATTACCTTACCTGTGAAGGGTTACATCATCTTTTTCTTTTCTTTTTAAAAATCATCATGAAGGAAGAGAGTTGTATTTTAAGTGTTAATTCGGGGATGATTCAGTTACAATTTATTCCAACATCACACATCCTCAAAGGAGAAATGAAGATGTGGAGCAGAGAAGGGAGAGAGTCTGAATGTCTCAGGGAATTGGGAAATGGAGCAGGACCCCTTTCCCTTCCCTCGTCATCGGCTTCCATTCTGCCGAGATCACACAGGGCAGGAGAGGAGCTGCCCTGTGATGGGTCCTTTACGCATCTTTGGGAACCAGTGGCCTCAGGACCATTCCTGGGAGACAGGTGTCAAAATCTTGAAAGCTTGCGACTGAGTTCCCTTACGTTGTGTTTGAGTGGCTAGCTGATAAAAAACGGGAGAACCTCTGAAGGACAGCACAGAGGCAAAGAACAGAAGCACGAGACAACCTAAGTGAATTCTTCACGTATTTGCTTGCCTCAGAAGAGGTGAGCTTCCCCCTCCAGGACTAGTGAAGTAACTGCTTTTTCGAGATGCTCCTACCTGTGAGCCTCCTTTGTTTGTTCAGCCAATGGGAATGTTATCATATGACTGGACATTTTTGCCTAGCGATCTGACTGCTTGAACTATGCCAACAAAAAAGCAGTTCTCTGATAGCAGAGGTAAGATGAGAAGGAAAATTAAAAACTTTCATGAGGCGAAGACAGGATCATTTCTAAGAGGACAGAACACTCAGAGGAAGAAAGAGAAGAAAGCGTAACATCGGATTGGATTTTTCTGAAAATCTGAATGACCAATACTCAAAATGATGTTATAAGAACAAGGAAAACTATTGTGGATGTGATTTCTTGATCATTGCTCCTTCTGAGACATGGGGATTGCTGAAATTCCCAATAAGTACTCACTGCCTTCATTTTAAGCCCTTGACATAAATTGATTCAGTACATTTTTTCAGGCTTCTGGATTTGCTGTTATGATGTTTTGCTTGTAAAAATAACATGTATTTGTCTTAGAATGGGTTCTGCAGAAGGTGAGCTTGAGATGGGGATTCTTGTTCTATTTGGGGGAATGCTCTCAGGAGAAAGGGACTGGTGCCTGCAGAAAAAAGCGGGGGGCTAAGCAAGGATGTAGTCCCACTGATGCTATGGACCGAATGTATGTGTGCACCCAGATTCATATGTTGAAATCCAACCTCCCAAAGGTGATAGCACGAGGAGTGGAAACTCTGAGAGATACCAGTTTCCTGAGGGTGGAACCCTCACGAATGGGATTAGTGCCTTACACAAGAAGCTCCAGAAAGATCCTGATTCCCTTCCACCATGTGAAGACACAGAAAGAAGGCGCTGACTATGAAAGAGAAAGCGAGCCCTCACCCAGCCACGCTGGCCCCCTGATCCTGGACTTCCAGCCTCCAGAACTATGAGAAATAAATTTGTTTTTCATAAGCCACCATCTGTGGTATTTTGTTCTAGCAGCCAGAATGGACTAAGACAACTGGAGGCCAGGTGCAGTCTGATCGCACAGGAAGTTGTGGAATATAACTGTAACCACAGAGTTGGTCCTCTGTTGAGGCAAGGAGACTGGCCTTTATAACCTGGTGTCAATCATCATTGGCTGAAGCCCAGGGATGTAAATTGACTCCCTGTCAAAAAGACTTCCATCTGGGTGAGGGCAACTCTCCAGGGAAGGGGGCAACTGCGAGTTATTTATCAGCCAATATGACAGCTACCGGAGGACGATTCTGCAGCTGGTAAAGGGAACAGAAAATTGTATAATACAACAGAACAAGGTATAGAATGAAGTAAAAAGTCACAAAATCTCTTCCTTTCAAAGGCAACTAACTATCATGTATTTAGTGATGCTTCCTCCCGACATGTCTGTCCCCTCTCCCTCACAACTGACACAAGAATACCTCTATCCGCTGCTGCAATTTTGCTCTACAAAAACACTCCACTATTTCTGATGATGCCATAGGGTTCCACTGTTCTTTAGTTAACAGATTCTCTAATCAATGAATATTCCAATTACTGTTGCTGCACAACACCCTAAACTTAATGGCATAAAACAATAACCATTTCACAAATGTTCACTGACACTGAGGGTCACAAATTCAGGAAGGGCACAGTGAGATGGCTCTGCTCAATGATGTCTTGGCCATTGACTGAGCCTGGAGGTGACTAAATGGCTGGACTATAGGACCCACTGCCATGATGACTGCACTTCCATGTGCAGTATCTCAGGGTCGGGGGTGGCTGACAGGCTGTGCTAAACTGGTGTCGCTTGCTCCATGGTTGCTGAACTTCTTCCTTGACAGCGTAGTGGCCCAGAGAACCAGGTGCAAGCTGCATGGCCTTTGACCTAGCCTCAGAACTCACGAAGCACCACCTCTCAGTTCATGCAGGCATAGCAGGCCCTGATCAAAACGGAGGAATGTAGAGCCTAACTCTCGATGGGAAAAAGATCAAAGAATTTGAGGTTATCGAGAAAACATTCTCTGCTGTTAACATTTAGGTTGTTTACAGATTGTGTGTTTTGGAGGGTTTTTTTTTTCCCATGTTTTGTTAACAATGCCACTTTGAATATTCTTAAACAAATCATCTTTCACACTTGAGATATTATCGCCTTAGAGCAAATTCCTTAAGTGACATTCCTAGGCAAAAGGAATTTATATTGCATATAAAATTTAAATTTATATTGCATATGCTCTCTAGAGAAGTTACATCAATTTATACTTCCAGCAAAAATATGAGATTACCTTTGTGTGCTATGCAATTTTTATCACATGTGTAGATTCATGTAACCACCGCCACAATCAAGATACAGAGCTATTTCATAAAAAAGAAAAAAAGACTTGCTAAAGAAAAAAAAAAAAAGGCACTCGTGCTAACCTTTATAGCCATACACACTCCTGCCCCCTTGTCTCTCACCCCTGGTAACCACTCATGTTAAGTTATATGAATGGAATCATACACTATGTAACCTTTTGGGATATTTTTTTCCATCCAAGTTGTTGTGTACATCACAAGTTCATACCTTTTTATTGCCTGTAGTATTCCAAGGTATGGATGTACCATGGTTTGTTTAACCTTTCACCTACCGAAGAATATTAGGGTTGCTTCCAGGTTTTGTCTATTATTAATAAAGCTGCTGCTGTGAACACTTATGTAGATGCTTCTCTGTGAACATATATTTTCATTTCTCTGGGATAAATGCGTGAAAGTACAATTGTTGAGTCATATGTTAGTTGCATGTTTAGTTTTTTAAGAAACAATCAAACTGTTTCTAGAGTGGCAGTTCCATTTTCTATTCCTACCAGCAATAGAAGAATGATTCAGTTTTTCCATGTCCTCGCTGGCTCTTGATATTGTCACTATTTTTACTTTTAGCCATTTTGGTAGGTGTGTAGTGATATCTCATTGCAGTTTTAATTTGCATTTCTCCAATGGCTAGTGCTTTGAACATCTTTCATGCACTTATTTGCCATCTGTATATCCTCTTCAGTGAAATGTATGTTCTAGTCTTTGCCCATTTTCTTGTTTGGATTATTTACTTGCTTGCTTGCTTTTTTAATTGTTTAGTTTTGAGAACAGTTTATATGTTTTAGACACAAGGCTTGTGTCAATAAGTAATCTGCAAATGTTTTCTTCAAGTCTGTAGCTTACCTTTTTCATCCTCTTCATTGGGTCTTTTGAAGAAGTTTTTAATTTTGATGTAATCTAATTTATTATTTTTCTTTTATAAATAGTACTCATGTCAATCCTAAAACCATTCATCTAGCCCTAGACCATACATTTTAATGCTTTTATATCTTGGCTACCAAAATTTAAAAGAAAATTCACATGGTCAAATCTGTTGAACTTTTCATTTATGGTTTCCAGGGTGTGTATATTTTTTTGGGAAAGTCTTTTCCAGCCCCCAAATTATAAAATTAACCAATGCATAATTTTAGACATGTCTTTCTACTAACTCGCTTTTACATTTTAAAAATAACATGTGCCCATTTAAAAATTTCAATCAATTTTAAATTTGAAGATCAAAGTTGCCTTTAATTTTATCTGTTTTATTTTCTGAGGTAGCCACTATTAGTTATTTCTTGTTTATCTTTTTAGAGTTTCTCTAGTACATAGAAGCATGCACGCACACATGCATGCACACACACACACATATACACAATTTTTTTTAAACCCAAAGGTGATCATAATGTACATACTGTTTTGTAACACTTAATGTTTTCTGTTTGATGTATCTTTCCACAGCAGTACATAAAGATCATTCTCATTTTTAACAGCTATAGGGATAAACCATAATTTATATAACCTTTCTCCTAATAATAGACAATTAGATTGTTATACAAGTTTTATTTGCTATGCTAAATAATGCGGCAATAAATTTTCTTGTACAAATTATTGTACAAGTATTTATGAAAAATAAATTCCCGGATATGAAATTCTTAAATTATAGGGTATGACTTTTACAATTTTAATAGTATCGGCAAACTGTCCTTTAAAAATAGAGCATCGAAATTATACTCTCGCTAACAATGTATGGAAGTGCCAATTTCCCAATATCCTTATCTACTCTGGAAATATTTTATTCTCTGCCTATCTGAGACACAAGAAATGCTTTCTGGTTTTTCTGCATTCTAAATAGATTTAAGAGATGGGGTGTGTGTGTGTGTGTGTGTGTGTGTGTGTGTGTGTGTGGTATATATATGCCACTATAAAGTTAAGGAGCATAGTTTCAAATTTTACTATCAAATTCAAGTTTTTCGGAATATGTGCTGGCTAATGTTTTATAAAATAAAAGCAAAGATATGCTAAAGTCAAATGAGATGACTTTTACACTCTGTAGAGTCAGCACCTTTCTACTTTGCTGTGCTAACAAGGGAGAGGTTGGGATTCATTGAGGGGTCATCAGGAAATATCCCACCCACCATGGAGTTTAAAAGTCTGACTATATCATTGAGTAGTTGTCAAGTGAGAGAAGATTATCTGTAAACAGAGTTTATAGTTTACAATTGCTTCTTAGTTTTTCCCATGGTTTAGTCATTCATCCATTCATCCATTCATTTGTTTATTTAACTACTATTTATTACCATCTAATTGGCACTGGCCTGGATAAGGATTGTGTCTGGTGACCCACAGTCTGGTGTGCGGATGGGGAGAGAACAGAGTGAACAGGTCCTCACAGCTGTCCGCTGAGAGCCTTCAGACTCCCAGGCAGGGAGTCAGGCCAAAAAAGGAGGACCGGCTTCAATCCCAGACTGATGAGCAGATGATTGGATAGAAAAGGCCGTTCTACCTACTGGACATTTTGGAAGCTGGATTGAAAACTTAATTAAAATTCAAATTAAAAGTTGATTCAAAACACTTAATTTTCCATTGATGACCTGCAGTGGGAATCAATCATCAAGTCAGAAGATAGACCTAAGAACGAACAAAATTAGCGGCGTATTTTGTATGGTGGTCAAGGAGAATTAACCAGTCACTTCCCAGTCAAGGATGCCGCATGGCCGACAGTGACTATCCTCTCAGCCATCGGGAACACACACTGCAAACCTGGGAGAGGGCGGGGCAGGAGCACGGGGTTTATTGGCAGACAGATGGTAGGAAGTGAATTTTCATGTAACTTGGAAGGATGGTCCTGACGAATGAATGTTTTCTATTTTCGAAAAACTGATTATGGTAAAGAAAAAATGTAGATATGAGAAAAATCAAACTTTTCTACTTTATATAATGTTCTTCTTTTTTTTTTTTAATCTTACTACCTTTCATTTGCTAAAGAGAGATCATAAATAAAGTGATATGTTACATAGTCTTTTATTGGTCTCTATTATTACTCTTTGGTCTTTATATATTAAAACACATCTCTAAGTAAAAGACACTATGATACTCCCACCAACAATAGCACATAAATATAGGAGAAAAATCAGTTCATGAAGTTAGAAATAGGATAAGTATCACCCAAGTCAGAGAATTCAGTTTCTATTCATGTCATGGTATAGAACTTCTATAGGTTATCTTTCTGAACCACTTTTTAATGAGAGGAAGGCTGTGTTAAGAACAGATGATTAAAACAAACATTTTCTGGGCTGGACTTGAGGTTGAATTCCACACCTATGAAGTTTTTGCATTCGTCTTTCAAGTCTTGAATACTGGCATGAAGTTCCATCAGCTGTTTAATTAGCATCTTATCCAAGCATCTCACCAGCATCTGGCAAGATGAAAAATCCATTGCCTGGGAGCCAGGTGAAGTTTGATCCAATACTTTAATTCGTTGATTAATTTAAATCTTTATTTTTGAGTGGTTGCTCTATTTCTGCTCACCCTTAAACTGAGGTAGCCCCACTTGACTAGTTGGGGCTGAAGTCCATGTTTTAGATTTACACCCCAGGACCACTCTCTTCACCTTTGGGAACTCCCTGTTCCATGGCTTCCTGACCAGGTCTCTGCTCTGTCCACTCTCACTGTGATGAATTCATCCAGGCAGATGTGATGATTGGATGATCTTGATGGGCAACATATTCAAGGGTATTGTGGAGGTAATACCATAATCCAGAGGAGCTCATGGTAGGTGACTGAAAGATGTTTTAGAGCTTCACTTTTAATGCTATTATATTGTACTGCATAGTCAGCTGACATGGTTAAATACTATGAAACTCAGGCCTTCATTCTTCCTGCCAAATATTGGCCAGTCTTCCAGCCCTATCTTGCATGGGCAGCCCCCTTCCCTCTCATCACGCCAAATCTTTTAGTGTGCACCACAAAGTCTCTTGTTTTGGGGCCTTCCCACATGGTATTCTTTCTTTGGGAGTGGTGCTTAGGCCTCTTACACATAGTTACCTCCTATTCATCCTTTAAAACTTACACATAGTTACCTGCTATTCATCCTTTAAAACTAGGAATCTTGCTAGAATTTTTGCCTTTCCCTTCCATAAATTCTTTTTTTAGATGATCTTCCTCTGTGCATCTTTAGCATCTTATGCTTGCTCCTCTCAGAACACTCCTCAAAGACCATGTTTATAATTTTGTTCGTCCAGCACAGAGAAAGCTCCAATTAAAAGTAATTATTCATATTATTGTTGTTATTATTGTTGTACTATAATCATTAGACTCTAATGATGCCTCTGGCATATACCTGGAATTTGATTAATATTTGTAGCAGAAAGACTGGACAAGCTCAGACTTGCACTGGGAACTATACCTGAAATCTCTGCTGCTTCCTCTGGAAGATGGGGAGTGATCCCCATCTTCCTAAAGCCTGCAATACTTTCTCCTGTTTGTATAAACTTTTTACATAAACGTCTCTTTCTGTAGAGTATAAATTCCTTGAGGGCAGTAATACTATCTTATTAAATTCCCTACAGAGTCTAAGATAAGTCATTGAATAAAAAATATTAAAAAAAATAATTCTGAATTCATAAAAATAGATAAATAGGCACAATCACATTTGTTGATTTCCTAGAATTACAGCATATTTTTGCTGAATTAAACATATAAGAGGGGATGAATAAGGATATACAGGTAACTCTGAATATGCTGCAACTCTAGCTCTTCAACAGAGATTACTGAATAAATGCTAAAATGTTTGGCAAATTTTGTGGCAGTGTTTTTCAGTGCTAGAAGTAAGAAATTATCTTAGGCTTCTATGTATACATCATACTGCCAGAAAAATACTCTAAGTTAGGTGTTGTGATTAGATACATTTCACAGTAATGAAAGGGACTTTAATTTTTCTAAAGTATATTTGGATTCTCAGTTTGGTGACTTTATGGTCAATAGCTTCAGACATAAAGACAGCTTAGTAAGTACCAAAGTTGCTCAGTCCTTCTCCCACCTACCTCAACCTAGGGCTACTGTTATCTGATCCTGAAAGTAAAGATGCATAATCTAAAAGTGGTGTGAGACATGGAAACAACCTAAGTGTAACTTCGACGGATGATTGGATAAAGAAGATGTGGTATATTTATAGAATGGCGTCCTACTCAGCCATAAAAAAATGATGATATAGTGACATTTGTGACAACATGGATGGATCTTGAGAGTATCATGTTAAATAAGTCAGATGGACAAGGACAAGAAGCATATGATTTCACTCATATGTGGGATATAAAACAGAAAGCAACAAACAAAACTAACAAACAGACACAGACAATAATATGGTAGTTACTAGAGAGGAAGGAGAATGGGGGGAGGATGAAGAGGGTAAAGGGGTGAAATATATGATGACAGAGGGAGACTAGACTCTGAGGACACATGGTGAGGACACAATGCAAAATATGGATGATATATATAGAATTGTACACTCGAATCTTAGATATGTTATTAACCAATGTTACTCCAATACATTTAATTAAAAAATAGTGATGAATGAAAGTGGCAATGAAGGGGGATGCAACAGGACATGGAGTTGTGTGCAACTCAGGATAGAGATAAGTATAATGCAGAAGAGGACATTTAGGTCAATATTATGAGGTTGGATCAGAAATACAAGCTGGAAATCTGGAAATCTGGAAATCTCCTGGAAATCTGTTGTGGGAAACTTCTTCCTAGGCCCCATGGCCATTCTTCTCTTCACATTTGCCAAGAATGGCAAACAGTTTTCAACCTGTGGGCCAATGATTCTGATCAATTGATAATGAAAGAACTCCAGGGCTACAGTAGATAAAATTAGAAAAGATTCCATGATCGGTCAGTGATGCTTGCCATCGGGATGGGGATGGCATGTGCATGTATTTACTATCTCAGGATTATGCCATCTACCCAGTCATTCAACTGAATAGCAAACATCGACAATTAATTTGTAATCCCTGAAGTTAAAAATCATGGTATTAAGTTTTTATTGTGTTGGGTCCTGTAATAGGACATTACTATATACTAGTTAGGGGGTTTGTTATAAAACACTGAGTAAAAGAGTTTGGATTTGTTTTTATTTGCCCTTTTATGCTGGTTCCTAAAATCCAAGTTTGGAAACATTTTTCGCATCTCTAAGGAAGTAGGGCTTCATCTCTTCCATTTGCTTTGAGTATGGCTTCCAAAGAGTAGTGTACAGAAAGGAAAAAAATATATAAGTCTACAGTGGAAGAAACTAGTAAATACTGCCTAACCATGATCAAGGTGAACAGCTCCGACGGTGAGTCAGGTTGGTAGCACATCCACTCAGATATGACGTGATAAGGGCACTTTACCTCTGTGGTATTCCTCCTTAAGACCTATAACTCCAAGTTTAATCATGAGAAAGCATCAGCCAAACTCAAATTAAGGAGTCTTCTACAAAATATCTGACCGTTGCTCCTCAAAATTTGATACAGTACAAGGAAAGACTGTGAAACTGAAGAGCCCAGAGGAGTCTAAGGTGACAAGACAACCAAAAGCAATGTGGTACCCTGGAACAGAAAAAAGACAGTAGTGGAAAACTGGTGAAATCAAGTAAAATCTGAAGTTTAGCTATAGCAATGTACCAGTGTTGAATTCTAGGTTCTGGTAAATGTACCGTGATAACGTAAGATGGTAATATTAGGAGAAACTAGGTGAAGGGTACACAGGAACTCTATCATCTTTGTTACTTTTCCATAAATTTATAGTTATTCTAAAATAAAAAGTTATTTAAAAACCAACCAACTAAACAATTTATTAGAGAGGTATGAGTATTCCTGTATGGGGTGTGCGAGTGTGATTGAGTGTGTGCGTGTGTGTGTGTGTGTACTAACACTTGTTCAAATAATACAGACCTGAAGTCCAGGCTTAAGAATAAGATTTCATCTGGGAAGAGTTTTTTGAGGTAAGTGCTATTGGTGACTTGTTTAGTTACTATTTACCATTCTAATTTTGAGTCTCTCTTGCCTTATAGTAGTTAGAAGAACTTTTTTCCCTTGTTATCTCTCATAAAGAAGTACTAGAAGAATAGTTGGCATTTTCCAATTTTCCTTGTACTACCTTCTACTAATTTCACTATCTTCTATTAAGAATCTCTCCTTTTTTTGATGCTTACTTGCATTTTCATATGATATTCTGAACTACTTTACTTTCTATTTTCTTTCAATTTACTTGCAAAACTCAGACACGTTTTTTACCATGCATGGCATCAGTTGTGACTCTTAATCTTTAAAACAAATAAAAGATTTGGTGTGACAATAGATATGCAAATTCAGCCTGGTTATCTTCTTTTTTCCTGCTGATAGTAGTTGGTACACATTTATAATACATGAGTTTAAATTACTTTTCCTGACTGCAAAAATATATTCCCTCTGACTTGTAGCCTAAGGAGATTCTGCAAGGGGTCCACGGCTAATGTGGAAAAAGGAAAACGGAAGAGCCTCATTTGATGATGCTTATCGAGCTCTGTTTAATTCCACAGTAGGTGTCTATGGCTCTGAAGACTGGCAGTGCAGGGTTGACAGCCTAGTTTAACACCTCGCTCTTCAACATCCATAAAATTAGCTTAAAATTTATGGTTCTGGCAAATACTTCTGGCTTTTTATGCTTGATTCACTACCTAAGAATATTTCCCTGCGGAGATTTATTTGACTAAAATGCATTGAAATTACTTGCATCAATGAACTACATTATAGGTGAAATCTGGTATAAATGATGTAAGAAGGGATTCAAAAATAACAAGGTGACAAAGCTTAGAAAAACTTGTCACGCCATCTCTTTCCTTGATTTGATTTTAGCTTATTTTAACTTTCAGGCCCAAACTAGAAAATGATTTTGGTAGAAAGTTAAAATGAATGTGCAAATGAGGAATTTTTGCAAGGACAGAGTAACTTATATTAGACTAACTCTTCTGCTGAGAACAACTATAAAAGATGAATTACAGCACAAAATAAAGCAAAAAGCAAATGTCTGAAAATATTAGAGAGCAATTAAAGTGACCAGAAATATGGGACTAAGATTCAATAGAGAAAGAACATACATCATAAGCCCCAAATTTATCATGGCTTTATCCTCTAAAAGCATTTGTCTATACTCAATATGAAGCTTAGACACCAAGAAAAAATGGTGTCCTGGAGCTTGGAGCAGTCTCTTGGATGGGGGAGACAAAAATTGGAGAACAGGACTACTAGGGCAGTCACAAAAAAATGAGCCTAAGAGTTTGTATGCGGTCTCCCCATGAGGCATCAGTTACAAAGGGCTACGTGCATAGGCCACGAAGCTCAGAAGCCAAGCAGAGAGTTGAGGCTAAGAGGCTAATACCCCAGCGGAGGGGACTTCTCTTATCTGGTACTGGACTTATGCTACTGTTACAGACATATGTAAGAGCTGGAGAAAAATGTGTGAAATAACTATCTGCAGTCATTGGATAGCAACCATCACAGAGCTTTAATCTTTGAGAGAAGGAAAGCAGAAGAGGTGATCCCCATATTCTTGATGTTTTCTCCCTGACAGTTGCGTCTAATTTGCCGAGCAAGAACATGGAGCCGAAGCAGAGAATTTTGGTCTTGCTAATTGAAGAAGATAGAGATTAAAGGTTTAGAATGCCAATAAGTCTGAGAACTGGGAGTGTGGTCCCAAAGAAAAGGCAGCCGAATCTGAGTATATAATCCCTTTGAATCCTTGGTCTAATCTTAAACTACAGGCATAAGGTACAACTCTGAGAGGCTTAGCAGAGAACAGCTGTTGTAAGGTTTGAGAGTTGAGCAAAGATTTAGATGTTCCACAGCATTAAAGAGATAGAGTTTGGGGTCAAAAATGTAGACAGTGGAGAGATCTTAGGAATACCTTGGAATTTCAATTGAGACAGCAGGAAGGCCATGTTTTTAGTTGTAGGGACAGTGCCCTACGAGCAAAACTAAAATCTAAGACCCACTTTAATAAAGCCTAGAACAAAGCCTTTACATTCTTTGGAAGTGCACATGGGGGATTTAGAAAAACATGATACTCTGGGACAAGAGCAAGTCTCATCGAATTTCAAATAATTTAAATTAGTAGTATATATTCTCTGTCTGTCTTGGAATTAAATTAGATTTCTAAACCAGAAATTATAAAATATACTAATGTTTACAGATTGAGAAACATACTTTTAAACCATTCATCAATCAATGGAATGGAAATTATAAAATAGTTTTAACTAAAAGATGATGCAAACTCAATATATCAAAACCAGTAGAATGTAGCTAAAATAGTGATAGAGCGAAATGAATATAGATCACTGCCTCAGCTCCACCTCAGATCATCAGGCATTAGACTTCCATTGGAGCACTGGTCTCTGGTGCCACCAAGGTTGGGGACTGCTAGGTTAGAAAGCAAAGTAAATGCAAGTAAATATAGAATATAATAAAAATAAAAGCAATCAATGAAATAGAAAATAGGAACACAACTGAGAAAATCAATAGTCAAAATTTGATTAAGAAAATCTTGTTAAATTAATAATGGAGACTGATAAAAAATTAATTAGAATAGCAAGAACAAGGGAAATTAGTAGAGAGCCTACATATAATATCAAGATAATAAAAGGATATTATCAAAAATATGATGCCAAAAAATGTGAAATTTTTGGATTTAATAAAAAAAAATCTCTTATAAAACAGGTCTTCAAAATTGACAGTAGAAACAGAAAATCTTAACATTCTTATGTTCTAGTAAATAAATTAAACTAATAATTACAAACTTTCCTCAAACAAAAATAAAATTCCAGGCTCAGATAGTTTCACTGGTGAATTTCCTCGAACTTTTAAAGAAGAAATAAAACTGACCACACAGAAATGGTTCAAGAGAATACAGAGTAGCCTGACCTCTCACATGTTGCTGCGGGAGTGTGAACTGGTGCCACCTCTCTGGAAAACCGTTTGGCACTATCTGCTGAATCAGATCACGTGCGACCCCCTGACCATTTCATATTACTTTTAGATACAGAACCAACAGATATGAGTACATATGTGCGTTAAAAGGAATGCATCAGAATGTGCCCTTCATCATTATTCATGATAGAGACAACGCGGATGTGTAGGCAGAGTCATATGGGTAAATAAACTGTGGTTTAGTCACACAGCAAAAAACTGTACAGCAATGAAAAAAAGAAATTACAGCTATAGGATATCATTCCATAGTGTCGCGGTGAGCACGTCTGCTTTACACGCAGAAGGCCTAGGTTCGTGCCCCAGTGGAGCCACGGTCCATGGTCCACAGCCATGCCACCCTGAACAAGCTCCATGTCTGATCTTGGAAGCTAAGCAAGGTCGGGCCTGGTTAGTACTTGAATGGGAGACCACCTAGGAAGACCAGGTGCTGTAGGCATTAAAAAAAAAATTACAGCTATACATTTCGACATGAATGAATCTCACGGAAATATTGTCAGCTGAAAGAAGGTAGGCACAAAATAGCCTAAAATTCTGTAGGATTTTATCTGCTCATGTTAAAAAAAACTAATGTTATTTGGAAGGGTAATTCTGGGAAGCATGAAGAGAGAGGCTTCTGGGCTGCTGGTCACAGACTACGCCTTGATCCAGGACGTGGTTATACAGGTGAAGCACTTTGTAAAAATTCACTGACTTGTAAACTTATGATTTACAACTCCTGTTTGTATATATTTCCATACAAAGCTCCCTTTTCCTCTCCTTCCTCAAAGCAAAGTAGATCCTCAAAATTTTAACATGCATAATCCCTGCTATTTGAGGTCATGGAAAAGTGACATGTAAGTGTCTTAGCTGGTAAGAGAATGAATCTCTTTAAATGAATTATGACCTTGATTATGAAAGAGATTTCAAAAACGTAGTATGACTAATGTTAAGTGACTGCTTTTTTCCCCTATTTTTCCCTGTCGTGTATGTGTTCCCATCTGTAATCATTAAGTGCGTGGAAGGTCACATTAATGCCTCTTCAAATGTTAATGACCAAGTGTCCAGGAGTGCACCAGACACAGCGCTGCCCTGAGAGAGAGACCTCAACCTCTAAACCGATTCTGCCCTTCCTGACAATGGTTGTGAGGACATTTTTCTTCCCCAGAGTGAGGTTTAATACATGTTCGTAAAGTACTGGGAGATGCTTGGGTATGGGGAGCTCTTGACATGCTAAGAATTCATTTGAAAGAGCCGTTGGTTTTAGATCTGAAGGACTCTTCAGCTAGATAAGCCATCCACTTAGGGCCAAGTTTCTAACTGTAAGTTGGTCAATCCACAATGACACCTCAAAGTTGCAAAGTCTTCACTTCCCACGAGATGTGACTCCCCACTGGCAGTACTAGCAGAATCACATTTACATTAATATGAAAGCTCTGTCCCCTTCCCCAGCTATGCAATGTGAATATGCAGGTGCAGGCCGCGGCATGTGTCTCTTTAGAAAGCCCCTATGGTGACTGTGACGTGCACGCCAGTTAGGCTCACCATGTAACCAGAGCCTGGGGGGAAGCTGTGGCAGTGGGCGCTGGGTGTACCGGAGGCGCGAGGGGCCGGGGGATGGTGTTTCAGCAGCCACTATGTCCAAGTTTTCATATCCTCAAAATAGAAGTTTCTAGTAAGTAAAATAAGTAAATATTTTTATTTTTAGACTCATAAAATGTTAGTTCTGAAAAGGATCATCCAAAGCTCTCATTTTACATGAGAAAACCGAGGCTGAGACTGAGCTGGATAAGCCCTCTCTGTCAGGCTCTCAGTCCTGGACACTTGGAAAACACACATTTTAAACTTCTTTTTACCTTCCTATGTTCCTTCTCCTTACCCTAAATGCTCTTTATTTCTGTCTCTGTCTCTCTCTCCTTCCTCCCCAGTCAGAGAGGGCAACCTTACCCTTCCTTATCCTGTGCAGGTCCACCACACACATATGTGTACACAGGCAAACCAAATCCCACGTGCGCTGTCCCGTGAGATGCAGGCTCGTGAGACACAGTGATAGCTGTACATGTATTTGGGAACTCTGAAATGTTGAGAGTTTGATGATTCGCATGTATCTGTGGCTCCTACTCAGTGGTATTTAGGCATTTGGAAAGGCATACAGTACATTCTCACCAGAAAAAAAGAGCAAAAGCAAATGGAACACATAGCCTAACTCTAAAGAGCCACTGCTTGTGTTGTTTCCTAAATAGAAAATGATTTAAGCATAGAAACCTGGAGTGCTTCAAGGTAGAGGTGTCCTTAAGCATAAGTTCACCCTTCAAAGTCTAATTTAGCAAAGAAAATACATGCAGAGTTCGTGTCTCAGAAGGAGCTGATGACTAGAATGATCCCTGAGACAGTTTCTGAAAGCCTATTTGCATATTTGAACGGCCAGAAGCAGAAGACTAAAGATGTGAAATAGGTCTCATAATACCCCATCTCGCTTTTACCATCCAGCTCCAGAAGCATGACCATCGAGAGGGCAGTGGGTTACAAAATGAGAAACTGAACAGTTTGCCTGTTATTCTGGCAACAGTTTTTAGGAGATGAGAGCTCAGAGCATACTTTAAATGTAATCTATAATTCATTGCAGATGAACCATAAAATGCAGAAAATATTAATTTTTATAATAACTCTTCTTATTTATGATATTTTCCCTGTCCTCTATTAAAAATATCTCTTCGTGAGATGTGTAGAATGTTCACAGCTGCTAGATTATTTACAGGGAGCTTGATGAACAGTTATAATGATTTAGCCACTAGAAAATTAAAGCTGTTAAAAAAAGGCAAATTGTTTCTGAGATGCTTTTGTATTGAATTAAAACCAGAACGGGGGATAAAATTTATTTACCACAACCTAATTGCCAAGTGAAATTGATCTAAAAATAGGACTCTGAAATTTTATTTTAGTCAGGGTACATAGCAAAACATCTCAGATGGTATTTGAAAATGAAGACTATTTATTGGAAGAATTTCTTTGGAATGAGGAAAAAGGCAGAAATATGATGAAACGAGACCCGTGTCTTGGGAATTATTGATGTTGCTCTGTTCATTCATTCAATCAGTGAGTATATAAGAGGCTTCTGGGAACCACATATTATGCTAGATATCAGGGATATCAGGTGAAAAAGTAGGGTCTCTTCAGTGGTTCACAGTCCAAAGATACGCACATGGAAACGATGCTGTCACTTGGCCACTGCTGCACAGGAGCTGACTATAAAGCAGAGTGGACTCCACTCTCTGTCTGCGGTGTGTGAGAAAACTTGCTGAAGTTGAGAACTAAGCAGAGGTCGCAAGTGATGGATGCTTATTTTGTTCAACTTAACACAGCATGTATAAAAAAATTGCAGGGAAACCCATTAAGTTTACGTAGTAAACCGATGCTTCGATGTACCCGAACATAGCAATGAGAGAGAAAATTAGCAGACAGAACTGGATTCAAAAACGAGGCAAATATATTCGAGAAGTAGAAATGGAACGGACATATGAATAGGCTGTAGGGCTAGGATGAAGACGAACTATGTCCTCAACTGGCAGTGATGGCCAGGAATCTGGCTTCCTACTGGCTTGGTAACTTCTGTGTGTCTTCGACTTGTAGTGGGTCAAATAGTGTTCTCCCAGAATTCATGGCCTTCCAGAGCCTTCCAGAGCCTCAGAATGGGACCTTGTTTGGAAATATAGTCCTCGCAGATATAATTAGTTAAGGATCTTGAGAAGAAATCACCCTGGATTTGAGATGGGCCCTAAACCCAATGACTGAGCTGTCCTTATGAGATGAGGACATGCAGGGGAGAAGGGCACGTGAAGACGGGCGCCGAGAGTGGAGCTATGCAGCCAGCTGCAAACCAGGACAGGCGGGGAGCCGCCAGAAGCCAGAAGAGGCAAGGACGTTTCTTTCCTAAGGCCTCTGGAGGGAGCATGACTTGCTGACACCTTGATTTTGGGCCTTTGGCATCCAGAACTGTGAGAGAATAGATACTTGTTGTTTGAAGCCACCAAGCTTACGGTAATTTATTGCAGCAGCCCTAGGAAACTAAGAAATGTCCCAAATCTTCTTTAAAAGAGCTGGTTCTGGGCTGGGGGCAGGTTGTGGAGGCAAGTCGAAGCATGTGAGTAAGCATATGTTCACATGTGAGACAAATAAAGCCCAAACCCACCCCAAACCCAGACTTCCTTTCAAAATAAACCCTGTGAACATGAATTCATAAACACGTGAATAAAACTAGCTTTAAGAAAAAGAGCCAACGAAATTAACTCTTGGGACATAATGTACTACGGGTACAATTAAGTCTATACGGCAGTGTCTGACAGACTTTACTTATTTATGTCGTTAATGAGGTTTGCCACATTTATTAGTTTATGCCATAAATTCTATGTTTGTTTCTATTGCTATAGAATTTTAAATAATCAGGTTAAAGATGCTTAAAGAGATAAATTAAGGTTTTACAGCTATACAAAGAAAAAGAAATTATGAAATAAAAATAGTCACGGGGATGGGGAGCACGGCATAGGGAATGCAGTCAGCATTAATATGATGGCTAGGTGGAGGGCCAGGGGAGGGAAGGAGCAACTGGGGGGATCATTTTACAAACTATATAGATGTCTAACCAATGTACTGCATACTTGAAACTAATTTAAATAATTTTTTAAAAAATGCTGAAATGAAAAAATAATAGATGGATATGAACATTATTTTACAGAACTTTGTTATAGTTGCTAAGGGAACAACAATAGAAATATTTTCCCGAAAGTATTCTGCCCATGAGAAAGGTGCTGGGAAGCATTTTGCCCCATGAGCTCGGAAGGCCCCGGACGTTTTGGTCTTCGGGAGCTCCTGGGTGGGAAGTCCAAGCGCTCGGGGGCATGCCTGCACTGACTAAAGACAGAAGCAGGAGAGGGCCAGACATTTCCTCTTTCATTTTAAGCTGTTTGAGCTTGCTGCTCTATTTTAAGTGGTTTGACTCAGACCCAAGCAGCATTAGCTCTTGTGTTATGGATGGCAGTTGTCATTTCTTGAAATTAGCGCTGGCCTTAGGGTCAGGAGTGGGACTGATGAGGTGGTGTGGGCAGCGATGGGGTAAGTGGGCACAAATCATCATGACCCGCAGTCTGGCCCCGGGCCAGGCCACATATTCAAACTCTGTGTAAAGATTTCTATCCAGTCCTCCCTTGCTGTTTGGGTCAGGTTTATAGAAATACTGACTAGCTTTGTAACAAGGATCAAATGAGCTAATCCAGGCACCACTCCTTTGTCAACTCTGAAGAGCTATAGAAATATATAAATTATAAACTTAAAATGAAGAGCAACTATTTTATCTCCTCCAACGTGCTTATTAGCTTTGTGCCTGGATCCAGGCATTTGTTGACTTGAAAAATGAACCTAATTGTAATGTAGCATATTAATACAAATTCTTTGACTTCTTAGAGAATATACGACACTCTAATGTGAAGGTAGAAAATGGAAAAAAGGAATAAAAATCACTATGTTTTAGAAGGTGAAATAGCCTAGTGATTACTATGAAAAGCTGACATCGCTTGGGTGTTCTGCACCAGGAATTGTTCTAAGTGGTTTAAAGAGCAGAATGGGCTTTGGAGTCCCACAGCCCGGGTTCCAACACCAACCCCCACACAGCAGCTGTGTGAACCTCGATGGATTGTTCGGCCTCTCTAGGCTTCGTTAATTTCCTATAAAATGGATGACGATGGGGTCGTTGCAAGGATTATATGTAATACATAGCTTTTACTCTCTACTTCTGAATTATATGAGCTAATAAAGTTCCTTTATCATTTATGTGATCTGAGTGGAGTTTTTCTCTTAATTGCAACTGAAAGCATCTTGATATAAGTATTTTTTTGCAACATGCCAAATAACTGACTCATTCTAAAATGATGGTAGTTATTGGCAAAATACGATTTTATATTAATATTATTGGAAAAACACTCAGGTGATTAATTTTTCCTTTTTCATGTATACACTTAAGTTTAAAAATCAGGCTAAGATCCTATTTCTGAGGTAATAAAATTGAACTTTAGCCACATCTATCCAGAGATGGAGAAGAAAGAAAATCAAACTATAATGGTCAGATTCCTCTTGACAACTTTCATTGTACAGAAACGATAATATATCAGCTATTATTAGTCACCTACTGTATTCTAGGTTCTCTGCTAGGTGTTTTGCTTACATGTTCCTTAGTTCTTTGTTAGAATTATTTACTACGAAGAAACAGAAACTTAGAGAGTGGTTTTAGGGCCTCATAACTTAAAACAATACCGAGCACAAGCTGAGCTCTCAATAAATATTTGCTGCATGTTAATGAACTGCCTAAGTACATAAAAAACCGGGTTGTAGACTGTCCTCTTTCCTTCGAAGTCTTTGCTCCTGTCATTACATCA
This sequence comes from Pteropus medius, assembly GCF_902729225.1. NCBI lineage: Eukaryota > Metazoa > Chordata > Mammalia > Chiroptera > Pteropodidae > Pteropus > Pteropus medius. The sequence continues at coordinate 8,719,233 of NW_024354502.1, read as the reverse complement.
CATTGCTTTCATGCACGAAAACTTCCATCCTACCACTAGTGAAAGTTTGTCCACTGGTCAAAGTTATAGGATTGCTATCTAAGGTAACTATGAAAGTTTAGCATCAACAGTCAATTATCACTTTAATCACATTTCCCGTTCTTTTCCCCCAGAAGCTAGACTTCTTAGATCACCAAGAGCAAGATAAAATATATATAAACTCCAGGTTGCTAAGCTTAAATAGTTCGTACCTCTCAAAAGAATTCTTTCTGTTACTAACTGCATGCCTTAAGTTGACATTTCAAGCTTGTCCCAAGGACTTTAAAAAGAGCTGAAAACTTGTATTCCAGATTGAAAGTGGTTATTGCAAATAAAGTTTTGAAATTCTTGCCCAACACTGAAATAACTGTAAAAATACACTTCTTTTAATTTTTTTAAATAAAAAATTATCTAGAATAAAAATATACAATTTACAATGAGGTTTCAATAAATTTGATATTGATAGATGCTATTTTTAGTATATATTAATTGTGAAATTGCAATGTTTTGCAATATTTTATCATATTCAATTCAATCAACTTAAATCTCATACAGGTTAGAGTGTTCTGTGTCAATGAATAGTGTTCTGTGTCTATGAAGAATGACCTTATTTTCACCAAGAAAAAAAAGAGAAATGGCAGGTATTTAATCTCATTGATTTTTATAGCTTTTGATACTTTCCACTGCAACTCTTTTGCTTCTAAGTATAAAACTAAAAGACCAGGTTGCCCACGGTCAGTATAACACCTGGCCTCTGAGAGCACAGTGGTTAATATGGCCTTTGTGATTTCCCATTAGGACCTACGTGGGTAATCAGGGAACAAATTGGTATTGTCAGCATACGTGTAATAAGAACTACTATTTACTGAGTACCTCCTAAGTGGTAGGTGGCGTGAGCGAGGTAGGATAATAAATTAGATTATGCATATTTGTTGGAGCTTGAAGACTAGCTTATTAAATGCGCTGCCCTACGTTATTTAATTACTCAGTTTCTTCTGCTTTACAGTGGAGAATAAGCATAACTACCTTGTAGGTGGTCGTGAGGATTAAAAATACTGTATTGCATACAAGGCTTTATACGTGGTAAGAGTTCAATACATGTCATTATTGCTGTCATTAAATTTGAAAGGCTGTCATTAAAATCACTTGCCTAAGGTCATTTAGCAAGTCTACCGAGATGTCCTTTGTATTCTGCCAATTTTCTTATGTATGATAGAGAAAATTGGCACGATGGAACTTGGACATGGGGGAAACCCATTCCTGGGCACAGACATTGAGTTCTTCGTGGAAGGGATAATATTTGATCTGTGTCTGAAAGGATGAATAGGGTTTGGATAAGTGAAAATCTTCAGCACTTTATCTAACAGGCCCCTTAGAATCTCAGAAGCGTACAGTGATGACAAACAGGTTCCCCTATTCATTTGCAACCGTTCATTGGCAGAATGCTGCAATCAATTAGTGGGACAGAGGGGGAAATTTTGACATCTCTGCCTTTGCTTACTATTCTATACAAGTCTTTTTTTTTTTCCCTTTAATTTTTGGTCCTTAGAAAAATGCCCCCATTAAAGCCAGACTTTTGGATGTTGCATGCCAAAAGACCCACTTTATCCAATATGGCTTTACATAGGCACATTTGATGGGACAACTATATATCTTGTTTAAGTCAGAGACATGGTAGACAATACTGAAAATTGAACCTGATTTGCAGGCTCTGAGTTGCAGCCAAACTCGGTAGCATCTCATTATAAAATAATCCTGTTTATGAACCTTCTATCCTGGGTTTACACAGCTCTAGCCAGTTCGAGGCACCACCAATGGTCATGGCAGCCCTCTAAATTGCCTTTTCAGTTAGCGCATATTCTTGACTTTGTTTTTTAAGAGATTTCATCATAAAATTCCCTTCACAGCTAAAGGACATGTTTTGTAATGTCACAAAGGTACTATAGAATAATCTTAACTAGACAACGGGCTGGGAGATACATTTTGAATGGGTCTTTTTCAGTCCTCTTCAAAATAGTTCTGTCATAATGTCTGGTCTTTGAAGAAAATACTGGCAAATTATATACTCAGCTGAGCACATATGATGCTTGATAAAAATAATCCCTCCCAGGATGCTTGAGTTCCCTGATGTGAGTCATCAAAAGTAAAAGAGCTTTTGACAGCATCCACAAGCATGTCCGCATCTCAGTGGACAGAAACTCCTACTTATACAAGGATCACAGGTACCAGAATAGGCAAGCTGAAATCAAATCCAGTTCACAAGGTACCAACACTTCATAGTGAATTGTTATCATTGAAAGGTTTGACTGGAATGCTATCTTTAAATAGAGATGAAAAATTGTGTGAATAAAGGAGCTTTTTCTTACATTTAATACAGCGAAGGTTATGAATCTCTGCACTAATTGGAATAAGAACATACCAAATGTTTACTGTTTTTAGTTTTCTTTCTGTTGTAATTTTTCTGAGTAAACTATACAATGCCATCTTTCACTGAACATTTGACTTTAGCAATTTGGTTATAAACGACTGTTTTTGAAAAACATTCAAAGATTGATCTGTTTTTTTTCTGAGGCCTTCTCTCAACTCTCTGATATTGGAGTCACCTCTCTCTCATTTTCAAAATAAGTTTTGAAAGGTAGCTTTCATATCATACAATTCACCCATTTAAAGTATACTGTTCAGTGTTTTTTAGCACATTCACAGAGTTGTACAAACATTACTGCAATTAATTTCAGAACATTTTATGTCTAAAAATAAACCCTATACTCATTAGCCATCACTCCCTACTCCTAACCCCCACCCTCCCAGCCCCAGGCAACCACTAATCTATATTCTGTCTCTACAGATCTGCCTATTCTGGATATTACATACAAATAAAATCATACAATATGTGTGTGTGTGTGTGTGTGTGTGTGGCTGAGTTCACTTAGCATAATGTTTAAGGTGCTTCCACACTGTAGCATATATCAGTACTTGACTCTACTGTATAATACTCCATTATAGGGCTATACCACACAGTGTTTAACCATTCATCAACTGATGAAATTTTAGATTATTTCTACCTTTTGGCTATCATGAATGGTGCTGCTATTAATATTCATGTACAAGTCTTCGTTTGAATACCTGTTTTCAATTCTTTTGAGTGTATCCTTAGATGTGGAATTCCTGGGTCATATGGTAACTATGTTTCATCTTTTGAGAAATCTCTAGATTGTTCTCCAAAGCAGCTATACTACTTTACATTTTCAGTCATTCTTTTTTGAAACACTTTTTTTTTTTAAATCATTATCATCTTTTTCTTTAACTGCTAACTTGTTTAATCTTCCCAGACCTCATTTATGGATGGTTTTGCAAAGAACCTGAACAGTTTTGCAGCCTAATCTCACCAACTTCATGAAATTCTGGACCTTTATCAGGAGGTGTCATTAGATTTACTCTCTAGCGATTGATACTTGTATCGAATTTTTGTATTTCTGGAAACAATTCCATGAAATGAGCAGTAACTGCATTTAATGGGGAGCATAGTTAGGCTCAGGCAAGTTAAATAATTAGCTAGTAGGTAGTTGAACCAGTAGTTGAACTGTCGTGAAGAATGGGGTCAGCATCACGGGAAAAGTAACAGGCTTACCCAGAGGTGCTACCAGATTTCTGTGAGTCTCCACTGAGGCTGCTCACTTATTCCTCCCAGAAACTCTATGGGGATGGTATAGAAGTATAAAAGTATGTTTGCGCTGCAACAGAAAATGTCACCAAATGTAACTTAAGACATGGTGGCTTATATTTTTTAACAGCATATGGCCTTAGAGGCGATATGTCCTATTTGAAAAATGTACCCACGGAGGTAGATAACTAACTATCTTGCTTATCATACTATTACAACTAAGAGAGAAATAGATGGTTAAAAAAACATTTACTTTCAGACTATAAATTCAGATTATTTTTGTTAATGTGTCATGAAACAGGTTCTGGAGGTATTTGTTTTTTTGATGAATTATATTTTCAGCTTTATAAAAATTAGGATCTCTCTTTCTCTACCTTGTTTTTCTAAAATAGATTATTCTGAGACCATGCAAACTGAGATTTTAGAGTCGGAAAACTTCTCTTTAATTACTGACATTCTGGATTCTTGTTGAAGGCAGGCGGACAAAGCAATTTTAGTGTTTCTTCAGCCAAACTACAGTATTTTCCTTCTGAATACCCTTGTGCTTACCTGGCAGATGAATAAAATCTCATGGTAAGTCACTTTCAATTCCTTTCTTGGAACACAGTCATGATGTGAGAATCAGAGAGAAAACACTTAGGGTAGCACATACCTTATCTCATTTGTCCTTCACAGCAGTTTTCCTGGATACCTATTGGTCTCCATTTTATCTTTATGCAAACTGATACATAGAAAGATTAAGTAACTTGTCCAACATCGCACACTAGAAAATAGCAGAACTGGGACTTGGGCTATTTGATTCTAAAAACACGTTCTTAATCACATGGGATTGGTGATGTGAGAAATGTCCAAACCTGTAGAAAATTTCTGTAAGAGTTGCTTGAGCCAAAACTGATGACATATCCTAGGGAGCAAGATCTCACAAGTTCCAGAAAATAAGTTTTGCAGCATCTTTTTATGCATTTGAAATTAAGGAGTGAATGTAAGAAAGATTACATGGAGGTGGGAAAAATCAAGGCAAGGATTGGATCACGGGATAATTGACAAGATTATGTGCTTTCTTGAGGGTGGCTTGTTTCGAAGGTGTGTTAACCTAGATGCACAATAGACAGAACTTGCTTAAGGCAAAGACAAACCTATTAAAAAGTTATATGCCTGGGGTATGACTATCCACCATGACCTGCCCACTTAGGAATTTATAATCAGATCACCCCGGGAAGTTACTTCCCATAGGCCCCCTTTTTTCCATCCATGCTATCCTCCCAACACATCTTAATACTATTTGAGCTCCATGTCTAACATTCTAATATGAGAAAAGGTTAGTGCTAGAATTGTGATTATTAAATAGATATTTTAGTATGAAATTTGGGGGGGCTTGGATCAACTTCGTCTAAACCCAACGATACTAATAAGAACCCTCTTGTACTTAGAGAACTAAAGTTGTACCCAGAAGTACATTTTCTACTTCAAACTCTTAAGTGCGGTTGTTATTGAGGAGGCACTGTGGATAACTTTAGCAGTATATAGTCCCAAAGGAAATGCTATTTTATTTGGGAATGAAGCTGTAGCCTCATATAAAGACCTACCAAGAGGAGCCCTTACATTAGAGATGTTCAGGTGACTTCCCTCTGTACCTGCCTCCAAAGTCTTATTCAGAGAAGCCTAACTCTGAGTGCGGGCTGTAAAAATTCTGGTAAGAATTTTTCAATTGGCCAAGGATCAAATGGCCAAGGATCTACAATCCAGAGTGGACCATCTCTGGCACCTAAGGTTTCAGTGAGTTTACAGATATTTCTGGCCTTTCTACTTCATGGGGATTATTTGGCTATTTGTTGGGAAGGAGCCATGTATCCCAGGGTCCCGTTCAGCTTTACACCATGGTTTGTGTAGTCCCATATCGCTTTTGGCCCCTCTGCCTAGTACAATGATGTCCATGAGGCCAAGTATTTGTTCGTGTCTTAGTTCCTTTTTTCCCTTTGCTTTTCTACCTTGATGTCATGATCTTCTCCCCTTGCAAGCCCAGCGTTCATAGAGGATGGTGCTGGTAAATTAGGCTCACAACTGGACCCCACATCTGATACATTCTATGTGATACTGGACAATTTACCTACTTGTCTAAAACTCAGTTTCTTCACCAATAAAGGTAGACTAATATAGAGTTAGTTGAAGATCAAACGAGATCATGTCCATAAAGTATCTTGAACAAACATTGCTCTACCAATGCCGATTTCCCATCCTATCCCCTTATGCAACAACTTAGTCATGAAAATCCCATTTAGAAGGTTACTGATAATGTCTAACCACTATGCTGTACACCTGAAACTAATATAAAATAATATTGAATGTCAACTCTAATTGAAAAATGAAAATTAAAAAAAAAGTTGCAGATAAACTCAATCATACTTATACTGAATTGCAATAGAATAAAAAAAGGCTTGAAGGGTGGCTATTGCCTTGACCACCTTTGACTAATATTAGTGAACAAATTTCTAATGGAATCACAAATCTCCTCAATAAGAGGAGACATTTGGGAAAGCATAGGACCTTTCTGGGATTCCAGACATCATAGCATAGGGATCAGTCTTTCCTCCTGAAAAATATTGAGAGAGAAGGAGAAAAAAAGAATGTTTTCTGAAAACTCTAGAAAGACAAGATCAAGTTGAAGCCTCCTTCAAGGACTGGCTGGACAGAGTGCTCCTTGTTTCTTGTCTTTCTTACATGGTTTCTGTTACAACTCAGATTAAGGTTAGGGACTGGCGGCGTTTTGTGTCTTTATCATACCACGGGGTTCAGTGGATAGTAACAAATTCCCCATGGTCTAAGTGTTCCAGACTCCATGGTCACTCTCCAAGCAATAATTTGTATCTAAACAGTTTCTGATATGTAGGCAAGCTAGATGTTGTAAAACTCTGCAAAGGAGAACCTGCTAAATTCAGGCTGTTCATCAAACAGTTTAATTTGCCAGGAAGACAGGAGAGTAAACCAATATGATAAAGGCCTTCTGCTCAGCTTTTAATAGAGAACATAAAATATTCACCTTGAAAAATTATTGACTCGGTCCACAAGTCACATAAAATTATGCTACCTTTCTGAGCATGTCATGGGAATACTTTTTTTCCCCTTCGTTTGGAAGTTGTTCATTTTCAAAACTTCATGATTCGTTTCACAATATTCATTTGGAGTTAAGGAGGCAAAGTCAACAAACTAGATTTGAAACGATAGTTTATAATAAAGGTCAACAGCACCAGCTTTGAACTTGTTTTGCATTGGTTCCCTGGAAACAGTATCTGAGATGCCGTTTTGTGTACAGGAGTTTGACCAGGGATGCGTGGGGGAACAGCACACGTAAGGAAGTGGGGGAGTAAAATTGGGCAGAGGGCGAAGTCGGAATCTGCTACGGCTACAACAGAGGCCTCAGAAGATCTCCTCGGAAGTTCTTTGCAATCTCCCAAATTGAGGCAAGGTGGGTGGACTTGGTACTTTTTATCAATGGGGCATAACCTTGGGCAAGGCACCTCCCTTTGTGGAGGGAGCTTCCTTTGTGAAAGAAAATTCTGGGAGAGAACAGTTATGAGCCCAGAGTGTCTAGTATAGGAGTCATACCGGTCTGGGTTAGATAGAACCTGGATGCTCCATGATCTAGTTATGGGAATCTGGGCAAGTCATTTACGTCTCTAAGGCTATTTCACAGAATTGTGAAGGTTCAGTGAGGTTTACCGCTTAGTAAAGTGTTTGCATATAGGTGATGTGCAGGAAATGTTCTATTAATCTTACATGGTATTCTACGACAATTACTAATTAAGCCCTTTGTCCTGATCTCTAGACTCATACATCTAATGGCTGACTTCTTATACCTGGGTGTGTCACAGTTTTTTCAGACTCCATTCTCCAATATTCAACTCTTCCTTTCCTCCATCCTCAGGCTTCAGTCTGAGAGAATGAGGCTAACGCATACGGAGAAAGAGCTATGAGAGCAGGAACGAGGGAAAGAGTGAGAGAGAGTGACAGAGAGTGACAGAGATTGAGAGCCACAATGTCCGATGGTCTGGGGACCCTGAAGCCAGTCCTCCCCTGCACTTCTCAGTAATGTGAACCAATTCTCTTTTTGATCAAACTAGTTTTGAGTTTCTGACACTTGTGACTAAGAGTCTTGACCAATGTTTCAGGCTTTGTTCTCCTTGACCGAAGGAAACTAATCTTTGGAGTCTGTCCTTTTATTGGGAAGTTCTTTGGGCCAGGTAGCTCAGTGTTTGTAGAGATAGTCCCAGCCTGTGACAGAGAGAAGCCTGGAGAGTTGGCAGCGGAAGTCACACCTAGCCAGCCTCAGGACTATATACTCACTGATTCAGAGTCTGGGGTGGATCTGTGTAGCTTCAGAATGGGTTGAGGATAATTTGCACTATTCTTGGGCATTGCCAAAAAAAATAGTACACGATTTTATAGGAGAGAAAAAGAAAGAAGCAAGGGACGCTGTTGTTAGAATTCTTTGTAAAAAATACTCAACTCTAGAGGGCATTTTAAAAAAATTTATAGTATTTTTTCTATTAATGATCATTTAATACTGCTTGATAAATATTTTAAAGCTTCTAGTTTAGGTACATTTATGAAACTGTTAAGATTGAATTATTTCAAAAGACTGTATAATGTATATTTCATTAAACCAGAAAGCTTCCTTGTTTCACACTCTGGTTCCATGGTGGCTAAGTATGGAGTAAAGGGTTCTGTTTTTTGTAAAACACACAGAAATTGTTCAGCTTGCTTTGAAGAGAATTCCAGAATAATTCCCAGGATGCTTTCTCTTCTGAACTTCGTACTAGTTGCCTGTACACACATCACTCATTTTATATTTAGCATTTACTGTCTAGTATTTATTTTTAAAATTTGAAGTGTATATACAAAACAAAAATGTATATAAAATTATAGACAAAAATAGTTGTTTTCCTGTGAGTATTTTAACTTGTACAGACTGTTTTGTTTTATATTTTCTCTTCATATTATTTGTTATTTTGATGACAGCCAATTGCAATTCTTCAGTAATCTTCCCAATTTCATTTTTTAATTCTAAAATTAAATTTTCCCATTATCATCTTATATGTATGTATATGTATATACATATGTACAATTTTATACAATATACATATATATTATATATATGCTTATGTACATACAAACACACATACAGAATTCTCAAATATATCGTAAGACTTTCTTGGCAGAAATCATATATTTTATATAACTTTTGATTCTCCAGGGCCAAAAGTAGTACTTTGCACATCGTAGGCACTCAACGAATAGCGTTTCAATTATAATTGTCATAATGACAATGCATTATTTTGAAGATCTAGGAAAAATATCTAATAGTTCAACACCGGTCTACTCCTTATTCTATGGGTCTATTTATGATAAAAGATGAAGCAGACCCTGGCGCTTCCTCTGGCTGTCTCCTTCACTATCAATGTTTCTTACAACTTCTTGGAGATTTCATTACCTCCTCAGTCAGGAGAGGTATGGCTTTGAGAATTCAACTGTGTAAAGAATATTAGCAAAACAGATTTGTATTCTTTTAGTCTAAGAATAGAAATGTCCCGAAACTTGGGATATAGAAGTAGGGAGCAGAAGAATACATCATGAGGTCTGAGAAAAACATGGAAGAATGCTTCTTTGCCGTTGCAGTATTTATTTCTGTTAGGATTTTTCTTTCTATGGGTCATGTACGTCTGTCCCTGTTTCCCCCGTGATTCCTTCTCATCTCTACACCTCAAATCGTTTGAGGAAAGCATGAAGTACAGTCGGCCCCCCATATCCACAGGTTCCGCATCTGTGGATTCATCTAACCGTGTGGATTGAAAATATTGGAAAAAGCCACATTGTTGCTGACATGTGTTATACAGTTGCGTCAGTACCAAACATTAGGGACATTTTTCTTGTCATTATTCCCTAAACAATACAGGAAACAGCTATTTAGCATTCCATTGTATTAGGTATTCCAAGTAATCTAGAGATGATTTAAAGTATACAGGAGGGTGTGTGTAGGTTATATGCAAATACTACATCATTTTATATGAGACAGTTTGACATTTATGAATTTTGGGGTCTGCAGGGGCTCTGGAACCAGTCTCCTGCAGATATTGGAGGATGACGGTACTTAGTAACAAAAGATGTGGAGCACAAGGACTGAGAAGCAGAGGCGTTAGGCAGGAAATGTTATCACGTCATTTAGGTATTCCTTTTTGAATAGTCCCTAGCCTCACTCTAGGGTAGGTAAAAGAAGAAAATATGTAAGTAAAGAAGGAGAATAAAATAATAATATTTATCCATTTTTTCACTAAATATTTATCTTTTGCCCACAGTGCCGTGGGGATATTATACAGCAATTCACAACTTAAAAATTACAACCGTAAATATACCTACAGACAGACTTTGGGGTAAGGCTGGAAATCCTCCTTAGGGGAGATTAAAGGTAGCTAAGAATCGTCTTAGGAGGGACAGAGGTGAAGAGATGAGGAGTATTTTCTTTCAAGTAGACTTTAATCCTTTTTTACTTTTCTTTCCTAATCTATTTTCATTTTTTTTTCTGGAAAGATTTTAGTTTTATCTAGACATGTTAAAGGGATAAATTCTCACTGGAGGTTATGTGAGAATTAGCTCATCATTATCAGCCATTTTTCAATAACAGCAGATCGAAGCATAAGTTATTACAATCAAATTAATGAAACCCTTGGGTCTTAATTGGTACAGAATCTTTAACTTAGACTATTCGGGGGAAAAGGGTGGTACTTACTATCAGTGTTTTCATTTGGCTCCTGTTGAACCCTGGCACTGCGATTGTACACGGGTTGGTAAGAGTTGAGTATGCAGGGGCCAGTAATGATTCTGAAGAGGTGGTCAGACCCCTAGAACAAACTGATATGCACTCTGATAACTCAGGAGGGTGCTTTTTTAAAGTGAATGTGTACTGTCATATTAATTGTTTGCTCCCGGCCAGTCCTTCTTAGCTTCCAGAGTGTAGGTGAGAGTAACGAAGGTGTGACCATGACAGAGTCTTTAAACAGAATCGGCCTATCGCCTTTGCAAACATCCTCACTGGGTTGGCAAAAGGAGGACAACGGCTGCTGAGCTCTATGGCTGGGAGTCCCTACATCGTGCTCCCACTCCCTCGCCTGCCATGATTTAGCTATTTAAACATGATTGTCACCTAAACATACTGAGCCGATAAAATATGGGTACGGAGTAGCGCTTTAGGTTCCTATTTGACTTCAAGCAAAACAAGTGTCAATGAGTGAATGGGTTGCAAAATAAATGCTTAGTATTACAATCATAAAGATACTGAGGTGGAGCCAGTTGGAAATTCTCAGGGGTGAATGAAGGAGGCAGAAATTAGTGGGGGGAGCTGCGAGGAGCAAAAACAGGATAACTAAGGACCTCTCTATCAACCATAAGACTTTTTTAAAACCGCCCTCCGACTGACTTTATAAGTCCTAGACTGGGTAGGGACTACATCATCGTCAAACGGAAGGCCAATCCCCTTACAACGAAGCTGAGTGATCAACCCATTCTTGTTTTTTAACCATTTGCTCGTAAACACAAACAGACATAGTTGTGCTTTGGTTACAGTCATGCATTATTTAATGACGGGATACATTCTGAGAAATGTGTGGTTAGGCAGTTTCATCTTTGTGTGAACATCGTGGACTGTACTAACACAATCTCAGTTGGCTTAGCCTACTACTGTAATTGTATGTGCTATGCTTTTATATGACTGGCAGCCCAGTAGGTCTGTTAATACCAGCATCACCATAACAGGTGAATATTTGTAGTGTAAACTTGACAGCTGGCTTTCATTTTTGCAATGCAAGTGCCTGATTTAAGTTTTGATTACTGAGGCATCCACTTCAAAGGCTGTTCTATGGAATGAACACATTACCGGCCTTAGGACTGGAGAAAAAGCCAGGCCCTTTGTTTTAGAGGTCTTGGTTGATTTCAATAACTGACCGTTTGGGCTGCTCATTTTTCTCTCTTCCTGTGCTTTTAATTCTTGCTCTTATGTTTTAAATTCACCAATAAAAAGGGAGCCCTCCAAACCCTAGGCCTCCACCCTTGACCCCAATAAAAGCTGTACCCCCAGGCCAGTGCTCTCTTTCTTGCTACCTGCCACCTTGCCGTGTGGTCCCTGGTGTGCCTGGTAGACTCTAGGGCCCGCGAGTAATACACTTTTTTCTTCAAAATTTGTTATTATTGCTGAAGGGCATCTTGCAATAGTAATAAGAACCACAAGGATGGGTCCAAGTATTACATTGGTTTAGAAAGGGGAGATGTCTGTTGGAAGCTCACCTGGGCCCAGGTGAGTGCCCCCGGGCATTTCTAGCCAATAGCATTTCTATCGATAGACCAAGACTGGCACCGATCAATACTGTGTTACATTATGAAGTCACCAGGTGATAGGAATTATGGGACCACGGAAGTACATGCAGTTTGTCATCGACTGAAACATTCTCATACAGCACATGACTGTACTCTTGTTTTGTGCTGTGCATCTTTCTTTATGGTCCACTCCAAGGAGAAGCTCCTTTGAAGGTAGATAATGTATTTGATTTATCTTTGTTCCTTTCTAGCATTTCCTAAGTAGATTCAATGGGACATTAATGGATGTTATTTAAGAAATGGGGGTCTCATGTTAAACCAGTTTGTAGAATACAGGGTTTCCTGCACAGACGTTTTTTTCTCATGGTGCCTCTTAGGATTACTATTTCTTGGGAGGTACTTTGGGACACATGCCTAAATTAGAATACTTTGCATTACATAAGAAATATTAAATACAACAGATGACTCCAAGTCACACTCTTCTCTTCAAATAGTCTTAATCGGTTTAATGTTTGATTTCACTCGTGTTCTAAAAACTGGCATATTTGGGATGGCTGTGGGGTAATTTAATGAGAATTCAGAACAATGTGCATGAGTATTTGTTTAGTAGGTCAACTCTGGGCACAAACAATGGGTGTCTAATGATTTGAGAGAAGAGGAAGGAGAGGTAGCGATAGAATTCGCTTGAATAAGAAGGACCAGGAGCAGACATTAGTGAGAAAGGAGGCAATATTAGGCATATAGACCATCTTAAATCAGGTAAACTATTCTTGGAGAAGTCACCCAAGGCTGTCTTCCCAAACCAGGAAGAAGAAACCAGAAATCCAAGCTCAGATATTGAAGACCAAAAAGGAACAGCTGCCCAGGAAAATAGTTTGAGAGATAAGAATCTAGGCAACGGATCTAGTTTTATGCACATGCTCAATAAATATTTATTGAAAGAATGGACACCAGAGCTAATGGAAAGTTGATATTTAACTGAAGGCTTTTTGAGCTAGGGGGTTTTGTACATTCTTTCTGCTGAGGATCAGACATGAGATCAGACTGTGGGTGGGGTGGGCTGGGCTGTGCAGAAGGAGGAAAATCAGGTTACCTTAACTGAGCAGGAAAAGAAAGGGCCAGGGAGCAAGGCAGCTCACAACTGAACATCTAGGCTGAGGTTCCCGAACATAAATCCCTCAAATCTCTCATCTCTCCTGCGGAAATGGACCTCGACAGCTGCTAGTTTAATTTCCACTTTGGGTTGCTTGTTTTGTCACTGAAAACAAATATACTCATCATTTTAATAGGAAATATCTGTAGTTAGCACAAATTTCACATACATTTACACAGGAAGTTTATACCCCAATGGAAAAATTGCTCTGATGAGTATACAAGGCAAGAGATTAAAATGTACAAATATACCTAAGGCTGAACAGAAAATATTTGCCTCATTTTCTCGCTGTCATGAGGCTGGATGCTTACGATGGGATGACAAACAGTTATCCCTCTTCTCCATTTATTTTGAACTTCGACAGTTTGTTATTACAATAATACTCCCATCTGCTTTTTAAATAGATTTTTAAAAGATCTATGTTTCTAATCCATGCTATGCACTAATATTTCTCTCGTATGTTCACAGTAGGAGAAAGCTGATAAAATCAGGGAAAACCGGTGAGGTTTAATGTATAGTCAAGTAGTCAAGTGAATCAGAGTGCCTGGCTTATACCCTGGCTCTGACACATACAAGCTGCATAAGTCACTTCATTTTCTGGGCTCCAGTTACTTCATCTGTAAAAAGGTAATAATGGTGTTTCTCTTATAGGGTTGTTTTTAGGGATTGAATTTGTTAATATGTGAAAAGCACTTATAACTGTGCCTGGCACAAAGTAAATACAACAGAGTACTAATACTGTTGTTGTTATTAAAAACAACAACTAAAAACAAAAAACATAGTTGGAGGAACCAGTGGCTTGGGTTAGCTTTGCCTGGATTCTAATATCAAACTGCTTGCAAGCTCTTTGCTTCAGTTTCTGATGCTGCTAAATATTAGAATGCAAGGTTTCCTCACCCCTCCACTTAATTTTATTTCATTCTCCACAGAACAGCATCTCATTTCGGTATTTGCCATGTTTATAGTTATTTCATTCAATCAAAATATTTACTAACCCCTTATTCTGTGCCTGGCATGGTTTTAGAGCCGATGGAAGCAAGGCAAAAGGCAATATCAAGTGGCCGACTTGACCTGGAAGCATAGTGAAGGTTAAAAAAAGGTTTTGTTTTGTGGAATTGGTATTCTATTTCAGGGAGGTAGAGAACGAATAAGGAAACAATATGAAAATTCCAGAAATATCTGAAGGAAATAAAGCAACATGACAGTAACTGAGTGACAGAGAGAAGTCTAAATTTGATTGGCTTCCAAGGCCAGGGAAGATTTGGCTAAGTACATTCTTGGTTGGGGGAGGAGATGCAGACGAGATGAGGGTTTTTTTCTTTTTTTAAATGAGTTCATTTTGGACTATGGCTTTCTGCCTAGCAGAGAAGTTATCTAGATCAGTGTTGTCCAATTGAAAAAAAAAGTGAGTCGCTTATGTGATTTTAAGATTTCTTGCAGCCGTATTTTAAAAATCAAAAAGAAATGGGTGAAATTTTAATATATTTTAGAATAATATATCTAAAATATTTTTAATACATAATCGCATAAAAATATTGAACTATTTTACATTCTTGTACTCTTTAAAATTCTGTGTGTCTTGACACAGCACATCTCAATTCAGATTCAACACTTTTGCAGTGCTCAGCAGCCGTGGGGGGCTAGAAGCCACTATACTGGACAGCACAGGCCACAACCACAGGCTGATAAAATGTGACCCTTGGGCCAAATCTGGGAAGCCACTATGGTTAATAGGTTTGATAAAAAAAAAAAAAAAAAGGGGAGAGGAGTTGTAAGCCAGCGAGCTTGAGAAATGCTGGGATAAACAAAGTTAGTATTCGTTTGAATGTAGAATGTAGAACTTGCATGCTTTGTGAGTTTTCTGGAGGAGATCAGAGTAGTCAACTTTTCCAGATTTAGTTTAAAAGTTACAAACATAGATTTCTCAATGAATTTCTTAAAAGACTAATGTTCTCTGTGATACTTGCTGAGAAGATTATACTCCATGCACTGTTAAGCTCGTAATAAAATATATTTTAGGTGAGTGAATGACTCCAGTGAGTTAGGGACAATGGCACCAGGATTCTCTCTCTAGGTGGCCAAAGGCAACAAGCGGCTGAAGCCCAAATACCTGCTTCTAGTTCCATTCATGTCCCCTTGGCCCACACTCTTCTTTGATTGAGGCTGACCGATCCCGTTTCTCTAGGGCCTTTTCACCAGTACCGGGGCTCTTCCAGTCTGACCGGGCTCCCAGCAGCCTTAAAGGCACTGGCAACTGCCTGACCTTCTGTGACCCTGCAGCCAACCACATTTCAGGGGAAGCTGCTCACTGTGCCGAATGCGTGCCTGATGGACACTCCTCTTGGAAGAAGAAAATGGCAGTGAATGGCCTCAGGCTTAAAGCTACAGATAGCACGGAGCCGTCCGCAGTCTCTAGGCTTTCAAAATGTCCCCGGGCATGAGCCAGTGACAAGGTTTCCTTTCCTTCTCAAGGTTACAGCGCACTCGTTCGCAGGATGGAGTTGCCCTTTTGCAGTCACGTGGGCAAGGCAGAGGGAGATGCAGAAGGGATGAAGAGAGAGAACACGTGTCTCCTTCACAGAGAGCAGTGTTCATTCGGTGACTCTTGTTGATTGCAATCTCTTGACTGACTTCTGTGTGCTTCGGTTATAATTAACTTCCATATGTTTTATTGGGATTAGTGATTTGTCTGCACTTTTGGAACTTAGTACTAAGCATTAGATGTAATAACACTCTTTATCTTCCCTATGGGCACATTTTAGGGTTGACAGATAAAGATAAGTTAAAAGTATCTACACCCTTTCATCAAACTTCCATTTCTTCCATTTATTTTTTTTTTCCTTTTAAGAACGCATAGGGCAGAGTGTTTTTTTTTCCTCCTCTTTTGCTCAGCAGAAACTGCAAAGGGAAATGATTAATGGAAAGCGAGTAAGCCCTTAAGAAATTCTTGTGCGGAGTTTTTAGATCAATGCTCAAACTAATCCCATGCTCCCAGAAACTGACCTCCTCTTGCTGCAGATGGTACGCTCTCGAAAGGCAGAAACAGGTCATTAACCCCCTTTCACTCTGCGGTGACTCACTAGGTCATTAGCCTCCTTTCACTGTGCAGTGGAGGGAAAAGCACGTAGACGAAGTATCCAGAGTTTTGGTTCTAGCCTCTCCTGAACATGCGATCTTAGACAAGTCACTTTATCTCTTTCTCTGTTCCCCTATCTGCAGAATTGGGGGAGCCGGCAAAGTTAAACTACTGTGTACGTGTATTGTGTACTCACTACCCGCCAGGGCCTACACTGTACCATATAGTTACTCTATCTCGCTTAATCTCCACAGAGTAAATGTAGTGAGACATAGGTGTTCCTTTTTTGAAATGATGAACCTGGGATCTAGAAAGATTAGGTAACTTTTCTGAGGTCGCTCAGGTAGCAAAGTAGCAGATCTTTGCTTTGCGTCGAGGTGTGACTGACTTCACAGCACAGGCACACAGCTCTTAGACTACACTAATCTGCTCGTTGCCGTGAGGAAGAGAAAAGATGCCTAAAAGCACGCCGTAATTTGTAAATCCCATAAAAACGTGAGGTGTTATCACTGAGTAGCACTCACGGTGGTTACTGAGGGCTTGCTCCTGCAGGAGCTACTGAGAATGGACAGTATAGTGTGTTTCCTGGTGGGGGGCGTCGTCCAAAATAAAAAGGTTTGTACTTGACCGTTAACAGAAGGAAGAAAGAATATACGGAGAGGAATGATATCCTGATCTTGGCCTAAACACACTGCTTGGTCTGCCCCATCTGCCACTCCAACACCACCTCCTATCTCCTACCCTGCTGCTCACAAGGCTGTGTTAGTGCTTGCTTTTCGGTTTCTTCCACGCCAAGCTCTTTCCTGTCTCAGGGCCTTTACATTTGCTGTTCTCACTGCCTAGGAAATGATATCCAACGCTGTTTCCTTCCCATTTCTCAGGTCTCAAACCAAATGTCAACTTCTTGGAGACACCCAGATCACTCAATTATTTTGCTCATATATATTTTTGTTTACTTGTTAATCGTTTGGTTCTGCTGAATATAAAGTCTTGTTCACTGTGCTAAATGGGCACAGTGCTAAGCTCTTACCAGGCACCCAATAAATTAGTGTTGAGTGAAGAAAGTAATGACAGCGCTTTAGAGGGGAGCAGAGAAACCTGGGTAGGGTCCTGAGTCAGTTGCTGACCTACACTCTTTAGTCTCAATCCAATTCCTACCAGTCATTTCTGTCTGAAGAACGAGATTATAAAATTCTCATGTCTTCATTTCTGAATAGGTTTTTCCTTTCGTTCTAATGTTCACCTGCCACCCTGCTTCCTGCCACTGTCTTTGGAAAAGGTGTAAGTTACTGGAAAGAGTACAGTCTTTGGAGTTACACAGAACTGGGGTTAAATTCTATCATTTACAGTGTGACCTCAGATATGTCACTCAAGCTCTTTGGGCTCAAATTTCTTTATGCATAAAATACTTTGTAGAATTATCCATGCTTAAATATGATGTTTGTAAAGATTTATAACAGTGTCTGGCAAATCATTTTTTTTTTTTTTCCCAAGGAAGTTAACTTTCTTGGAAATAAATTTTGGTCTTGAAAGATACTGTCAGCTGTTGATTTGTTGTGTTGGAGGATTTGAAAGTGGAGGAAGAGAGGAAGAAAAAGAATTTTAGATGATATTGTGATTTCCTGGAGAGTAAGGATTTTTGCTTGATCTCATATCAAAATTACCGATAGTTGCTAGGCTATTAGTAGGCACAAAAAATAAAATTAAAATGAGAAAAATAGTAATAGAAAAAATTCCCCAGGAATTGTCAAATCTTTTATGTAAGGAATCATTTAAACCACTGCCCTGAAAATGAATAAGACGAGTTTCGTAAAATGGTAAAAAAAAAAAAAAAAAAAAAAGCATAAGAGATACAAACACAGCACTACTGTCCCCATCTCTGAAGACAGTCTCTGATCAAAGGGCTGCTGGATAGTGCTGGATACCTTGGAGTTAGGTATCATGGGTATATGCACATGTCCAAACTCATCAAAATGTATGCATTAAATATGTGCATTTTTTGGTATATCAATTATACTTCAATAAAGCTTAAAAAAAGAGGAAAAAGGAGCTGGCTTTAATGATTTCTTGGGGCTTGCTGACATGTATGGATCTCTGCATCTTCTTTACACATTCAGTTTATTTTTGTAATAACCACTACTAAATTAAGAAGACTATTATAAGGAGGGCTGCTCTTTTTGTTGAAGTGGAAAAAATAATTTATCCAAAATTGAACCTATGAAAACCTAAAGGGTCTGAGCCTCTGAATCCTTTTCTTTTTGTTTAAATCAGGAAGTGGAAGGATAACATATGATATACATATAATAAATATATATATCTATTATAGTCATAGACGTATATAAAAATGTAATGATATATGTACATACAAACAATAAATAACAAATATAATTAATCAGTAAAGTTTATCAAATTATTGATAACTTTGTCTAAGGTAATTGTAAAATATATTGTTAAAAATAAATGTGACAGTCTCGTCTCATCAGAAAGATAATCCGGATTAGTTTTCATCTGCCCTGGTAAGCGAATAATATCAGTATAGCTTTATTTTATCCAGTATAACCTCTGGGAAAGAAATCAGTGTCGATGGGGGAGATTTTATTTATTTATTTAAAGAGATACTACACAGCAAGGCCAAATAAGGGTAAACTGCTATTTCCAACATTTTCTAAATGGGGTTGGTGTCCTTTGCCCATGGTGTTGAGCTCCTTCAGTTTTCTAAGGTAAGCTGTACTGGCTCTGCCAGGATTACTCACTGTTTTCTCCATTTAGTCACAGGCAGTACCATTCCAATGATTTAATTATCTTAATTGTAAGATAAGATGTGCACCTTTATAAGACAGATAAGAACTATCAGGTAAGATAAGATGTGGATCTTTCTATTGGTTAAACGGTGGACATATTACACTTGACACCTGGGCCCTTGCAACTATCATAAGAAATTCAACACTGTTCTGGTAATCTATTCATCTTTCAGTTACGTGATTTTAGTGCTTTTAGAGCATAGACTATTTTTCATTTTTTAAAAAGAGAATTATACTATAATAGGAAATTTAGTTTCAGAGATAAATCTTCAAGGTTAGGACATCAGAGCAAATGTTCACACCTTTCCGCCCCTACCCTCCCCCCCAAAAAAGACAACCACAGAAACTCTTTTGTTTAAATAATTTTGACTTGCTTTGACAACTAAAGCAAAAGCTTTAAATTCATCAATACATAATCATAACACCCCCATATCACCCAGATGCTTTGTTAGAGGGTCAATGGTTCTCCATTTCCTTTGCTCACTCTGATGACTAATGAAGTTCAGTGTCTCTCGCTTAAAGACAAACAGCCGATGCAACGGAAAGATAATTATAAACACGTAAATTATTGAAATTGAATGGAAAACCAATGTCAGGACACGGTTTTTATTCTATATGAAGTTTTATTTGTTTGGAGTCATCTAACACTGTGGACAGATTCAAAAGGAGCCAGTCCAATGTCAGACTATTTGACATTGAAGAAAAAATCACTCTGAGCAGTCACTTGGAAACCAATTATTAAATCCGAAGAAGGGGATGATTTTCCAAATACAATGGCAAAATTTAAAGTATAGAAGGTCCCAAAGGTTTCGACATTTGCATGATTTTTAAACTGAAGAATTTATGCCTCATTTTTAAGTTTCATGAAAATGCAGCATTTAATAAGAGCAGATCTGAGACATTTTCAGAGCACAGGAAATTCCCTGCAGATTATAGTGCTAAGAATAGCCTCGAAACAGCAGTAGAGCAAAAGAAGAAGTGATCCTGAGCCACTCATTGGTTTTTCAGAGGCAATGTATACATTGATAAATTGCTAATGGCTACGTAAGTTATCAGGTTTTAGGCAAATAAGCCACACATTGCCATTACAGCGGACATTTCTTGCTTTTGTAAAAACATACCTTCCAAACAAAAAACAAACAGCAAAGGAAAGTACTTTCATTAGGAAAAGATACTCTGCATGTAAATATATATAATTTGTTTTCTGCTCTCCTAAACTTATTGTTAATTATTGATCAGGCATGTTTCCTGTTATGGTTCTCATGATCTGTTTATGTCGCCTCCCATATTTCTCTTTATGCAAATTTAATAATATTTCCAGTGTCCTTACCAATTCTTTTTTGAGTAAAGCCAAGGCATGCTCAGTGTTTGAACTTGATCTCTTTGGCCCCTCCTCCTCTTTGTCATACTGGAAGGAATAAACTTCTGCCTGGACACAGTTGTTAAATGTGACAGATTTCGAAGAAAAGTCTTTAAGCTGTGTCAGAATAATCTCCATTTTTCTAAATTTAAATTCACCTGAGGATAGTGCTCTGTCAAGGTAGGTTTAGCTTTCGCCGATTATTTAAATAGTCTGGAATATAAAACTTTGAAAAGTTGCAAGGTCTTGAACAGCAAACACGCATGCAATATACTTAGAATTTTGTTAACCAACAGGAGACCACTGCTATTCACACCTTAAGTTCTCTCCCTGAGTCACTCTTGACCTTTTTTCGGGGATATGCCCAAGAAGAACAGGCGATAGCGTCACAGCAGTGTGCTTTCTCCGCAAACAGCACTTCCTGGAAAAGTCTCAAGAGAAACAAAGAACCAGAGACTATAGACTTTTTTTTTTTTTTCCTTAAGGCTACTAACAAAAAGTCCAGTTCTCGGGGTTTTAGTGATAAAGATTTGAGGCTATAGTTGACCCCTTCATTCAAATGTTTCATAAGAGAACGTTGAAGTATATAGTCTTTCCCAGGAATCAAATCAACTTGAATCCCTAAAGCTGATTAAGAATAACATTAGGCCACATTTATAAATGCTTACTATGTACATAGTACTATATTAAGATATGTATGCACATTTTGGGCATTTAATTCTCTCAGTACTTTACAAGGCAGATATTTTTCATGAGGCCCATTTTACAGGTAAGAAAACTGATGCTGAGAGAGAAAAAGCAGTCTCTCAAGGCTGTTTTATTCTAAAACCTATGTGCTTATATACTCTACAGTAGAGCTTTCTAGAGTTTTTGACAGATGCATTTAGAAAATTCAGAGAAATGCCAATCTGCTGTCTTGAAATCTTCTAAACGATGTCTCCAAAGTAAGTGACACATTTCTGCATGCATAGGGTGGGCTCCTGATACCAGGGGGACTTCGATTGTCAGCAGTGGGCTGCTCTCTAAGGGGACAGTAGCATGCTGGCAAGGTCACTTCATTTACCTTCCAGTTTCACCTCCTCATACCCACTTCACACACTGTGTTATTTCTAAAGATAACTGGCTATTTAAGGATTCCCTAAATATGTTCTGCAGTTGAACCCCCGAGTCTTTGATCATAGCCCCCTAGGCCTCGGCCCCTGTCTGAGGACCTCACTCTGACTCATGCTGTGTGATGCAGACGAGAATCTCTTTTCCCGTCGAGCCTTTCTCAGCTTCTTAGGCATGATAAACTCCTCCGTCTACTGCACCCCATGACATTTTGTCCACACCCTGTTCTCAGCACTTGTCACATTCTAACATGATTATTTGCTTCCCATCTGTTTTCCTAGCTAGATCACGAGTTCTCTGATAACACAGATCATGTTTTTTAATCAGTGCATAAAGCTGGGTACAAAACAGGCAGTTAATATGTTTTTGCCAAGTGAGTAAAAGGTTTGATATAAAGAAATACTTTATGAAGACTGTGAAATTATAGTTGTTTTGCTTTTCAACTTCTAAAAGCCAGCTGGCTCATTTGACCTTACACTATTTCTCACATTTACAAAACACCTAACATATTTTGAGCATCTGTCTGTCACAGAGCAGCTCTGCCAGAATTTTTAAAGGCCTAAAGTTCTTTAGAAAGCCTTACCTATCTCCTGGGGATTTCTGGCTGTTTTGTGCATGTAGAACATTCTTTCGGTAGGTTTCCTGCTTATAAATGTCAGAGAAACTGCTGCAGCTCTGGGAGGTATTGGCAGGAGAGGCCACATGAAAGGGAGAGACTAGCTCTCTGGAGATGTATTAAAATTAGAGATAAGTTGGTTCAGCTGCTGTGGAAAACAGGTGGTTACACATAGCATTGCCACGTGACCCAGCAATTCTACTTCTAGGTCTCTATCTAAAAGAATTGAAAACAGGTACTCAAATGCACACACACTGCATGTTCGTAACAGCATTATTCACAACAGCTGAAGCGTGGAAACAGCCCAAATGTCCGTCAGTGGATGAATGGGTAAACAAGTTGTGGTATATCCATGCAATGGAATATTATTCAACCGTAAAAAAGGAATTAAGTGCTAGTAAATGTTAACACATGGGTGAACCTCAAAAGCACCAAATGAAAGAAGCCAGACACAAAAGGTCACAATACTATTTGATTCTATTTTTATGAAGTATCCAGAATAGGTAAACCCATAGAGACAGAACCAGACTGATGGTGGCATGGCCAGGGGCAGGGAGAGCAGGAAATGGAGAGCAACTACTTAAAGGGCATGCGGTTTCCTTTTGGGGTGATGAAACATTTGGCACTAGATAGAGGTGCTGACTGGTGATGACTGTACAACATTGTAAATGCATTGAATGTCACTGAACTGTTTACTTCAAAATGGCTAATTTTGTATTATATGAATTTCACCTCAAATAAAATAAATAAGGTGGAAGGGTTAAAGAAAATAAAAGTAGAAAAGGAGGTATGATAAGACAAGGGCTTGACCAGCTCATTGTGGTTTTGAAGATGTAGGAAGGTCAGAAGCAAGAAATGAGGGCAGCTTCTAGAAGCTGGAAAAAGCAAGAGATGAAATCTCTCTTCGAGCCCTCAGGAAGGAATGCAGCTCTGTAATCGCCTTGAGACTCGTGTTGGGCTTCTAATCTATAAGTTTTAAGATAATACATTTGTATCTTTCTAAGCTAAAAGAGGTAACAAAATATCATGTACTGGGCTCCCTGCTGCAAAGAACTTCAGAGATCTTCCAGTGCAATCTCGATGAAAACAGGGCGAGGAGATCACATGGCTTTCCAAGGTCACATAGCTAGTTAGTTGTCCTCTACACTTAGGAAACAGTGTATCTTTCTGAAAATGAAGAGGTGAGAAGAAAACAACCAATGAATGAGGTTATTGTCCTAATTTTATGAGAAGAAACAGATTAAGTAGGATGAAATAACTTGACTAATATCTCATATCTCACGCAGGTTTATTTTTTTTAAGTATTTTAAAAATATCAAAGTAATGCATGTAAGTGAGCGATAATAAAAAAATACATCGTAGAGGATTGAAGGGCTTATGATGAAAACCATCTGTTTCTATTACTGCTCAGATTTAGTTCTGATCCACTGCACTTACCTCTTCTGTTTCTAGTATAAGTTAAATATTACTATATAACATGATTATGTATTGATATTTAACAAATATAGAGTACGTATTAAGTCCTTTACAAAAAAATAACTCATTGACTCTTCATAACAACCTTATGATGCAGGTACTAGTATTTGCCCTATTCTACATGTTAATTTTTTTTTTGCCAAATGAGTAAAAGTTTTGATATAAAGAAATACTTTATGAAGACTGTGAAACAGGAAATTGAGGCATGGAGTGGTTAAGACTTGCCCAACATGAAACACCTGGCAAGTGCTGGCGCTGGCATTTGGAACGGTCTGGCTTCAGACTCTGTGCTGCTGACTAATACACCACACAGCTTACAAATGACAGCATCTTTTAAGGGAGAAACTGGGGCTCAATGTGGCTAAGAAACACTCCCAAGTTCTAGGTCAACCTGGGATTTAAGCCTAGCTGGGCTCCAAGGCCGTGGTGCTTTCTGCTAAATCTTTCTGCCTTGGAAGGCAGCTGTCCATTGAAGGAAAAGAACCCCATGCCCCATGGCTGCCTTAACCCTGCCTGGGAAGAGAGAGGAGAGCTGGTTCAGAGTAGCTGCTTTCTAGCACATCGTTTTTTTCCTATTTTTTTTTTTTTTTAATGTCAGGTAAACAAATTTTGTAGGTATAATCTTTTCGATAAGATATTTTCTTGGAGTTTGAAATAAATGAAAATCCCTTTTATTCTCACTTAAAAATAGGTTTGGGGCAGAAATCTGTCCAACTGCCCTTTAACTAGCGTGCCGTGGTTTTCCCGGAAGCCTGGGGCACGTGGCCGTTTCCAGCCTTCTCTGTAGCTCAGACTGGAAGCCTTCGGCCCTGAAGCTGCATCTTTTCCTATCTCACTGTAGTGACTTCGCCTCTTTCTGAAAACGTTGCCTTGAGCTTAAGTTTCCCTTTCTTTTTTTTTAGACAGAGGTTTTCAAACTTTGTTGTGGAAACTATTGCATCCTTTGGTGATGCTTCAAAACTAGGAGTGGATGGGTGGAGTGTAAGAGGCAAGTGTGCAGCGGGCAGAAAAGGCATGCCGGCGGGCCAGCTTCCCCCCACCCCACCATTTAACCCGGAAAAGGCAATGCTGACTCTACGGATATTCCCACAAAATTTTGTGGAAACTAAATATTCTATCGAGAAACAAATACCGTAGTGAGTATAGAAAAATATAGAGAACTGGAAGATTGGGGTTAAGAAGGGAATAAAAATTTTTAAAAAGCCACTTAGAATAATGAGATAACAAGGCACATAACATCTGAGATAGGTGTCTACATGGTATTCCTTAGCCAGAGGAAAATTCTGGAAACTGACCACTTATCAAGCTGATAAGAAAACTTCCCTTTAGCATGTACATTCTGTGGTTGGGGAGGCAGGACTGTGTTGGTGAGAGTTTAAAAGAGAAAGTTAGTAAAGAAGATCGGGTGAATTAAATATAATAAAACCATAGTCTTCCTTCTGGGGAAGCGGCTCCTTAATAATTGAATTCACTGTGGACTGAGACATTGCGGATGAAGTCAGAGAACACTCGGAGGAAATCCAAATTAAATTTTCATTGGAATGATGGAAAAAATGGAAGAACTAGACTGCCATCCTGAGGCAGAAAGTTAGGGATCAGTGATCGGAGTGTTGCAGAGTTTCTGTAGCTGGATGTGCCATCTATTGTGGTGTTCAAAAACCCACAAACCATTCTATTTTCTTAAATAGTAATTTCATAAAATTTATCTTAAAAACCAATGTGGATACATGGTAAAACAATAAAAACGATACAGAAAGGTCTACAAATGAAGTTGGGTTTGCTCCCAACTTCAGATATATTTGTAAATATATTATATATCACATATAATATGTGATATAATATATAGAGAAAATATATTTTTATGTTTTATTAGATAAAAAACATCTCAAACTTTTTTTAAAATCAGCTTTGATACGTCTTTACTTCCACACATTCTAAGGAGTTCAAGTCCCACTTCACTCGAGAATCTCTTTGACACTTGTAGCCACATTAAAGTCTGCCCTGTGCCTTATATAGACACATAATGCAACTTTCTTGAACTCACGCCTTCCTGACAAAAGAAGACACTGGAGGTCTTAAACAATATTCTCTACCCTAAAGGTCACTTGATGGCAATGGCTATATTCTAATGGAGGCACCAGTAACCATTAGCTGCGTGAAGATACTGGCATTACAAGGATGCAGGGGAGAATCTCCAGTGCCATTTTTTTTTTTTTTTAAGATGGATTTTGGATGTCCTCTAATCTTTTCTGGACCTTTCTAGGTCTTTTGGTAAACTACTTTCTTATCCTTCCTGGGGAAGATTAGAGTAATGAAGCTAATATTTCTGCACCAATATCCAAAATTAAAGTTTTACTGTTCTTTCCCCCCTGTATCACATAGCCCATGCATGTGTGTATGCCCAGGGACAGTCAACACACAGACACACACAACTCCTTTTCTGATCACTGCTGCTTGCTGAGCTTGTGCCTTCTGAGGTCCCTGTAACTAATTCAGAACACAGACGAGCTCTTAGATATCACCTCACACCCAAGAAGGAAGCAATTTGTGACCTAACAAGAAGGTTAACACCAGATGGTCATAGTTTAGTGAGTTTAATTACTGGAATTTCCATATAATATCACCCCAAATGACATCTGCGTTGGAACTGAACGTGAGATTCCTCTTGGGTGAGCAAAATAAAACAGGCCGTGCAAAGCTCTGTTTTGTCTAATCCTTGTGCCCGATGCACACGGACTATTTCTGGGACTGATTTCTATTTAAGATGAGTTTTTTTTTAATCAAACTGCAAGATAAAATTGGCATTAGCTACTTTTAACAAGGAAGCAAAATACACAGTTGGAAAGTGAGAATGAAAAATGCTAAAGTAAAAGATCAAAGAATTCTTCCTTGCCCACCATGTCATTCTCCGGCTTAATTAACTTTACTCCCCAGTAAATACTGGCCCCAAATGGATATGAAATGGATTTTATTTTCACAAGCATGGTGAGTTTGTTTTTATAAAGTCAAGAGCAAGCACTGATTTAATTGCTGGAAGCCTGGTTTGATACACAAGGTGAGCTAACCCCTTTCACTCAGTGTGGTCCATGGACCCGCATCACCAGCAGCATCCGGGAGTTTATTAGAAGTTGCAGAGTCTTAGGACCTACACACAGACCTACTGAATCAGAATATGCATTTAGCAAGACTCCCAAATTATATCTATGTACATGAAGATTGAGAATCACCCGCTCATAATGTTGCTTTTCTCCTTAAGGGCTTTCTCCCACAGAGTAAAGACCATCTTCTCGAGTAACGTAAACTGAGGACCAGATCTGAGAAATTTCCAGCTGCACAGAGAGGAACGCACAGATGCACCATTCCACGATGCCAAACAGAAAGGTTTGCCATTTGTTCTGACTGCTTTATTGCCCTCAAACTCTGCACTAAGCTTCTTGTGAGGCTTCCAAAACACAGTGATTCCATGGAAAAATTAATAATGTAAAGATTTTCTAAGGCTGTTGGCAGCATAAGGAATTTCTAGTCGGGTTGAGGTGGGGCTGGAGGAGGAGGGAACTGTGGCATATAACATGACAACAAGGCATTTGTAAACTCTTGCCCAGACCTCATCATTCTCATGGTTGGAAAAGTAATTTGTATGTAATGGATTCTAGGATTTGTCCTTAAGAATTTCTGACAGTTTAACAGACAAGAGCCTAAATATTTTGAGCAAAGAACTTGTACACATTGATTGCTTTATATCTTCGGTCTTGTGTGCTTTAGTGAGGAGTGAGTTGCTTCTGCCATCTCCAATAAGGTATATTTCAGTTAGCATTCTCTCTCCCTCCCCCATTAGTATTTTCGTTCAGGCAGTAGACAGCTGAAATATTGGCTAATGAAGGAAAAGCAGACTTCCCAATGAATAGTTCTACATCATGGAAAAGTGAGTAAAGGGATGGCTAACCTAATTTCAGGTTATTAAAGTTTTCATCTCAAGCCTAATTCTCTGTAGTTTCACTCCTGGTTTATGGACAGAAATTTAAAGCCAGTGCATTTTATCATCTGTATCATTTAGTTCCCTTTTGACCGAAGCTTTACAATGTTCTCCTCAATTTCCATGAGAATGAATTTCACCTTTTATGACATTCGAAGACAATTATGATGTCTTTATGAAAAATGATGTCACTCTGATGCCAGCAATAAAATACCAATGTCCTAATGCCAAGAAATGTATCAATTGTTATCAGTCATCTTTCAGCTTGTCTGGTTTTGCTTTGGAAATAGCAGAAAACCTTAAGATGTTTAATTTGTGAGCTATCTAGAAACATGGTCACAGCACTTTACATCTTCCTTTGGTTGAATGCTCGGGAAATGGAGTAGAATTAAGTGACTTTCCCACTAACAGGCAGAGTTATTTGGCCAATGCCGAAATCAGACAGGATTCTGCAGACTCTCATGCATATGCATATATGAGGTGGGCCAGTGATGGGGACATGTATCCTCTGGTGCTGTCTGGTCTGGATCCACAGAATGCAGTGCTGTTTCATTCTCTGCTTTTAAAATCCTGCTTTGAGTGTTGCCTTCGGGGAAACACAGAATCCCTGCTAAAATGCTGGCCCAAAGTCCTCCTGGTATCAGGAAGAGACAGAGACCTGGGACCTCTTGGCTTCTTAGGCCCCGCTATGTTCTTTCGATAAGGCAGCTGAGACTTGGAGTAGGCGAAACGATAGGGGCTTTGGGAGGGTATTATTAACCAGTCAATTTATAGAGCGGCCTACGCTATACGAATCAACTTACAGACATTTTACTTTATTCCTGGGATCATATCAGGAACCTTGAAGGATATTAAAGACATGTAACAAGAGCTTTCTTTGAGTAGCTTATTTTTTGATTGGGGAGAATATGCTTACGGACAGGAAATAATTGGAAAATAAGCAGAATGTATAGTTGATACTTCCGGTTAGCATAAATCCTGGCATAATTCATTTTAGTCAAGTCGTGATTTTGATGTCAGAAGTCATGGTCACTGAATGCAGACCCTCCGGGTAGGCTTTCAGAAATGGGGAATCTGTATGGGCTGCAATGGTGGAGGGAAGCCTCTTGGCAGAGAGAGGGCTTGAGTGCATTTGTGAGACAGAATTGGAATTGCATGAATAGAGAGATGCCAGAGAAGCCATCCTAAATCAGGTGCCAAGAATAAGTCACAAAAATAAAAGGAAACTGGCATATATCTGGAAAGGTGAGTTGCCTACTGCATGGGTTTGGGGGAGAGTACCAACTGAATGATAAAGGTGGTGGGTAAAGATAAGGCCAGATTTTAGATTATCTCTATTGCCAAGCAAAGGTATTTAAATTTGATCCTGAAAGCTATGTCATTCAGATAGTTTTTTCCCCTATAGAAAAACATAATACAGATGATATTGTGACAAATTTCTATAAGTTACTCAGACATGTGAATGATTCTCCATAGTTTCTAATTATAATTCTCCT
Source organism: Pteropus medius (assembly GCF_902729225.1). NCBI lineage: Eukaryota > Metazoa > Chordata > Mammalia > Chiroptera > Pteropodidae > Pteropus > Pteropus medius. The sequence goes on along the minus strand of NW_024354502.1, from coordinate 8,690,132 downwards.
CCACCCTTGGATGAAAACAATATATTGAGATTCAAGTGAATGAGAGGTTTCAAAATAAATTGGATTCATAGTTACATGAAAAAGAAAGTTCTTTGATACTCATTTACGACAAAAATTTTCAACAAAGTGAGAGTATAGAGAACATCCCTCAACATAATATAGGCCACAAATGACAAGCTTGCATCTAATATCATATTCAGTGATGAAAAGCTCAAAGCTTCCTTTAAGATCAGGAACAGGACAAGGATGCCCACCCTCACCACTTTTATTCGACATAGTATTGGAATTCATAGCCAGAGAAATTAGTCAAGAGAAAGAAATAAAGGGCATCAAAATTGGAAAGGAAAAAGTAAAAATGCCACTATTTGCATAAGACATGATATTATAGACAACCCTAAACACTCCACTAAAAGTCTGTTAGGACGAATAATGGATTTAGTAAAGTTGCAGGATACAAAATAGACATTCAAAAATCTGTTGTGTTTCTATACACTAATAATGAACTATCAGAAAGAGAAATTAACAATCCCAATTATAATTGCATCGAAAAGAATAAAATTCCTGGGAATAAAGTTAACCAAGGAGGTAAAAGACCTGTACACTAAAATACACATTAATAAAAGGAATTGAAGAACACACAAATAAATGGAAAGATATCGTGCTCGTGGACTGGAAGAATTAATATTGTTAAAATGTCTATACTACCCAAAATAATCTACAGATTCAATGCAATCTTTATCAAAACTCCAACGCCATTTTTCATAGAAATAGAACAAAAAATCCTAAAATTTATATAGAACCACGAAAGACCCCAAATAGCCAAAGCAATCTTGAGAATAAAGAACAAGTTGGAGGCATTATAACCCGATTTCAAGCTATAGTACAAAGCTGTAGCAATCAAAACAGTTTGGTATTGGCATAAAAACAGACACATAGATCAAAAGAACAAATTAGAGCATCCCAGAAATAAACCCATATATGTGTGGTCAATTAATTTACAACATAGGAACCAAGAATATACAAGAGGGAAAGTACAGTCTCTTCAATAAATGGTGTCGGGAAAACCGGGCAACCACATGCAAAAGAATAGAACTAGACCACTAGCTTACACAATACACAAAAATAAACTCAAAATAGATTAAAGACTTGAATATAAGATCTGAAAAACGTAACATTCCTAGAAGAAAACATAGGCAGTAAGTTCCTTGATGTAGGTCTTGGTAATGATTTTTTAAAAAATCTGACGCTAAAAGCAAAAGCAACAAAAGCGAAAATAAACAACTGAAACATAATCACACTAAAAAGCTTCTGCACAGCAAAAGAAACCATCAACAAAAGGAAAAGGCAATCTGCCAAATGGGGGAAAATATTTGCAAACCATCTCCTTGATAAGGTGTTCCTATCCAAAAATATATTAAAAAACTCATAAAACTAGCAAAAAATCAAATAATCTAGTTAAAAAAGATCTAAACAGACTTTTTCTGAAGAAGATATACAGCTGGCCAGCAGATACATAAAATTATGCTCAAACCACTAATCATCAGGGAAATGTAAATTGAAACTACAAGGAGCTATCACGTCATACCTGCTAGGATGGCTATTATTAAAAAAGATAAGAAATAATAAGCGTAGGTGATTATGTGAAAAAAAGGGAAGCCTTTTGTGGGTGTGTAAACTGGTGCAGCCACTATGGAAAAACACTATGCAGGTTCCTCAAAAGATCAAAATAGAACTCCATAATGACTTAACAATTCCGCTTCTGGGTATTTATCCCAAAACACACTGATTTAAAAGGATAATGTGCACCCTATGTTCACTGCAGCATTATTTACAATAGCCAAGATATGGAAACAACCTAAGTGTCCAGAAATGGGTCAATGAATAAAGATGCGGCATATATACAAACAATGGATTATTCAGCCATAAAAAGAATGAAATGTTGCCCTTTGCAACAATGTGGATGGACCGAGGGGGGCATTATGCTAAGTGAAATAAATCACACAGAGGAAGACAAACACAGTATGCTCTCACTTACATATGGAATCTAAACCACCCCCACCAAAACAAAATGAAAACAAGCTCAAACTCATAGATACAAAAACCAGATTGGTGGGTGCCAGAGGTAGGGGTGGAGTCGGGTAAAATGGGTGAAGGAGTCGAAAGGTACAAACTTCCTATTATAAAATAAATGAGTCCCGGGGGGTGTAATGCACAGCCACAGTGACTATTGCTAATAATCTGAAAGTTGCCTAGACAGTAGATCTTAAAAAGTTCTCATCACTGGAAAAAAAAAGTTGTAATTGTGGTGATGGGCGGTAATGAGATTTATTGTGGTGATCGTTTTGCAATGCGTAGAAATATCAAATTTTTATGTTGTATACCTGAAACAAATATGTTGATTATACTCAATAAAAAATAAATTAAGAAATAAAAACAATCGGAAAGGAGGAATTAAGGACGTTTATGAGCACCTATTATGTGCTACATACAGATACTTGACATACATTTTCCCCCTAATGTTATTAAATAACAGTTTCATTGAGATAATTCACATACCAGAGTATTCACTTTTAAAAGTGTACAGTTCAGTATATTCACATAGCTGTGCAACTTTCATCACTCTCTACTGTTAGAACATATTCATTTCCCCAAAAAGAAACCACACAGGCATTAGCAGTCATCTTCACCTCCCCCACCCGCAGCCCCTGGCGGCCACTAATCGATTTTGTCTCTATGATTTACCTATTCTGGATGTATCATATTTAAAACATCACATGAAATGTGACCTTTTGTTGACTGACTTCTTTAACTTAACATGGTGCTTTCAAGGTTCATCCATATTGTAGCATGCACAGACATTTTTAAAACCTTCCTATTATCTTACAAGCTAGGCATATTTCTGTGTTTCACTGATAAGGAAACTGAAAAGTTAAATGCTTTGCCCGAGGTCTCACAAAGTTAGCGGAGAAATATTCCACGGTTCGGCCATTTCCACCATGTCGCGTCGATTCTCGAATGTCTCAGACTTCACTATGCAATTTTTAAATTGAAAAAGACAATGCCTTGTAGCACACCAGAGCTAGCAAAACCTTTTTTTCTTTCAGCCTCTGTGCTCGCTTAAGATGTATTTAAGTCCCAGATCAGGGAAACTGGTCTAACCCATGACAACCCACTACTTTTGAAATGGTGAGCACAACTCAAAACAAACACACAGCTCAGACAACTGGACACAACTCAACAACTCAAAACAAAAAAAACATGCGCTGACGCTGCCTGTTTGCTACAGCACAAACAAGCAGCATCACTCACACATACTCTTCCCTACAGGAGAATATTCTGTACCTTAGACCAGCGTGTATTTTGAAGGAAACTCAAGTGAGAAAACAAAAACAAAATGAGCAGAACCGGCCTTAGTTCCTCAGAGTAACTCACCACGCAGAGAAACATGGTGAAGCTCGCTGGCACCACAAGCGCGAGCCACAAACACATTCAGGATCTCCCCCCGTCCCCGTCCCATCCCGTCCCGTCCCGTCCCAGTTTGGGACTCAATCTGATAAACCCGAGTTACCAAATCCAGTACCTTTATCCTTAATGGCTTGATTCTTAGGGCCAGTGTATCCTCGACTTCAAAGTATCGTAATGCGCACATCCTCAGGATCAGGCCAAAGTAATTCACCGGCCCTCGACCAGTAGCCCCAGTGCTGGGAGCGTCCCCCAAACAGAAGCCGCCTTATGTTTCTCCTTAAGAGCAATCACTTCAGGAAGGCGAACGATGGGTCCCTCCAGGCTGGCAAAACAGAGCAAAAAGTATACACGCTGACTTTTTAACTCTCAAAATAAGGAGTTGGCTGCATTATTATTAATTTTTTCAAAAATTAAGCAAAAGTTTATTGCTTTTAAATGGTCTGACAACTCTGCCTGTGGTTTTAAACTAGCGAAGTCAGATGATGGCACAGCCAGCCAGCTGTCTAGGGGAAAGATCAGATCTTTTAAAACCGGCACCAGAACACAACTGATCTTAATTCACCACAGAAGAAGGTCACAGCAGACTCTTCTAAAGCTTGTGATTATAGGCAACATTAGACTTCGCATCACATTGCATAGGTAATTAAATCACATAAAGGAATAAAAAAAATTTAGGAGGTAAGAGAATAAGTGTAAGAACTATAAATAGGTAGCCGAAATATTTCTTAAAATGAAAAAACAGAAAAAAGTTCACACATTTCAGTATGATTTTCATTCTATAATTAGTTCAATAAGTGTTGATGAAGCGCCTTCATGCTATAGGGGAAACTAAGTCAAGTAGGGACCCGGCTCTCTCGGGGGGCTTATATTTTTGGGGGTGGGGAGACAGACCGATTCATCAACTGGTTGTTGTTATGTAACGAAAGTTTAGGGTGTTATGGGAGCCATGTGAAGGTCAATCTCATCAGAACTTGGCCTTGAGAATGGACAAACCTACCAAAGAAAATGACGCCGAGATTGAGAACTGGAGAATGTAGTAACACTGGCCAAGTGAAGAGATGGGCAAGCATGTTTTTAAGAAGCATGCAGCTGCACGCGCAAAGGTCTGGAGGCCAGAGAGCACCTGGTGGAGGACGCGCCATTGTTTGGGAGCTTCTGTTATAAGCAACAAGGAGTCACTGTGGAAGGAAGACCATGAAAACGGTAATATTGTTCATTTATTGAAGGAACAACTAAACACACATTTGAGGCCGTTTGTCCTCATTAGGTGGTGTTATTACTTGAAAAAAGGGCAATTGAACAATCCAGTCACAGCACCTTAAAGCCAAGAGGCAAATTTATCACCTTTTAAAATACGCCATCCAGTCCTGAGAGGGCGGTAACAGCAGATGATTCGTGTTCAATAAACAAACACTTGATTTGGAATAGAAAGGCCAAAACACATCCCGGGGAGATGGCTGCTTCCCTGCAGCCTGTCGGCAGGTCAGCATAGCACGCACATTGCTCCCGATGGTACCCAGTGTGGTTTGCAGAGAAGAGGTTTGTCTTTGGGGTATAATTATTTGGCCCACTTAATAGAAATCTCAGGCAGGTCAAACCTTGAAATAGGGCCCTCTCTTTTTAGCAGAGCTCGAACAAAAGGAAACTTAAATTCAATTAGAGGGAAAGAGGAAACCTATTTCTGTCCTTTTGGAGACAAAAGATGTAACACAACTGGTTAAAATTCAAAGAGAATAAAATTCTCCTGGGGTGGGGTGCATATTTCTGCAGGAAAGGAGAGCATTTGCTTCAAACGCAGGCCTGTGCTGCCATCTTGTGTTGGGAAGGCTTCTTGCACCTCAGGACCAGCTGGTAATCGCCTGCTGTTTCTGCTGTGCTCCTTATGGCTCCATCAGTGAGATGCATTAAACAAATACGAGGCAGAGAATCCAACAGGGGCTTTAACACGTCGTGGCCTGCCAGGAATTAATTTCTCTACTGATAACATTGCCTTCTTCATCCTTTTCCTTCTTGAAGAGGCAAAATTTCACTCTTTCTGATTGGGAGCCAGCCCAGCTTTGATGGAGCCGCAAGCTGACCTTACAAAGCATGTGGGAGGGCAGCAGTTTGGACCATTAACCTCACTCTTCCCTTATAGGATGATCCTAGTGTGTGCACTGTACCTCCTGAGGGTACTTTTTACAGCCTGAATGCAGGAAAGCTGAAATGCTCCATCAACAAAGTCATGGAAGAATATTTCCAGCTGTCTCCCCACCAAGCTCACCTTTTAGTGTCCTCATCCTATATTTGAAAGATGTTCACCTAGCCAACAAGTTAGCATGATGATCAAACAATTACTGTATTGCCTGTTTGATATTACTCAAAGAGGCCCCTGATTGCCAAGCCAGATTTTGGTTACTGAGAAATGACAAACAGAACTGGTCTGGGTTAATATCATTCCAGCCAAAAGGGAAGAGGTCTGATGATCTGGCGGCTTGTGCCACCTTATTGTGAATAAACAAGTAGTATCTGTTAGGCTTTGAAAATACTGAAAACAGGCCGCCCACTCCCACTCCCATCTTTGAGGACCCAGGTTGGAGCCTGTGACCTAGACGGGCTGCCTCCTGGCACCTTTAGGGTAGAAGCATAACACATACTCTGCTCTCAGCAGCAGCTCTTTTAAAACGTGGCCAGTGCAGAGCTATGAAACGAATAAGCATCCACGAGACAAGCCATCTGTTTGTTTGTTTAACATTTGCACACGAACGTGACCCTGAGCTTATAGGACTTTTCAGACCAGCCGATTCTCCAAGATCGCTGGCACTGTCTCTTTATGCCTGTTTTTTTACCCTTCTTCAAGGAGAGCCTGAGTGACTTTTTCTCCCCTTCTTTTTACTTTTTTTTTTTTTAAGCCAATAGAGGAAAATAATCCATAGAATTAACACTGGTTTAGTCTGAGCTATCAACATCCCTGTGGCTGATGACAGCCACAGAGGGCAGGATCAGAGGGAGATGTTGGGAAGGTCCCTCCCTGCTTCCTTTCCGAGGCTGGGCATGTTGGGAGAAGCATGAAGGAGTAATTTCAGACCTTAGCCTCGCAGTATAGTTTACTCCAGGCTCTGGGGCTGAGGCTGGAGCTAACTGGGCTGAGCTGCTCAGAATTAGAGATGCAGCCCCTCTATGAGCAATTTGATGAGCCTTCCACTACTCCATGAACATTTCCCTCATCATTTCACTTACTCCTATGTGCTTTTCATCTCCCTCTCCGATGCTCAGATAAATACAAATGTATTTTGTATTTATCTGAGAATGCAAGTTAAACCCTCAGTACAAATAGGGCAGATAGGATGTACCTGGCACAGAGTAGGTGGTCAAAAATTATTTAACTTAATACATAAATTAATGAATGGATAAGTGATGAGATGAATGAGTAGATAAGTAATTAAGACAAAAGAACTAGTATTTATCGAGTGCCCAATCAAATCTCTTTTGTTCTACTCAAGTTACCTACATAAAAAAGGAGGCTGTTCTAAGGCTCCTCATAGATTGGAATGGAATCAGAACAGAAAGCTCACGAACTGAGAGAAGGTCGCATCCTTTTCTCAAGATCTTTATCTTTTTTCTGCATGTCTGCGTTATTCTCCTTTTTCTACAGCTGCCTTTTTCAGTGTCTACTCTATGTATTTTCTGCTTGCTCAGAAATTATGTCTACCCATGATTTTGCCTTGCCATGCCATCAGAGCCACCAGTTTGCTTCTTTTTACTTTCTCCTTCATAGCTCACAATTTCAGCCTCCCCTTTTTCTAAATCTAAACTCCAGAGAGAAGAATTTGATCAGCCTAACTTGCTATTTTGTTTATTTGTTTTTGAGCCAGACCAATTGATTATGGTCACTGACTAGCCTATGCACTGTGTGCTATGGGGTCAAGTAATGATCTCAGTCCAGTCATTGTGGATGAGTGGAAGGTGGGATCCCGTATGACCTTCATGGACATTAGGAGGACGGGTACTATAAGCATGTCTGGCAAACTCCTGGATGCCAAGTTCTGATGAAAGTACGCTCCCATTTGATATGCACAGTCTCCTGTTTAACCTTCACAATGAGCTATGAGTATAGCAGGGTATCTCTGCTTTATGGATGAGGGAGCCGAGGCTCAGCCAAAAGCAACTTGCTTGAGACCACAGCGCTATTAAGCGATGGGTCCTGGGCTTGCCCCAAAGCTCAAGCTCTATCCCTAATTCCTCTCCAAACGAGAAGGGATGTGAATAATATCTGTAAAAATTCTTTTGGGTCCAACATGGTCTAGGAGGTTCAGAAACTGAAAGCTCTTCTGAGAGTATGATTTGGTAGTTTCAGGGTGACTGACATCAAGTCCCAAGTCCAACATGTAGGATGACCCTGGAAAGCACTACATGTAATAGTCCTTTGCTACCTTTATGACTAAGAACTCAGAAAGATCAGGATCTGAGAGTGGATCTGCAGGCCACAGACCTTTATGGCTCATTTGACCTTGGTAGAGAATTCTCTCCCAAGGATGGTCATACTGCATATGTTCAGTGGGATTGACCAATTTGGAAAGAACCAATTAAATATGTTTATCAGATTTGAGGTCAAGAGGCCAGAAAATGGATGATTATTGGAATAAAGGTTGGATGGCTGGGTTGGGAGGGGTGCTTGGGAGAGAGGAGAAAGAACTAGAATGGCATTTAGATATTTTCTTTTCTCATGTTCTCCTCTTATATCCTTAAGATTTTATTTCAAGTGCTTTAATTGCCATAATTGTTCAAAAATACATCTTTATGTACCTATTGTGGTAACACTTTATGCTTTCCACCCTTCTGTTGAATTGCCTTATCTATCACTAGGTCCTGCTGATTATAATTATTTTCCATGTCTTAAAATCAGCCTGACCTTATTTTTCCCTTCTTTTTCTGTCTAGTTTAGTAGGATGGCTCAATATATTATATATATTTGAACAAAAATGCTGACCATTATGTCCCTACTGTCTGGCTAAGGGCCTGGCATGGTTGTTCAACACGTATTTATTGAGTGAATGAATGCAATAAATCTTCAGCCTAAAACATAATGTTCATTGCTAAAAATAAGACTGTGTTATTCCAAGATCATTACCCTTGCAACATTCCCTATTGGATTAAAAAACAATCCGAGTTCCATTTCTCTGGCAGGGTGAGCATGAGCATTGCAAAGAGAGAAATAAATCTTGATCGTAACGTGCTGCCTTCATGGCCATAGTTATATTCCCACCAATGTTGGCCTTAGCAAAAGTTTAGAAAGGGGGCATTTAGAAATATGTGCCTTAATTTAAAAGACTAGAGATTATTACCTATTAGTATCATAGTAGATATCTTCATGGAATTTTAGGGCGAGTTAAAAAAGATGACAATGAGGACTTTGTAAAGTAGAAGTCACTAAGGAAATGAAAGGTTTTAATGATAATGACAACCCCAAATAGGGAGATTCTGGAGGAAGGTAGGGTTTCTTTGTATTCCTCAAAAGAAAATGTATAGAGCCATATTTCCAGCCTGTCTCTCCTACCTCAACCTCCAGTGGTGTCTTAGCTCTCCTGGTGGTTACTACACAGTGCTGCCTACATGTTGGCCACTTGTAATTTATAGAATTCTCCCAATAATCTTATGATATAGGTATGCACATAGTTATAGAAACAGCTGAAGAGATTCTTTAACTATTCCTAGGTTGCAAATAGCGTGTTCTATGGGCCCTAGCTGCTAGGCTACCATCTAGGTGATAATAATATCTGAATAAATTCCGCAGGCAAGTCCCTAAAAGACTCCTTTTCGATCCAAGGCGGGTCCAGCTACATTCATTGCAATTTGGAGACTGCAAAGTTCCACTTACCATTTTCAGAGCTCTCAGGAATACATCAGTCATTTGAAAGCTTTGAAAATGCTTTTACAAACTGCCATCTTCTTTACCTATGGCCTGATGTGTGTTCTCAAGTGGGCACTGTGCCCCTTCTCCTTCTGAGAACACAGAATAAATCCTTTAAATCACTTCATAAAATGATAGGTCTCTTTATCAGAATAAGCAAGAGCCCACCTGCCTCACTAGGAAATGGCTTTTCCAGAAGCAAGAGCTGATATATAGCTGCTCATGAGGATGGCCCACAGCGATTAAGAAGAGCAGATCCATTGTCACTCAGAGAGGTGGCACCATGTGCAGCCCCCGCAAGCTGCCTCTCTCGCTCTAAAAAGCAATCTTCATGATATATTGGGATGCTTCGTAAGGGATCTATTTTCAAGTGTTTCAAGTGACCCTGGTTTGTGTCTTTTTTTTTTTCTTTCTTTTGTCACTGTATCTTTTTAGTTCAATATTTCTGTACTAATAAAGAGAGTGAAAATGTCAGGACCTTGCACAAATTGTACTGACTTGACCCTTGGAAGGCAACAGCATGCTCTCTTCCAGATCATTACTTTTTATTACCTCCCCGCCACATCCCTTAAAGGAGGGAGAGTGGCTGCACGGTGCACGGCTTGTCCCTGGGCTGAAAGGGTTTGTGGCCTGACCCCGCTTCCGCACGTCTCGGTGGGCGTGTTCATCCTCCGCTCAGACGCTTGAGCAAATTCGCTCTCAATGGAGCAGAAGCCTTGGTGGTGGCTAAGCAGTTCCCTAAGAGTCAGGTTGCCGTTAACCATGTAAATGAGAGTGGGCAAGAGCTTGGATGAATGGAAACCCATTTTGGGAACCCCTCTTCCACCACCGATTTCTTACCAGAGGAGTTTGCAAAGAGCAAAACAGAACGACGGAGGTTCTACCTGTCCTCCCACCCGCTCCTTATTAAAAAGGTTGATAAAGTCACAGGTCTATGAGGAAAGCGAGAGGAGAAGGGGGTCAGTGGTCAGACGTGAAAGACAGATTCTAGTCGATCTCTGCAGACAGGTTGTGGCACGACCTTGGGTGAGTGACCTGCAGTCATCTGCTCAGTGTTCTCTTTTGTGAAATGGGATTAAAATTACTGATAAACTGGTTTCTGATACCCATGGATAATTGTGGATGGAAGATTCAGAGAAAAGGCACAGTATTCTTGCCAAATGTGAATCTCAGTGTGGTCAGAGTATAATCCTAAATGATAAACTGATTAAAAAGTAGAGACAGAAGGAGGAAACATGGTTCAGGATTGCTAGGATAAACAAGGAGCCAAGAGGAAGGGAGAGATTATGAAGTGACTTGATTACTACAGTTTTATAATTTTGTTAAGATTGTCCTGACCTATCAGAATGATAGTTCAGTAGGTGGGCACCACCCCCTTGGGAATGTTTGTGAAGTTTATGAGACCGCTTTGGTTATTACAATGATCAGGAAGCTCTTAATGGATTGGGACAGAAATACAAGAAATCCCGTGATGTATGGGACAGTCCTGCCAAAAAGGAATCGTCCTGTAATCATCTGACCTTTAAATGTCCATCTAGACTTTAGACAAAGAAAGCCTATTTATCTATCTAAGCCTAGGCACTAAATATGTTATCAGCACGATACATCTTTTTTTGCAGTTTTAATATACTAGATGCTGAATTTTCTAAGAAAGCAAATACTGTATAAGTTGAAAGAACATCCCATTTCATCCTGTTCAGAACATCACTGGGATTTGTTTACTTCAGAAAATTACATCGCCAAAGGCAACGCTACTTGTGACGTGGAGCTGCCAATGTTACAGGCTCGTGGGTGAGACGGGCTGACGTGGTGGGTTCTACAGAGAAGTCCAAGCTTCTACCTATTTCATTTAATCTCCCAGTGTCAGTGCCTCCCAGCTATTACTTTCTGAAGAAAAATGATTTTCTTATAAATTATTTTCCTTTTTATTTCTCTTTCATATGATAGTTAAACCGTTTTATTGATTTTTAAAAAACATTGTGTGTGTAAGTTGGTTCCATTATCTCTGAATTTCATTTCAGAGAAATTAAAGGTGTGTTCAGCCTTCTTTTCTGAGTGCGCAGTTGTGCTTAGTTGTGGTTTTCCTAACTTGCTACGATTTTTCTCTCTATGGGATTCAATACTCATTTCCTGTAATCTGGCTTCTGTCCACACTGATCCAGTCAGAGAATCATGTCTGTGTATATTTAAACCCCACTGATAGATGGGATTCCAGTTTTCTCTCTGTCTTATGCAAATGGAGGGTGCAGACAGAAAACAGAGGCAGTGTTGCCATATCCACATTCTAGGATGTCTAAACTTTGGCCCCTAACCTAGATGTTACTGGAACCTCTGTTACAAAAGGCTCGATCAGCCCCGCTGAACAAATGTAGAAGTCAAGGCACCAAGAAGTGAATGACTTTCCCAAGGCCTCACAGAAAATCAATGGCAGAACTGGCATTGACCTCCATTCTGTCAGAAGTTGAAATTTGCTCAATTCTTTCTACCATGACTCACACCCACCCATATAAAGGTAATGAACTCATTGTTAGCACATAGCAGTGACTTAATGATGAGAATGACTAAAATAATTGCTCACACTTGCATGCGTAGACTTTTAATGTTTTAAAATGAACTTGAAAACTACCATCGTATTTGATCCCTCCTATAAATGTGAGAAGACTGAACAAGTGTTGGTACCCACGTTAGAGAGAGGAAGGAGGTCTTTCAGAGTTACACAAGTGAGCACTCAGTGGTAGGTGAACCTGAACTAGAACCTAAATCTCTGGATTAACTCTGACCTTATGCTCTCCCCACCATATTGCACTAAATGTCCATTACAGATATGGATATTTTAAATAAAAAATAATAGCTCACATTTAACAGACACTTAGTGTAGGCCAGAGCTGCTAAATCATTTACATACGCCATCATTTAACCTTCAAAGAACTCTATGGGGTTGGGACCTCATTTTGCAGGTGAGGTAACTGTGAAGAGCAAATGGCATGAAGTTCTTAATAGTATTCAGTTATTCATAGTCCACGTGTGAGCAGAGAGAACACCAAAATCCCTACCTTACTGCGCTGAGTAGCACTCAACAGGTTTCTAGCTGTAATTTGTAAGAAATTTTTTGCCCATTTTATCATGGTGAGATGAGAATAATGGAGGAGAAGGGTTAACATTGTCAAAGCTATATATTATTTAGACGTGAAGTATTCCTGGAAAATGGTAAAGGATTGCAGAGAGTAAGAAAAATAGAGTTGTAGCCAGTCAGAAAAATCTGTTTTCAACAGTGTGATAAAAAGTGTCAGCTACCAAATCTCATGTGGATTCTGTAGAGCATTTTATTCAGAGCCCTTAGACTTAATGCCACATTTTTTACTTAACTCTGATTCTCTCAAAATATTTTGATAGGGGAGAGAAAATGGCTTCTGGTATAAAAAGGGCAGACCTTGATCTCCAGTTCAAGGACCTTGAAATTCAGTCACTAGGAGACTGTGCTAGCTCTTTAACATCACTAGACCTTAATTTGGTCACCTGTGAAATGGGGTGGATAAAACTGAGCTACAGAACCACTTTGGCGATAATGAGCTTCAATCAGTGCTTGGAAATGCCTGGTCACCCGTCCCTCTCCAGAGAGCAGAGCTCAGAAGGCTAACGCAGGAGAGCAGAGTTGACAATTTTCAGATGGGGCCGGTGTGTGACCATTTCCTTCTACCCAGTCTGCTCTCTAATTGCAACAAGATGACAGAGAACAGAAAAGCTGTGGTGTGAGGCCCCAAAGGTTCTGCATCGTGGATAGAAATCTCCTTGGTTATATGCTTGTGGAGTGCTCAGGTTCAAATCCCCATGTCCTTACTCTTAAATTATAGCTACTGAAGAAAATCCTAAATTGGCTCCCCCAAAGACGGCAGCAGGTGCTGGGCTGCATAGCATGACTTTTAATATCAGCGGTGGCCATCACGGCGCCAGCAGGCTCCCCTGTCCAGCTCCTTTTAGGATGTCATTTTGATTTAGACTCCAAATGTCATTTAACATTTGATTCTTCATTTGCTATTTCTCCAATTAGTGTTTCTTTTCTCTATTCTGTATGTTCTCACTCCAAATGTTATCATTATAGATCCAGTGCAACAGAACTTGTAGTTATTTGAGCATCTCGGATGAAGTGATGAAATAAGGGGAAAAAAATTAAGTGACTACTAATATAATGAATGTATGTATAGAGAATGTATCTATATATGCCCTTGAGTAAGGAAATACAGTAAGGTCTGGGGTACTAAGGTATTAGAAAGGAGAATAGAGGAATTCTATGCATATTTGTTAAGTATTAAAATGTAGATCAGTTACCCTGTAATCAAATATATATACATATATTCTAATGTTTTCCTATGTTGACTTTCTAGCTGCAGCTTAAATTTTCCTTCAAAAAGGTAGATGTCAGATTTTCCTTTTTCCTGTAAGCATTACTGGCAACTGATCAAACAGACCGGGGAATATAAACACAATGCAGTTGAAAGCTTTTTATTTGTTGAATGTTTATAGTACCATCGTCTATCTGAAAAGATTGGTTCCTGCCCCTAGGGCCTAATAGAGTCTAAGGGAGATGGACAAGAAACTTCAAACATAAGTTACCTAAAAGGAGAAAAAGGAGAAGGCTGCTAAATTTCAGGTGAGAGGGAAACAATGAATGCAATGGAGGGGTCTGTACAGCCCCTTCTGCAACTGAGGGTGAGAGGTGGGTCCGGAGGAGGAGGCTTTGGATCCAAATCTGACTGGAGGCAGATGAAGGTCAAGTACCAAACCCTGACCAAGAGAAAAGACTAAAGTCAACAAAGATGAAAACCAATTTCTTGTCAAGTTTAAGCCAGAAATAAAAGGCCAGGAGATTCTAGCAACTGTCTGTTTTCTCAAGGTGTCGATAGCAGTCAGGTCCAGAGCGACATAGATAAAAGATAAGTCAAGGTCAATTAGAGGACTTCTTGTACACGACACAAGGATCACGCCATTTCTAATCCAGATGCATACACATGTGCTCGCATACACACACATACCCCCCACACACCCCTGTCACCCAAATTTACTTATTCAGTCACTAAATATATGTAAGCATTTTCCTTATTAAAATATCAGTCTCTATGGAGTAATAGTGCACTGTCCTGATATAGGTCACTGGATGTTACTAAGATCTTTATTAGTTAGAATTCATTTCCTGACCTTTAGAAATTTATATCCATGCTATTCTGCATCAACTTGCCATTACTATGTATAAAGAGTCCTTAAAACAGAAAAAGCTGGGAAGATGGTCTAGGGAAGCCTGCTTTTTCTTAAAAAACTATTTGAATAGTTTCTTGGAAGACAAGATTTTCACCTAAAGCTCTGGAAATGTGAAGTAGAAAAAGCTAAATGCTAAGAAGAAGGAAAATAATATACTTCTTAGATATCTGCTGGACAGGGATGATCCTAGCCATACACTCCCTGAGGAGCTTCAGCCCGAAGTGGGAGGGGTGGGTAATAAAATGAGTCAGTGCGACAGCTCCATCATTCTTAGCCTGAGTCAAGAAGAAGACTCGATAATCAAGACTGCAAAAGGAGAAGGGATTAAGAAGTATAAATCTGTAGTTACCAAATAGTCACGTGGATGTAAAGTATAAAGAATAGTCAATAATATGGTAATGACTATGTATGGTGTCAGATGGGTACTAGATTTATTGGGTTGATCACTTTTTAAGTTATATAAATGTCTAATCACCATGTTGTACACCTGAAACGAACATAACATTACATGCCAACTGTAATTGAAAAATAAAATTAAGGCTGAAACAAATGAAGAAAGGTCTGGAGACTTGGATAATCTAGATGCTCTTCTTGGTGATCTGGCTAGTTCTGACTTTTACAATAATTCCATGACCATTAATGGCAGCATCTGGGGACCAAGTAACACATTTCAAGGAAGTAATTCTTGGTATCCGAGAAGTCCATACTCTAGCTTCTGCAGTCCATTCAACTGCCAGCTAGCCCTATTTCTGTTGACTGAAGCCCTCCAGAGAAGCGTATCAGTACTTTCCCCATATTACAAAAGCATATTTTCACATGACGGTGTAATATCTGACCAAGGACCAATACAATTAAGACTGTCCAGAGGAACCCTCAGGGTATTTCTGGAGTCCTTGCTCTTCCAATCTCCTCCCTTGGTCTCCATCACTGTTATCCAACATGGTGCTGAGCAGTGAGCACTTTCTTAGTCACGCCTGCAGCTTCCCCATCAGTGCTCACTTCCTATCACTACAGTGGTAGTTTTGATGGGAAAGACTTCTGGCCAATGTCAGGGCTCTGCGTCGTGGACGCCTTTACCATTCCCAGTCACTTTGCAAGGCACGGATCTGTGTATTTATCCTCCCTAAGAAGCACCATCCTGATCTCAAGAGGCTGAGTGAGTCCCAGGAGCAGCACAACATGGTTCCGCCCCCTTCCCTGCCCTGCCCCTGCCCCAACACACACATACCCTGAGCATGGCAAGCCAAGGACTGCAGGCAAAGAATGAGGCTTCAGTCAAGAGGTGATGCAACAGAGCCAAACTAAAGTTTGTGGAGGAGAAAGTCCTTGTCAATGCAAATCCACATATAGTTTTTGCATTTAGTCTGAGGAGGGAGGTGGTGTCAGAGGCCGCTCATGAGCCCTTTGGGAAAGATAAAATTTTGTGGTTCTTTGGTTTTATTTCAGATACTCTCTCCCATGTCGTGTGCAATGTTCATTACTTGGAAGAATGGATGTCTACACTTAGATGTTTCTAAATGTAGGGAGCCATTGCTATAGAGTGAGGGACCCAGAAATTCTGGTCAGATGACATGGCCTAGAGATTCAGTAATAATTCTGGTACCGTACTGTGTGATTTCAAAACCAAGTAATTCCAACTTTTGAGCTACAGACAGATTCTCATTTATAGAATGAGAATAGCACTATATCAGAAGCTAGCAACCTGTGGCCCATAGGTCAAATTCAGCCTACCTCCTCTTTTTGTATGGATCATAAAGTAGGACTACATACATACATACATATAACATATATACAACATATATATATTTAAATTCTTACATGGTTAAAAAAGTGACATTTTGCAACATATAAAAATTAAAATTAGATGAAGTTCAAATTTCAGTGTCCATATATAACATTTTATCAGAACACAGACACATTCGTACATTTTCACATATCTATGGTTGCTCTTGTGCTACAAAGGTAGAGTTATTGAGACAAAGTGGTTGAGACAAAGACCATGTGTCCTACTAGCCTAAAATATACACTATTTAGTCCTTTATAGATAGAGTTCTGCCAATCCCTCAACTATACTTTCTTCGCCTTACTTAAGAAACAGTTGTGGGGAGAAAAGTCTAGAAAGCCTGTGAAAGAATTTTTCATACTACAGAACACTTATGAACCTGGGAAATAATAATAACAATAATGATGATGATGATAGTAGTAATGATAATATTGTTTTTACATTGGAATTATATTTATGGGAGTCTGACTATCCAACAGTTAGTCATGACTAACTGACCCCTAAATAATTTGACTCCACGGACTTTTAATTGACTGGATGGATGCATTATTAGTTGAGAGATGAGAGAAAGGACTGCTGTAATTAACTTGGCTGCCATGAAAGTTGCTCCTTCAAAAATACAGCCAAATCGTAGCCTGGGAAATGCATTTGTAAGAGAGTGCATATTAAACAAAAAACTGAGAATAATAAGCCGCATTGATTTAGAAAAACATAAGAAAACATCTGCTCTTTGGTTGAAATTTTTCCAAATGGGAAATCCTAGTTTAAAATGCAGTAAAAGCAAGTTGCTTAGCTAGAATTCATGGAGCATCTACTATTTACAGAGTAATGAGCTGTGGAAAGAATCATGTAATTGGCATGTCTTGTCTTAGACAGCCCTTTTTGCCTTGAGGCCATTTCTTGACATTCCCACATCCCTACCCATGAATGATATCATGCCTGAACTTCTGGGCAAAAGCCCAATTCTGGATCTTTCTTCATTTCTTCTCTAGCACATTGGTTTAGTTGGATGATAGACAGCTGTGGTGGACAAATCCTAACAGAGGGGTTAAAGTTCTATTGCAAAAGTTACTTGAGTGGCAGGACAAAGTGTGTGCTTAATTCCAACAACAGTGAGGTGTGTTAAAGTTTTCTAACTGGGGGTGAGGAAGGAGATTGGGGCTGAATTTAAGGATGATTAATCTGGTAGCTCTTTGTAAGATGGACTGGAATGGGTGAAGGTAGAGAGATCAATGGGGTAGTTTTCCCAGGAGGTTAGACAAAGTAATGAGGCTCTGAATTAGTGTGGATGCAGAAGGGGAGAACAGACATGAGAATCAGTGCAGAAGCAATTGATTAAATGTGGGAGTTAAAGAAGAAGAAGAGCTTTGAGCTACAAACGCCTTTAATGAAAGCAGGGAAATTAGGAGGAAGAGTGGTGTTGGAGATCATGAGTTTGGTTTTGGTTATGTTGAACTGAAAACTGAAAACATCAGCAGGACTTGCAGACTGAGTGGTCCAAATAGTGGATGGAGATGTTCTAGAGCCCAGAGCTCACTCTCCAGAGATAGTGGTAGAGATGAGAAAGGAGAAGGAAGTTTGCATTGAGCTCAGATGCCAACTACAAGAGAGGAAGAGAGTGGGAACAATCTAGAAAGCCAGAGAAACATTTCAGTTTCATCTTAAAAAACATGATGAACAAAGGAAAGGACAAGTGCGTGATATTAGTACTAGGCAGAAAGAGAAATAATGTTGGAGAGTATGGCACTGGGACATGGAAGGTGTTGATAAATTATCACATATTCTGCAGAGAGATGTGTGAAGTAGCTGATGATGCTTATTTGAGCTTACCAGGAGGATGCCACATGGGTGTGAAGTGACTCTGCAGCTGACAACTGCTGAGCAGACCATTCTGCTTATCAACGGGGATTTACAATGTGTTCTCAGGGGTATATGCAATACCAGCAATTACTGAGGAGGGGTCAGTTCAGCAGGGGTGATCACAGGACACTGATCAAAGAGAGATGACAGGACACAGATTTTATCCTTTGATGCCAGCAGGATGAGTCATCACCAGGCCGTAAAAGGACACTACACCAGTGATCAAGGTAGCTAGAGAAGAACACAAGGATCTATGTGTGGGAAATCGATACCTTCTCACCCTGCCATCTGGAGGCCATGTGAGCCCTCCTTTCCCACGACCCAGTGAGTCAGTCAGTATCCTCACATGTACCAATCAGTGTCAATGAGATCCACTGAGGCTTGTTTGTGGTAGGACCCCTGGGAAAATGCATACTTTTTTCCCTTTTGGTACTTTGGGCAATGAAGAGGAGACTGCCCTGGACTTCTAGAGGGTCACCTTGTGGAGCCTGAAGGTGAAGCCAAAGATCCAGAAAGGAAAAGCTGAGAGAGAAAGAGAAGCCAAGCCTTCATGACGTCTTTTAACCTCCTGCATCTAGTTTTGTATGAAAACCTCCTCAACTGGATCTTAGTTAAATAAGGCAATAGACGATTTTCGTGCTCAGCCAGTTGGAGGGCTGTTTTTGTTTGTTTGTTTGATGTTTGTTTTATCTCTTTGAAAGAGTCTTCACTCTTTCTCTATGACTGTGGGAAAACTATGTAATCTCTCAGTTATATAGGACTCATTTTTTTTCTTTCATTCATTCATTTATTCACTCATTCAATACATAAAACTTAGGTGCACATCGACAAGCATCATTCATTCATTCTGTTGAGAACATGTGTAATTGAAGAGGGTGGCATGTGTGATTCCCTCTGAGAAATCCCAGCTTCAGTCTCCACCTGTCTTACTGACTTGGGTCACATGCCCATCCCTGGGTCAACCACTATGGCCAGGAGAATGTAATGCTCTAACTGACCAAGCCAGATCATGTGATTTCTAATTCTTTTAAGTTTGCAAACAGATTGGCTTTCAAGTTTAACAAGAATCCATTTTAACAGCACAAGGGAAGTCTATACAATGTAAAGTGGCCATCCACTCTGGAGGACTCACATTTCTTTGATACCCAGAAAATGCAGATGCCTACAGACAGTGTCATCTGATGAAGCTTTTTGTTGAAACTTATGTTAAGTGATCATTCTCTAACTTTTGGGGACTGCATATGAGCAATGTAGTAATTTTATTGATGACTAGATCGTGTTTCTCATTTCTCCCATAACCCATCGTAGGAAGGCAAGAAGACACACAGTGTCTTCTTAATAATGAGTTTGCATAGTAATAAAATTAAAAAGTAACAAACAGTATACACAAATATGAAAGTATTCTATAGTTAATTCCCTAAGCCAAGATTAAGTGTGTGTTTCTTTCTTTTTTTTTTTTTAATGATGTTTTACTGAGCAGAGGGACAGAAAGTGAGGGGTTTCTTAATTGAAGGTAAGTTTAGGCTGCTAAGTTTCACTAGATAATGGAGGATTCTAAATTGACTACAGTGGTGAAGAACAGGACAACTGTATAAAAATTTACCTACTATTTCCAAGAAGAT
The DNA here is from genome assembly GCF_902729225.1 of Pteropus medius. NCBI lineage: Eukaryota > Metazoa > Chordata > Mammalia > Chiroptera > Pteropodidae > Pteropus > Pteropus medius. Next base: position 8,670,259 of record NW_024354502.1, on the reverse strand, counting down.
CAGAAATATCTTGGCCTGTATAAGACTTTGAACAGATTTATTTTTTATATAAAAAGTTAAAAAACGTTGGAAGTCATTCCTAATGAAAATCAATCCTTTTGTTCTATTATGCATTGATGAAAGAAGTTTCATGATCATTAGAATGATTGAAGTCTGAATTCTTTTTAATGAATATTACATTTCTACCCATTAATAGGAGGAACTGCAGCCAGCCAGATTTGAACCCCGTTTTCATTACCTGTAGTGTTTCCATCAGGGGTTCTAGGAGTTAACCCCTCTGAGCCTGTTTGTAGTGCTGTAGGAGGAGGAGAACCTCACTAGCAAAATGAAATGTTGGGCAAATGAAAATAAGAAATGGTCTTCAGATCAAAGAAAGACAGGCTAAAAGTGAGATGGAATAATCAAATGGGATGATTATTCTAAAACAAGGATGATCATGCCCTTAAAAATTGGAAGAAAAGTCATACTGTGATGGCATTTTCTGCTACTTCATCCATTCTCCTCGTTCAGCGATTGGGCATTTAATAATTGTCTTTATCTTCTCAATTGCTTCCCTACTCATGTTCCGCATCTCAATGGGCGACATTACTTTCTTATCAACTGCTTAAGACAAAAGGCTGGTCATCGTCTTGGTTCCTCTTCTCTCTCTTCTTCAACTCTCACCTTCTACTGTATCTCTAAGCTTTGTCTAACTTTCCTTCCACATATCTCTGGAATCCTCTCTTTTTTTTTTTTTTTTTGCCATCCATTCTGCTACTTTCTTGGCTCAGAGAATTAACCACAGAATACTTTCATATTGTGTATACTGTCTGTTTTTTACTTTTTTATTTTATTACTATGCAAACCCATTATAAAAAAAAACACAAGAAATATATGCACAGTAAAAGAAAGCTATAAAGAGTAGCTATAATCCCACCTACATTTCAGATTCTTATTAAAAAGGAATTAGAAATGAGACTATAAAAAGCAATAAAATTGCTTTTTTTGTTTAAAGTTATGTCAGCTTTTGCAAAACCATCTCACGGTGTTCCAAAATTAAAAATATAGGAGATATTTATTTTCAACCAAAGAGTTATCTCAGTTAATTATCGCATACCACCTTTCTGAGTATTTAGCACATAGCAAATGCTAAATCAATACTCATTCAGTTGAAACACAAATGACAAAACTTACCAAAACTGAATATGTTATGGGAAAGAATATGTTGATGGCCCTCAGTGTCAATGCATCCCAATTTAGAGGGTCAGGGGCTGACATCTGTGGAGTCCCAGAAAAGAGTGCCATGGAGGCCTGGATAACAAAAGTCAAAATATTTTTGTTTTAAATCAAGTTAACAAACTTAAAATGTTTTATCTTCATATATTGGTAAATATATCTTCATCATAACTTGGAAGACTACATTTGAATCTAGAATTATTGACTTCTTCAGACTTCTGCTCTGGAAGATGATGGTGCTGGGAAAACCCACAGGTTGTTTGTCCCTACAGTGGCTGTGTCCTTGTGCCCTGAGGCATCTCAGCTGCACAGTCCGTCCATGAGAAATAGGCCCAAAGAAGCCCACATGCACCCTGAAAGTGGGGTTACTTTTTAGTTGTGGTATGGTTTATACATATAATTTAATTTTTTAAATCATCTCTTCCTCTTAAAAATACATCTTGATGTTTATCCACTTATATGTGATTCTTTTTCAGGTTTTGTTTCTTCATTTACTTCCAGGAGAAGACTTTCAAGCTTTCTTTTTTTTTTTTTTTTGCATCTGTATTGTAGGATAAAACCGAAATCAGTCAGAGACATGTCTTCTTAGAAGGTATCTGTTAATGATGCTAAGAAACAATCTGCTCCAGTATTTGAGCTCTAGTAGCTCAAATAACTATTTTTTCCCCCTCGGAATTCTGTGGGTTGGCTGTGCAGTTCCACTGGTGGTTTTGTCGGAGCTTTTTCGTGAGGCCGCATTCAGGTGGAGGGCCATCTGGGCTGGAAGGTCCAATATGGCTTGACTCGCACGCCTGGCTGTTGGTGCTGGCTGTAGACCGAGGCACCCATTCCTCCACATGGCCTCTTATCCTCTGTACGCTGGACCGGCTTCCTTCTGTGCCTGGTCAGGGCAGCATTCCAAGAGGGCAAAAGGAGAAGCCGCAAAGTCTCCTAAATCCTGAGGTTTATGGTTCCCATAACATCATGTCTGTCGCATTCTATTTATTGGTCAAAGCTAGACACAGGTCAGCCCATATTTAAGAAGGGAAATACACTCTATCTTTAGATGAAAGTAGTTATAAAATATTGTGACCATGTTTCTCCAATCTGCCATAGGATCGTAGTTCTTTTTTTTGTTTGTTTGTTTGCCTGAAGAGCAGATTATTAAAAAGTATTATGTAGATGGTTTCAGCAAATTACCTTCCCATCTTCATTCTGTATTTCTGTCTTCCTAAGTTTAAAATAATTCATTTCAGATCTTGATGGTGGGTTATATACCAAAATTATGATTTAATTACAAAACAACAAAAATTTGAAGGTTCTAAGATTTTTTTTTATTGGAATTGAACCTATAAATTTATGCTTTGAAAATTTTAAAAAACGATAGTAGAAAATAATTTGTGGTAATAAGACATATATACCTAAATAAACTAGAGACTAAATATATACCTAAATAAACTAGAGACTAAATTGAACACCAGACACCTTATTTCCGATGATTCTTTATAAAAGAAGAATCCATAAAAGATAGGAACTCAGTGTTTACTAATACTAGAGAAGTAAAATAGTAAAATTGAAAACATGTTTAATATTACTACTAATGAAAGAAATGCAAATTAGAACAAGATAGGTTTTCTTCACCAATCGAAATGGCAAAATTAAAAATAGGAAAATGTCTAGTATTGGTTGAGTCTGTACTGAAATGGGCACTCTTATGTACTTTCTGGAGAATTTGGCCTATGTACCAAGAACTTTATCAGTGTGTTTAGATCTTTTAATCCAGTAATTCTAACCCTAGGAATTTATAAGACACTTACGAGATAAATACAAATAGTGATATATGAGGATATTTGAAAGAGAAAAAAAATAATTTATAGGCTTTAAATAAATTATATCTTGTTGATGAAATGCTACAAGGGCATAAAAAAACATGCCACAGGCAAAAACTGTTAATAACGTGGTCATTGTAATTTTGACTGAAAGTTTAGGATGTAAAACTGTCTACTACATTTCTCACTCTAATACACATCCACACACTAGTTGCTCTCTATTTGCCGGCCTCCCATCAGACTGATTTTCCACTCTTGTCTGCTTTGCTAAGTGCCCTGAGAGGCTGACTCTTACTGTATTTTGGGAGATTCTTCAGCAGAGGGCTTCCAGCTGGACTCTTCCAATTGGTTTTGGCCAATAGAAGGCACTAGCATAAGATTGGCGGGTTAGAGAAGAAAGCGACCTTGTATTTGATTTCTTCCCCCTTTGGCGATAAAAGTAATCTGGTGTTTGATTTCTTACCTCCTTGGTACCAAATCTATGGCTCTTCACCCATGACTACAGCTCCTGCCAAGTAACTACTATTTTCTCCCTGTTGCCCCTGGCTACGGAGTGGTAACAGCTGCCCACACGTGCCATTCTCTGTCTGCTTCACCACGCCTTGTCTCATCCCCTGTCCCTGCTCACGCTTCTGGAAGCAGTCCCTTCACGAAGTCTCTTCATTGGAACCACCTTTATTTGAATTTGATTTCCTACCAACCTAGAATATTCTCTAACCTAAAAGGTACCTCTTATGAAAAACTGATTAAAACTTGTAAGTAACAGATTATTTATTTCCCGAAGGAGAAAGTTTTCAGTTTTTGAGGTATTGAATGGGATGAATAGGATTTCGGACGAAATTTTTAAGAGACTGTGGTATTGAAAATATTAACAGGAGTTTTCTTCTGGATGGTAATATTTATGTTTGACTTTTATTTTCTCTTATATGCTTTTTTATTTTTTTGCATTTTTATATTTTTAAAATTTTAACACGACTACATTATACAAAGAAAACAAGATAAAGCTTTTTAAAAAGTGACTATTTCTAGATGAAATTGAACTAATGTGCATTTTAGCATTGTTTATACCACACTAACACTATGTAGATGTCACTGTGGTTGAAAATACATTTTATCATTTGTTTTTCTGTGAAACGAGTAGGTAACCATCACCACGCCATTCTGATTTTACCTAGTAGGAAATGGGAGCTTAGAGAATGAAAGTGATTTGCCCAATTTCCACAGTTAGTAATGAGAATTGGAAGCTAGATCTTCTAACTCATTCATGTTCAATTCTTTTCTCTAATGTGAATGTTGTGTAGACCCAAGTTGTGGAGTGTACCATTATTATAAAAGCTGATGATGCTTGAACTTTAAGATTTTACTTAGAAAACAATCGTATATATTTAAATTAGATATTTCCCATCATAAAAATAAATATGCTCATTTGGAAAATGTAGATATTGTGAATGCATTTTAAAAGCCTATTCTCAATAACACTGGCTATTAGAATATGCTCATACTTCTTTTTGTTATTTTGTAAGAGGTAACATTTCTTTCTTAATACCTAGCATATATCTAATCAAGGATAAAATTTACCATATCACCATAAAAAGGCTGTCCAATTCTTCACATTCCTTACTTTTTTTAACTCCTTTTCTCGACTCTCCTTCACAGCGCCCCATGCAGTATTTTATGATTTCTAATTACCTACCTTTGATTTTATTTTCCTCACTCATTCCTAGATGTTTTATGGACCCATCTATATCCGCTGTTTTGTCAGTCTCTACATGAAAGAGACATAAAAAGGGAAACCCAACTGAGAATATCCTAATACAGCAATAGCAATGTACCCCTGACAAAGAAAAAATTTGTTCAAATCCCAAATCCTACTTTTCCAAGACTATAGGGGCCCTTCTGACCCATTTTTGTCTTAGCAATTCAAATCTTCATTTCATGTATCCAAACTCCAGCGTTTTTGTGCATGTAAAATTCTCATTAAATTCTATGGCATCTTTGCGTATAAACTATATGGTGTCTGACATTCACGTGTGATGTGAGCGTGGTGTGTCTGGAGCTTTCGGTTGCTGAAGACTGCTTTATATCTTTTGATTTCTGGATCATTTTTCTGCATTTCAATAGCCACCATTGTGGTTCTACTTGAAAAATGTTCGTTTTGCACTTTTTTAAAGTAGATGCAATTCCGCATGGTTGAGCGCATTCACGCAACTTCCAAGACTAGCGCTTTTTGTCAGTAGCATTGCTTCTCTTGTTCCTTCACTATTTCTTTCTATTCTGCAAATGGTTCTTGCTTTTTGCCTTTACGTAGGTCACATTCTTTAAAAAAATTTCTTCTGAAATACTATTCATCCTGTTCAATACCATTTCACCTTAAATATTCAAAACTCTTTCCCTCTGGAAAATAAATAACCTCTTACGTATGAGTTTTAACCAGTTTCTCATAAGAGATCTGTTTTAGGTTAGAGAATACTCTGGTCTCAGTCACTTGGCTCATAAAACTCAATGGCACAGAGGATGATAATGCTCTTCTGTGGTTTTGTGCTCACGTAAGTTTTCTGTCAACCCCTCCACGAACAGTGCAGGAGGATGCTGTGTGAAATCTGACAGTCTGCTCGCTCTGTCCTGTGCACCTATGAGTTAAGGTAAATGACACAGGACAACTGACTTCCTCTTGCCTCAGGAGAGCAGGCAGCAGGCAACACAGCACTTGGTTCATGCAGAGGCTCTTTTTTCCCTCTGATGGGAGGTGGGAGACTTCTGATAGTACGACACGAAGGAGGCAAACGCCAACCGTGGGAGAAAGGTGATTCCTGCCCACGGTACTTTCAGAATGAAGTATAAGTTTGTGCTTAAGTTGTTATGATTTTAGGGCAATGGAGAATTTGGAATCTGTTTCTGAGTGATGAGTTTTACCTGAGTTGGAGAGCACATTGTTTAGCCCCACGGCCCGTTCATGGATTTGCACACAGTGGTTTTACTATGAGGCATGGGAAAAGAGAATGAACACTGGAGTCAGGCAATCTGAGTTCTGGAGTGGACTTGTGGATTTGGGCAAGTTTCAGCCAGCCTGGCCCTTAGTGTGTTCATCTGTAAGACAGGAGTAACTGCTTTTAACCTACCTCCCTCAGATGAGGTAGTATATGGTAACTGTGCTTAGAAAATTGTTGCCTGCTATACATACAGTTATCCTTTACGTACAAAGGTAAAGGATTATCAATTCACTGGGCATCAATGTTACAGCTATTTCTATCATTAATATATTGACAATCTTCAAGTCTTTATTATCAACTCGTCTCCTCCTGAGCTCAGATCTATATTTTCAACTACCCGCTCAATGTGCAGGTTGAGTGCATTCACACAACTTCCTTTAGGTCGAATGTAACTAAAGGCACATTCAATTTGGTTTGCCTCAAATGATGCTTGTGATCTTTCGAAGCTGCTCTTTTTCCTATATTTTGTTTAATGAAAACACTATATTCCTCATCACTTAAGACATATATCTGGGAGGCATCCTCCACTCTCTTTCATCATTCGTATCTTTTAAATAAGACCCATTTATCTGCCTCTGTAACACTTAACTCCATCTGTTCCTCTCCATTACCATCTGTGTCCTAGGTTAGGGCCCCTGTCATTGTGGAAGAAACAGGCTTCTTGGTTTAGAATGAATTTCCTGAAATTATGCATTAGTTTTTTTCCCCCAAAGATGTCTATAGAGAGGAAGGCAACACCAATGATTAACACTTTGAAATTCATACCTCTTATATAGTGGAGGAGTTCCAGAAAGAAGTCAGAGAATTTACAATGTCAGTGAGTAAACTCGATTTTCTGCAACAAACATAATCTAGCAAGTAAAAATTCCTATAACAAATGAACAGTGAGTAAAATATATCTAGCCACAAACATGCCAAACAAGCTTGCAGTAACCTGCAAATTAAGGGATACATTCCATAGGAGAAAATTACAAATCTTAGTGGTTAGAAAACAAAGTATTGCAGGAAATTTTGTCCCCTTGTTAGCAAACTGGCCAGAATCTAATTCTAAAATAACAATATATGGAGTTCTGTAGCTTTAATTTCATTCACTATACCTGATTAATTCTCTTTATTTACCATGTTTTTGTGGTAATGGGTTTGCAAATATTTTTCAACTTTCTCCCATATTTTTATAACAAATCATGATGTTTAGCCTAGCTCTTTGGAGTCTTAAGGGCTCTTGTGCCAACAACTTTCCTTCCTCTTGAGATTTCTCATAAAATGCCATTGTGATATGTGCTCTGTGGTTCCAACTGCAAATTTAATCAAATTTGGGTGGTCTTATGATTTCCTATTTCCATATACTCTTTTACTGAACTATTTAAATAGCCTTCTTATTGGTCCATAGTATCACTTTCCTCTAATTCATTCTCCAGATTGATTTTTCTAAAATGCAAATGTAATCAAGTCACTTTCCTGATCCAAACCCTTTAGTGGGGTTTGGAAGCCTATAAAATGCAAATGAAAAACCTTAGCATGGTATACAAGTGTCTCTATGATCTTGTCTCTCTTGTGTCATACTAGTCTATGTACTTCCTTATCCCTTCTGTTTCTGATATCTTACATCTCAGCCTTTTAAACTACTTGTAGTTACCTGGATACACCATGTGGGTCCACGTCTCTATTTTCACCTGGAATTTCCTCTCTTACAACTTTCTCTTGCTCTTCCCTTCCTGGCGAAATCCTGCTCCATTCTCCCTGCCCCCCTTTTTTTGTATTTAAAAAAAAATTTTCAATTTGAAATAATTTCATACTTTAAAAAGTCACAAAATAAAATAGTACAAAATGCTTGCTCTTCATCTGGAGTCCCAGGGCTTCTAAGTGCTATTCAATTATATCATGCCAGGTATAATAATAAAGTTTGTCATAAGCATTTCCTATCAAATTCAGGTTAACGCCAATTTCCAAACATCTCTGGTTAAATGAGTATCTCAGGAGGAGTAAGTCTCCTTTTCTGTATTTACTGAAATGGAAGAGCTACTGTTTTTTTCCCTTTGGGAGGACAACAAAAAATAAGGGCAGTTACCTATGAAATTGGTTCCCTCTGCCTTTTCTTGGTGATTCAGAAATTTAAACTACAGTGAATTCTGAGCAATAAAGTGATTCATTAAGAGGAGTGAAGAAAATTGCAAAGCTAGCCGCCATAGTCATAGTACCACCTCTCTTGCACTCTGATCACCTAAGAAAGAGAGAAAAAAAAAAAGGACTGGGCACTTCCAGGAAGACCAGGCTGTCATTAACCAGAGGGAGTATTCCTTTCTCTAAGACAGCTTTGTTGGGATTCAGTTACTTTTTTTGCCTCTTCTGTTTCTTTCATTAAACTACAGCTCACCCTCTTTTAGTCATTATCTCATTTATCTGTCTCCACTGGACTCTGATCTCTTTAGGAAGAAGGTCAAGTCTTAATCATTTTCCTTTTTTGGCAGCACCTATTACAGTGCCTGGCAAAGACTAGAAATTCAAAGATGTTTGTTGACTGACTGACTGATTGATGAACTAAATTAATGAAGTGTAGCAGAAGTGAGCAAGGTGACCTTGAGGTTTGTGAGATATCTTTAGAAGGGATATCTTGGCACTAAAAAAAAAAAAGCAGCTCTATTCTTGTGACAACTCTTGATAGTATATGTTCTATTTCTCTAAATCTTCTTGGCTGATGTCACTAGTTATAAGATGTTTAAAGAACTGGGATGGTTTTTGAAATCTGCAAAATTATTAGCAGATGTAGCATTTGAGAGACCACCATCATGTATCCTGAAATGTTGGTGGTTCTACCTGTCAGATGCTGGCAGCATCCCACCCTGTGAATTTTAAGGCCTGAGCTATAGGTATGTTTTGTCTATGGTTATTGAAGGAGTTCTGGTTAAAAGACTGTATTCTTAATCCCTATTTTTCAACCAAAGAAGTAACCCTAAAATTTTTCATTAAAATAACTGATGGTAAGTCAGATGGTAAGTTTTTTAATAGAGCAAGTTTTAAAAAGTAACAGGAGAAGCAACATTTCTCCTTCTCTATCAACTCTCCATGAGTCTAAGCACTGAGGCAGATGCTCTTAAGTGACTCCTGTTTGATCGCTCCTAAGTTATTGGCCACTGGTGGTCTATTCACTCTACACAGGTTAGGCTTTAGAATCTCCTAAGGAATTTTAAAAAAATATAGATGTCAGGGCTCTGGCTTGTGATAACCAAGATGTGGCCTTAGATAGATATTTCAGAGTTTCTGCACTTCGAGTTTCTGATTCTTTTCACCATTCTAAAAAGAATAAAAGACTCTCAGAATGGCTTGCAGAGTCAACCTCTGACTCCCAACCATGAATCAAAACAGTACAGGTATTTATTGAAAAAAATCCATGTATAAGTAGACCTGTGCAGTTCAAATCTGTGTCGTCCAAGGGTCAACTGTACTTTATTTCATCAACTGCAAGATTCACATCTTCTATATTAAGGTCTCTGAAACTGGGATGTATCTTTCAATTGATGGCATTTCATAATCCCTCTAGGGAGGCAATAGTTGTGAAGTGGTTGGCATCACCTATACACACATTCCAAATGCCAGCATCGGCACCTGCTAAGTGGGTGTCAACAGCTTGGAAGGACATCCTGGGGGCAGGAGCAGAGCACTCTTTTAACCGCAAGATACCAACTGTTGCTCAGAGTATTGGTAATATTTCTAGTGCTAGAGTCAATAAAGGGTAGCGCCACACAATTGTAAAACCACAGTCAGGAGAGCTCCAGCAAAAGCTTTTCATGATATTATGGGTTATTTTAGGAAGTGCTTCATCATCATCACTTTTCATGGAGGAGGATATTGTGTGGAAGAGCTTGGAAATCCATGAGACTAAGTGGAAAAGCAATGAAGATTAGGACTCTAAATTTTGAAGAAGTTATAGGAACAACCTTAACCAATTTATTTCACTTACATTTTTTTATGTATGCGCAAAGATGATTTATGATTAAAAAATCTATGTTTAATTAAGCTGAAAGCACTCTTCAAATAAGCATAACATAAAATTCTAAGTGATAAGAAAGCCTTAGGTTATAGCTTAATCAGCAGCATTTTTTCTTTCTTTCTTAATGTGTCAAAATAATGGAGCTTCTTACTACTGATGGACTCATATTCTGTGAAATGAAATTATGACAATCTAGAGCTTACTGCTTCCTTCTACGTGCCACTTTTGAAGCATGTCACATATATTAACTCATTTAATTTTCTCAAAACCCTAGGAAATAGGTGCTATTTCTATTCTCATTGTAGAGAAAAGGAATAAAGTCACAGAGGTATGACTGACTCTTGACTACTTTCTAAATTTGTGACCCAGGACACTCCTTCCAGGAAACTCAGTTCCTCCTGTGCAAAATAAGCATCATAAAGCCCACCTCACAAGGCTGTTGTGAAGATTAAATTAGTTAACATTGGATTAGGGCTCTACTGTTATGACTCATTTAACCTAAACAATCTCTTTAAAGGTCCTGTCTTCAAATACTGTCACACTGGGGGTTAGAGCTTTAACATAGGAATTTGGGGGATGTAATTCGGTCCATAACAATGGGAAATAGTGGGGCCCTGGTGAGCCGGAAAGTAAGTGTCCTGTCCTTCGAAAGAAGAGCAGCCACTACCGAGTCCCCATCAATTACCACCACAAGGAAGGCCCAGCACTGTCAGGTCTGATTTTTTAATTCTCACTCGGAATACAAATTTTTAAGGGAAATCTTCCAATTTTGAAGATTGGCACCTAATCAAAAACTAAGTCTGTGGCTGGCTGGTGGATTTTAAAGTCTGGTTTAAGTAGGCAGTAACAGCAGGTTTACAGTGATGGCTTATTCTTGTAGCTTTTCCTGCTGCTCACATCCCTAGGTACTATTTCAGTAGAAACACTCATGGAGCATTTGAGTTGTACCGAAGTAGTAACCCAGCCCCAGTCATCCATAGGGTCAGAGGTCATTTTGTTGTCATTCATTATCTCCCTGAGATAGAATGAGTAGAGTTTTGAGAAATCATCTGGCCTTCAACAAACTTATAAACTGTAATTGGTTCCACTAAGATAGAAACATATAACTATATTTTAAAAAAATCAATAGCCTCAGTCAATTATTAAAGTAGGTTAATAGCTACTGAGTGTCCAAGGACGAATGCCATATATGCAGCGATCCATACCCTGCTTTAATTATAATCGGTCTAGGTCTTTAAAGCACAGGGCATTATCTAGGTGAACTATGTAATGACTCCCTAATGATGAAAAGTAACGTGTATTTACAGGGATAGTAAGAAAGAATCAAGTGATTAAAAGAGAAAAAAATAGCTGATCACAGAAAATGTTCTTCCGAGGAATTTTAAGACTGCTGAGTCCCAGAATTTCAGCATTTCAGGTAACAGAAATTCAACCAGGTGGGTGATTGAGGACCAGTCTGAAAGATCCCATAAGAGGCAAGTGGCAGGTGTCCAGACATGGATGTTTACCATTATGATGTAATGCGGACAATTTGGATATGGACCCAGGAATTAAAGCTGGGCAGTCTAACTCCAAATGTGTGCCTTGGACAAGGAGCTTCTGTACAAGGATGTCAAAGATGATTTACAGTTCTTGTGGATACATAAGAAAGAAGATTAAAATATTTATTGGGCAAGCATAAAAATAAAACAGAATAACTCCAAGAGTCTGCAGATTTTGGATTAGGGATAGTGGATAAACTGAGCAGTCTGGAACTGCTCTCTCTTCCTTGCACATGAGCTGAGTCAAGTCATGGCTCTTTGGAGAACGTTCCTCATATTTGATGTCAAAGTATAGAGGATTAACTACAATCAGACATCCTATTTCCCAAATCAAGTCTTTGTTGGAAAGATGAGTCTGTTACACTTGGTACTGGACTGCCTGACAACCCCAGCGGCCCCAGAATCATCCCTGTGAAGCTCTTTTATATCTTCCTGGGAACTAACAATTGCAAGTGTCAGGAAACTCAATCCTGGTGAGAGATGGTGAGTGCTCCTGCTAGGACTCCCCTGCAGAAAAAGAGTACTCTAGTTCTTAGGCAGGGGGTTAGGAGAAGAAAACTGGATGGCTATGCCACTTATAACACTTTGGCCCCTGCACTCCGACAGGAGGCTCCTGCTTTAAAAGTGAAGCCAAAAATTTAAACACTCTCTACTCGTATATTAACTAACTGCTGGTGTGGAACTTCCCTTAGGAACCTCAAGCTCGCTCACTTCCGAAGGCGCACCTCTCCCCTCTCCCCTCTCCCGCCCTAAAGTCTGGCTATCGATTTTTACCTCTTGGGACTCTTCCAGGAGAGGTGTGCTGTCTTTTGTACCTGGAATTTTGTACCTGTTCTTTCTGCATGGAACAATCTTGATAACTCCTAATAAATTTTTGAGGACTAACCTTATGTATTAACTCCTCTGGGAGGCGCTGTCCTCGCTTATTCTTTCATGCATTCCCCAAATATTTATATAAAGGACCCGTTCTGTGCTAGGAGCTACTAAATGCCTGGGCATGGATTTTATCCCAGCCCCTAAGGTGGCCCATAGCACCTGTAATTAGCTCTATAACTTGCCACATTGTATTGAATTTGCTTTTCATGTAACTGTCTCTCCCCCTAGACCGAGAGTACCATCTGGGCAAAACTAATGTCTTCTTTACAGTTTTGTTGTAACAGCCAGCTCAACACAACATATAGAAAAGGTATTCAGAAAATATCTCTAGAATGAATGGATGAATGAACCATTTCTTCTCAAATCCTTTCTTCACTCTTAGAACACAAAACAGTTTGATTAGATTCACAATTAATCTGAAAACACCTCTTTTCTTCTTTTGCAATTAGGGTGGCGGAGCATCTTCATCTCGGCAGACGCCTGACTACCTGCCCACAAGGTAAAACCACAGCAGTTCTTCCCGAATCTCTAACTAGATCTTCCTGATGTAACTAACCTCTCCAGCTTTAATGGGTCCAGAGAACACAATGCTAAAGCTCTCTTAACATGTCCCTAGGTCCCTTTTCTTACTGTAATGTATCTTGAAAGAGTACTGACAAAACCAATTTCAAGGTGAGGAAGTATACAATTATGCACACACTGGAGACAGACAGGGATTGTGTTTCCTGTAGAGAATCTCTCTTTACCTTTTCAGAAGTCTTTATTCCAAATTACTAAATGCCCATGTAGTTCCAAGGGAGAAAAGCTTGATTTCCAGCCAGCTTTCAGGTTCTGCCCTACCTCCTTAGCGGGTCTTGGCATTGTCACAGCAAGCATACGGTAAAACTCAATAAATATTTGTTGAACTGAATTTTGGTAGTAAGGAAAATGAACCCTGTAGAGTCTCACAAAGACACATTGGTCAGAAGCTATATTAGTATTTAATCAGTTTAGAACCTTCAGGACCAAAAATATGATGGATAAAAATTAGCCACAGAAATTCTTTGTTATATATTTCCCCTCACTGACTTTCTCCTCTTTAACTTCTAGCCACATGGACAAATCTTTTAAGGTAATAAAACGAAGCTATTTCTATGAGCTATGTGAATATAGTTCAATTGACCTGGACTTTGGTTTTGGTTTTGGGGCTGATCCAATAGCTAATATATTATGTACATTATAAAGTATTGAGAGAATGCTCCTGGGGCTCTTGCTACGATTCTCGGGGACAGGCAATGGTGTTCAAAGTAACAGAAAAGACCAAGGACCCTATCGTATCTTTTCTTACTCTTTTATTTCCCCGTATTAGCCAATCATTCATGCTGAAAATGATAACATAGAAGGAATGAGAAAGATAGGGCAACCTTTGTTCCTCCCCTACCCCCCCGTTTTCTTATTCAACCTTAATCATGTATAAGCCAAAGGTAGAGAGTATGGGCAAAATTATAACAAGAAGTGGAATAAAAATAGTTGAGTTAGTTTTGCACAGCATTTCCATTGTTCTGGTAAGAACAAAAAATAAATGCTTGGATAAGCTATGAAATAGGAATTGAAAGAGGAATAATTTCGGTGATTCTGCATATGAGCTAAACGCTTTTCGATTTGCATTTAAAACTGACGCTGTACAATTTAGACAGTAAAATTCATGCTAAAACTTCAATTTAAAATTTTTCTTTGCTGAGAACCAATGAAGCAGCAGATTAAAGAATCATGATAAGTTGCGGGAGAAGATATGGACTCGTTCTCACGGCCCAGGTATCTTCTTCCTCTTGGAACAAAAGTAGCTGGTGACAAATACATCTTTGGCTCCTCTTAGACCATAGTTTGACAGCTGCTGGACCCACAACTTTGGCAGCTTACTTAAAAAAAAAAAATTCAAGGTGTGGAGATGGGGTTTGAATCTTCAACCAAATTAGCCAAATGTGCCCCCTATCTTATCGAATCCCATCTGGTCATGGTTGGTTCTCCTAGAATACTTCTCTCCCATTGCTCCTCAGTGGCCCACATCCCCCAAAGTTGTTCTAGCAGATGCAAAAACCTATATTATATTGGCTTATACATTTTAGAAGTTTGGTCCTTGCTAGTAGGAGATTATTATTTTTTTATTTGCTCAACTGTTTTGTCCTATTAAAATAACATTTACTAACACTAAGAATTAAAACTTTCTTGAGGACGGGATTTATTGTTAGAAAAATACTCTTATTTTTTCTTAGAATGGTACTTGCTTGACATAAATTTGGCATTCACTCTGCTTTCCCCATCTCCCAAACCGAGTTAATCACAAAGTGAATTAAACAACAACACTGTACGGATGATGTCCCATGGGATAATGAGATGGTCAGAACCTCTCAATAAGCCTTTCCAAAATTCTACTGCTTCATCCACTCAACCACATATTCAGTATTTGCTGAGGGCCCTCTGCTTGCTGGGCAGTGAGGCAGACACTGGATGTGAATGATGCAAGACAGGTTCAGCCTTTGTGGAGCTCAGTTCATCATCAGTGGGAGGCACATAAGATTATCGACTAATCATAAATTTAAATAATTACAAAATGTGCTTAGTATTTTGAAGTAAATGTATTAAAACTTTTAGCATCATAGAACAGGAAGTCAGACCTACTTGGTGAAAGAGGGTTCAGGGAAGTTTTTCCTAAGGGTGTGATGAGCTGAAGTGCTAAGCTTTTGTAGAGAGAGCCAACAGCTCTTAACTTTTTTTACACATTTTGGGACTCATCCTTTCATCAACTCTTTGTCTTACACCAGCAATTGTGGTCATAGTTGTGGCCATGGATTCTGGAAAGGAGAATACAGTCTTGATGGTAGTTTCTCTTCTGCACTTGGGTTTGAATTTTGCCCCTTTCCAAGGACATGGCTGGGGAGGAGAGTCCGCCTTCTCTGCAGAAGTGCTAGGTTTGGTGACTACATTAGGAGGCCACTGCCACTCCCCATCTATGTGCATGGCAGACATTGCTAATCAATAGAAGCACCTGTTCTTGCTGAGCTTAGATGAACAATTCTTAGAAAATGTCCAAGCAATTTGGAAAATTGCTTCTTCCAAATCACAAGAATTGTAACGAGGAATGAAAACCACTTGCCATCCCACATCTCACATCCCGCATCCCACCTTTTGCCTTGCTTGGGAAGTGGAGCACAGCTGGTTAAGTACGCGTGGGGCAACTGGATGCTTCTAGTGCCGTGGGTCTGCCCCTGACTTAGGATTCATGTAACCTTCAGGTCAAAGAAATCTCTTCTTCTATCTTTCTGCCAGGCACACTCTGACACGGTCCCAGCCTCCAGGAAGCACATGCATAATTATTAAATTAACAGTGTAAACTGCTTAGAATAGTATTTGGCTCCTAGCATTTGCAAAATGGATATAAATAAATACTAATTAATAAACAATAAATAACTATCAGTTTAAACTCTCATCATTATTGATGAAGTTTTCTCCAGATATTTCAACAGGTTTATCACACAAAAGGTCAAGAACATGCATTCTGATCAAGCAGAACAAGCTGGCAGGCCCACCTCTCTTTGTCCTGCCCCAGGTGTAAGAATGGCAATGTCAGAAACACTCTACTCAAAAGCTCTCACAGAGTATGAACACTTCTGTCCTTTAACCTTTGTCTTCTTATGGGATAGATTCTTGGGAAAGAACATGACTTCCTCCTTGCCCCAAATCTGTGTCAGGGAAAAACTGCTACTGAATATACTACATGGACACTGAATGTTCAGCAATGCTCTTATGGGGAAGGGTGGATGGTCCATTGTAATCAAAAAGAAAAGATGCAGATATTCACTCTATTTGAGGCATAATTTTGGTTTCATGTCAGAGATGTTTGGGTTATCTGTTGGTATAGATACATGTTAATAACATAAACTTCTGTTGAGATTCCACATGAATTTTTAATTAGTGAAGGCCTGTGGCTACCACTTCCTGATCTTATCAATGACTGGACAAACTAGATCCTCTACCGATGCTAGTCCACCTCATTTCTGCACATTTTTTCCCCTTGGTATAACCTATTACTCATAGACCCAGAGAGTGGAACCATCTAGTCCAGGAGTTTATCTATCACATTTTGAGGGGCACAGGGATCCACGGGGAACTATCCGGGGGATGAACAGATAGATAGACTGAGCTGTCTCAACTCCAAATTCCAATAGTGCCATTTTTGTCCACTGAATTTAACTGGAGTTACATATAAATATGTTTTTTAAAAAAATTTCTAGTGCTAAAAGAATATTTGGAAACCATTAATAGTTCTAGTTTTCGCTTTGTAGATGAGACAGCACCAGAGAGGAAAAATGACTGGCTCCAGAATGAGACATAACTCAGATCCAGGCCTTCAGGCTCATAGGCAAGGCACCTAAAGTTCTGCTTTCAGAATGTCCTGCCTCTGGCCTTTGCCTCCTCTCAGGAAAAGCAGCTTTTCTAGTGGATTTTTGCCTTGGGAACATCACAATTAAGAATTTCTAAATCTATTCATTTAAGATCAGATACTCACATTTGGCTGAATTTTCTGAGACGCTTCTGAATACAGAAGTAATTGAGAAATGCCTCCAGACATAAAATGGCAGAAAGTATCAGCAGAACCGAAGTTGAGATTCAACTCAGAAAACGTAAAATACCACCCAGAGAAGGGGGAAAAAGAATCCTGGAAAGCTAGCTGCAAGAATGACACGGCAGTACTAGGCTGAAAAGTACATTTGTGTTCATAATGAATCCAGTAACAGAAAATAAACAGACTCTTTGAGATGGGGCATGAGAAGACACCAAGTCACAGTGTATTAGGGAGACTGTTCCTCTGGTCTTAGGTAATACAGTTCTTAGAAAAAAAATGCTACTCCATTTTGTTAGCTCAGCAGCAAAGGATAGAGATGAATGGAAGGAAGTTCTCAGCACAGCAATAAATGGAACAGATAATTGGCTTCTGGAGAAAAAGGTAAAAATGCATAATGCTATTGAGGGACTGTCATGATAGCTTCCCATTACAATGCTAGAAACCAAAGACACCAAATGGGGAGTGAAATTACTTGGGTGCACTGAGATTTAGTGGAATATGATTGCATACGGTTAAGAATATCAGAAGATAGGTTAAACTTGGGGATAAAGTTCTAGTAGAGAGAATCAATATCTCAGCAAATTGAATCACTGTGCTAGAAGTAGGGGAAGCTTAATATAAAGTATAAGATATGTATCTTTCCTCATAAACTTCTAGCTATGGGATGTCTCCAGCTAAATCATTTTTCTTTTTTCCTTGAAGAGTCTTTATTCTCTCCTGAGGGTCTCTGCATTTGCTGTTTCTTTTGTCTAGATTAGTCATTGCCTACCTCTTCTTCCGCCTCTTCAAGATCTTTGAATGACTGGTTCCTTCTTATTATTCAGGTCTCATGTCTCAGCTAAAATATCAACTCCCATTTAAAACAATGAGACTCTGAGTAGTAAAGTAACCTGACAACTATCACACAGTGTCTTACTCCAGAACCCAAGCTTTTCAGTTTCAATACTGCTTTACTAAATAAGAAACATATATTTCAATTACAGGAAAAATAACGTACTGATGTCATAGGAGACAGAGATGTAAGAGCCTCCATCTTAAGTTTAGAAACGGTCAACCAATGAGGAAGCACCGAGTGCCCACAAGTCATCATTTGGTGCATCCTGAAGAAAGCTTTATGACAAAAATAGACAGAACCTTGTGAGAGCCACCAGTTTATAGAATGGCAAATAGATGGGCTTTCTATAAAGTTTACCAAAATAATTTAAATAGGATCCCTGAGAGCTAAATATCATCATCAGTCTCTTTTGGGAAAATGAGCATGCATTAACCAACTAGGGTCTTATTAATAAAATAACAAATTTTGAGTACTGTATTATTAAATAGGACATAGTGTTTATTGAGTATTTGTTTTAGAGCCATACATTGAACTAAATATTGTACATGCTGTATCTCATTTAATCTTTACTACAACCCTGTGAGGTTTAGGTTCTATTGTTATGTGTCAATTTTACAGATGAGGGAAGTGAGGTTTAGACAGGTTGGATAACTTTCCAAATGTAACACTGCTAGCAAATAATTTATCAATTTCACAAATACTTATTAGAATTCCACCAGACTATAGGGGGTAGAAAACAATCTTTATAACTCAGTGTTTTTGGCAATGATGAAAATGTTTTATAATTTGCACCATTTAATACTATAGCCGCTAGATGTGGCTACTGAACACTTGAAGTGTAGCTAGTGTGACTGAGGAACTGAATTTTAATTTTCACCTAATTTTAATTAATTTAGATTTGCTTTAAATATCCAAATGAGGCTACTGTGTTAAGCAGTGTAATTCTACATTATATAGTTTCTTTAACTAAGACCAAGAGAAAAGCGGATCTGATTATTGCTTCAGAGAATATTAGGGTAGAGAATATTAGAATATTCTGGAGTCGTTTGGCCAACCTTCTTCTAGAGATGAGGATTCAGAAGTCAAATGAGTCGCTAAAGGTTAAAGCTTGTTAGCAGCAGCACGGGCCCCAGAACTTGGACTGGCTAACTCCCCGTCCAGTGTTTATTCCCATAGCTTGTACTACCTCCCCCTCTAATTAGACCACTCAATTTTCCACTTGGAATCTCCCGACCATTTTGACTATAATTAACAAACACATCTAAAAATGGAACTCAACCATGCACATGGTTTCAGAATGATTATATCTTGCCTGCACCAAGGCAGAATAATTTGGCATTTTATCCTTCAGAAGCCAGTTGGCTTGGGACATGCCTATCACCTCTGCAATGCTGTCAATGGGCTGTTCTCTCCAGTCATGCACGACTCCCATATGCTTTACGGAAGAGAAAGGACCCATTTTATCTGCACAACATTTAGTCGTCAGTACTTTATTTGGAGGAAAACGCCATTTGGTTCATATGATATACTTTTTGACATAACGCCTTCTTCGATAAATCTCTAGGTGACAGAAACAGAGTGAGCAGAGGATCCTAAGACTTTCCCACATGCCACTGATTGGCTTTCTTATACTCTGAATGTTTCTTTGTTCATTTCCACAGTGCCAAACAAACAGATTTATAGTGAGTGTACTTTTGCCAGGATATAGTCCTTGTTAAAATGAGCTGGAAACCATTTTGTACTATGCGAGAGCAAGATGTCATATTGACTCTGTATTTAATTTAATATCAAAGTATAAAATATAGATTGGGAGGCATTCAGAGGAAAGTCTGCCTTTGCTTTTTTTAAAGTAAATTTAAAAACAACGGCAATCGGCTGCTGCATGAATGAGCCTGTGTCATGCAATGTGCATTGAATGTGAGGAGATTGAGAGAGTCTCTGAGATGAGAACAATTGAATAATATAATTTTAAACATGCTTTGCCAACAACGGATTTTCTGTGACACTGATCAATTATTGAAGATGAAATCCTTATACTAGCTAGAAATGAGGACTGTTATTTAAGAGAAGAAGATACTATCTCTTGGTGCAGAGTTTCATTATTTGGGACCAGGTGTTCAATCCACTATATGTGATTGACACAACAATTCAAGTTCCATCATTCCAATGAGAGGTGAGTCATCCATCCAGTGCTATCAGAGAACCAAATTTAGATTGGCTAGTCGAACCATAAGCACAACTCCTCCAAATCTGCTCATCTAACAACCAGCAATCACTAACACTGAAAAATTGATGGGATAAGATAAGTCATTACAAAATCAACCACAGTTCAAACACAGTGATTTGGGGTTTGGGACAATTATTTTTATTTCACTTTTAAGGAAAAGTTTCATGTTATAGTAAGTGCATCAGAACCAAGTCGATCCAAATGACCTCTCCTTCACTCTCATATTTACCATTCTGTTATTAACCAGCTTGCTCTGAAATATATAATGAGTGATTTATAAGGTCATTGAATTTTCAGGGGAAAAAGTTCTAAGGAAGTTCATTGTTTAATAATCATCAGCATCATTTTATATCTGTATAATGTTTTATTTTGATGAGGAAAACTACATTTCTCCCTAAACTGGTCTTGGGTCATCGGTGGAACAATTAAAACATTGAAAATAATCTCCATAGTATGAATAAAATATCAGCCACTTCCTAACAGTATTTCATGTTTAAAACTTTTATTAAAGCTAATAGGAGTTTTGCCGGCCCAAGGACGACTTGAGGAGAAATCTGAAGACGAGGCCAATATTTAAACGGATAAATTAAAATCAAAGGCTCCCAGGTGACGAGAATAAGCAGAACTGTTTTACAGCGTTACTTAACAATGATCACAGCAGGTCTGATATGTTATATTCGGACTTTTCCAATATTTGTATGAAAACTCTTTCCTGAAATGGCTCCAAAGAGTGAATTCCTGGTGCTACTTTAGCAAAGGAGTGGACAATGCTCAGAGGAGATGTCCTCGGTGCCCACGCTGACCTGATGAATGCAGAACGACCCCGCCCCTCACTGTCTTATTAGGTCCTCACAACTATCTGAAAAAAAGTTTAGAAAACCACCATTACCCCTCCACAGATGCTGAAACCAGAGGGAAGATCAAGTATGTAACCTGCTTCATTCATACAGCTTCGTGACAGACAGAGGATTCCAGAGGTTGCTGAGAATCCTCGAAGATGCATGAATTAGCATGGAGCTCTGGCCTTTAGTCCTGCTGGCTCTACTCGCCACGAAGGTCAACCAGTTCTCAGGATGTCGAGCAGCATTTCTGAGAGTCAAGCAACACAAGATCTCAAATGTCCTTACCTGTTCCTCTAACAGATCATTATTGAGCATCTATTGTGTGTGATGCTATCTAGGGACTGCGGGCTATTTGAAGATTTAACAAACCTACATTCCTGGTTTCAGTGTCACCATTTTATTTGATACATTTCTTTTCTGTGTCAGCTTCGCTCTCTGGCAGGCCCTCTCCATGGGGCGGAATCCCATGGCTCTAGCTTTCACTCTCCTAAACTGGATATCCCACAGAAGGAGATGTGTCTTGACTGATGGTTCCAGTAAAAGTCCTGAGGGTGAGTTTTACTGGATTGATCTGCATTTGTGCCCATACCTGAACCAATCACAGTAGGCAGAGGGACTGAACAGTCATTGGCCAGGCTTGTGTCATCCCATGCAAATTTCATTAGAATGAGGAAGGAAGGATTCTCCAGTGAAAATTAAGGTGTCATTATCAGAAAATAGGGAGAATAATGATGGGCAGGCAACAGCCATCCTCTCGAGGTAAGTTAAATGCTCTCCATTTAATAAATGAGAAAATTGAGGTTCAGAGAAGGTTAAGTAGCTTGACTAAGAAAAAGATAGTGATGAACAGTAAATAAAAAAGTCTTTAAGTTCTAGCTCCTGAGAAAATCTTCCCAGACATCCATTACATCGCTGATCACTGGGGTCAGGAAGAAGTGTTTCATTCATCTTTAAATGCATCCACTGTGAGCAGGAAAAACACAAGAGAAGTGACTAAACAGATTTTATAAATACCCAAGAGCTCTGAGTATATTTTGGCTGGAAATTTGTTTGTTCACTTGTGTTTAATAAATGGTCCCTTATCTGACAATGCTGAAAATACCTATTCAAACTACAACGTCTGTATTTACATTTGCTGAAGACATTCTGTTATTAAATTTAAAAACTGCTATCTCAACAGTCTCCTATGCTTTCAGCTTTGTCTACCAAGGTAAAGAGTCTTTATTCAAAGAGCCTTAGTGCTGTTAAGGACTAATACTGAGAATTCAAAGATATTCTTTTGAGGGGATGATCTAAGAGGAGTTACTGCCCCACATACCAGTCAGGAAACTGCTTCACGGAAGAGCCAGCTCAGCATTAAGGTGATTAAGTTGTGCAGAATTACCCTTTCTTTATTGACTTTTCCAAGCCCTCTCTGTTTTGAAAAACTAAACTGATGTGCAAAGCATTTTGTTCACTAAAAAAGAATTTCTGAATATTTTATCCCAATTATATTTTGTAAAATAGGTATAACTGGCATGATTATCAGAATAAATATATGTTGAATTAAAAAACAAACAAACAAACAAACAAACAAAAAACCTTCCTAAGATGACAGAAGATGTGGCTGCTATTGATGTTTGGAGTGGCCCCCAGAGAAAGATGCTGAGACTTGTCCAAATTCTTTCCACTCCTCTGAATTTTATAGGAATTCTGCAACATTAGCTTAATAAAAAAGCCATCAAATAGAATGTATATTGTAGTCTAACACTGCATTCTGTCGCTTGTTCATTCCGAATGACAGAGCTGAGGACTTCTTTCCACTCCTGTGGGTGTAAGTGCCAAAAAGATAAAACAAACAGAAGTAATGACATAAAGTTACCATGTGCCATGGTGCACCTGGCAGGGAACGGTGACCTACAGAACGGCAAGCTATCCTCCTAGGGGCGGCCATGAGACTTGCAGAGCAGGATTGTTTAAAGCTGGGAGTGAAAAATCTGCAGGACATGGCTGGACAGCAGGTCATGCACGGAGCATACAATGAAGCTTCGCCTCTTAGGGGGATAAAGCACATCGAGTTCCAGGGTATCTGGCAGCATCAGGGAACTGGTTGTGTGTTCTTGGCAGAGCTAGACGTGGGTGACTATGGGAAGTGGTGTGGTGTATGTGTTTCTAAATCCAAATTTATACATGTATTTATAATTTTGCTTGATTATATAAGGAATAATCATAACCATAAACTTCATTTAATACTCACACTGGCACTGAGAGATAAAATAGGCAGATCAGGGCCAGTATCATCTTTCTCATTTTACAGATGAGGATACCAAGGTCCAAAGATGTCAACTGATTTGCCACAAAAGAGGCAAACATTAATTGTAGACAAGTCCATGAACATGGAGCCACGCAACAGAGCATAGTAATTAATTGCTTAGGCTCTGAACTCAAAACTTTATATCCTGGTTCTCTCCTAATACAATGCAGGACAGAGGGGCTGGAGGCCATCTTGCCACCTGCGGGGACACCTTCCTGATAGTGAAGTCAGCCTGGAAGAATGCAGAGCTGAAAGATGGAGGGAAACTGAGTCTTGATTACATGGTTGGTTCGAGGTAGCTGCACAGAAAATCAGCTCTGCTCCTGGGGGAGGCGTTTTATTCTTTCTCTTTGTAATTAAAGAGTTTTGGATTCTCAATTCCAAAATGTCTTTCTTGCTCAACATCTGGAAATGTCCTAGATAATGGGGTTAATCTGTGCCTTAGGTGGGAGCCAAGTGTCTCCAGGTGGGTGAGAAGAGGTGACAAACAGCAGCAGCTGGGCTGAATCCCTCTGTAAAGGAGGAGTTAGCGTTCCATTCCTCTCTGTTCTGGTTATCGCACCCCCCACCCCAACTCTACCTCCTGAAAAATGTAATTGCTGCTAGGAAGTTCATCCAGATAGCATCATTCATGGGTTGATTTATACATGGTAAGCACTTGCATGCTTTCCTTGAGATGGAGTCAAAGTACCAGAGCATCTTGGGCCTCAGACCTTGAGACAGGATTCCTAGAAAATAGTTTAATGGGGGTTGTATTGCTCTCTTACCGATTGTTCAGAGAATTTTAATTAGGCTCCGTTTTATTCATCCCTTACTCTTAATAAAGCCCTTTATTTCACAACTCAGTTGAGAACAGTTAAATATTTCATCTGAAGCACAAACCCCCATTTGCCACACAGGAGCATTGTGCATATAAAGGAGTTGGTGTATATGAAAAACCCCTTGAGACTCAACTGAGTGTCAAAATCTGGGCTGAGATCTTCCATTGGCAGAAAAAGAAAAGAAAAGAAGAGAAGAGAAAAGAAGAGAAGAGAAGAGAAAATCTGGGCTGAGAGGCAGAAAGCCTGGGCTCTAATTTTGGTTCTACTGGAGAGACTAAGAAAACTCAAACTTCTATTCCCAGAGCAAAATGAGAATGCTGAAATTGGTTTACTTCTTTGAGCCTTGGCAGGAAGTCTGGGGGAGAAAATATCTTCAAAGCACACGATGTACTTGGAAAGAAGTAACATTACTACTGATGGGTTGAGAATATATTCTAATGGAGGCAAACACATAAGCAAGATGGGTTACTGCGATCTGAACAGCTAGCACAGGGCGCACACTGGCGTGTGTCCCACGGATGCTCCTGCTCTGGAAGTCCTTTGTTTTATCATCGAGTATGAATGAGCACATGGAATTCTACACAGTCAGTGCTTTCCTTGTTGCACTGACCGCTCGATTAATTCCTCGATCTGCTGCTTATTTCTTGAGTGTTCTACTATTCCTTTGACACTAGAGATATCAAAAGTGGGTCCAGCATGACCGGTCATTCATTATTTTACTAGGTCAACAAATACTTATTAAGCACCTACTATGTGCCAAGCAGTGGAGATGTAAAGATAGGTTAGCATGGTCACTGCCCGCTAGCACTTCACTACTCAAACTGCAGTCTTCAAACCGGTAGCATCGGATCCTGCAGGAGTTTTTAGAAATACAGAATTTCAGGTACCTCCTCAATCATACTGAATCAGAATTTGCGTATTAACAAGATTCTCAGGTAATTTATATGCACAGAAAAGTATGAAAGGTACAGCATAAGGAAGGCACATGCCACAGTGCAGTTCGGTCACAAAAGAATGAATCAGTAGCCTAGAAACCCAGGTTGCCAACTTTCTCTTCCGACGTTGCTATGAAACTGTAGCAAGTCACTTACCTATGCTATGACTAAATGCATTATCTCCCGAATGAAGAGAGTAATATCTGCTCTTTCTCCCTCATGTGCCATTGTGAAGGTCAGACGAGAAAACAGCTGCTAAAGCATTAGCGCCGTCCAAAAGCGAGGAGCTGCCATTGTAGCATTGAAGGTTTGGAGACGTTTCTGCATGTCGTGTTGTGCTGCACCGCTCAGGAGCTGGAATTTGATTCTGATTTAACAATTTCCTGCATTATGATTCCGTGCTAAGGCGTCCTTATCTCTGGGATTCAGAGATGTGAATGACAGGTTTGTTAAGGCACCAGCACACAGTGAAGTTCTGGTGCTTTTGAGGTGTGTGCGTATAGAAATGGTTGTTGTAGATGTTTTACCTATTTGACTCGTTTCAATGAAACTTACTAAGAGCTCGACTACTGGGAAAAATCACCGAGTATGGCAGGTTTGGTTCCTGCCCTCACGAGTGTGTGTGGTTTTTTGTTTTTGTTTTTTTTGGCAGGATGATGTAATATACAAAATAATTATAATTCATGGTAGAATAATGCAGGTGCTCTGAGAGAGATTCAGATAACGGTGAAGACACAGGTTTGTAAAACATGAGAGATCTATAAAACAAAAACATGACAGGTTACTTAGAGAGTACATTTTAATCATCTGCCCATTAGCAAAGTCTCAGGGCAGTTGGGTGATGAGATACCCACAGATGTTGGAGAAAACTGTCACTAGATCACTAGCAAGTGATGACCCGGCTTCGGCGGAAATGAACACTTTGTCCTTTTAGCCATCCATGTTGAGAATTCAGACACATATCACTTAGGAAGAGGAGCTTTTTATTTCTCCATGGTTTACCAAAGTACTCTAGGAAAGTGTTATCACACTGCCTGTCCACAGCACGGAATAATTGTTAGATGAAATTAGATTAGGATTTGGATGGGAAAACAAAACTAACATTCAACTGACAAGAACCATAGCTGAACCCCTGCATTCCTGTTTCATAGCCCCTGCCCATCTTGCCCCTCTGAATTGTTAGTCAGAGTCCACAGCACAGCATCAGCGCACCAGTGGGAAGCATACTCCACATCTGGTGATGATGGAGAGTGAAAACTCAATCTGGAAGAATTAAGTTTTATTGCTGAACACTTCCACAGTGGGTTAATCATAAGAGTCCATTCCCCAGCAAAGGTTAGGCTGACCCGTCATTTTAAATCCCTAGCCTTCCTATTGCATGGTGTTTCATTTAAAAAAGTGAACTAATTGGCTGTTTAGTGAGCCAGAGTCTTGAGATTCCTACTTTTTCTCACACAGCAGATTCTCAGCTATGTGAGACTTATAGACCGGAGGCTACTGAGAGAAAAGTGGGGGTTTGTGGCAGAATATCATCCTTCTGTAGTTTATGTTTCCCCAGCCACAGAATAGTCCATAGCTGTGTGAAAATGACCAAGCCAGCCCTTCAGAATGACTGAATGACTGCCAGAGGGGCCTCGAGCAGTCTCAGAAAAGTGAATGAGGAGATCTGCATTACATTTTAGGTTCTCCAAGATAATCACCTTCTTTTTTTTCTCTCAATGGAAAACCAGCAAGAGAACTGCTATGGTTAACTTGTGATGCAGGCGAATTTGCGAACAGCTGAAAGTTATTTTTTCCAATCACCATCCCTGTCTGCCATTCTGCCACCTTTCCCCATCATTCTTCTGCTCCGATTCCCTTTGTTCCGCTTTGTGGGGCACTTACTCCCCTGGTGCACCCTCGACCCCAGATTCCCTCGGTCACCTCCCTAAGTTCTTCATCAGGTTTGCATTTTCTTTTCAGGAGCAGCAATTATTCACATTACGATTATTCTTTCATAATTGTAATTTTATGTCACTCCACAAATAGGCACTGAGCACCTGCTATGTGTTAGGCAGAAGACAAACAAGGTCCTTTTGCTTTCTGAGATTCCTTTTGGGCGAGGGAGGCAGATGCCAACCAAACAAATAAATGAAATGGGTTCACTTCAGTGAGCAACAGAAGGAAGAAAGACAATTCAACAGTTACATGACTGAAGACAGGGGTGAGGGTTGAGAGCCACTTTCCACAGCGTGGTTGATTAAGCGCTCATCGAGGCAGTGGGAGATGACCTGAGACCTAATGGATGAGAAGGGGTCTGCCATTCTGAGATCTGGAGGGGATCATTCCAGACAGAGGAACTGTGATGCAAAGCCATTGGTGGTACCAGATTTTTCATCCAGGAGGAGTTTGTGGCTAAGCTGATAGGAAGGAGGGTTTCGGGACTTATCTGGAAGCTATGTTTGCAGAGCAAGCACATTCTTTTTGCTTATGTTGTGTGTTGTGTGCTTTTATTGTGAGTGGCTTGAGGGAGAGTTGTGGAGATTTTTATGGAGGGAGAAGAGCTCCCCTGTCAATGGCATATGTCACTCCTGCTCATAAGGGTTATGACTTAGATATAACACCAGCTAGAATATGGGCAATTCTGAGTGTTTTAGTTGTAAGCCCACTCTTTTCTGTTCTGCTCCAAAAAAAAACAGAATGCACATGTAGCATAATTATGGGTATTACTTTAAAGTCTGCCTTGGTTTTTACATAAAAAATTAGAACTGCTAATGACATATCATTCCCAGCATACTTCACAAACTGGTAGGTAGCGTGGCTGTCTTCTCGGTCAGCGGTCCCCAACCCCTGGGCCTCAGACTGGTGCCACTCAGTGGCCTGTTAGGAATCAGGCCACATAGCAGGAGGTGAGCAGTGGGTGAGCGAAGAAGCTTCATCTGTATTTGCAGCTGCTCCCCAGCGCTAGCATCACTGCCTCAGCTCCACCTCGGATCATCAAACATTAGGTTCTCATAGGAGCAGCAGTCCCTGGTGCCGAAAAGTTGGGGACCGCTGCTCTAGAGCATTCTCTTTCTTCTGGCCACCATCAGCATCTCTTCTCAGGTAGCTATTACAGTGAAAAGTTTTGATAGTTTAGTTTACACTCCAGTGTCTGTAGGAAGTAATGACTTACTTAGTGTGTTTATTCTCCAGGTATGTGCATTTGAATGGGGGAAATGGTTTCAATGGGAAGTGCTTGGATGTGGATGAGTTCAAGCATGAGTCAGGGTTGTAGGAGACCAATATTCCTGCAAGAACCCTTCCTAGAACTCCTGAAACGACCCCAAGTAACTCTCCTCTACCCACACGGTGTCGCCTATGATCCTAATGTTTTGAACCCTGCTCCCTCTCCTTACTATTCTGTGGCTTTTAGGCTCTTGAAAATTAACATCGTGACACTCTAAAAATGCTTAACACACAGAAAGTAATAAAAAATAATTTGTAGCTATCAACATTTTGTCCTCATAGAAGACCTCGCCTCCAAAGAATTTCTCATGCATGTGAAATAGAAGGGTTCTGAATAACAACACAATAAAACAATAATCATAACAATAGCTGATGCACATAGTGTTTCCTGTGTGCCAGGCTCTGTTCTGAGACTTTACTCATACTGACTCATTTAATCCTTGCAACAACCCTGTGTAGTTAAGTATGATTGCCCAATCCCGTTTCATGAACGAAAAAAATAAAGGCACTAATGCTAAATTCACACACTTGTAAATGGGTGGATATTTGGACTTGGAAATATGTAACGATATTTCGATAAGAGCTTTGACCATGGAGTCACATCCAGAGAACATGATTTATTAATCACTAAACTCATTCCTGCAGAATATGCCAATGGCTTCCACCGTTGGGGAGGAAGAAGCTTTATCAATGAAATTTATCACTGCTAGAGGGTGCTATAAAGATACAGAGAGGTTTTTAACTTTTAATTATTAAACAGTGAAATAGAATTTCAAATGAATCCCTCAGATGTAATTTATA
The DNA here is from genome assembly GCF_902729225.1 of Pteropus medius. Taxonomy (NCBI): domain Eukaryota; kingdom Metazoa; phylum Chordata; class Mammalia; order Chiroptera; family Pteropodidae; genus Pteropus; species Pteropus medius. The sequence continues at coordinate 8,641,277 of NW_024354502.1, read as the reverse complement.
TTATAATGTTTTATATTGCTTTATGTACAGATGTCAGGAAAGATGGCTCTACATGAATTTTATGGGATTAAGGGAGGGCTCGGGGTCTCGGTTCCAGAGTTGAAGGTCCCTCTGTCTTCATCTCAGGCAGGGAGCCACGAGCATCTCAAGGACCAAGATAATGAGATCTTCATTAACACCTTAAAGGTCAGAGGTAAAAGCCTTTCAGACTAAATATTTGGCTTCTAAGGTAAAGCTGCACGCTGATGCTAATCAGGGGCTTTCTCGTCTTTTCTATTTTTAGCCTATCTTCCTTTTGCTTCAGAACATGACCAAGAATTCATTTCCTAGAGGTGATGAAAGTATGTAATTGCTTTTCTTATCCTAACTTCTTAAAGACTTTTAGCCTTTGCAAATCTAACTCAGAAACAATCTGGGTTATTTTTCTAGTTCGGATACTATACCTTTTCTCTTATGCTCAAAAAAAAAAAAATCCACCTTACAAAAACAACAGTTGCTCACAAATAAAATCAAAGCAACTGCCCATCTGTCATCATTGGTCTTTTAAAACTATAAGTTTTCTTTTCTAATTTCGACTTTTGACGTGTCACTCAAAATACCTTTTCACAGACAGGTTATATGGTTATTTAAAATATTGTCTAAAACTTCTATGAAGAGATTTTATTAAATGGAAGCACAGATGACTGATACTCTTAAAATAATTGCTGCCTTGGTGATTCGACACGTGAGCCCTGCCGTTTATTACACTTTTAAGTGAACTAATCTAAATTAAAATCTTCTGAGATCAATAGCTCATTTTTTTTTTTAAAACTACAGAGCATTCTTAATGCATTGCCAGAACAGATAAGTCATATTTTCAGAACTTGAAAGTCTACAGCAGCCCAAACTAATGTAGATTTGGGGTAATATTTTACAGCAGGCCTCCTCTTTTTGCCCAAATACATTAAAAAGGATCAGCTATTTCAAGTGTAAATGTCTCTCAGTATATCTTGTTCCTCCTCTGAGCATACCTCCTCACTTGAAAGCGATCATCATTTTCTTTTGATGTGTGAAACTACTTATCAATCTGGTCTTTTATTATGTAACAATGATTTGAGCCATTCATCTTTGCATTGCTATCGGGTGGGGGTAAAATTTTGGTAAATGCATAGAAAGAAAATACGGTAAACAATTTAGTTAAAGTTGAAACTCACTCACAGATGTGGTATTGGACATTAGGCAAATAACTCTGAGCCTCTGAGACAGGCCTAAGGTCCACGGGGAGTCAAAGTTGGCAGAAACCAAACATGGTGGTCCCTTTCATTTGGCTTCCATGCCAAGGAATACAGAAGAAGCCCTAATTTGAAAAGGACAGATCTAAGTTCGATTACCTGTCTAGTAAGAGTGTACTGGAAGAGGTTCCAGGTAGGCTCTACTTACAGGTGAAGAGAAGCTTGATGTGGGGAATGACAAACTCTTAGCTTAGCAGCTGAGGGTGTTTTCTAAATAACAATCTCAGAGTTCTACAATGTTCCTAAAGCAATTCAAAATGAGCTGTTATCTCCAATACCCTTAATTTATCCATGTTGTGTTAGGGAAACATTTGAGACCTACTCTGGGCTAGAATTCTGTGGGAGTCAGTCCATGTCACCTCTTCTCCATCTTGATAATTTAGACTGAGTTTTCAAACAAGAAAGGAGACTCCTGGTCAATGTCAGGGCACTGGCTGCTGAAGTAGCCCTTGCCATTCGCCACATCCGTCTCAGTCAAAGAGGAAGCTCAGGGGAGTGTGAGATGAACACAGTCTCTCAGGAATTATTCTACCATTTTTACCCTGACCACCTACTCAGCCGTTCTTCCTTCCTCTGTGCTGCAAACCCCATATCACACCATCTGGCCCTACATGTGGTCGCTAAGCCTGTGTTCATCCTGCAAGGCTAATACCATGTAACGCTCCATCTATAGAACACTCTCAAGAGGCCTAAGGTCTTGGGAGGTGGCAGAAGCTATAGTACTGGGAAGTCACAGTGCTTTGTTAATATAAAATGTAAGGAGTTCTTACAGTATCATCTGTGGCATGTGGACTTTTACTGAAAAGGAAGCCAGGGTATTAGGGTGGCCATTTACATCTGACACTGCGTTATTGAGTGTTCTTACTCAAGCTAATTACTTCTTAGTAACTAAGGCTTAGAAGCAGTGACAGAGTGGCTTTTGTATGGCCTATAGACTCACTCTAATTGGTTTATAGTAGGATCTTATGTGGGAAAATGAGATTAAGAAACCTATTTGCAGCTGCAAAGGTTAGGTCCTGGCATCCTTTAATAACAGTAATATATCTTGAGAGTTTGTGGAGGGTTAGGCAATATTCTAAGCACTGTACATACATTATCTCATTTAATAATGACATTAATCTAATAAATTAAAGGCTATTATAACCATCAACTTTTCACATGTAAGGAAAGTGGTTAAACTACATGTCTAAAGTTACCTAGCTCATAAATGGCAGAAGGGGGATTCCAAGCCAGGATTTCTGCTCCCAGGGCTCATGCCTTTAACCACTGCCACCTAGCTTCTCCTTGTCTGCACTCATTACAGCTTCCAGCAGATGGGCTTACCATCTACAAGGACTAACCATCTGAGGGATGACGTCTGTGGACCCCAGACAAACCCATGGTTGAGACAGGCAAGTTAACACATTTTCATACGCTCATTTAGTAGGCCTTGCTATTGGGTTCTACACCACACATGAGCACTGGGTGTCCTACTGAAGACCTCTGGGCTGCCTGACACCTCACTGACGCCTCCGTCTTCTTTCTGACAAACGAGGACCACTGACCTTGCAGTGTCCTGGTTGATGACCGCACTTTGCCTTTACCCCATGGAGGACCTCAGTCTCCATTCCCCTCCACGGGAATCCTGCTCCTCTGTGTGGAAATCCTTGAATCGATCACTCCCCAAACCATGACTGAGCTCATTACGGTTTTTGACACTGTGGGCATTCCTCTCTACCGTAAGAATATATATATACTTCAGAGAAGAGGGGCCAGTTGGACTTGGTCGCCATTGCAGCATTAGCACTGGGCACATTGCTTGACACAGAGTAGGCCTGAGATAAACATCTGCTGAGTGGGTTAATGGGAAGTTTCTGTATCTTGCATCTCACTTTAGAGGGCACACCTCAGACCAGGGTCCATCCTCTCTACTTTTGCTATTTGCTTCTTTTCGCTGGGAAATTAACCATCTTCTCCAGGGCCTATGTTTTCATACATGACAACAGACTGAAGGTGCCAACATTTAAACTTTCCCATTTACTCAGATGACACAGAGACTAAAGGTCTACTCCTCTGGCTTTCATGTTTTAAAAATGCGACCTTCCTGGATTTTATGCAATTCATAAACAGACATCAGAATGAGACTAATGATGACATTTACATAAACAGATTATCAACATTAAAACAACAGGATGGAAACTTTAAAGGTAACATTAATTACAAACCTGAACTAATTGCATTATTAGCCATTAACATCTTGGGGATGTGATCATATTTCTTGAAATACTGAAATGAAAGTTTATGGTATCTTTTGTGGCAGAGTAATAGGAAAATTTCATAACATAAAGCAATATTTGATTTTTAAAATTATACTTCATTTAAAGCAGTCATATATTTCACTTCCTCATTTTTTAACAGATTGTGTTTCAGGTATAATTTACCTACCATAAAACTCACTTGTTTTATGTGTACAATTCCAGGATTTTTAGCACTTTTACATAGCTGGGCAATATCTTCACATCCTAATTTCCGAACATAACATGTCACTGTTAATGTACCTCACATACAAGATAGTTGCTTATTTTAATTTCTTAATTCAGCTTAAGATCTGATGATACAAACCACAGAAAGGACAGTGAAGACACTGGGGGCTGCTGGTGAAGAAACTGAACAGAGACCTGCATTGGGTATTGGCTGGTCCAACTGTGTACTGAGTCACTGTGGGGGAACCTCCCATTTCTCACCTTTCTGTTTGCACTTGAGAAGCAAGTACCTGGTTAGTTTCAACTTGATAGGCTCTTGATGGATGCTGTTAAAAGCAGAAGCAAAGCTTGGGAAGGGAGTGGATGAGCAGAGAAACCAACTGATCCCCATGAGCAAATTCTCCAAAAATGGTGCTTTTTTAAGCTTTGAGACTCAGAGAGAACATCATCAGAGGCCAGAACCTGTTTAAGGCCCTCATTCCCCTGACAGCAAAGCCTGGCTTAAGGGGATGCAATATTTTTGCCATAGGATTGTGCCATGCCTTTATGATAATATTGGATTAGTCAGAAGAAGCTAGATTATGTTGCAAAAACAGAGAAGCCACAGATCTCAGAAGCTTACAGCAACAAAGATTTGTTTCCCTCGTCCAGTGTAGGTCAGTAGGGAAGGTTTGCTAATTCATCGTTGCCATTTAGGCACCCAGGTTGACACAGATGCAATTTCTAGATGCTTCTGTGGTTGCCAAAGCAGGGCAAAATCAGTGCTGGGGGCTCTCACATTGACATTTAAATACTTCAACCAGAAAGTAATTCATGTGACTTTCACCCTCAACCCATTGCAAAATTAGCAACATGGCAACATCCAATGTCAGGGAGGCGGGGGGCAGAAAAGTACTCCACTGTGTCCAGAAAAAGAGGAGATTTAAAAATCTGAATTGCAGTAAATATTGCTTCACGTGGAGCCCCATTTAATGAAATGAGCAGGGAAAAGTTCAAGCCACTAAAATTCTAGCATCAGAATTCTTTTTAGCGAGAGAACTCTTCCCATATGGGAAAATATCTTGATAAGACTGTTAGTATGAGAGTTGAGAGCTAACTAGGCAACTGAAGATTATTCCTGAGTTACTCTGTGATAAGTTAAAGAATTTGCTACGGTTCTAAGAAGAAGAAGAGAAAAGAATAGAAAAATAATGAAAAGATAGAAGTCAGCAAGTTGGAGAGACGGAGAGAAGGCAAGCGAGAAGCCTGGAACATCTTTTCAGAACAATGACAACTATGGTTCCCATTGGGATTTTTCACATGGCTGCAATTTAACTTCCTCTTTCATCTTTGCCCTCCGTCTTCAGAAAGTCAGCTACATTCATCCATGCGCTGTCTGCATAGATTTCTCCTGTGAAAAAATGAAGGAGAGTTTCTTTTTCTGATTTAGAACATTGCTACATAGAACCAGAGCCTGGAGACAGACACCCTGCCACTCCTTGTACCCTTTCTGCTCCCCAAGAAAGTCACCAAAATACAGGGAAGACTTTGGATTTCCAAAGACCACATAACTTGAGGTTAAAGTCAAATATCTCAAGGATCCCAAAGATCCTCAGTTGGTTATATCAGCATATACTCAAGATTTTATCAGGATAAGAAATGTGGATGTTTAAGAAAGTTCTTTATTGCATTTATTGAAATTCTTGAATCTAGTGCTCAAATTGGGAAACGTAACTTGGTCTTATGGGTTTTGGTTCTTCTCTTTTTGTTTTTTCCATTATCTTATACTTTTTAATCGTTCCTTCTCATTTCACATGAAGCCCCACAGCCCAGATTTGCACAACTCCTGTGTGGTCAGCAGAGGAACCAGGAGTTCTTGCCATCCAATTTGTATTCCTGCTCTTGGAATACAATGTTCCTGTATATTTGAGGAATTTCTTTTCAGCCCAAGGAAAAAATGTACTAAATGTTATTGTGAATGGACATATTCATGGGGAATTGGTGCCATCCGTGGGGTGCCATTGTGGAGAGTAAGGGACTCCTATCAGCAATGGTTCCTGAGGCTCAGAAGACCAATGTGGCTAGGATGCTTGCAAATACAAAGCTTCTTGCTCCAGATTTTGCTAGGTGGTTGTACCCTCTTCTAACTTCAGTTGCAATTATAAGGATGATAAAATGGAAAAGTAAATATCTGTGCAATGACTGGGAAAAGCTAATTAATTTTGCACCAGTGAAAAATAGTGCAGAACCCCTTATGTCTTAAAATAAATTGGCTTTCTCCAAATATATTTTAAAATGCATATATATACTGTCCAAATGTACTTATAAATTTAAATAGCACGAGAATAAAGTATATTCTGCAAATTTTAGTAAAAGAAATAAGCAATAAATTTCTGTATTTTGAGAGGAAAATATAATTAAAATAGGACTTAGGTGTGTAATAATTTAACCAGTAAATATCAGAGTTGCCATTTTTTGCTCCCATAATGCATCAGCTTGCATGATCTTCTCTCCTCTCTTCCTGTCTTTTTCCCTCTTCAAGGAAGAATAGATATAGCTAAGGCATGCCAGCTAGCAGTGTAAGTTCAAGCTTAATAAGCCTGCCAAGTCCAAAAGGTTTTTTTAGGGAAGAAAAGTCCAGTCTTTGTAGCTCTTCTTCCATCCTAGTTGACTTGACAACTCGATCTCAAAGTCCCTTGTGATTTTTTCCATATTTGATTTGGCAGAATTGCCTATCTGATTAGAGGCTGGTTTTATATATGAAGTATTAATATATCTATCCTTTATTTATTGAGTAATTATTATCTTTATATGTGAAATTCATTTTATATAAATTATTACATTTAACGTTTATAACGATCTTATGAGAAAAATCAAATCATCCCATTTTACATATAAGAAAACAGGTTAGAAAGGTTATGATAACCCAGCTAGTCAGTAGATTTATACTCAAGTGTAGATGAGTTCAAAGGTTTACTCTGAATTACTGTGTAATAATGTCTCATCGGTATGCTCCATCCATCTATCCATCCATCCATCCATCCATCCATCCATCCATCCATCCAATCATTCATTTCTTTGTTCATTGATTTCTCAAATCTGTATTATTCACCCATAATATACCAGATACTCTATGTCAAGAAGTGGAGATTCAACAGTGTGAAACAGCAAAGCCCCTGCCCACCAAGAGCTTATGTTCTTGTAAGAGTGAGACCAGAAACACACACACACACACACACACACACAAAGACGGTAACGCAGACAGTGATAATGGTTCTGAAAGGAATAAAGAGTGCATTGTGAAGGAGAGAAGCTAGATACGGCTGAGATCAATCACACTGCTTTTCACAGGGTGATCCGAGAAGGCTCTCTGAGGAGCAGATATCTGAGATGTGACCTTCAGGATGAGAAGTTGGAATCCACGTGCACAGCCAGAAGCAGAAGAAGTGTTCCAGGAAGAGGAGGTAGCATTGAGGAGGTGTCTGAGAGGGCCAATTGCAAGTAATAGGAGCTTACGCTTTTGAGTGCCCATTTTGAAAACAGGTAACTAGTTCAGTGGAAACTATTCAGAATCGATTATACACCATGCTGCTCTCTAGAAGACAGGCCGCTGGATGTTGTCCCCCCTTTTTTGCTGATTATAGTAAGACCACTATTACATCCTCAGGTGTTCATTTTAGATAATGAACTCTAAAAGAGTCTACTTATTACATGTACCATATTTATTTTGGAATCCTAGGAGAAAGAAGTCTCAGGTGGGAGTTCTTAGAGGAAAATTACGTACAAGTCACAGTTCTAATTAGTCTTTTCACATTACTTAGTGTCTTAGTTAAATTACTTTTTTTTGGTAGCCTTCCCATTTCCTCTCATCTACTGAATAATAACTTGCTGAGTGTTTGTAAACACTATACTGAAGAGTAATAACTGAAACTCTATGAAAGAGCTGAAGATGTAGAGTGACAAGGATAATTTTGCCCTTAGGGTGTTGGAAGAGGTATTATTTCTTGTGCACTGTCAGTGCTTCAACTATTAGACTAAGCCAGAAAAGATTCACCTTCTTGTGACATTTCTCTGAAAGACAGGAAAATATTTGGATTCATATGAAGTAAATGTTTCATTTTAAGTTGCCTAACTGTTCCAAACAATGTTACATGCTCCAGTGTAATTTCTGGCTCTAGAGAGTGAGGTTTTCTTTTTCAAGCTATGAGAAACTATAAGATAATGTGTGATCTGTGACACTATTGTGACTGACAGAGTCAGATTTAATAAACCTAAGGGGCTAAGATAGGAGTTTCTAATTTCTAGTATTGGCATTGAAGGTACCTGGGGCTGATGATATTCACTCTGTTCAGGTTTTGTGAATGAATGTTATATATTTCAAGTATAAATTAAGTTTGCAGTACTGTGACATGTTTGCTAGCTTCTAATTACTATGGTATGTCACCCAGTACCAAATGAATTGCTTTTCAAAGCAGTTCTCTTAGATTACAAATTCTCAGAAGGAAGGCACTGTGTCTGTCTAAGCATGGGCTTAGAGCTTAGCAGTAGCAGTGGGAATTTCATAAAGGCTGGGAGGAAGAAGAAGATGGGTCAATGTGCCAATTGTTGCTTTGAGCAATGTCTCAAAGGGCATCTTGCTTTCTACTTTCACTTTTATCCCAATGAAAAGCAACTTTTTTGCCTGGTCAATCTGCTGGTAATCAAGGCATGAGGCAGGACGAGAAATTGTATGTGCTGACTCATGGGGGAGTTATGGAATGGTGGCCACAGCCATCAACTATTTTTGGTTCAGTAGGTAGAGGACTGCGAGGCTACCTGCAAGAGCAAAGGGAAGGAAAACAGCTTAAGTGTCAGTGCGACCTTAGAATTTACCAGACAGCAGCCTCATAAAGATTGGGCAGATTTGGTTTGAAAAGGTATGTGTGAAAGAATTTTTACGTTAGTGAAACTACTGTGTATAATACTACAAAGGTGGATACATGCCATTATATATTTGTCCAAACCCACAGAATGCACAACAGCAAGAATGAACCCCAAAGTAAGTTACATGGGTGTAATGCTGTTTCAATATAGGGTCATCAGTTATAACAAATTGGCCTGGTGGGGATGTCGATAATGGGGAAGGCTGTGAATGTGGGGGTGCGGGATATATGTGAAATCTCTGTACCACTCAATTTTTCCATGAACCTAAAACTGTTGTAGAAAATAAACTCTATTAATAATTAAGAAGCGACATGTACATAATTAACTGTTGACAGGTTTATAAGTTTTTCCTAAAATACACATTAAATTGGACTACAAAAAAAAAAGTGAGTGCATGTGTGTAAGTCCATGAGTGCCCAGAAACAGACAAAGAATTCCATGAAGATATTCGGGATAGTCTTAAAACTGAGTTATGCCCTGAGTCTTAACTTAGGTAAGAGGGGGACTTATAATTTTTTTTAAGGGAACATTTTAAAATTTATTTATTTATTTATTTATTTATTTATTTATTTATTTATTTATTTGTTTATTTTTTTAGTAGTGACATTGGTTAATGAAATCCAATATTTCAGCTGTACATTTTAACAGTAAGGCATATATATATTTATATTGTATGCTCACCTCCCATAGTTAGATCTCTTTCTGTCACCACATATTTGACTCCTTTTCTCTTGTCTACCTCCCCCTAACCCCCACCCTCTGGTAACCACTAATCTATTGTCCATGTCCATAAGTCTCTGTTTGTTTGTTCTGTTCATCTGTTGCTTTTAGGTTTATATCCCACGTGTAAGTGATATCATGTGATTTTCAATTTTTTCTGTCTGGCTTATTTCGCTTAGCATGATTATCTCGAGATCCATCTATGTTGTCGCAAATGACAGTATTTTATCTCTTCTTATGGCTGAGTAATATTCCATTGTATATATGTACCACAGCTTCTTTAGCCAATCATCTATTGTAGGACACTTCGGTTGCTTCCATGTCCTGGCCACTGTGAATAATGTTGCTATGAACATCGGTGTGCAAATATCTTTTCGGATATGAGTTTTCAAGTCTTTGGGGTAAATACCCAGTAGAAGGATTGCTGGATCATATGGTAGATCAATTCTTAGTTTTCTGAGGAACTTCTATACTGTTTTCCATAGTGGCCATACCAATTTGCAGTCCTACCAGCAGTGTATTAGGGTTCCTTTTTCTCTGCAGAGAACTTATAATTTACCTTCCTGAATTTATAAATATTCTGTTGTGCATATACTCTTTAAATTAAAATTTACTCCTTAAATTTAAAAAAATGTTGAAAATGTTTATGTAGGTGCTGTTTATCTTGTGGTGCATTTAAAAAATTTTTGTTCATAAATGACTTCTCTATATTTAATGTATTTAACAATGTTAAATCTTTGAAAGTGTTTGGCTACCTTTGAAGAAGGTAGCGGATTATTTTTACTCAAAAGAGTCATCCAAAGTGGCTGGGTACATCCATTCGAATTGTTCTGGTTAGGAAACTGGGGCAGAAAGAAGCAAATGTATTCATCGATGCACTGAAAATTAGTATAAGGGCAGAAGCAGAACTTGTAGCCTCCAAATGTACCAACTGGCTGCATTCTGCATGACAGCATGTTCAGCTTCGCAGTGGTATCAATTAAAATGGCGGTTGAGCAGGTTCGGGGGTGAATTAAACTAGCCTTGAGGAGAAATAGCCTCAGAAAAGAGTTTAATACACCAACGTACACCATATTGTTTACGCCAATGGGTAGAAATTAAATAATCACATCTATCAAGCTCAGAGTTAAGAGTTAGTAGCAAATGACCATGTAGATGAGAGTGAAATGTCCAAAGGCCTACAACCTGGCCAATCAACAGTGGAAAGAATGTATTTGAGTGGACAAAGAATCCAATGTGTTCAAACCCTGAGACTAAGAAGTATACCTCACTTAGGGGCCTGATCTTTATTCAAAAGTTAAGGAGAAAGGACTATGTAGTACAAAGCAGATTAAAAAGGACTATTCCTGAGTTGCTGACAGTAACATCCATAATAATGATGATTCTAAGACATGACGGAGACTTAGTATTAAATAGGAAATTACAATAATCACAGAATCGAATTTCTCCTTCTGTTTCCTTCAATAGAAAATGGCTTAGGGGCATGTGAGTTTACAATTTATCAGCTTTCTTGGAAACCAGTTTGTGACTAGGAAGTGCAGGTTATGCCAAATCCCATTCTCACTGTTTATCAAAAACTGTTCACACTGTTTTGTCGTATTAATTTTTGTTGCATAAAAATACTTAATATAGGAGGGCATTGTTATTGTTTTGTCTAAAATATTATTTTGTAGTAGTTTAATCTGAACATTCATAACATTTACAATGATACTTATTCTATGAATGATGAAGTATCAAATTCTGGTGAAGGCTTAGAGGAAAATCTTAGTTTTAGGTTCTGGGGGGTCACAGGGAGAATTATCCTAAGCACATAAAGTTTTAAAAAAATCTGTTGCAAAACATATTTTCAATAATGCGTTATGTGTTTGCTTGCTATAATTAAATATTTTTCTTTTCTTTTGGAGTTAGCTGACTGTGAGGAAAATGGAAGCTCCCATTATCTTACTGACAAACATCTGGGTAACTGAGTAGAGCTTAGGGTTGCAAAAGGTAAGATGATACCTCAGTTGTTTGCGCTGGAAACAGATTCAAAGAACTCATGCCCTGATGATGATTGCTACAACTGGACTGTGTGGCATTTTAAAAGGCAGACTCACTGGAAGCAAATTCATTAATACCAAAAGAAGAAATGAATTAGTTGCAATGGCTTGTGGTTGAGCTTCTAAGCAGAAAGCTCAGCTACTGTTCCTTGATGCATTTTGGGTTTGACCTGGAAAGCAATGGCTCAGCTTTGCAGGGGAGAGCTTCTAGGCGGCTTTTGTCTTGTTTCCTGGACTATCTTGTCAGTCATGAATCAAATAAATCCACGCTTCAAGATTCAGAGAAGTTGAGTATGCTTTGCTCTCTTGGCATTCATCGTGGGAGCTACTGTGAAAAATCTTTCTTGTAAGAGGAATTATGGGCCCCTCGAGGCCTTTCATTAAAGGAAAGTGAACTGTACTGGTAAAAATTAAATGATAGCATTCCAGATAATGACAAGAAGACTCTCTTTCTTTTTTAAATTCAGGAATTCAGTGCTTTAGTTTGCAGTGACTGTGCATTCCCAGATCAAGGAGATGGAATATTAGAAATTAGGTTTCTGTCTTCTTATTCTAATGCCTTAAAATCATGGCTTAGGTTCTTGGAACCCTCTTTTGCTTGCCAGTGCAAATAAAATAAAGAAGAGAGAGATGTACAGTTGTGAGAACGTGAGGACAGCAGCATACTGCTTTGGAGTTTACGAGACACTGTCAAGCATATCTAGCTCAGAGGGTGCATTTAAGGGTTAATTAAGTTTGCAGAGTGCTTAGAAAAGAAAGTGTGGGACTTACAGACTAATCAATCAAATATGTACTTCATAAACATTTTAGCTACCTAGCCTTAATATTTTCCCCAACCAAAACACTGCTAGTTTATTTTTGTATTATTTATTTGTATATGAGGCTTAATAAAGTCTTTCTTTTATTGTTATAGTATCAATATTTTATCAAGTCTTTCTTTTTTCAACAAATACAAATTGTATTTGCACTGGAACATTTCTACAGCTTAATCTCTTTTAAAATCAAAATGACACAAAAAAAAAAGTTATATACTCCCGATTTCTCAAGAAGAAAAAATAAAATTCAGATGACTTTCAGTCCATTTTCAAGTAAAGCATGAAATATCAGGGAATAGTTTATGTTTTATACATGCTTACTTTAGATTAAAATGAAATTTTCCAAATGTCTTTAAAATACAATCCAATTAAATTTCTATGTCTTTGTTTTCAAGTTCCTGGATATAACTTTTGAAAACTCATACTGTAGTAATAACCATAAAACTACCTTGCTAAGGAAATGCTACCCAACTTAGAAATAATACCTTTAGAGTCTGTGTGGGAATACACGAATCCAGAATCTTTAGTAGGCGATTGCACTGATTGAGTTTGCATTTCTTCTCCTGTAGTGTCAATAAAAAGGACGCATTCTAAATGGCACTCTACTGCTAAGCAGGTAGTATAAAGCAGGCACAAATCTATTATTTTAAAAAGTTGAGCCCAGAGAGTTGGAGGGATCTAGCCAAATCACATGGCTTATGGCGGGTTCAAATCCTCACCTCTTCTTTCCAAAAACCTCTACTTCCTTGTCGGATTCTTCCATTCATGGATAAATTCTTGGTCTTTTGCTAAGACTGGGGCCAATTTCTTAGGGACAGCCAATATTTTAAATCCACGATATTTAAAAACAAGCACATTTCGTGTTTCTGTTTAAAGGATAGTTACATGCAAACAATGGAAACATGAAGTATTGCTGAAATACAAATTGAAATTCTGGAATACAAATCCCGAGTACTTTCACGTTGAGGGATGATCAGATGGTTTTGCAAATATACACATCCTTTCTGCAAGTGAAACAGCAATGTATAAGACACCTGTGTAAATAATTTTTGCACAAGTATTAGCTACTGTTTGTAAGATCCTATTAAGAAATTGTTGCCGACAATGGCTAGCACTGGGGAGTGGAACTTGTTCTTGGTTGTGGCAGAGATGTTCTTGTGGCTGACAGAATATTTATTCCCAGAGGTAACTGTTACAAATTGCATTTTGCCCCTTCGGTTGCGACAAGCTTGCGATGGAGGGTGGGCGGAGAGGACAACCTGTGATTCAGGATGGTTTGGAAGCCGGTTACCTAGGAAACCGGGATGAGCAGCATAATGCCCACCAAAATCAACTGTCAACAAGAGATGTTCTTTTTTGTTCTGTGTTGCTTTCCAAATACAAATTTTGTGACTCTCACAGAGTCTGATTAGGGCTATTGGCCCTTGGTTGGCAGGATGTGCCAAAGTGGGCCAAAGGTGAGTCAGGGAGGATGGGAAATTTTTCATAAACATTGTGCTGACAATATACTGGGGGCAGGTGGATAATGGTGTAATTAAAATGAGTTTGTGAGAAGATAAGATGACCAACAGATTGATACACAACGTCACATGCAGACAATGCTTGATCATAACTGAGCTACATCTGAATTTACTGTAGCAAAACTTACATATTTTAACATAAAAGTTTCATTCGCGGTCATCCACTATTCCCTACTCTTATGCTGCTTACACCAGAAGATTGTTTATAGTAAAATAGTTATCTTTAAGGGTAGCACTTAGAAATTCACAAACCTTTGATGAAGATAGTATCTACTTTCCAAATACCTTTAAGTGTGCACTTATTTTTTATTTTTAAATGTATCATACATGTATACACATGTATTTTATAGGTGTGTAGATATGTGTGCATATTTAAGTCAAATAACATGAAATTGCTTATTGTAGGTCACATTGGACCTACAAAAATGGCAATTTTATATGGTTCGACATAAATAAATAGGACAGGTGATAAAATACTTTTTTTTTTTTTCGGTGCAGTGTTTTCTTATCCTTTTTTGCTAAGGTCCCCATTTCTTCTTTTTCCATTGCCACCTGACCCTGTCCTGTATCAGACCCACACATCCCTGCTCACGTAGCCTCACGCTATCCTTGCCAAAACAGGCAAGTCGCTTTAACAACATAGTATGTATCTCCATACGTAGAATCATAAAAAGACATAAATGTTTCGGTGCATACATATACATGCTAGCGACAAAACTCATTGTTCAGAGTCTTAAACTTCTGGATTGATTTTTTCCCTCTTGCTATTTAGAACCGAATATTCTCTTTTCTCCATTAGAATACTGCTTATCTTCTCTTCTTTGCACTTGTCCTTAATAGATTTCAGCTTGATTTTAAGTAGTTTTCTCAGTTCTTGACATTCATTCACAATAGAAAGAATTCTATTTCTTTCATATGTGCTAGAAATTACAAATGATTCAAGTTGTAAAATGAGGCAGCATGTCACATGGATGGATTAGTAATTCTTTTCTTGTTTCCTACTTTTGCCTCTACAGAATAAACTATTACTTTGCAAAATTAAGTATGTTGAGGAGGAATTACTTTTTTATTCTAACATAAGACCCAGAATTTCTCCTGCAAGGAAAAATGGCCTCCCAGGGTCATTTATCTGATTTCTATCTGTCAGAGCAAAGTTAATAACGGGTTAGTCAACGAGGTCATGTGAAAAGACCTTAGAATTAGTGTTATGGATGAGAGTGTTTGAAATCTTAAGCAAGAAGTGCAGGCTCACCACAGATGGGACAGGAGACCTGACGCTCTCGCTCCCAGGTGACTTCTCTCCTCACTGCCTGCTGCATTTGCCATTGAATCCCATTCTTCTTCTGGGGACGACATATATTCTATTAGGTCATGTGCGAGATCTTTCCTCAGCAAGGTGGGAGAATTGTCAGAATGCTGGGCCATCGGGCTACTCTGGGACTACACGACTCTGCCTTCTCTCACTAGTATTTTAGTGTTGACAGGGAGAAAGGAAGGACTCAGGAAGGGTTTACGCCTTCTCCTCTCCGCACTTCCTCGCCCCTGCATGCATCTGTACAGGTCTCGGACACTCTTTTGCCCACATGCAAATGCCCGCCATTAGACCAGGCTGATGCCATTGGGCTATCATATCTTTTAATTAGAAAGGTGAGTTCTTTGTTATGAAATAAAATGTCAGTTCCTTAGAGTTTGTGTTTGAAGGTTTCTGGGGTCCGCTCAGAAAACTCCATTCCTAAGTGTTATGATTAATTTGCCTGACGCAGTTTCCTTGGGTGAGTCTTTTATCCTCAGCAGAGGGTGCCCTGGCCAGAGAGAACACAGATCATCCAGGTTCTTGTATGGTTGAGGGTTGTTACTTATTTAGAAGCTGAGTCTGCCCTCCTCCTGCCTATCGAAAGAGTTTCAAAGCTGCCGCACCAGGAACTGTTTCAGATTACAGACTTCAGCAACTAATGACCCATGTCCTCTGTTCAGTAGTGAAATCCAAAAACGGTCCTAGGAGAAGAGAAGTAAATATTGACAGATGCTTAGCGGTCATCTTAGAACTAAATGTCAGGAGAAATGCTTTTAGGTTGAGAGAGAGAGAACACCCCACCCTCCATCAAAAAAAAGGGAAAGGAAAAAATGAGATTATCATACAGAAGGGTAGCTGTTTGCAGATCACCCAGGTGTGCTCTGAAGACCAAACCCCTACATCAGCAATTAGTAGGAAACCCTTGAGCTTCTCTATCTCTCAGAAAGACCAGTAGGATCAGATAGCATGGGAAATGTGTGCACGCACACGCACACACCACACACACACACACACACGCACACGCACACACACCCACCCCTTCATATGATCCTACCTGCAAGTCTCCCAAGGAAAGGAATTTCTGTGGGTGAGAGAATGAAGCCAGACGATATTCCAAGAAGACTATAATTTTAGCCGACCTACCAAGAACATGGATGTAGGAGGCTAAGTCCTGGAAGCCTTTTTATTTTTTATTTTGGAAAGTGTGTGAATAATTATAATGCTGCTTTGCTTCCAAAACTGGACAGTGAGTTAAAGAGCAGCAGCAGCAGCAGCAGCAGCAGTAGCAGCAACAATAACAAGAATAACAAGAACAGCAAAAGCTCTTATCCTGGCCACCATGGAATTCCTTGAAAGAACTTATCTTGTGAATAACAAAGCCACCAAGATGTATGCCTTCACACTAGACAGGTAACAGACATCGGCTTCTGCTTCACAATTTTCTGTGTCTTCAATACTCAATAAATCCCTAGATCCTTCAGCTGCAAAACTGCAACTTGGGGGCATTTGTAAAATTTTATAAACTGTTGGCTGACTTGTATAATTCACATCCTCAAACATGTAATACTCTATATCGTTGGTTTGATTACTTAAATAGCTTAAGAGCTTGAAGGATACACTTTATGAATGTATTCTTCATCTGTAGATTTCCTTCTAGCAAATAGAGATATACAATCTCATGTATTTATCTTTCTTTTCCTCAATTATTCCCACTTTTAAGATAGATAATTTTATTAAATTATATTTAGAAAGAATGAAGGCTTTTCAACTACGTGACTACATTGATCTTAAAATTATTTGCTACTTTCTTAATAATATAGTACCATTAAAATATACACACCTATAATAAAATAGCTGAGTTTAATGTTCTATATACTTCTACTTCCTTTTAGTATCTCCCACCGTGCCACATGCGATATATTCATTCATTTCCCCTTATTTAAAAATGATTGAATAAAATACCTGGATCTATCATGGAGAAGAAAACGTTCCTAGTCCCAGATCTGTCTTCTAGAAACTTTGAGTCTAATATGAAATACATGTAAGAAAAAGTCATTTACAAAATAGCATATACATGTCGTTTGGGACGTTCAATGAGAAAACCTCAAGGGAACCTAGTTTGGAGGCCAGAAAAAGCTTCTCAGAAGTAATAGGCTGAGAACTGAAAAATAAAAAGAAGTTAGAGTAAGGTCGAGAAATACTACATAGGAAGTAGAGTTATGGAAAGTTTTTCAGACTGATCGAATTTTCTGCTAAAGACAGGGACATGCCAGAATGAGAATGGTGTATCTGGGGAATTCAACCCAAGTAGAGAACGAAGAGAAACACACTCAGCACGTGTAGACGAACGACTGAAAATCTGAAATGAATTCATGTTAGGGGCAGAATTTAAGAGACTGCTTACCCATTCATAATATATGTAATGTTTTTGTTTGTTTCATGGAGCTAGACTAATATTCCAAAGGGTAGCTACATTGTGTTTGATAGCATCAAATATTTGAGCAACCGCAAAGAGACTTTCTCTTAGGATATTTATAACTTTGCTTAAGAATGCATGACAAAGAATTGAACATGACAAAGAATCTCGCCTTATAAGAATTATTTTTCTTAGAATATAATATTAAACATGATTTACTGAAATCATAAACAATAAAACCTTATGTTAAATCAGGCAGAAATTTTGGACAACAAATTGTTAACACTATGGATGCTGTTAACAGAGCATCTCTACATTATTGAAATAACAGTATTTCCCTTGTCATTAAAATAGACCATTAGCACTCTGTTATGCAAATAAAGCAAACCATTTATAGTTATGTTTGCCTCATAAATGGGTGTGATTTTCCAGATACGGTGAGGATAAAAAATGTCAAACTCATTTTTATTTTTCCTTTCTTTTCAAATCAAAACAATTAAACCTGGAAGAGATTGTTTATCCTGATCCCTCGTTTTGCCAGTAAGGAAGCTGAATGCCACAGAAAATAAATGCCTGTCTTAAGGTCAAATGTCTGATCACGGCAGAGTCGGAATCTGGACCCGCACGTCCTGTCAGTGAACACGGTGTTCCCCTTCTGCCTCCATTCCTCCTGAGCACACGCTCACCATGTGGCCTCCAGAATCCTTAATCTATTTCCTCCTGAGGTCACGTGTACCTTGATTTCCTCATTTATTTGCTTCTTTCATCACCTCCCCCTGTATTTGTTCTGTCTCTATTTCATAGATACCTCCTGATAGTCCTTGTCTTTTCTCCTTCCTCCGCTTTTTTATGTACCACTAGCTTTCTATTTAAATTGCTACCAGCTGTTAAGAAATTTAACCTGAAGGAATCTTCATTCTCTAATTCCACAGATGAGCATTTCATTTATTTATTGCTATGCAAAAAAACCTACCCTCTCCCAAACCTAGTGGCTTAAACTACCATCAGTTTATCACTCAAAATTGCATGGGTCAGGATATGGGCAGGGCTCTGGCTGGAGTCAGTTAGGTTTGCTCATGAGGCTGCATTCTGCTGGTGTCCGGGCTGTGCTAGAAGGTCACGGAAGACTTCACTCACATGTCTGGGGTCTTTGTGTTGGCTTTGACTGGTTTTCATACTCCTTCCCATGGTTTCTCTCTCTGTATGGTATCTCATCTTAGGTTGGCCTGGGCATCTTTATATAGCAGTTCAAGAGAACAACAGTGGAATTTGACAGGGCTCAGAGAGCCTAAGCTCAGAACTGGCACAGCTTCATTCTACCACATTTGATGGCTTAAAGTATGTCCCAAGTCCCAGATTTAAGGGGCGGGACAATAGATTCCATCTCTTGATGGCATGTGCATAAAGGAATTGTTGGAAGTCACCTTTACAGACATTTTACCACAGAAAATAGTAATACTGGTCTCTGTAGGTGCCGTGAACACTATTGTGCAGTCTCCTATACCCCCACCCCAATTCCCATTCCAGTGATGGGATTCCCTAGACTTTAGTCTCTTGGCAGCAGAGATACTTGTACAAAGTTTACCTACACAGTCAATATGGTTTTCTTGGTGTTGAGTTGGAGGGATCGAGTTTCTCTTTTTCCCAAATCATATATTAAGGAGGTGCAGGGATGTGAAGGCAGGGACAGAAGGTAGGGACAAATTACTGGAATCTTTTCAGTATGAAGCCTTAAAAGTATGTATGTGTGAGCTAGGACTTCTTGAATGGTGATGTGATGAATTCAGCGGACCTCCTTCCCCAATGAAACAACCATTTAAGTGATAAAAATTATTTTAAAAAATCCAACAATTTAAAATCTTTGAAAATTGTCTTAAGGCATGCAGTACATTGAGAACTATTTATTCAAGAAAATCTACTAAATCTCAGTAAGAAGCAAAAGCATGTGGCATTTGAACCATGACCTGCTCCATTACCCTCCCTTTCCCCCAAGCTTGGTGTGATGGAAGCTCTACTCTGGATGGGTGTAGCTAAAATACAGGGATATCTCTTCTTCCAGCTTCTAATCGAGGGCTACAGTTAACCCCTAGAACAAAAGGCTGTTGGAATCTCTCATTTCCCCAGCTCCATGTTGCAGAACCTCTATTCAATGCAAACCCCAAGCGGACTGGGGCCCCCTCCTTCCACTTAGTCCCTATACATAGGGAAAAATCTCTAGTTCAGAAGCAGCAAGGTCTTGAACATCCCTGCCCTGGCTCACACATAGGGTGGAGGTTCTTCAGCCCTTACTTATAGAGTGGAAGTGTCTCTCCAAGAGAAGTAGGTCACTGTTTCTTCTGCCAGTTCTGGTGCCACTGCAGAGGTTCTACCCATGGGGAGAGGCAGCCCATAAGATCAGAGAGCTATGCATCCTTCCCTTAGAGAACTGATAATACATCAGCTGAAAGTTTATTTGAAACAGAACATTGGGAATTTAAAGTGCAAGGGTACTGTTAAAAACAATGAAGATTTTGCTGGTGAGCAATCAAGAGTAATAGGCTGGTTGCTCTGTGACAGCAACAAGCTAAAAGGTAGACCAGATAGAAGTTTAACAGAAACAGCCAAGGAAACATAGAGGTAAAAAGAGCCCTCATGGAATTGACACAAGCTACAAAGTTTGGCTTCAATTACTACCCCTGTTATGGACTGAACGTTTTTGTCACCCCAAAATTCATATGTTGAAACCACAAAGCCTATGTAAATATATTGAAGATAGGGTCTTTAAGGAGGTGATTAAGGTTAAATGAGGTCGTTAAGGTAGAGCCCTGAGATGATGGAACTGACGTCTTTATAGAAGAGGAAGAGATACCAGAGATCTTTCTCTCTCTACCATGTGAGGACATGGTAAGAAGGAAGCTGTCTACAAGCCTGGAAGAGAGTCCTCACCAGAAACCAAATTTTCTAAACCTTAATCACAGACTTCCAGCCTCCAGAATTTTGAGAAAACAAATTTCTGTTTTTTAGGCTACTTATTCTGTGGTATTTTGTTGTAAAGGCTTGAGCAGACTAATACAGGGCCCCACTTTAACTGGATCAGACTGTGGAGCAATTTATGCCTTAGACCATTGTTGAAAACAGTAGCGCAATCGGCAAGCAATTGAGGAGGCCAGCATCCGGGTGTGATATCAGAGCAGCCAGAAACTTAACAGTGAGACCACAGAAAGAGACAGTCAAAGCAAACACGATTAAAATGATCACCATCCCTGAACAAGGGTATGCGGGGAGGTCAGGATGGCCGTCCCTCTGCCCAAGGCTATACTCTGAGGAATGACAAAAAAGGCTGCACATGCAGAGAATAGATTCTACTGAACTAGACAGGTCACTAAACAAATTAAAAACAAGTAAACAGTAACAACGACAAACCCATGAGGGATCAAAATCCACAATTGCTACAATATATTATCTAAAACATGCAGTTTCCAGCAAAGAAACAGTAAAGAATAACCTACTCGCAATAGAAAGAACAAGTAATAGAAACTGCCTTGAAGGGGCCCTTCTGTTGGACTTAGCATTCAAATATTTTAAAGCAGTTATTATAAATATATCCGAAGAATTAAAGAAAATCATGTTTAAAGAATTAAAGGTAGATATGATGACAATGTCTCACCAAATAGAGAATATCAATAAAAATAGAGGGAAATTATAAAAAAAAGAACCAAATGGAAATTCTGAAGTTGAAAAGTATAATAAGTGAAATAAAGAGACTCATTTATATATGAACTGGTAGAAGAAAGAATCAGTGAATGTTACTATAGAGCAATAGATAATAGAAAATAAAGGACAGGAAAAAGAATAAAAATTAACAGAGCCTCAGAGAGAAATGTGTTATATGGTAAAATGTCCTAACATACCCATAATGGGAGTACCAGAAAGAGAGGAGAGAGAAAGGAGCAGAAACTTATTCAAAGGAACAATGGCAAAAATTTTCCAAAACTGGGTAAAAAAAATTAATCTACACATCCATAATTGTCAACAAACTCTAAGAATCAAGGCAAACAGATCTATACTATGACATATCATAGTCACAACATTAAAAACAAAACACAGAGAAAATCTTCAAAGTAGTAAAAGAGAAAGATTTATCATGTGTAAGAGTGTCTCAGTTAGATTAACAGCTGACTTCTATCAGAAAATGAGGAGGCTCATCAACTGTAATTGAAATGTACAAATATTTTTAAAAAACAACAAAACGTAGACCAAATGTAAACTAAATTCTTTAAATGTTTCTGTATATTTGAAAGTTTGTCATAATAAAATGTTGGAAACAAACAAACAAACAAAAAAAGAAACAAAGGAAGACGGAAGACCATGGGGTGACATATTCGAAAATATGTGCTGAAATTAAAAACAAAACAAAACAAAACTCTGCCAACCAATCATTTTTATCCAGCAAAACTATCTTTCTGAAATAAAGGTGAAATAAAGACATTCTCAGATGATCAAAATTGGAGAGAATTTTTGCTAGCAGATTTACCCTACAAGTAATAGTAAAGGGAATTCTTCAGGCTCAAAACATATGATACCAGATATTGAATCAATGTACCCATACACTCACACCCAAATAGAATCAGTAAAGATAATTATAAAAGATACCGTATTTACTCTCCTTTTTTCTCTCAATTGATTTAAAGATAAATTGCATAAAATACAATGCATATAATCTTAGATGAAATATAAAAAATCATAGAAAGATACCAACTACCAAACTAACTCAAGAGGAAATAAAAATCTGAGTAGACCTATAACAAGTAAAGAGATTAAGTTAGTAATCAAAAAACTTCACGTGAAGAAAATTTCAAGCCCAGATGTCTTTACTGTGGTTTCTATCAAATATATAAAGGAGAATTAATATCAAATTTTTCAAATAACGAAAGTGGAGTGAACATTTTCTGACTCATTCTATGAAGTCAATATTCCATAGATAGCTAAACTATAGAAATGAAAGCATAAAATAGAAATGAAAACACTGCCACAGAACCTTGTATAGAAATTTTCATAAGTGCATTACTTGGAATAGCCAAAAAAAAAAGAAAGAACCTAAATATCCACTGACTTCTTAACAGATAAATAAAATGTCGTATATCTATACAATGGAATATTATTTGGAAATAAAACGCAATAAAGCACTGATGTATTAATACTTGCTACAACATGGATGGAGTTTGAAAACATTATGCTAAATAAAAGAAGTCATTTCAAAAACCACATATTGTATAATTTCATTTCTATGACATGTCCAAAATAGGCAAAATTTTAGAGACAGGAAGTAAATTAGCAGTTGCCTGGGCATAGGGTCTTGTGTAAGGAGATTGGGGCCTTACTACTGTTGGTATGGAGTTTCTTTTTGGGGGACAGAAGTGTTCTATATTAGATTGTGTTGATGGTGGCCTAACTCTGCGAATATGCTAAAATCCATTAAATTGTACACATTAAATGGGTCAATTGTGTGATATGTGAATTATATCTTTAAAAAACTGTTTTTAAAGGGGAGTAGGGCATAGAATACCTAGTCTGGGATATTAAATTATATTTTATTCTATGAACATTTTTATTCCCTTCTCTCTCTAGCTTTCTCCCCTCAAAACACTTCTTTCATATCACTCATTTATTTCACAAACATTTAACCAAATAAATGGTCTCCATGTTATGCCCTTCTACACTCTAGCTTTCCAAGCAGCACCCAAAGTGATCATTTTAGAAATATGACCTCATAATGGTACTTCCCTGATCAAAACCTTCCAACTTCCTCCTTCTAGACCTGAAGAAAAACAGTTTAGAATGTCCTGTAGAGATCTGCATGATCTGACTTCTGCCTTCTTTGACTTTGTCCAATTTCTGTTCATGACAAGCTTTTGAACAAAACAAACTCTTTCTTGCCTTTGGACTTTTTCATCAGCAAGGACCTCTACCTGTGACATTCCTCCTTTACTTAGGTCTGTTTCCAGTTATCCTTTAACTCACTGCTGAGCTATCGCTTCTACAGACGTGCCTTCCCTTTCCGCTCTTTTTAAAGTAGCCTCACCTTTCCTCTCCCAGTCACCGCCCATGATACTACAGAGCCTCTGTCACTGTCAGATGATTTACTGTTTGCTTCCTTCTGCTAGAATATCAGCTGCTTAGGTCAGGAACTTTGTCTTAGAGTCCATGGTATCATCAGCATCTCTGACTGTGCAGGCACGCCGTAGGCATGCAATACATTTTTGTTGAATGAATGAATACATGAAATGTTGGAAATGCATTGTGAGGTCTACACCTTCATCTTCTTTTCTAACAAATAGTAAGAGAAGTGAGGTGAAAGTAGAAAGAAAAAAAATGATTTTATGTAGCCAACAGATGAATTAAGAGAGTGAAAAATATTTCCAGCTCCATTTTATAGATACAGAAACAAAGGGGTTTGACTTCTGCCACCAACAAAAATAAAATACAAAATAAAAATAAAAGCTTTGCCAAGATCAGAAATAAAGCTCCATTTTCTAATTCTTACTTTAAAAAAAAAATGAACTCAAAGTTCTAAGTTATTAACATCAACTTTTCTACTATTTTCCTTCTCTTTCTCCCCTTTTTTCTCTTTGATGCTACCGTAAATTTCTTTGTTCTGGCCTAGTGTTCCCACTCTTCAAAGCCTCAACAATATTTGATGCGTAGGAATCTACGGTGATTTATTCATTGGCAGTAAATTTAAACTTAATTTTTTGATGCATCATAGCACTTGCTTTTTAGAACCTTCTTTGAAAGATTCTTGGCCTTCACATCATCTTTCAGCTCAAAAGCCTGCACTGCACCTGGAGATGCTTTGACCAGTTTCCTCTAATGTATTTTAACTTTGGTTCTTAACTTCTTTTGGAATCATGGATCATTGTGGGAGCCCAGTGAAAACTGTGGGCTCTTGCCTCCCTCCCCCCATAAAACACACACACACACACACACACACACACACACACACACACTGCATCCAATTTCAATGGACCCTCTTGAAGCCCACTTCTGGCTGCCTGGCTTAGTGCTTCAATAAGCAATCTCAGCTCAAAGTATATTATCTACACTGGTTAATCTTAGGTTTAGGATATGGAAAAGTATTTAAAAGTCAAAATCGGCCAGGTTTCTTGCATTTTTCCCTTGCGGCACTGCCCATGGGCTGTGCTCCTGGCGGCATTCCTACTTTGGTCTGCCTTCTAAACTGCTTCAAGATAAGTTCTATCTCCCGGTCATTTAGCAGCTGGTTTTCTCTGGCCACAAGATTCATGAAAAATATAAAATTAAGCAAAGCTTCATATGACCACAGTAAACCAGTGGTCATATAAACAGGGCCAGGACAATTGGTGACCCTGTCTCGTGCTGCCTTCTCATGCACAAGGAAAGGGAGAACCTCCACCATGTTTCTTATTAGTTCTCAGGCTCCTCTGAGTTGAAGACCACTGGTGACTCGCACTACTACATTATGTGGCGGTTATTGTCAGGATATGTATCACATTACAAAGGCAAAGGTTTATAGGTATAAATTTTCTACGTGCCTCTTTCTGAATGGTTCTTATTCCAAAATGAAGATTATTTAGAACTGCTTAAAATCCTGAGTGCTATTAACATCATTGGTACAAACATTCTGAAGTCAGTTTGGCAAAATACATCAAAGTCCTTTAAAATGTAGATATTCTTTGACCAAGGAATTTCCATTCTAGGGTTACATTTTAAGGAGATAATATATGGAGCAAAGATTAACTATAAGGATATGAATCACAGTGGTGATTATATGAGCAAATAGTTGGAAAAAAAGAATTATCCGATAATAGAAAATAAATTATGCTGTAACATATCTATATTATATATAATGATCTCTATATGTTAAAAATAATGATGTAGAATATTTAACAAATGGAGAAAATGTTAACAATATATACAGCTAAGAATCGGGTTCCAAAGCTGTATCTTTGGTAGGAACCTATTATGACACTGTCATTTCATCCACAATCCATTCTGGCCCATCCTCCCATCCAGCCTTGTGATTTGGTAGCATTTACCCGCCTCTCAGCTCTAGGAGTCAGCGTGGCTCAGTTAGCTGCACCATGGAACCCTGTTCAGTTAGGCAATCTTCTTACTGCAACAAGTTCTAAGCCAATTAAACCACCTGTATTCTCCTGGCTATAGAGGTTGGTTCTCATTTGGCCAAACTGGCATGCAACTCGGGACTCTTGTTTAGTGGCTGGGAACAGGGACACTCCCTCTTCCTGTAGAAGAAAAAGCAAGTGTGTAGCTCTGATTACCTTGGGCAACCATCCCACTACCATGAGGAAAACCAGCCTGAGGTTGAAGCATAGTTAGAACTGCAAAGCAATAGATCCGGAGCCTTGATAAATCAGCCTGAAGCCTGATATCTCTAGACATTTTCGGTTGCAGAACCAATAATCCCCATTTATTAACTAACCTAGCAGGAGCTTTTGTTTCTGGACTTGCAGTCAAAACCACCCTAATTAATATGTTCTCTATTATGTATAAAAAGTGTGTTTCTACATTACGAAGCTAAACAACAAGTCAATAATAGCTGTCCCTTGCAGATGAGGTACCAATGATTTTCCCCTCTGCTTTGTGCTTTTCTGTAATTCCAGATTTTCAATAGTGACTATATATTATTTTATTCAGAAAAAAACCAAATACATGATGATAATTATAGTCATAATCATCATCATCATCTCAGCCAAAGCCTTCATATCTTTAATTTCAGATGGTGATAAGGCAAATGAAATGGCTCTTCAGGTGCAGGCTAATTTATTTCTGTTTTACACCTTTTAAAGCTAGGAACGCAAAGTTCCTAATTCTAAGAATATTATTAATGTCTTCTAATAAGTTTATTTAAAAATTGGAATCTGATTAGTTCAAGATATTTGGACCTTGACATGTATCTGTAAAGAGTAATTTTAGGTATATCGATGTTCAGGTAGAGAGGCAGTGTGAGTGTAGTAGAAAAAAACACACTGGGCTTGGGATCCTAGTTCAGCCATTTCTTGCCCATTTGACCTCAGTCTATTAGTTAACCTCTTTGAACCTTATTTACGGCAGCTAAGAAACTGTGAGATTGGACTAGATGTTATCTATAATCTTTCTATCTGTGAAATTCTGTAATTCTATAAAGGGCCCTAAATAATTATTTATATTTGAACAGAACTGATATGTATGGCTTGCTTTAGGAAGTATAAGTGAGTTTCAATTCCTATTATCATTTGCCTGGTAGATTGTCTGCAAAGCTGTGTTAAGAGAGTTTCTGAGGGTCCATGTGGACTCAGCAGGAAAAAGTGCTATGATCTATTAACAACGTTGCTGTGGAGAGGACAGTGACAGTGGGTGAATGAATCATCAGGCAGGCTTATACACACATCTCTAACATCGTTCCCACCGCCTTTCTTTACTTGTGGAACAGTGTCCAATATCTTTTCAAAGTGAAGTAATTGGGAAGGAAATGCATCAAAATGTATCTGTTTCCTTTCTCCTATTCCTTTGACATCTCTTAATCACTGATGGTAGAGACTGAATAAGAGTTTGACTGAATGAAAGCAACACTTGTAGTTGAGATTTCATAAGAAAATTTCTTGCTGTTCCTTACACTTGATATTTCTTGTAGAGGGAGCTGTGAATTGTAACTTCCTAGCTAGTTTGCAAATGTCCTAATAGTGGTTCTGAGAATGGGTGGGGCTGTCAGTGAGGTGTTTGCAGCCATGTTCACTATTTGCTTCTGTCAAACTTATTCCTAGTGTGGACCTCCAGCAGAAACCCTTGAATAAAGACCAATGTCCTGGAGAGAAGCCAGAGGAGTTGGAGTCAGGAGCCATCCATCACTGCCACGGCAACTCCAAGGTCATGGAGAACAGGGCAAATGAGCAAGTCTACGCTAAGTGGAAACTCTGTGCTGCTTCAGGAATATGTTTCGTGTTCATGATTGCAGAGGTCGTGGGTGAGTATTTCTCAAAAAGCCTTCTCTTATTAAACAGGCAAGCAAACAAAACCCTGCATCATTGTGTTAGGGTTACCTAGGCTCTTCTTTTAAAGTAAGAGTTAATATTTTCTGTCATTATAGATAAGTTGGAAAATAGAAGGAAACAAAAAGAATTCATTGCTATCCCACGTCTGAGTGCTAACCTCCAATAAACTTATGTAGTTTTGTACAATATATTTTCTATTCATAGCTCAGTTTTTTAAACATAACTGAGAGCATACCGAATGCTTTTGACCATGCCGTCAAATACTCTTCAAAAACATTTTTATGCCTGAACAATATTCTATAATACAGTTCACTGTGATTTACATAACCATCTTTCTATTGTTAGAAACTTAGGGAATTTTTCCCTGCTTATGGACAATGCTGCAATAAAAATTATTGAATAAAATTTTGCCTGCCTTTCTGGTGAATCCTTTCAAAGAGATTTCTAAAAGTAGAAATAATTGAAGGACATACAATACTTTTATTACTTCTTGATGCATACTGCCAAACTGTTATCTAGAAAGCTTGAAACAATTTGTATGTCTGCCGGCTCTATATGAGAATAATTTTCTCTCCAAATATTTACTAGAACTTATTTTAATCTTTTAAAAATCTTTTTTTATGGGGAAATATTCTTATTTTAATATTAATTCCTTTCATTGTTACTGCTATAATATTTTTGCATGCATATTAGTGATCTGTTATTTCCCTGTTAATCCATTTTCTGCTTGCCTTTTAATGCCTGTTGCTCATTTGTTTTTTAGATAATTTGTAATTCTCTATATTGATCTCAGAGAACTCTTTATATAGTTAGGATATTAAACTTTTGTTATATTTGTTATAAATATTTTTTCAGTTTGATGTTTACTTCCTAATTTTTGTTTAATTTTTAGCTTGACTTAGAGAAGTTATAAATATTATATAGGTAATTGTATTTAAAATTTCATTTTGAGCTAATTTATTTTATTACTCTTTCACTATTAGTGCTTAATAAGCCTCCCCAAGCTACTGAGAAGATAAATACCATTCAACTGTTGTTCAAATTTTCGCATTTAATTTTAAATCAATGTGAAAGTAAATAAGCTCTAAGAATTGAAAGTTCTTTTTCTAAATAGCTAACAAAGTTTTCAGCATTATTTATGAAATAATTATTTTATCCATTGATTTTTTGATGTTTCTTTTATCATTTATCAAATTTTTATAAACATAGGGTTTCATTCTAAGGTGTTTCACTGATCTGTGTTGCTAGTCTCTATCAGCGACATATTTAATGCAAACTTATATGCTATAGTATCACTTGTTCTTTATTATTCCTGTTTAACAAAAAAAAGGTAAAGGCTATTCATTTCCGTTTATTATTCTAATTAAACATGAGAATTATTTTGTTCAGTTCCCTCCAAAATCTAATTATGATTTTATTGGTGTATAAATTAATTTGGGAACAAATTTCTTTAAAATACATACTCAGTTTTCTCTCTGGGAATTTGGTATGTTTCTCCATTTATCCCAATATTCTACATCTCCCCTCAGAGTTTTGTGGTTTTAGTTTATTTGTGTTTGTTTTAACATAGGGATAGCCTACTTCTTGCTAGAGTTATTTATAGTTATTTTATGTGTTTGGTTTATTCTTTCCAGAGGTTAGTGGGGTTTTTCTTTTCTTGTATCCTGTTCTCTAGATGGTTACTTTTTGTAGTCTGGAAAGAGTTCATTTTGTACACTCATTTTGCACTCAACAGTGTACATATTTGAAATATTATCATTCTAAATGTATCTCAGTCCATTTTCCTTGTTCCTCTCTCATCCATTCTCTCCATCCCAGGAGATAAGCCTTTCTTTTGCAAAAAAACACATTTCTCCTCATTTTCAATAGTTATACCTCTTCTCTATGTTTCATATTTTTATCATGCTAAATAATATCTTCTGCTAAATCAAATCTATGTTCAACTATTTAACTATTATGCAAAATGTTTCCTGAGAGGTTAAATATTTTTATTATGTTAATAAAATGTTCTCCTTGCTTAGCTTTTTAAATGGTTAACAAATGGTCAAGGATGGGCACTGACGTTTATCAAATATCTTTTAAATTATTTCGACTAAAATATTTTTGACCCATTGTTGATGTGTATTATATTCAGAGTTTTCACAATATAATATGATTTTGTATTTCTGGCATTATGATGATAATAACTAATATTTATTTAATGCTTACTAAGTACCAAAAACTGTAATGCGTGCTTTCTTTCCATTATATTACCTTTCTTAATCCTGTCAAAAACCCTGAGAGGTAGGTCCTGTTATTGCACTTTGTCAATGAGATACCTGAAGCACAAAGAGTAAAATATTCTACTTTAGTAGCATACCTGCAAGGGGGCAGGCAGTCTGAATCCCAGGGCTTGGGTTCTTAGGCTCTCACGATGATGCCTCTCAATTTGACTGTGGAGTGCTGTGGGCCATTCTTTCAATGCATTGATTGGTCTGAGTCACTCACATTTTTATTATGATTTTTACACCTTTGTTGATAATGGAAATTTAACTGTAGTTTTCTGTTTTGGAGCTGTTTTTCTAAGTTTTTGAATCAAGAGTTATACATATCAAAAATGAAAAGTTTAGTTTTAGTAATACCTTAAAAAAAAAAAAAACCTGAAAGGGTATGTATAACATTGTAATTATCTCTTCCTTTTCAAGAAGGAACTCCCTGATAAATCGTGGGGCTTTGGAGACACTCTTGGAAATAATCCTTTGATATAGTTTTTTAGCTTCTTCCTCATTCATTGACATACTCAAAATTTCTACTTCTTGAGTAAATTTTTCTTTTTCCAAAGTCATTCATCTCATCAAAATTTTCAAATTCATTAACATGCAATGGAATATAATAGTCTCATATTGATATTATTTATTCTTTCCTCATTTTAACATTGCTTATATTTTTTTTCTTCTTTTCCTTGATTTAATTTGGTAGATATCTATTTTATTGATATATTATTTGCATACATTTTCTTGAATATATTATTATTTTACTGTTTATTCTGTTTTTTAATTCATAATTTTGACTTTATAAACCTTTTTTTTACTCTCTCCATCTTTCTTTTTTCAGGGTTGTATTCTCATTGCATATTTTAGTATCTTAGACTACATTCTTATTTTTATCATTCCTTTTTATTAATAATAAAACTATGTGCAGCTATAGGCTTAGTCTAAAGTTTTTGATATGCAATATTATCTCATTGATTATTTTTTCCCAAAAAAATTTTAAAAATTGCTATAAGCTATCCAGCATATGGTATCGTAAATTACTACCACTCAGTTATCACTCTTACCTGTTGCACTTTGTTACCAATATTTTGGCTTCAATTTCTCTCTATTACTCAAAAGGAGGGATAAATTAATAATAATCTGAGACTGGAGGGAAATAGAATCTGCTAGGATTTTTTTTTTTTTTTTTGTACTACAAGAATTAATTGATTGCTTCAAGCTATGGAGTCTTATGCCTATACACTAAGACTTTTATAGCTTTCCAAAACTGGAGAAGAACTTAGACTCATACAGTATAAGACAAATCCAGGGTTGTTATTAATCTTTGTCTGGTGGCTTACAAGAATAACTGATACCATACAATTTCTAGAGCTAGGAACAGCCTTTTGAAGGAACTTACTTACAGTTTGATGGAGTTGTAAATAATTTACTTTTGCAGTTCCAATGTGGAAAACTCCCTTTGGAAATCCACTGACATCTATGCCAGAGGAGTATTCATTTTTTATTATCGAAATTCATAGGACTGTAAACAATATTCAATTGCTCATGTAAGAGACTGAGAAAAATGGAAAATCTAAAAAAAAAAAATACATTTAAAACATGATTTGAAAAGATGATGTTCTGGAAATTCATAGCGTTTGAAATAACGTCTTGCCACCATCCCATGCAAACACAGCTCAGAGAGATGCAGAAACTGGCTTCTTCCCTCCATTTCGTTCTTCCTTTGCTTTTCCCTGAACCCATGTGGATGCTGAGAATGTTGGCATCTTCTCCCTAGTTGATGTTTAATCAATAGTCTGAAATAAGATGGTCTCCCACTCACAAAACTCACTTTTCTTCTTGTGCCTTTTTTTTTATGCCTTGCCAGTTCGCTTTTAAAATGATTTATATTTTGGGAGTGGTAGGAAATGGGAAGCTACGCACTTGGAGTGAGCAAATCAATCTCCTCCTTTTCTTCTCATTCTTAATAATTAGTCTATGAGTTTTAATCTGACTTCAGTTTAGAGTCGGAAGAAAGTGATGTTGTCAGTAAAGATATTAAATGGATACTGACAATCGTTTGGAATTTGAGCTGTATTTATTTTGAACTGATTTTCCTCAAACATTGCTCTCATGTTAATTTTGTCTTCAGAATTCTCCCATGGCTCTCCTTCACCTAGATCAGTCCTTCACGACCTTTTCCCCACCTTGGCAGGCACTGGAAATGTTACTGAGTACTAGAATAAACTGACAAAGATGCTTGTAGCAAGAAGACGAGGGTTTAGGGGCTTTCGCTGTGGCAGGCCCCAACTGGCTGCTCCAAGTGACAGAAATCAATACATTGGAAAGCTCTGGTATCCTGAACAAAATGAAAAATTCTTACATAGGCTTTCAAGTCATTCCATCATCTGGCTGCCAAGCTGACTAGCGATCCTTTTCTTTTACTACCCTACTTGAGTCTTCTGTTTCAGTTGTTTGTTCCATGCAAAATAATCATTGTACCTAACGTCTCTGTAGCTTTTGCTTATGCCTTTTTATGAATGTAAAAGCACTCTCTTCATTCCCCATACATCAAAACCCTGGCCATGATCCAAGACCCCAACCCACAGGTCACCTCCTCCCTAAAGCCATTTTTGACCATGTCAGAGAAAGCAATATTTATCCTCAGATCACTCCTACAGCATATGGGACATGAGCAAGGCCTTGAGGGATGGGTAGAAATTGAAAGGTGGCTAAGAGGGAAATGAGAGGAAATTCGGATAGAGGGGGCTCAATGAGCAGCACCTGATTATTGCTGTGGTCCAGGAGGTAGTAAATATCACCTTACCTGGAAAGACTTTGAGTGGGTAGGTCTGCAACAGGACAGGGAATATGTATTTTTAGGAAGTAATTCATGTGAGTCTGATGTGTAGCCACATATGTGTAGTCTGATGGGTGCCGCTGCTAGTAGTGGGCTGGCACTGCCCGTTCAGCAAGCTTTCTCATACTCATTGTGCTGGTAACAACTCTGGTCTTCCTGGCCCATTACCTCATGCCTATAGGCAAGGTGGTGTGAGATACCAAGCTGGATTAATCACTCTCTGGGACTTTACATAGGGAAGTTGGGGAGAAAAGCTCTCTCTCTTTCCTCTATAAATACCATGCTGAAATGACGTGAACCTGGAGCTTCCAGAGGCCACTTTCTTGCTGAGAGGGAGGAAGTCTGTCTTCAGTTGGACAATAAACAGCAATAGTTGGAGACAGTGGAGCCCCAACAACATTTTTTGAACCTTAGGATTGGGCTGCACCCAATCCGATCCTACCTAGATTTGTTCTGTTATTCGAGCCAATCAATTATTATCATTTTGTTGTCATTGTTGTTCAAGCTAGTTTGAGTTAGGCAGTTATGACTTACAAATGAAAGAACCTATCTAAGGCAGTGGTGTAGGTAAAACATGGTCAGTAGAGAATAAAACTAGAGTGGTAGTTGGGGCTTCAGAAAGGACCTTGAGGCCTGGCTAGGGAATCAGGATTCATTCTGTAGGCTTTGGGGAGTCACTGACATTTAAAACAGAGGAGTTCCAGGCCATAGGGCTGTATTTAGAGAGGGAACTGCCCACAAGTGCAGAGGAGATCGGAGGAAGGAACTGAAGTCTGTAAATGTCAACGTGTCCACTGTTAACGGGCCTTTGGTCCTGTTGAATCGGGGACTCTATCTGATTGCTTGTGAAATTTCCTAATTGTAAAAAGGCCATAAAGGGGAGTCACACTGCAGATGTAGACATGTATCCCAGTTTGGAAAGACAGATGTACAGACACTGAGAACTCACAAAAAAAATAAGCTCAACTATGGCCATTACTGGAAGAAATGGGGAGTGGTCAGGAAAAGGCATGCCGAGGCAGGACTATTAGAGTTAAGCAAGGATGGAGGAAGCACTAGGTTGCTAGAGAAATACAGAGCCGGAAGGATGGGGAAGACGGTGAGAAACTCAGAGTGAAAATATTCTCTTAGTAAGAAAAAGATACAGCTGGGTGGTGGGATAACCACAGGCTTTACTGATAAGGGAATTTACTCTCCACCGGCCAGGGTGTTTCATCGGTTTAGACCACTTACATTTTTTGAGATTCTTGGTCTTAAAATTTTAAGAAATGTCAAAACGTACCTATGCAAACAGTGGTATGTTTTAAATTATTGTTAAATAATAACTCCATGAATTTTTGACAAGTTATATAGTATAATAATGCTATTCATAAGACAAAGAATTTAAAAAAACGTACATTAATAGCATACCATGGTACAGTCCAGTAATGGGAAACCAGGATAATGTTGTCAGATAAACATGTCCTTCTTTCGATCCTATCGGCACGTCTGTGTTCTCCACAGAAAAACATCGTGTGTAGTTAACATCAACTTTGTAAATCTGAGGTGACAATGAGACCCAGGTCTGGGGGCTCCCCTGCTCTCCGACTGTCATCTTCACCCCACAGGCCCTGAGCAGGGTCTGTTTGCAGGGCTAAGTGCTTAGAGCCCCACTTACCTTGTTACGAGTGCATTGCTCTCTATGTCTTGTCGAGGATTCCAGAAATATGAGTGCCACTACCTTACTTATAATTCCCTTTGGCCATTATTGTTGTGTCTTAACCTCTAGCTTCCCCTCTCTCTAAATCAGCCTCTATGCTGCAGACAAAGATCCATCTCTTAACTACGGATCTGAACACGTCACAACGTTGCCTCAAAATCATAAGTGGATCTTATTCAAATCTTCGATATTAATAAAAAATAATTATTTGTTTAAAAAAATCATAAGTAGATCCTCTTATCTCATAAGATAACATGCAAGTTCTTTAGCGTGACATATATATAATGACCCACTCAAGGATCCCAAGCCCACCTTTCCAGTCTCATTTTCCATTATTCCTCCAACACTCCACACCTCCCGCTTTTCCACAAAAGTGCCATGTTCTTTCATTTCTGTTTTTGTTCTCGCTCTTACCTCTTCCCCCCCAAAAAAACCTTCTTTTCTAGCCAACTCTTAACTTCCCCTGTGAAAAGTTCTTCCATGCTCCCAGTGCAAGTGGTTTTCTAATCCCCTAGCCCATTGGGCATGCCTTCGGTATGTGAGCCTTAGATAACGAGACCACTGAAGGGAGAGGCCATGATCTGTTTACCGTTATTCATCTTTGTATACCTGATCCCTGTACCATGCACAGTAAGGGCTCAATAAATTCTGGCTGGACGGTTAAATTAATTGTCAATAATAATACCCCACACGTTCAGAAGCAAATGCAAGTTCGGTGGCAAACTACCTTTTGCAAACAGTTTGTTCCATAGTCACTCAGCACGACTGCCCCCAGTTTTCTGGATGGTTCTTATGAGTAGCTCTGATGGCTGCAAAATGGTTCTTGGTTCCCAGGCCTCCATATTAACATGCTTTTTCCAAAGTGAGCCATTTTTCTTTCTCAGTGGCCCCCTGACTCAGCTGAGCCTGCTGAAGAAACCCTGAAAGACTTCATTTCCGTGCCTGAGGCGGTGATGTTAGCCCAGCGCACAGAATCATCACCATCACTCATTGCTGAGATTGTGGCATGCTGCTTATCTACATGTAGTCATTTTCTGGGCAAGAAATAATGCATTATTAACACATCTTTATTATCAGGCAGACAGAACAACATTAGAGGATAATTGAAAGGACAGCTGATTTGTTAGCAAAATGTTACTTTCTGGCTAATGAATCATTCCGATTTTTGCACTGACAGCTCAGTAACAAGCTTGAAGACTACTTTGCTTCAGACCATTAAACTTTGACAAACCAGTTATTAACTACAACTAGAGCCAGCGGTCTGTGGGGATTATTGCAATTATGAGCCATATATGTAATTTTTTAAAATCATTAGTCGACAAGGTGAGTCTGATGATGGAGAGGCTGATGACTGACAGTCTCCATTGCTTTTGGTACAGAAGGCAATAAACAGCTGCCAGGAGGATTAATCAGTCAGCAAAGGCTCTGCGCTGAGTAGATGTGGTAAGGGCAACAAAAGTTACTGCTCTCAGACAACACGCCCTGATCGGGAAGGAAGGGACAAGGCTTCCTTTGGTTTCTACTTTAGCGGCCGAAGGTCTTTTCTCACAGGAGAAATAGAAGGAAACAGAAGGGGCCCAGTGAATGGAGAGAAGAGCCAGCGGGACTCCATGGCTTGGTTCTCTTCCTATGCTTTACTGGATTGCTGTCGCACCCAAGAACCCTGTTGTAAGGTGCCTGCCCTCTCTTCTGACCGCTCTCCACTAGTTATAACAGGGATCTCAGCGAGGTGGCATGAATAAGTGGAGCAGAAGGAAGTGGTGAAGATTGTGGTAAAATTGTAAGTAAGAAAGCTAAACAAAACCTCTACAGCGGGCCAGGTTATCATCTGGCTGACAGACAAGAGTCCAGATCCTCAGGCTGGAGGGTGAGACCCTTTGAATTCGGCCTACAGCTTTCCAGCCTCACCTTCCTGTGTTGCCCTTTTAGAATTCTTATGCCACAGTCTAACAGGGACGTTCTCCAAGTGTGCCCACGCTGTCCAGTCTCTGTACCTACGCTCCCCTGGGAATGGCCTCTCCCCTTGAAATTCATTTCTACATGTTCTAATCCTGCCCACTCTCTGGGTCTGTTTCTTGTAAAATTGGGAAGAAGAGGTGGATTAGATCAATGTAAATTTCTCTTCTACAGCTCTGCGGCTCTGTGGCATTTTCACCCACTCTGGTTAGTATGCACACGAGTCTAGTTGCCCTCTAGGGCCCTAACCCTGTATCATATTCTACACCTCCTAGGTGGCCACATTGCTGGGAGTCTTGCTGTTGTCACAGACGCTGCCCACCTCTTAATTGACCTGACCAGTTTCCTGCTCAGCCTCTTCTCCTTGTGGCTGTCCTCCAAGCCCCCCTCCAAGCGGCTGACATTTGGATGGCACCGAGCAGGTACAGTTCACTGATTAAGCATTCATGGCAGAGTAGTGCCACAGAGTCGAACCAAGGGTAAAAACAAAAGAGACAAAGCGAAGCCTTGTTCAAAAATCCCTCAAAGGCACATCTCTGGTGCGCAGGATAAAAGGGATATGTCTGTGGGAACGTGTGTTCACAATGTTAATTCATCGAAAAGCCAGATTAATCATGCTACCTCTAGGCCAGTGGGACAGCAGAAACTCACGCATCACCTTGGCAACCACCCCAGCCCACGGGTCCCAGTGTGCGCAGACAGCCACGACATTGCTCATTAAGTTACTCTGTACCTGAGAGGGAGAACGGGTAAGGCTCAGACCACTTTGCAAAGTAAGGCGCAGAGAGCACCACAGAGTTGCAGAGAGGGAAGAACTCACGGGGAACTCGGGAATGGAAAGCGACGGAGAACTGAGGGCAGAGCAGGGGTGGCCAACAGGCTGACGTGGCCCGGCTTCACGGAAAGGTGACGCTAGACGCTCACCGCAGCTGGTAGACAGACTGACAACTGCAGGCTGCGGCTTTTCAAGCTTAGAACGATAGGAAGTTCTAATTTCACACCAAACAGTTTATCACTGCAGGTGTTTCGAGTTGCCTTTCCGTTAACATTCGGCGAAAGAGAGAAATGAGGCAATAAACATTAATAAAAAGAGTTTGTGACAATGTGGTCTGATGATGCGTTTTCAGTCCCTCTAGAGAGCTACTCTTGGGAAAATATTAATTTTGGCTGAGCACCCCTCCTTGGTCTGTGTAAATTATTACTTGTATTTCACTCGTTCTGATACCATTGGTCAAAGCTGTTTTGTAAACATAGAATGTTTTGTAAATATAGGGAGGACTCAGAATTTAGAATACTGAGAATTTGTCCCTTCTCTCCCTGGCCATGGAAGTCTGACATGCGAGACCAGTACTGCTCAATAGAACTCTGCTTCGAGGGAAATGTTCTATGATATAGAGTATAATGTGGCCATGGACACTTTAAGTGTGGCTGGTGCTACTGAAGAACTGGATTTTTAATTTAATTTAATTTAGATTTAAACAGCCACGTGTGATTGACAGCTGCCGTATTAGGCAGCACAGCTATAGACGCAGAGGTGTGTTTCAACCGGCCCATCACACATGTAATGTCATGGGTAACTTTGTCGAGTAAGAAGCTAAGCATAAGTTAATTTATTTAAGGAGAATATTAAGTGTCAATGAAGAAAGGTAGCATGTGGCTATGGCAAAAATCATGACTGTTGCATACAAATGACAGAAGTCTGGGAAGCAACATGTTACATGGCTCTGCTTCAAAAGGGTGAAATGCGTCTGACCACTGACTCCCGGGCTGCTTCTAGATCCATCTGCAAGATTGAGTTACAGATCAGGGTGAGGTCTTAAGAAACTTCTAAGTGAGTGAATGTACTTTACTCAGTGGGCAGATTGAACACTATCTTATCTTTAAATATTAATGTAAATGTCTCCATTTCTGATGCTTCTTTTCCTTATTTTGCTCTTAAAATGCAGTTAGAGTACTGATATACCTCTGAGCTTACCTCTGTATTTACAGTATATCGAGTTAGCAAATGAAACTCATTTTTCATCAAGTACCCTCCGAAGCCTTTCCTTTTTACTATTTTCATCCACTGAAGAAGGTACTGGTCCTGGAAGTTATAAACATTTTATGGAGAAATTAAGAGTTTCTAAATACCTTTTACTCTTTGTGCCTCATTATTTCATTTCCTAATAAGTTTCAATCATTTTAGCACCTGCTAAAATTAAAGTCTCCAAGGAAAAAAAACCAGCAAGGGTAGGCAGCAATTAATATGCTTTAAAATTTACTGGAAATTACTGAGTCACGAGGAGTATAATGAACTGAGAAGCTGGTGTTTTATGAATGCGACGTTAAATAACTTCGTCTGAGTGCTAAAATCCATCCAAATTCTCACTGCGTGGATCACGGAGTGAACTCCTTTGAAGCCTCATTTTTTGAGGCGGGCGGGGGGGGTGGGCAACATTAACGTCTCATGACTCCGGAGGAGGATTAAGAGGATTCACGAATTCCTTGTGGATGGGATCTGTGTACTTGAACCCTTAGAGATCCTTGGTGCCCTGCTGTCCATCCTGTGCATCTGGGTAATGACCGGTGTGTTGGTGTACCTGGCATGCGAGCGCCTGCTGTACCCCGATTACCAGATCAAGGCGACCTTAATGATCATCGTTTCGGGCTGTGCAGTGGCAGCCAACATGATGTAAGTCACCCCACACACTGCCCACGAAGCTTGGCTTTTATCCTGTCTGGACGTACATGTGTTCGCTGTTGTTTTTAGCTTTCGTTTAATTCCTCTACTTATAAGGACGGTAGAGACCCGACAGAGTTTTCAAATGGCTCTATGACTAAAAATAAGGCAGGTTCTGCTAGTTTAAGTTAAACTGTGCTTTAATATCAGCTTCTAACTGCTACCATTTTGGATGCTTCCTATGTGCCAGAGACTGCGCTAAGAACTCTTCGATCTATGTCATGAAGCTCTATGTTCACTTAAACATATTAATTAAAGCTTAGTGAGGTTAAATAAATAGCCAGCGAGGTAGTGTAGAACCAGGATTTGAATCTAGACCGAAACTCAGAATCGAGCTCCTAGCCATTCTGCTCCCTCGTTTATATTGATGGTTCCATACGGGATGTGATCCTATTCAGTGTTTTTCACATGCACATCTTATGGGCTCCCAGAGAGCTGGGTTAGAAGGAATCTTAAATTTTATTTACTTCAGTTCTCTTCCTACCCTTGAATTCCCTTTTACAACATCCCCATAAAATGGTCATTGGTTTCATATATTTTAACAGAACTAATAACAGAGAATTTATTTCTCTCAGAAATACTTTATCTTTGCATCATTCCAACTGCATGAAAATCCTTCCTAAAGGTCTGTTAGCTAAACTCTCTTAATTTTCTACCTGTTGGTCCATTCTCTTATTTAGGCAGTCTAAAACCATTCTTTGGGACATGTGGTCATATCCTACTGGACATGTGATCATTGCCATACTGGTCATGACAATGGGGTTTTGAGGCCAGGGCTTTGATCCTTTTAGGTCGATTTGCTCTTTCCCATTTGATAGTTTAATTCTGGGCAATCCTATTTAAAACTATATCATCTATCTATCATCCATGATAGATAGAATAATGGCCCCTCAAAGATTTCCACATTCTAATCCTTGGAACTTCTGAATGTGTTAATTTACATAGCAAAAGGAATTTTGCAAATGTGATTAAATTAACAATGTTTTTTTTTTTTTTTTTGAGATTGGGAGATTATCCTGGATTATCCAGATAGGCCCAGTCTGACTACAAGGAAGCATTAGGTCAGAGAAGAGCTCTGCATTGCTGGCTTTGCAAATGGAGGAAGGGGCCTGGAGCCAAGGAATGTAAATGACCTCTAGAAACTGGAAAAAGTGTGAAAATGAATTCTCCCCTAGGATCTTCAAAAGGAATGCAGTCCTAAACACTCACTTTAGACTTCTGACCTCAGAACTCTAAGATAATAATACATTCACATTGTTCTAAGCCACAAAGGCTTTGTGGTGATTTGTTCCAGCAGCACTGGGAAACTCATACACTATCTATGTATCATTTATCTGTCTATCTTGCAATGCAATGTGATGCATGCCATGTAGTAGGTTTATACATGAAAGTGAAGAAGACAGGGATAGGAGAATGGCATTTTAAGCAGTTTTTTAAAAGAGAGGGCACAATGGAACCTCTGGAATTAGAGGAGGATCTGAGCATGCCCACTCTGAAAACTCTCCTCAGGTCACTCTAACACCTTTACCTTGCGCCTGCTTCCATTCCTTAGCTCTTAGTTTGCAAATTATTGCTCAAACATATCTGAGCTAAACAATTAGAAGAGTGGTATTTTATCTGCTGTCACTGACTAGATCCCTATTTCCACCCAGTTATGCTGAAAATGTATTTCACATCGGCACCGTGGAGATCAATGCTACTCTATCACCACTGGGAGACAAATAAGCCAGAGCACATGTCCCACTGACTGGGGGTCAATAGCATCATCTTTGCATAAGGAAACTGATATGTCCACAAGGCAGCAGGAAGAATAAAAATATTAATAATTTCCAAAGAGTCATGTGTCATATAGGTTGTGTCAATGCTACACGAAGATGGATATGCCCAGCTAACTACCACATAAATCTGGATCCTCGATGATTGATTTCTATTTCCTAAATAGATTATCATCCCTGGTTTCTTTTTACTGTGACTGCTTTTGAACTTCGAACTTAATTTGCAGGTGCTTAGAAAGACAAGGGATTTGAAGAGCATTGACTTCCCTGGGCAAGTAGGTGGTTATTTATGGATAAGAATACGAGTGACTACAATGCTTTCTCCCAGAATTGGGATTACAGGTTTCAAGTGCTGCTAGGTGCTATATTGTCTGAACACAAGATATCAGAATCATAACTTGGGAATAAACCTATTCCTTGGGGACCCAAAATCAGGACAGAAAGTTCCAATAGAAGTTGC
Organism: Pteropus medius; assembly: GCF_902729225.1. Taxonomy (NCBI): domain Eukaryota; kingdom Metazoa; phylum Chordata; class Mammalia; order Chiroptera; family Pteropodidae; genus Pteropus; species Pteropus medius. The sequence continues at coordinate 8,600,131 of NW_024354502.1, read as the reverse complement.
AAAGGGATTCTAGGATGAGTATTACTGAAAGAGCCTAACACTGTTGCATGCTAAATTTTCTCTGCTTGAAACATTTCCTCTCTTCTTAGCCTTTTACCTCTAACAATAACCTTTCAAATCCAAGTCAATTACTTTGTCTTTCCAATTAAATCAGACTCCCCTTGTACATAAATGGTAACTCCTAACTAAGAGTGAACTTCTGCCCAAACACTGACAATCTAAAAACTGCACGTTACGTGCTAATCAAATCTTGGTAGATAACTCAGTCTACCTTGTGGTGATGGCCTGCGATTTAACAAACACCTTACTGAAAACGGACTGGGATACATGGTCCTAAAAATAATTTTTTTAAGCCTTTGTTGCACTATGTGCAGGTAGAGTTTCTAGGCAAAACACTCCTTGTCAGCCATCAGTAAAAAGGTCCTCATTTTACCTTTGGTCTAATACCTCTTAAAGTTATAGATAAGTATAGATAGGTACATAATTTATAGTGCCTACTATTTAGCTCTTTGACTTGGATAGGAGATGTTAAATTTTGCAATAATATTCATATATAAACATACACACACACACATATATATATATTTATAATACATTAATACATTTTGGTCTCTTGATAAATAGCTACATAAACATAAGCACAATTACACTCACCACTAGTCATAAGAAATTATTCAAATTTCAAATTCTCATGGAAATGAATAAAATTAAGTAAAATAAAAGATGAAAATTCAATCCTGCAATCCTGATGAAATTCACTGCTTATTTTGTTTTATCTCTTTCTACTGCTTTTTTTTTTTTGCACTTGAAACTGACACATTTAATTAAGCTGCCACAAAGCTCGGGTCTAAGCTTAACTCGGTGCCTGGCATTTAGCAGACCCTCAATAAATATGTCCCCTCCTCACAGTTTTCATGTAGAAAAGGGGAGCATTAGGTAGGTGAAAGAGAAAATTGAGGTGAATCTTCGTTGTCCTTGTGTGAAATATTTTAAATTCTATGATACGTATGGGTTCAAAAGTAGTCAAAAATAGTACATTTTAAAGCATTAATATTTTAGCAATCTGCCATTTTGCATAATAGATGCTACTGTCAACTTCTCCATTATGCTGCCTAGGTTCTTAAGGGTTAATCTCATGTGCTGAGAACACTGTTTTCTCTTTCAGACTAAGTGTGATTTTACACCAGAGACGCCCTGGCCACAATCACAAGGGAATACAAGGCAACGCCAGCGTCAGAGCGGCTTTCGTGCATGCCCTTGGAGATCTGTTTCAGAGCATCAGCGTGTTAACCAGCGCACTGATCATCTACTTTAAGGTGAGTATGTTTGAGTTTACTCACTGTTATAGTAATTTTATAGATTATGTAGTATAGAAGCTGACACTCCAATATTAAGTTAAACAAGGGAGGACAGCCTATGTTTGCCTAATTTGCAAGGTTTAAACAAACAAATGTTCAAAGCCCGAAACCTTAGACTTTCCAAATTTCTAAGAGCTCTGTGTTTAACTACAGACCGCCAGTCTTTCAAGAAAGTAGTTCATTTTGTCATGCGGTTAAGATGGACCACAATGGAACCATCAATAGCTCAGGGTTCTTGGGCTGTAAGCAACAGAAAAGATATCTAGCTCACTTAAACAAAAAATAAATTTATTGGCTGAAATTTATTGGCCTACTTCCAAACAGAAATCGAGCTAGAAATCAGGGTGAATTTTGGTATCTAGATTTCAGAAACTACCCAACTTCTGTCCCAGACATCATGCTGAAATGAATGTTACTCAACTAATTTTTTTTCTGTTTTGTCACTATGCTAAAGATCCACATTTCTAGGAAAGGGAGTCTAATTGACCTAATTTGGGTCTTGTACCTGCTGCTGGGTTGGGGAAGGGTAGAACATCTGACTGACCGTCCCACCAATATCACCCAAAATGGGGGAGAGGTAACTTATTTCTGAAAAGTCAGGGCATTAATGGAAAGTGGCAATGAATCCTGGGTGGGCCTCTGACTCTAAACAAATATTCACTACAGATCTCTATTTGGTAATACCAAGAACTAACACAGGTGGGGTAGGGTGGAGGTGGGTTTAATGGAGGACGGCATTTAGCTCTGTTTGTTCGCATCATGGTTGTGCAGTTAGCAGGGACTCTACATTATTTTTACTGAAAAATAAAATTATGCAAATATGTATAAAATTATACAAAGACATAGCTGAATTTGGTTTAGCAAATGCTCACTAAAAGCTTTAAGTTTAAGACAGACTAGTTGAAAATTGTATGGGATAGAGGAATTTGAGAGTACTCTTATAAAAATTAGATTGATGCCAAGTTTCTTAGAGATAATGAAGCAAGACTCCTATGGCATAAAACTAGATCAGAGGCAGAACAGCAGGTGTTTATCCCTGAGCCCAAGGGTTGTGGTGGTGAGAGAAGGCAAGAATGAGGCCTCGGCGCATACTCTTAAGACTGTATCAAAGATGCCTGCCTCGAGTGTGTGTCATACTTGGGAAGGAAAGGAACAAACTCCAGTCTGCCAAGACCAAGCTCCAGCTGTACCTTGGTAATATGCCATCTCTGAGCAGACAACACACTTCCTTCTCATCATAATTAAGGCCGAAAAGCCATTGAATATTGTTCAAATTGGTGCATATTTTCATCACATACTCTGTACTATTAATTTAGGAGAAGTTAAATCGGGCCTCTTAAGAAAACACTCAAGGACATCTTTCCCTTTACTTCTTAAATTACAAGGAGAGCATGTCCTATTTTTTTTTCCTTCTTCAGCAGCTGGTAATTTAGAGCTTAAAAGAAGGACTGAGTCTTCAGGAAGTCTTGCCTCTGAGTTGGATGTCAAGGGTCAGGAGGGTGAAAGGGTAATGGAGAGGGAAAGAAACAGGGAAGATTCTTTTATTAATCAGACTTTCTGCTAAGGAGGCATAATTTCAATTAACCAAAGCCCCTGTATTTTCTAGCCAGACTATAAAATCGCCGACCCAATCTGCACATTTGTCTTTTCCATCCTGGTTTTGATCAGTACCGTCACTATCTTAAGGGACCTCTCCATCTTACTCATGGAAGGTAGGAGTGATTTTATGATTATTCCTAGGATCCATGTTTTCTCTTTTCTATAACCACAAAAGGGAATGGCCTCAAGGCATGCTCACTGTGAATTCACGTCATAGATAAAATTTAACCCGATAAGGAATTTTTGCAAAAACAAATATTGTGAGATTTGTTCATATGGAAACAAATAAAAAGTATTAGCTTCTATTTTTCCTCTAGCAAGTGTTGAATGATGTGTCTCAGTGTGGAAACAATACTTACAAACACTAAAGTTAGACGTGCAGGGAGATATTGCAAAAATATTATTTTACCCCTAAATATATGGAACAGACCTAAGACAGACTGCATAAATCTATCCTTCAGGCAGCGTTGTAACGACTCTGAAGGACTTGCTAAAACACTTGTTAGACCAGGCCAGCAGTCCCCCGGCTTTAGCGGCATTACAATCACTTGGAGGGTTTGTTAAAACACAGATTGTCGCCCCCCAACCCCACCCCGGCTCCTAAGACAGTAGATCTGGGGTGGGTTCCAGGACTGCCAATTTCTAACAGGATGCTGATGCTGCTGGTCTGGGGACCACACCTTGAGAACCACTCGACTAGTCTTCTCATACCACTTAGATTCCTCCACGAGGGCCCTAGGATTGGCACCTAGAAAATTCAGTCAGAGCTAGAGGTGTACATCATATCAAACATCCAGATGATCAAAAATATCTGGATAGTGGCTGAACTTTTCTTTCTTGTCTAACACGTTTTGAAAAAAAGGTAGACACCATCTCAGAGTGCAGTTGCCTTCAAAACAACTCACATTCCCTTAGTGTTCACTGCCAAGTATACATTTAAGGGTTTTGTTCTCAGTGGGTGCTATAATTGTTGGCAGATGATAGTGTTGACAACAGTGAAACAAAATGGAGTTAAACATCACTGAGTAACAGGTGAACCTTGCTCTGAAGGTGACAGTATTTGGTTTGTCAAGGCACAGATGCATCCATTTCCTTTCCTGAGGGCCTAGCGCTGAGCTGCAGCTGTGGCTGCTGTCATGAAACTTAGTGACTTAAAGGGAGATAAAAAGCACGTCGGTGTACAATTTGAGATGACTATATTCCACTTTTTCTGTCTCTCGGGATAGATCTTCTCTGGGGATTATTTTATTTTATTTAAAGGAAGAACAGCTAATTATTAAAACTGTCAGGTAACTCCTAACTGGAAGATGTTTAATTTTAAACTAGGTTTTCAAATTAGGTTAGCACAAAAGAAATATTTGTCTTTGGTAAAATATTAAAATAATATAGGAAGGTAGAAAATGAATTTTAAAAGTCTTCCCATTTTCCCACCCTTGAATTCCCAGTCTCATTCATCAAGAGTAACACCTACTAATAATTTGACATATATCTTTCAAAAAATATCTATGCATTTACATATATGATGTGTGTGTTATATTTATACATACATGTAAATGTGTATGTATGTATAACACATATTCCATATATGTAACATATATACATAGTGTACGTGTATGTATTTTTTTATACAAATGGGATTCTGGATTGATACATATTTTGCTCGGAACCTTGATTTTTTTCACTTGGAGATCTTTCCATATTTGTACATATATAGAAACACCCGATTCTTTTACAAAGTATTCCACTGTGTACATGTACTTGCTTATTGATGTACATTACAAACAATGGTATAATTACTATTCTTATACATACATAGTTTCAGCACTTGTATATCCATGGAATCATTCCTAGAAATAATGTTGCTATTTCAAAAGTTATGCGCATTTTAAAATATGATAGATGTTGCATTTCTACCAGATACCATAATGATTTCTTTCTGGCCAATAGCCTATGACAGTGTCCATTTCTCCACATCTTCCCCATTGCTGGATATTATCAAAATGCTTATTCTTTTCTAATCTGCTAGGTGAAATATTTTATCCTGTTGATTTCATATACAATTCTTTAATTATGAGTGATGTTGAATAATTTTTTTCATGTATTTTTTAATCTGGGGGATTATTTTTTAAACACTAATTTGAGTGTTTCCCTGAATGCATTAATATTTTTTGCAGGCTCTCCCTCAGAACAAAAGGTTTCTGGGATGTGATGGAGTGTGGAGGTCATAGCCACCCAGTGGGAGCATATCCTCTTGCTTGCCAGCATTATTTCATAGAGTAAAATAATGCTGGACTTTTGTTCTCCATAAAAGTGAAGAGATAAACAAGGCAAGAGAGACAAAGGGTAATGGGATCATGACTTTATCTCAGGGGCCCTAGATGAATGACAGCAGGTCTTCAAAGGTCAAATGAAACTCCTCAGGGATGACGCACTAGGCATAATAGTCAACTTTGAGTTGCAAAAGCTAGAATCTAGCATTTGCATAACACTTTACACTCAGAGCATGAATTTCAGAATCTGACATCCCACTTATCTATGTGGCCTTAGCAATGCTTTTTAAACTTTCCGACTCCCAACTTCCTCTCTTCCAGTTATTTAAGAATTGTAACATTAATAACTAGCTCTTTGAGTTCTTATAAACATTAAAATATAGTAATCACTATAAATAAAGTGCTTAGCACTAAACTTGACCTATGGTAGGTTCTCAATAAAGGTATGTTGTTGTTGTTGTTGTTGTTGTTGTTGTTATTACAATGTAACAACTTCACCCATGACTCATATACATTCTACTGCTAATCTGAGGCAAAAACTCCTTTAATTTGTTTCTACTAACCTGAGCTTTGTGCAACTCAAAGAGTAAAAGAACAAGTTGACCAGCTTTTTGTTACCTCCATGAAACAATATGAATTGAGATTAAACCAAACTTAAACTGGGCAGAATTTGAGCTCCAAGGAGAAAATCCCTATAAGCAAGCTTCTTAAACTCTGAAAAAGGAGGGTTATTCCTTTTTGAAAGGATGCCCTATTTCTTTAAGGAAATGCTTCTCAACTAGCTGCTAATAACAATCATCTGAGAAGCTTTTAAAAAATATTTATGCTCAGACACCATATCCAGAGATTCTGATTTAATAGACTGGGGTGGGGGGTGGCTTTGATGTTTTATAACATGCAGCCGAGCTTGAGAACCACTGTCAAGTAGAACCACTGCCCACTGGCTTATAAATGTTAGTGCGATAGTTCCCTGACCTTGGCTGTGTGTTAGCATCACAAACGAGCTATGAAATACTGATGCTGGGTCTTATCTTCAGAGAGTCTGACTTCATCCATCCTCAGTGTAACCTGGTCATCAGGATTTCTAAAATCTCCAGTGATTCTAGTGTGCAGCCAAGGTTGAGAGACACTCTGAAAGAGTGCAGATTTCAGAGCCTCATCCACAGAAATTTTCTTCAAGAGGACAGGAATAGAGCCAAGGCATATTTATTTTTAACAGACACACCAGGTATCTGTGTTAAATGTATCTGATTGAAATAGAGGCTAAAAGGTGGTCATCCTTAGAAATCTCTTCTACAGCATTCTCTTTGGATCAACTTCAGTTGACAAGGATTTACCTGTAGCATCCAATGGCTTTACCATTGTTGTGCTGGTTGAGTTAATTAAAAAAAAAAAATTCTTTTATCAAACTGATGTCTTTTACAATCCAACTGATCATTGGCTCCTTCTGTACTTAGCCAAAGCAAGCGACTTCACACTCGTATCCTCTCGTCTTCTATATGACAATCCTCGCAATGTTTAAAAAATCCTTAGCCTTCTCTTATCCAAGTTAGAGACACCCCAGTTCCTTTGGCCTCAAAGAGTAGCTGACTGGCTGCCAGACTCCCTAACTTCCCGTGTGCCCCATACTATTCTTCTAGAAACAAAGATGACAGTCAAACTATTACATTTTGTGACCCAGACATTAGTCCCTCGTTAACGCACCTAAATTAACAAAAGTTTTACAACCAAATAATAAGATGGTATTACAATGTTAGAAGCACCTATTAACACAGTTCACTAAGTGACGTGTTAGGTAACTAACAATTTGTATAGCATTACAGTTTACAAAAGGCAGTTATTTTCTGATTTGGTCCTCAAAGAGCTCTTTGAACTACATATTGTTTTTATTATATCTATTTTATTACAAGTGTGCTAAGAATCAAAGAAGTTCCAAAATTTGGGTAAATTAGAAATAGCTGTAGCCAGAATGCTAAACTGGGATTATCTGATACCAAATCCTACGTTATTTCATTTTGTTTCCAAAGTATATACAAAGATAATTGGGAAAGTACAATTGATTTAATAATACGCCCTGAAAATGAAGAATGACTACTGTTGTTGATTATTGCATAGTAAAATCTGCAAATGTTTTTCATGAACTTTTGATTGATGATAAACCCCTTGAAAGAGGTGAATCTGATTTGTTAATATTTGAAACAAGAAATGTAAATGGAGAAAGTAAGTTGATATTTGAGTGAGGACTTTGCAGCCGCAGTTAGCTATCTCGATGAACTATATTCAGTTGAATAACAATAGCTTCCCACTCTTTCCTTCTGGCAGGTGTGCCAAAGAACCTGAACTACAACAGTGTGAAAGAGCTCATCTTAGCGGTGGATGGGGTGGTGTCTGTGCACAGCTTGCACATCTGGTCTCTAACAATGAACCAAGTGATTCTTTCTGTTCATGTTGTTGCAGGTCAGTGAGTTTTGTAAATGCCCTGGACAAAATTCAGTCCTTGTTTTATAAAGTCAGTAATTTTCCTCCTTTTTATAGAGCTGCCTTTAGTGTCTGTTGCTTGTCAAAACAACTGTAAAGCGTTTCGTATTGCCAAGGGCCTTTGAAGACTATTCCCTCGGCAATGTTGTCATGGAAACAATGATACTGGTGACATCTCTTCAGGCCGATTAAAGAGGGTAGAGAGTAGAATAAAGAGATAAAATGCCACCCAAACTTCAAAACTTTAGACTCTAAAAATTAGGCTTCACCTATTTGGCTTGGTGCCCAATCAGTGAGTTAAATAATAGGAACAATTTCAACAATAACTCTTCAATGAGTATCTCTTGTATATAAGATGCTTTGCTTATCACTGAAAGTAGGTAAATGAAGAAGACATAGCTTCCAATTTAAGGTTCTAACAAGACAAAAAATATGCTAGTAAAAATTAATGGTGTTTTTTTTTTTTTACTGGATGGTTGGAAATTCTGTAACCGTCTGAGATAATTCTTAGAATGTTGGGTTTATTATAAAAACTATTCTCAAGTAGAAGGTGATTTTTGTCCATGATATATCCTAGGGCTGGGAAACTGGGTGGTGGGGGGTGTTTCACTACCTCAAGAGACAGCTCAGGCCAAGCATGATACCTTAGGCTACTAAAAAATAACTCGAGAAGTTACTTCAAGGCAGGGTACAGGAACACTGATGATGGTCATTGGTCATTTGAGGGCTTTGTTTTCTCAGACATTCTCATTGCTGAGAGGCTTGGACCTGGCTACAGGGAATTCACAGCACGCACTACACCAATATTTCACTGCAAGTGGAAGAATCTAGTAATCAGGTTACTATGGAGGGAATTTTACAGCCTCCTGATATCTTTTGGGACATGAGAAAAGATGGCAGTGAGGGTTGCTGCTCTAAGAAATGTCTGTGGGGAGCTCTAAATGCTTCCTGCTTCTTGTCACTCATCTTAATACAAATTCTGATTAGAAACAAGGCTGCAACCCAGAGATCCCTGGGGACTGGTGAGCAAGGCTATGTAAGAAATAGCAGTTCTCTCTCGGCTTTTTCCAAGGCTTATCGCCCCAACTATACTCTGCTCCTAGGAGTGCCAGACCCCAGAGAGAACTGTGTACAAGAAGAGTCCCATAGTGACAGGGCACGTTGCTACAGCAGAATTTCCTCTGCCTTGCCTATGTAGCTGTAGCTGATTGTCAGAGCCAACCTGACTCCTCCTGAGCACTTTGCCAGTGCCCTACACCACAAAGTACTTTGAAGCTGGAGAGAGTAGTCACCCTTGTGTGTGCAATCGATGCCAGTCTCACTGTGGTTCCTTTTCAACAGCAGCCAGCTGGGACAGCCAGGCTGTTCGAGGAGAGATTGCTAAAGCCCTCAGCAACAGCTTTCCTGTGCACTTACTCACCATTCAGATGGAATCTCCAGCTGACCAGGATCCCAACTGCCTTTTCTGTGAAGACCCCCGGGACTAGTTCAGTCACACCATCAGCTTCCTGAGTTTGACAGGCCACTACATGCTGTTCTGCAGTTGCTGGAACTTAAGAAATAAGAAACCAAAAGAAGAAGTTTGAGAAATTCGTGATACAGTATAATGCACATCTTATTCTTCTTTATTTACGTCCATCCACCATGAATAAAGATGTATTTTGATTCATCAATCAATTGGATTATCAACTCATCTGTAGCTGTGTTCAATTACAGGAATGTGTGTATACATCATTCCTGACTGGGGCTGAAATAACGGTTGTTTATAAACACAGGCAATAAAAATTTCCTCGCCCGTCAATAACACAGCCCAATGCTGAGTGGGTAAAGATAAACTCAGGAAAGTCTGATCAGGAATCAGTGGCAAGGGAAAGAGTCACACAGTTTTCCCCAAACCTGAGAAGTGACAAATAAGAAGAGCCAAGTCAGGAGCAAAAGAGAATCCGGAGTCCTATTACCCCATTAGAATCTGACTTTCTCGCCAAGGTCATAACATGATTTGGGGCAGTAACGTTTGACTCCTTGTCTATCAACATCACTACTTACTAAATGGAGAAGTGATCTGTCTCTCTCTTGCTTACAAATTATATAGTAATACATCTAAAACTCTTTAATTATATTTTACTTCTCAGCGTAAATTCGTGGATGAATGAAAAGTTATATTATTGCCTTTCGAGTGTTTTCACATGGTGTGACCTCACAGTAAGAGGAAACAATGAGGCATCGAGAGGCAGAATACTTATCCCAAGTCACACGGAAAATAACTTAGTCAAAGAAGATAAGACCTCACTGGTCTTAAATAATATTTATGGAGCACCAACTACTGTCCAGTTATACTGGGTTATTTCAATACGGCACTTCACTTCATTCTAAGACTAACTTTGAGAAACTGGAATTAAAACTATCACGGTGTAGATAAGGACATAGCCTCATAGAGGTTAAGTAACTTAACCAATTTCATTTGTTCATTCATTCAAAAATACGTTTTGAAATAGGCCACAGGCTGAGCATTGGTGAATCAAGCTGACATGGCCTCGGCCCTGCTAGAGCTCTTTCATTTTTGTGGGGGAGACAGGCATTACACTAACAAACACCACCAATATTGTAATACAAACAGTGACAAGGGGTAATGATTTAGATTGAGGGACGTCAGTGGAGAGCCTCACTAAAGAAACAGCATATAAGTTGAGACCTGAACAAAAAAGTAGGTGATAATCAAGTGAACTGCAGGAGGAAGCTTTTTCTTAAAGAAGTAAGATTATGAGTGGACATCCGGAAGAAAGAACTTGGAGTGTCTGAGGAACTGGGAAAGGCCCTTGTGTCTGGAAGGTATTAAGTGAGTTAAAGCACAGGAAACAGGAGAAATAAGAAAGTCCAAACTGGAAAGTAACTGAAACCCAGATCTATTTTATCCAAAATCCCATCTATGCTTTAACTTTGAACACTTTCATTTTCCGGCTGTTTTTTTCTGACCACATAATCTGCATTGATCAGCCATTATTTCAGAATTACATGTAAAAGACAAGTCTATGTTCTCAAAAGAAGGGAATGAATAAATTGTTGAGTTTAAAAGTAAAGGACTGGCAGTGTTTTTTAATGTATCCTATTCTAGGTAGCACTCGAATTGTACCATCTCTACACAAGCGTGTGGCTAAGGAAAGAGGAAACCTGAGCCCACTGAAATGGTTGTGGGCTGACCTGCCACAAGGCCCTGCCCCAGGAACCTGAGTTATGCCAGTGACCATGGGGCTATGAAAGGGAGACAAGAGCGGCGCAGTAGAAACAGGGAGCTCTGCGGTAGAGGGAGACACGTGAGAGGGAATCAGAAACCATGGTTTCAATCCCCGTCTACTTCCTTCCAGATCTGGGACCTTGAGCTATTACTCAATTTCTCTGAGCTTCAAATTCCTCATCTGAAAATGGGGATTATATTTTCATCCAGGGGCTTCTGTTTGAATAACATGAGATCATAAATGTAAAGAACAGTATTTTTGTGTGAGATAAAAGTGAGTGCTCAAGAAATATGCTTCTCAATCCAGCGTTTCCTGGTTTCAGCATTTATTGATGTTTTGGGCTGGGTCATTCTTTGTTGTGGAGGGTGGGGACATGAAGGCTTGGAGCTTGAGATGGCTGCCTTTCAACAAGAAGCCAGCAGGGTAAGAAGTCCTCTTATTCCAGGCTCGCTTCTGCTCTCTTTCCAGGTCCTCTATCAAGGGGACAGGAGTATTGAGTATGATTTGTCTGACACTAGAACATTCTCTGGGCTGTGTTTTACTCCTAGACAGGGTTGCTCTGTCTCACAGCTGGAGACACATGCTCTTATTTGTTTGTTTGTTTGTTTATTATTTTACCCTCTCTTGGTCCCTCGGTAAATAAACCTAGGCAGAATGTGTCTCCCTGATCCAGGCCCAGGAACTCCTCTGGGCACAGAGCTGAGTGGTAAGTCAGGTCAAGGCCTTCTCTGCAGATCCGGCCATCCATCTCTGCATCTTACTCCCTCTTTGCACAGGGAGAACTAAATGTGCTCCTCTCAAGATTTAGATTTAAATAGTAGAAAAGAAATGAATGGCTCACTTCAGCGTGCAGCCTAAGCAGTGTGTTCTAAACCACAAAATATTTCACTGGGTTATTGGATCGTGGCTCAGATATTAGGGATGTAATATTTTGATTCGGATTCTGCTATTACTCTTTGTGTGGCTACTTCTCTTCCCCAGGGGGAAGAAGGGCAAGAGGCAAGGCCAGATTCCTTCATTCTGAATCTCTGATCATATAGTACCATCTTACCACCATCTAAACTTCAATCGTTACCTCTAACAAGGAGAAGGAGCTGTTTAGGAAGGATGTAGTAATTTCCATTTTGAATACATTATCTGAATGAATGTCCATTGGGCAGTTAGAAATTTGGTTAAACACCTTAGAATACATAACTTCGTGGGATTTTTTTCTAGTCTGAATTTGGACATGTGTATGAACATACACAGAGGATTTTTACAACTAATCTTTATTTCTTTGTCACATTTTGGCAACAGATCCCTTTCAATCCTAACCTGTTTATTGCAAAACTTCATGCAATTACTGTTCAAAAGAAAATATTTCCACCTACAAGAATACTAAAGCACTGGGGCCAAAGATCTTCAAGAAAAGCCTACATAAACATCTGAGTTGACCCCAGCAAGTTGGTGTCACAGATAATTTAGATATTTAGACACAAAGAGACATAAAGTGAATGCGAGTAATTCATTCAGTCCACAAGCATCATTCGAGCACCTGCTTTGTGCTTGGCACTGGCGCTATAAAGAGGAATCGAGCACAAGTGAGTGCTTCTAAGCCCCGACTGTAAGTCAACACCATCTGTGGAAAGCAAAATAAAATAAAGATGTGCAGGTCACATGCTGGAAATCCAACGGGTCTGGTTTGTACCCAGAGATGATTCTAAAGAACAGCCAGAGTCTAAAAGAACCTCACCTAAAGGAGGTCCCCCACTGAGTGGGGGATTCAGACAGGTACCCAGATACCGACAATAACATCTTGAATGGCAACGTTGCAGTGCTGTGGGTGGGGTGTAAAGAGGGCACAGAGAACATGATGAGGATTGTGGGCGTGGCCATTGAGGCTTCGCGTCATTGAGGTGACAGCCGTTCTGGACTTCGTATAATATATGGCGCTTCTTTGGGTAGATAAAGGGAATTCTAGGTAAAAAGAAGACTATGTGCAAGGCATGCTTATGTTTGGTAGTTTTTAATTTAAAAAGCAGAATATACGTGGCAAAAGAAACTTTCAATTCTGTGATGCTTAAAACCATATAATTTGTGCTACTTTATCATTATTAATATTATAAAGAACAGGAGTTATGTCTTCGATGATTTTTATGACATTGTCAGCATCTAGCTGGATGCTAGAAACCTAGCAGGCATTAGTAATTGTTGAGGCAATGACTCTGGGGCGATATGTGAGCCTTGTCATTATTTTTCATTTGCATTTGTATTTTTCTGAAATTCTGAGGGCCAAGAAAACATTGACTTTGACGAAGGAGGTCACATCTGTGCCATCTCTGCGAATCAATCAGCACTGCTAAAATAGCTACTTAGCATTCTGCTGACAGCTCACCCTGCTCAGTGGAGACAAATAGACTTGTCTGCCACCTCAGTAAGCACGCTTCGGCAACCAGAACCAGAGCCGCTCAGGTTCCTAATGTCTCCTGCCCCAGATGGCTCCCGAAATGGAAAGGACAGTTCTCACCAAATAATTTCTCCTGTCCCCAGGGCCACAGGATGGTTCTGGTTGTCCATGTTTTGTGCAGGACAGTGCTCTTAAGACCAGACGACCTGGCAAACACACAAGTTCTAGTGTAATTGTTTGTTCTGCTTTCTTTCTTTCTTTTTTCTTTCTTTTTGAAATCAGGTTTATCTTTAATTTTATGTCAGAAACACACTGAAAGCCAGATAATCATAAGGGAGCGGGATTTGGATGCCAATCAAAGGAATGGCCCCAAGCTCCATTTCTGCTATTTCCCTGAAATTCTACTTCTTTAGTTGGATAAATTGAAAATTCTGGACGGTAAATCCTTTTGTGATAAAATGCAAGAAAATCTGCAATGGGGATTTTACAGATTTAAAATGAAAGAGCAGATGCCACCAAGGGAGTTTAGTTTTGAAGGTCGGCTTCTCCCTTTGCCCTGCTCTGCCAAGGTCAGAACTCTAGGCCATTGAAGTTGCTGGAAGATTGTAGTAGAATTCTTTACTTTGTGGCATTGTATTTCCTCCGGCATTAATGATCTTTCATGTCTTTCAAAGTAACACACTTTATTCTTCAGAGTCCTGAAATCAACCAACTTTACTGCCACCCTCCATCCTTAATCTGCTCCTCTGTCATCCAGCATCCAGTCGACATTTATCTCGGGTTCTATGGTGATGGTAAGGCCCATAAAAAAAAATTTATGTGTTCCATATGTTTGGTTACAGATGGGAAATGGGAACGTTGTAGGACATGAAGGAAAGAATGTCTGTACTGTGAACATCAGTTCAGTAGTTAGATTGCCTGAGTCTGAATCTTAGCTCTTCCCTTTATTAGCTCTGCGACCTCAAGCTAGTTACATAAATGCTCTGTCCCTCTGTTTCCTGATCAGTAAAACTTCCCTATTCAGATGTATGAGAATGTAATAAATCAGACACTCAAAGAGGTTGAACTTGTGCATAGCATGCAGTTAGCATTTAGTAAATATTAACTCATTATTATAAACGAAGTGAGTATGTATGTATGTATGCACACAGAGATTTATATCATCCAAAATTTTAAAAGGTTTTGAGTCATCAACATAATCATGAGTGACAAAATTATCCGTGAGAATCAAACAGCCCTGTCACGTGGATCAAGTGAGCCTTGCTGAGTTATCTGAGAGCGTTACCTAGTGAGGGAGTCGTGGACTCATTAAAACACCGAGTCCCTTTCTGACATGATCTGAAAACTCCTACTTTTATCTCTGAAGTAAAAGCGGAATTAGTCACTCAAAGTACATTTATTAACAAAGTATAACTGTCCTGTTCAATGAAGGTAGAGCCATAGATCCCCCAGAACTTACCCCGTTTCTGTGACATATCACTCCCTTGGTTTCTTTCTTTCCCTCTCCCTCCCTCCCTCCTTATCTCCCTACTGCCCTGACCCAATCTTTCCCCTCCCCCACCCCTTTCTTTCATAGGTAACCAACTTTTTCCTTCCTCTGGCCTCTAAATTGTCATTGGCATATTTGGATCTTTTACTTATCTGCTACATTTTGCAAGTTAACAAAAGCCTTCAGCACTGGTGTCAAAAAAATAGTAAAAGTGTTTCTGGACATGTACATTTTATAGATTCTTGGAGAATGTTGCTTGCCAGCTCCATCTCCGTTCAACACTGCCCCCCCCCCACTGAAATATGAGCCAAAAAACCCCCACCGCAAAGAAGCAAGCCTCATTTCCCACAATTAACTTTAAAGTACCTTCAGGAAATGATTTTCTCAGCTCATCTCCTTGCATTCCTTGTTTTAGATCACAGGGCAATCTGCTTAAATGACTAATTACAAAAATCATTAAAGGCATCAAGCAAATGTTGCCTTTGAATGCCCACCTCCCAAGTTTTACAAGTCCTGCTCGGCGTGACAGTGATGAAACCACTTAACAGTCCAGAGCAGGCGGATGTTAAGAGAAAAAAAAAAGGTGACCATATGTGGTTCGGTTTCCTAACTTTCAGATTTCACACTTAACGTTTGTCATTCTGTTACTGGGCACCTGTTTAAATTATTTTAAAATGTTAAAGTGTGTTGTTTAAAACAAAGTCAGAAAAAAAGAGTGAGTTTAGGATAAGTCATCATCCTATTATCACCAAAATCATGACAGAAAATGTTTCTCGTGACACCAATCAGGACGGTCACGAGAACACGCTTCCGCTCACAATCTCTCTTCGGAGGGACAGACCCATTTGGGGAGCAGATTGGTTTAAGAGAGATCAAAAGTGGTCTAAGAATCAGAGGTGCTTCTGAAATCACCCTGGTCATTGGTATGAAACCCCGTGGGAGAAGAGGACGGTGGTCAGAGGCAGTGGTAGCCCTTGACGGTTGTAGAAAACAAACTTGTGCTTCTTCAACCATAATGGCCAGGAAGTGATGAGAGAAGCCGAGCTGAATGGCATCCCTTTCAGGGGTGGCAGTCAAGCCCTGGGAGACAATGTATCAATATAACTGCTCTATATTTCCTTCCTTCAGAGGGGCACCCATTTGTTAAAAACATAATGTCCCACTTGCAGCCATTAAAACCACGTGGCTGTTGTGCACAGTTCAATGCTACCGTCAAATGTTATTTTCCTAAGTCTGCAGAGTTTAGGAGTGTTTGGGGGATATTACAGAAGCAGAAAGGGCGCCAGCTGTCCTGAAGATATTGCGAACCATGATGAGTTAGCCTGCACAACAGAATCAGGATTGGATGTGACTTTGGGGTCTTGTTTGAAGTTGAACAGCATTCTTCAAATGGGAATCAATAAGGACTTAATAAGCTAATGCCCTTGTTCTTTTCCATCCCTTTCCTTATTTTTTCAGAGATGAATAGGGCATTTTATTTGGTATATATATATATGTGTGTATATATATATATACATACACACACACACACATATATACACATATACATATGTATATATGTGTGTATGTATATATATACCTGCTATATATATACACACACACACACACACACACACACACACACACATATATATATATAGGCTTTATTAACACGAATTTCTGTTACGGTCCCATTCTCCACTTCAAATCTTTCTCTGGCATGGCAGAAGCCCACAATCAGAAAAATGTGAGTACCCTGTTGACATTTTATTAGAGCAATACTTTCTATGAATAATTAATAGCCCAGAAAGATGAAGCCTTCTTTTTCTGGTTTCCACTTTCTCATATAGTCCAGCACCTTGTATGAATTTGGATGGGGAAGGACAGTTCAGATTCCCCTGGTTCAGTAAGCTCTGAATTAATAAACAAGAAGCAGATTCTCTTTCCATTCAATTTCCAATTGTTTATAAAAATAAAACCACAAAGATTTTTTAGAGTCTTAGATTAGATCATATTTAATGGTAACTAAAGAAAAAATTCCGAGGGAGTCACTATGATCAGGCTCACCTGATGCGGACATGCAATATTTTTTCTCCTCCTCCTCCTTCTTCTTTTTCTTATCATCATCATCATCATCATCATCATCATCATCATTATTTTAATGGCTTTTAAATATCCTAAAAGTTACCACTAATACCCCAAATATGGTGGACGTTTTACTTGAGTATCAAAATTTATACAATAGTAGAGATACTTCGATATATAGATTTTGAAGTATCCCCTACCCTGAGACTTTTCATTAGTTCATTGGTTCATGTAATTCATTTTTCAAATTATTTTCCTCACATTTACTGATCAACTACATGTCAGACACAGTCAGAGAGTATAATATTGCTTTAGGTATGTTTATATTAGTCTACAAGACTTTTATTTATAACAAAGATTAATAAATGACTGAATAACTAAATACTTGAGGTTCTAAAAAGGTCCTAATACTCATATGCCAGGCATCAACTCTGAGAAACACATCTGCATTGCTTCTCCCTTTAAAATATATACTTCATAAAGGTACTGCTTAGGTGCATCAAATCATGAGCTTATAGTCTCATTTCCTCATAAAATTGTACTGATTGTTTCAGAACCTGGTGAAGGATTTCACTTCACTTCTTTCTCCAATTACCCAAATATAAGTGCTTATTGTACAAGGGCAAGTATTGGCCGATGACTTGAGGGTTAGATGAGCTTGGAATGTTAGTGCTGGAAAGGTTAGAATGAAATCTTTAGGGATAAATTTAACCAAGGAGGTAAAAATCTGTACACTGAAAACTATAAGGCATTGATTTAAAAAAAATTAAAGATGACACAAATAAATGAAATATGTCACATGTTCATAGATTGGAAGAAATGATATTGTTAAAATATCTATACTATCCAAAGTTATCTACAGATTCAATGCAATTCTATTAAAATTTCGATGGCACTTTTTTTTATAGAAATAGGAAAAACAATCCTAAAATTCATATGGAACCACAAAAGATACTGAAAAGCCAAAGTGAACTTAAGCACAAAGAACAAAAAAAATCACATGTCCTGATTTCAAAAAATATTCTCAAAGTTATGGTAATCAAAATAGTATGGTATTGGCATAAAAACAGACTTATTGACCAATGCAACAGAATCGAGATCTCCCAAATAAATCCATGCATTTATATAGTCAACTGATGTTTGACAAGGTACCAAGAACACACAATTGAAAAAGGACAGTCTCTTCAATAAATGGTGTCGGGAAAACAATATCCACATGCAGAAAAATGAAACTAGACCCTTACCTCACACTATGAACAAAAACAACTTAAAAGACTTAAAGGTAAGACCTAAAACTGTAAAACTACTCGAAGAAAACAGAGTGTGAAAGCTTCTTGACACTGGTCTGGGCAATGATTTCTTTTGATATAACCCCCAAAACAGGCAGCAAAAGCAAAAATAGACATGGAGGATAGCATCGAACTAAAAACTTCTGAACAGTAAAGGAAATAAGAGAATGAAGAAACAACCTACTGAATAGGAGAAAATATTTGAAAACCATACATCTGATAAAGGGTTAATATCCGAAATATATAAAGAACCCTATTCAGTAGCAAAAATCAAATAACACAATTAAAAAATGGGCAAAGGGCTTGAATAAACATTCCTCAAAAGAAGACATGAAGAGTACCCAACAGGTATATGAAAAGATGTTAAACTTCATTAATCATCAGAGAAATGCAAATCAAAACCATAATGAGAAATCACCTCACAACTTTTAGAATGACCATTATCAAAAGACAAAAGAAAGCAAGTATTGGCAAGAATGTAGAGAAAAAGGAACCTTTATGCACTGTTGGCGGGAGTGTAAATTCATACTGCCATTATGAAAAACTGCCATTATCAAAAAACCAAAAATAGAACTACTATATGATCCAACGATCCCATTTCTGAGTATATATCCAAAGGAATATATCAGTGATATCTGCACTCCCATACTCATAGCAGCATTATTCACAACAGCCGAGACTTGGCAGCCATCTTTATGTCCATCAACAAATAAATGGATAAAGAAAATGTGGAATATACATACAATGGAATATTATTCAGCCATGAGAAAGAAGAAAACCTGTTTCCTTCCCTATTTATCTTTTAACAATAACACCTAACATATGGGTTAGCATAGAATGGTATTCAATGAATGACCTTATCTGGACTAAGATACTCCTGTCTAGCAGACCTTAATAGTTATCAGTAAGATAGTGAAGCCTTTTAATTCGTCCATGTTTCGTTGTAAAACTCAACATCTTCATTTAAATTCTAGCCTTAGATTTCACTCAGCCCCTGGTTCTAATACAGCACATATTCCTAGCTTTGTGGTTCTGGCCACGTTATGAAGCAGAGCTAGCTTTCTCAAATAAAGTGGGGATGATGACACTGATCTCACGAAGTTGCTGTAATCACTAGCTAACTCATACGACATTCTCGGCCCTGTGGCTTGCACATAGCACGGACTACGAACATAACAAGTTTCATTGTCTCTGAACTAGATCCCTGCTTTTAAAACATGAACTTGCGAACAACACTAATGGTGTCATAGATGGTATGGGTTCTTGATTTAAAAATAAAGGTTAAAGGACTTATTTGAAGAGTCAAATGATGACAAATTTTCCATGACAAATTTTCCAGCCCAGATCAGGAGACCTTTAAAAATTTGATTCATTCTACTGAATATACACTTATTTTAAGAAATTGGTAGAAATAAATAGAAATTGGAAAAGATAGAAGGGAAAAAGTAGTTTCAAAAAAAAGGAGTGGGAAGATTATAATGCAAATCGGTAGGGCCTGACAACATTTAGAGTGTTTATGGCAAACTGCATTGAGATATGCATATAAAATGCTCAGCATAGTGCCTGGTGTGCTAGGGCATTATCCCAGATAATGGGATAAGTATAAGTTCCGTTTCTATTGTGTACAGAAACAGAATAAACTGGGACAGTGAAGACATCAAATAGAAATGAGATGGGGCAGAGAGAAGGGTAAGAGGTTGGGGATGATAGAGTTAAACTGACTCATAAGTTACACATTTCCTGGATGGAAGATATTGAAATAACGTGATGCAAGAGTAATAAAAGATGGCCATTTCTCTCCATACTTTGCAAAGTCAAATAGAAATTAGGGTACTTTAAATACTAATGCCAATGTAAGGCAGAATTTAAGTCACCCTGAAACTGCTAAATAAGACATTTTCAGATAATGGTTAAGTGGTAAGAAGAAAATGAAACCAGATGATATGGTAATAGCTGGCACTGGATCAAGGGAGGCAGCTATGAGCAGATGACATTGGGCTGAGCATGAAGGCTAGAAAGGAGCCAGCCATGCAAAGCGGTGGAGGAAAAGGGAGGGCAGCATGAGCGAAGGCCCAAGCTAGGGAGAACCTGGCACGTGTGAGGAGAAGACAAGTCAGTGAGCTTGAGCAGAGCGAGCAAGGCTGGGGAAGAGGGACGAGCTGGGCTAGAATGGGTAAAAGGCCCGTGGGCCATGGTTAGGAACTGGAGTTTTAGTAAACGCAAAGCTCTCCACTGGATGGACGCTTGGCATGCTGCAATTCTGTAGGTTTGTATTGTTTTGGCCAAACACATTTTAAATTCATGAAAGACTTGCCAAGAACCCAAAAACACCTTGTAAAGAAATCCTTCATTTTTTTTTTTTTTTAAACATGC